>NC_084712.1:10264043-11464043 GCF_033807575.1 Cydia pomonella
GCACGAATATATCTGGTTGTTTATGGATTACCCCATGATTATAGTATTTATCAAAACAAATTACGTCGAATATAATAATTTGATAATAGGAACATACGAGTAAACATCGTCTTTTAGATAGAAGGCAAAATTCTGAACTGAGTCAGTATATTATTCGAGTTTTCATAAGAAGTTAATTTTAGCAACACACAAGTCTTCCAAGTTCCTCCATAGAATGCGTGCAGATAAGTTATAAATTTGTTATTTTTCTTAATTTCCATGAAAACTTTCATTTTTATTGTATTTGTTATATCTATTAAATTTCGAAAAAAGAGGAGGTAATATTTTCTAGTCTGTCTAATGTTTTCGTATTTCTCTAAAACTGTAATGCTTTTTCATATTTAGAAGCTAAAAAGTTTTTATTTGTATATAAAAACATACTGCTCCATGGAAATGATTCTCGCAATTCATCTTGTATTTGTAGGTTGGTACAGTCAGCCAAGAAAGTGGTTTACCACTTTTCGATTCTATTACTTCACAAATAGAGTCGAAAAGTGGTAAACCACTTTCTTGGCTGACTGTACGTAATTTTTCGTTCGGCTGGCATAATATTGACTCAGTTGAATTCGCGAAAATTCACTTAGGGTGTTTTTTCGCCATGAAAGTGAGGGGACGTATTAGGTACATGTGATTGTCGGACGCGTATTACACAAACAGCTAGTTACAAAAAAAAATAGGTAGTGACTAGTGTCCATGTTTGGTTATTTAGGGCAAGCAAAGTAACGCTTAAAATATAATTATTAAAGATTTCGTTTTGCAATAAATAATAAACGTTACCTTAATCGCATAAACCAATTGATTCACCAGTTCTACGTCAAATTTAAGATTAAAATATTAAGAGTATTACGACTGCATAACTTCACAAAAATCCTTAAGTTGCAGTTGTTTGTGATACGTGACCTAGAATAAAAATCTAGTCATCACCTTCCTCGCGTTGCACGTTGTTGTGGCATTTTGCGACGGCTCATCGGAGCCTGGGGTCCACTTGGCAGCTAATCCCCAGAATTGGCGTAAGTACTAGTTTTTACGAAAGCGACTGCCATCTGACCTTCTAAGTCTTCCAAGCCAGAGGGTAAACTAGGCCTAATTGGGATTAGTCCGGTTTCCTCATGATGTTTTCCTTCACCGGAAAGATATTTTGTACGGTTCCGACTCATTATTGGTACGAGTCGGGGTTTGAACCCGCGACCTCCGGATTGAAAAGTGGCACGCTCTTACCGCTAGGCTACCAGCGCAGCGAAAATAAAAATCTATTAACGTACCTAACCCCAAAGAAAGAAGCAAATACATATATGTGGGCATTATGTGAGTAGGCGACCATTCTTAAATTACAGACGCCTGATATAGGAGCTTTTTGAGACAAAATAGAATATTTTCACTTGTTACACCGAACTGTAATAATCCTACCCTACCAGCCGCGTAGCTAACGTGCATATCGTTCACGCTCCGTGGCGAACGAAACGCAACTGTAACAGTGCTTAATTTCTTTTATACTTAATTTTTTGATGTTAATGGATTTTTATTCTTAATTTATTATTCTTACTTATCTATAGACTATAATTCTTAATTATTAATTTTAACATTACCAGTGGTGTAATGTTTGATAAAAATTGTACTTGCATGCCTTGTATAATGTTTTTATCTGCAAATAAATAATGATTGATTGAGTGATTGAGTCGCACTAATATGGAAGAGTGATAGAGACGCTACGCTACGGAGCGTTAACGATTGTAACGTTGGCTACGCGGCCTGGTAGGGTAAGATTATTACAGCTCGGTGTAACAAGTGAAAATATTCCCCTGTCGATTCCAAATGTTGCAAGGATGATATAGGCGGATTTTGCTTTTAGCGCATTCGGCTTTAATGCACTCTCGTTGCTCATTATAAGCCGATAAGCTACTTACAGGAGTTACAGGCCAATGCGAACGTACGTTGTAATCTTTGTAAATGATATTTGAATCATCAAGACAATTGTGAGCGAAATGCACGATATCTTAAATGTCAATCTACTATCAGTGTACGTTCGAATTGTTTTTTTGCGGTTGGCTAGCTCAGCGGGAATTACTGATTTCATAATTATGGTTTGTATTCGTTTTTCAGTCTTGATCAGCTCTTTTGCGTTCATATCATTCCAAATATAGAAGCTACTTCATCTAAAGATTTAGCATATTTTATGAAAAAAAACGGTCATCTTTTAAACTGAACGGAAAACCTAGCCTTGATGGGAATTACGCCAGTTCCCTCACGATCGGATCCCTTTGTTGGGCATAATTATTGAAAGTCATAATGTAGTGATAGTCATATTATCATTAGTCATAACTCTGAAACTGTTTTCAGGAATTTCTTTAGGTTATTCTTAGGGTTTCTGGTTTCTCGACCTTTTTTATTTTTCGAGGCACGGGAATTCTCGACTAGAATTTCTCGAGTTTCTCGAGAAATTTTGGAAGTTTCAAAAAACACCATGATGTTTTTAATTTTTTGGTTTGTTACAAATTAGATTCATACGAGTTGTAGGTGAGATCAATAATCAAACAATGGTAAATTTTATTTACCATAACTTACACTTAATTATCAAAAAATCTATAATAATAATAAATAAAAATAAACTATGTGTGTGAACTATGTGTGATGGTGTATAATATTTCTTTAGGTATTTAACAAAATGTAAACAAACCACAACATGGTAAATTAATAGGCAACAATATTCAAGTCAATTTATAGAAGTTTTACTACGTGATATTACTTAATACTTACTCAATGTAGCAATTAAGCTGTAAAATTCTGCGATTTTGCTAATAGGAATATATCAGGATGATTTGCTTTATTAATAGTAATTTAGTTTTATAATGTTTGTTACTACAAAGCCCGTTTTTAGGGTTCCGTAGTCAACTATTAGGGTTCCGTAGTCAACTAGGAACCCTTATAGTTTCGCCATGTCCGTCTGTCTGTCTGTCTGTCTGTCTGTCTGTCCGAGGCTTTGCTCCGTGGTCGTTAGTGCTAGAAAGCTGAAATTCGGCATGGATATATAAATCAATAAAGCCGACAAAGTCGTACAATAAAATCTAAAAATTTAATTTTTTTGAGGGTACCTCCCCTACACGTAAAGTGGGGGTGGTTTTTTTTTTTGCGTCAACCCTACAGTGTGGGGTATCGTTGGAAAGGTCTTTCAAAACTAATAGGGGTTTTCAAGAAATTTTTTTTGATAAAGTGAATATATTCGGAGATAATCGCTCCGAAAGAAAAAAAAAATGTGTCCCCCCCTCTAACTTTTGAACCATAGGTCCAAAAAATATGAAAAAAATCGTGGAAGTAGAGCTTAAGAAAGACATTAAATGAAAAGTATAGCGGACATGATCAGTTTAGCTGTTTTTGAGTTATCGCAAAAAGTTTTCCCTTCATAGTAAAAAGACTTACTTTAATTAGGTACTGATTATGCAAATTTGCCTATTTGTTTAACTCGCGTGAAAGGTACCGTTTCATCCCTTGGTTAACAATTTACTATACTTTAAGCTCCAGTTTAGCTTATTGTGACGGAAGAGTAACTACGGAACCCTACACTGAGCGTGGCCCGACATGCTCTTGGCCGGTTTTTATTTATTTTAATACGTCATAAAATTAAAAAAAAAAAAAAATTTTTTTCATCAAACCCATACGTGTGGGATATCTATGGATAAGTCTTCAAAAATGATATTTAGGTTCCTAATATAATTTTTTTCTAAACTGAATAGTTTGCGCGAGAGACACTTCCAAAGTGAAAAAAATGTGTGTCCCTCCCCCTGTAACTTCTAAAATAACAGAATGAAAAATCTAAAAATAATATATGATATACATTACCATGCAAACTTCCACCGAAAATTGGTTTGAACGAGATCTATTAAGTAGTTTTTTTAATACGTCATAAATGGTACGGAACCCTTCATGGGCGAGTCCGACTCGCACTTGGCCGCTTTTTTTTACTATGCAACCAAATGAATATTTTGTAAGTTGGCAGTAATGCACTTAGTTTAAAACTGTATTCGTTTTGATGTTGTTAGGTTGGTAGCCATTAATCGCAGTAACGTTATAGCGATTAAAAGCACAAGTGCTGTTATGACGAATAGAAAATTGAGACTTTTCTTGAAACCTTTTATGTATGTTCTTATATTCGTGTTAATTAATGCATAAATGACAGATAACAGTAAAGGAGTAGGAAAAATAAATACATAAATAATAACAAATAAAAATTTACTTAATAACGTATTATAAAGTTTTTTATTTGCAATAAAAGTCAAACAGCGAAATAAAAAATAAGCAACGTTTTGAACATCCAAACTCTTTGGTGTGAACGTATGGGTCAGAAAAAAAATGAAAACTAAAAAGCACTAGTTCGCAAAAACGAATTTCGCAAACAGCTACGTAAAGTAAAAGGCATTAAATCCGCCTATTGTACGTTATACCTGCATTTGTGCAATAAAGATTAAAATAAATAAAGTACCTACCACTTTTTGAGCAACTTTATTAAAAATTTATTTATTATATACTTATAGCATGTTTTAAAGCTCTGTTTACCGGGTAAGTAAGTTAGTTGGCGAACTACTAGTTAGATATAGTCGTTAGTTTTGTAGTTGGCCCCGAGCGGCTAATCCTTTGTCTATTGTTAAGTAAAACCGCACGTGCTACTACTTGCATAAAAAAATGGTCCGGTCTCTTTAATAGGTAATAGAATTACAACTCCTAGTGCACTTGAAATAAGATTCAAAATGTACAAATGAAAAAATAATTTGCGATTTCTTGTATGGTTCCTCTATGATTACTGAGTGTCGGCGAATCGAACGCTACCAAACCAAACCACCACCGAACCAGTTTAAAATTTGTCCTCGAGATGCGCAACGGAGGCGCGTTATCGGAGACCGCACCTACACTGATTTTTTGAGCATTGAATTTGCCCACGCTCAGGTACCAATTAGAATTATACGACCCTTTTTTTGCAGGTAGTGGCACGCGCGGCTTTACTTAAAAAAAAAAAAACAATAGACAAAGGATTAGCCGCTCGGGGCCAGCTTCAAAACGAACGACTATAACAATATATATGTATTATAGCCACTTAGCCATTTTCTGAATGCATTAGGGATAGAGACAATCAAAGTTTAACATTCAGAATAGGTATTCCCAAGAAGCGCACGAACGGTTGGTTTCCTCCTAATTTGCGTACTTTTTAGGGTTCCGTACACAAAGGGTCAAACGGGACCCTATTACTGAAACTTCGCTGTTCGTCCGTCCGTCCGTCTGTCACCAGGCTGTATCTCATGAACCGTGATAGCTAGACAGTTGAAATTTTCACAGATGATGTATTTCTGTTGCCGCTATAACAACAAATATAAAAAATAGAATAAAATAAATATTTAAGGGGGACTCCCATACAACAAACATATTTTTTTACCGTTTTTTATAAATAATGGTACGGAACTCTACTTGCGCGAGTCCGACTCGCACTTGGCCGGTTTTTTTTGTATACCTGCAGGGCCTATTGCCAACATCTAAAAATCGAATATGTTTTTCCCTCTCTATCATGCGCTCTTGCATTTCGACCTTTGACAAGGCGTTTTTTACGGCGATAGTGATACAATTACAGTATTTATCCAAAAGTTTCCACACTGTATCAATATCGTAAATTTCGCTCAAAAGGTTAAGTGCTAAAAAAATCTCTAAAGCATAGCCTACACTACATGTAGTTACATAGTTACCCAATGAACCTATTCATATGGGAGATGTAAGCTTTAAACGTACGCGATTAAACTGAATACTCTGCAAGTAAGAAGTATTATAATACTATCTAAGCGTTTCCAAATAGAAATCAACAAAAACGTAGGGACGCATTATCCACCAACAATACATTTCAATACAATCGTGAGCAAACAGCGCTCGCTCCCCAAGGCACCGTTTCCATACTGTAATCACGTCGGCCCTCGTAAACCGTTTTACTGTACCGCAAACAAATTAACCGTTTTTACTGCTAATAAATGGACACAATAAACATTATATCTGTGGATTTATTTTTTGTTTGCGTCTTGGGTGTCGTAAGATTTGGTTATATTGATGTGCCCTTTGAGAACTTCGGTATAACAGTAAAAATTATTAGTGCCCTAATTTTCTGTCTTGTATTTTTACTTACTCATAAATCAGCGCCTGGTCGCTACTTTGTCCACGTAAAGGTTGCTAAATTAACCCTTCAAAATATGTACTCTTATATTGTATGGAGAATGCCTTTACTTTTAAGGCAATTAAGTTCAGATGGCAGTTATGTATATAGCTCCAGGATTTCAAATCTTAATTATAATTATACGGTTTTATTTCAATAACATATGCTACGGGCAGAGTTACCAAAATAATGAAATATTTAATTAGGCAATTCGTCAACAACGTCTGGTAATCTTATTCACTAGGCTTTATTTTCTGAGCCTTGTAAATAAATGAAATTACTAGTAAGTCTAGATTGTCTTGGGCTATTTTATTGCTCGTTAGATGAACGTAATGAAAAACTATTTTATCTACTTTTATTTCGTAGGTATACCAAACTATAATTGCTTACTTTTTCAACTCTACTAAAATATTCCTTTCGATACGTTAAAGTCAACTATAAAAATAAGGACTAATCATGTGCCGCTGCGCTCTAAGAGAAAATATTAAATAGGCAACAACAGTCGCGTATTTATGTCTTTTGTACTACATTTTTTCTACTAAGATACTTACCAAATTTCATGAATTAATTAGGATTTATAGTAATTTTAGATGACTAGTAGAAATAAACACATTATATCACTATTGTATACAATACTTTTTCGACGAGCCAGTCAGAGTCAAAAAAAGTATTATATAAGAATATAATACTTTTTTTACTATAACCCCTAAATAATTAATGAAAATTGTTAAGTATCTCAGTAGACGAAAATGTAGTACAAAAGACATAAAGGCGCGACTCTCGTCCCGCGCCCCGGCCTGTTTAGTCTTTTCTATGGGAGTGCGGTGGCACATGATTGGTCATTTTTCTATAGTTTACTACAGCCTATCGAAATTAATATTATAGTTAATTGGGAGCCCATACATAAAAAGTGCGCAATTATAGTTTGGTATACGAAATCTTAAGAGCCCGGTAACGATTTTAGAGCAAAAATGTAAAATTGATAGATTTAGTCGCTGAAATTGTACACCTTTTGTTACGTAATATCTAAATAACAAGTATTGGTTTCTATAAGCACGTCTTCTCATCTTGCCTTTTAATAATGAGGTCGCAAGGGACAGTTTTTAAAAATTCATCAAAAAATTATGGTGGTAAATTATACAAAACGATGTATAAGAACAGATTTAGCAAATGTTGTAGATTGTTTAAGTATCAAAATTACGTTGAAATTAAGTCGATTTTCAGAAAAATTGTCACTTGTTTCGAAGTAATTTCTGGAGAAAATTGATTAAGTCCAACTTTCATTTACACTACTTCAAATTTATATTAACCAAAATGTAGTTTATTAAAGTTGAAGTACAGGATATGAGTAATACAAAATTACCATTTTTAGCAGTCCAAACTTTACGAAATTTACAAATAAGAGCTTTATAATCAGTGCTTTAAGCGCCTTTACCTAAACGTCCATCAGAAAAAAAATCATTACTAATTGAGTGAGTCTGGTTTCAAAAAAATAATTTATTAAAATGAAAGATAACAAGACGTGCTAATAGAAAGCAGTACTTGTTATTTCTAATAGTTAACAAAAGGTGTACAATTTCATCAACGAAATCTATCAATTTGACATTTTTGAGACTAAAATCGAGAACGGCCTCTTAATTAACACACTTAACAGAAATAACAGTCGACGAGTACAAAAAGTCTATAATGTTCAGTACAGTTATGTGAAAGTAATAAAATTAACGACAACAGAATTATACCAACCAATAATATTAGATTTCCTTTGTTCGAAGTGAAGGGTTACCTCCTAATCAGACGGTTCGTGAATTTTGTTTACGATTTACTGCGATGGCGGTGCGGTTGAAGGTTTACCTTCCGTTTGAATAATTTATATTAACATGCTCTGGCTTTACTATATCTTTAAAGGTGAAAGCATTTTTATGCATAAAACAAGAAAGCATAATCTAATTGTAATAACTGGTTATGAATTTGATCTCGACTTGTGTGGCTACCATAAACGTCATTTTGATACTGACTGACAGAAATCCTTGGGGTAGCCTGTCGACCGCCATCTTGGTGACAAAGCTATGGTAGCATTATTCGTTTTCCCTCTTCGAATAGTATGTCCTAGCCATTTCCATTTCCGTGTCGCAATTTCTTCGTCAATGGGTGTTTGCCAGCATATACTCCATAGGTCTTCATTTTGAATGGTTTTTGGCCAGAAAACGCGAAGTTTCGACCTGAGGGACTTGTTGACGAAGACATGAAGTTTATTAATTAGGCCTTTAGTCACTCTCCACGTTTCGCAGCCAAAAAGCAACAGAGATTTCACAATGGATTCGAAGAGGGAAAGTTTAACCCGTCGCGTGAGCACATTCGACGAATGTGGATGTTTGAGGATAATTAAGTATAATATACGACTATCACTAGACTTAAATCGACCTCGGGATATGAACCGTGATTTCCTTTTATAATATAAAACTATCATTCATAACTTATCAAAACTGCTATTCATACGAGTATATCCACCATTCTGGTGTCAACCCCAGGTTACCCACGTGCTTTATTTTAAAGTCCAGCAATCGCTTTACAAGAGCTAATAAATAATCATACACTGTCTAGCACTAAGCGAACAATACTCGTCGTATATATAGCTCTCAATACGATATATATTGACTGACAGTGGCTAAATTATCCTACTGTACTGAAGCCATTTAATTATAAAAAACTGATCTAAATTAAATGAAATCGAGATGAAATTCATAACCTGTTATCAAAATTAGTATACGTTTCAAGGTTAGGTTAGGTTAGCGATAAGCAAAGAGGAAATATTATTATATCAAGAGCAAATTTATTCAACATACATATACATAAGCATATTCGGTACGTAGTTGATTTGTTTGCGCTTGTTTATCCCTCGATCATACCAAAGTTCGGGAGCACATTATCGTCGAAACTTTTGCAAATCGATACCTAAAGACATTGGCTGAAACACCGATAACTATTTATTACTGTTATCGCATCAGCGAATTATGGCCAAATCAAATATTAGTTGTTCAAATGCTGATACTGTTTTCGCTATTTATATTAGTGTTTATTTTGAGTTCGAGGGAATTATCATAATGGTGATATTTTTTAGGATTTGAATATAATATTTGTTATGTATACTTATTATCGAAGTATGAATAATTGAAGACTACTGATTATATAAAGCCGATGGTCCCGGGTTCAAATCCTGGTAAGGGCATTCATTTGTGTGATGAGCGTAACTATTTGTTCCTAAATCATGGGTGTTTTCTATGTATTTAATATTTATATATTATACATATGTATATGTCGTTTTCTAAGTACCCACAATACAAGCCTTATTGAGCTTACTGTGGGACTTAGCCAATTTGTGTAATAACGCCCTATAATATTTATTCAATTATAACAAACCATTTCACATATGTAATTTTTTAATCAATTCATATTTTTTATTGGTACAGAATTACCCATATTTTTATCTGGGTGCACATGGTTTTATCACTTGTTATAATTGTCATTACCTACCCATTGTTTTTTTTCATACTTCGCTTCTTTTGTACTTCCTGGGGCTCATTTCTCGAACGGTATTATAACGAACTAGCTAACTAACTGCTTTGGCTCAGCGATCCAAAAAGAATCTTGGTCTCCGAAACGAGAGAACGCCACCTGTCCCGGTAACCCGGTAACGTCACCTGTAACGGTATTATACTAATATTATTTGTCCACGAATTAGTTTAATATTATTACTGTGTTGCTATGGTAATCCATACGATTTGACAGTTCGTGGACTAATATTATTAGTCTAATAATTCGAGAAATGGGCCCCTGTTTTGTCTACTCACTCCGCTCCTGTCTCTTACTTACAAATCACCAGGTTTATAATTTATTATATTTTTGTACCTATCTAGTTAACACCCCATTGCATTTAATAGGACATGGCCGGCTTTTGTTCTAAAAAGTTCACCCTACTCGGGATAACCCTGCAATTAAGATAACCGGGGGTCTTTCCTAAAAGCAATACGCGTATAATGTGAACGTAAGTGATTGTAGAGAGGTGTACGTTAAGCCAACAGGTTCTTGTGGTAAGCAAAGTTTAGAGAGTGTCGAATGCGTTTCTGCTGTTTTCAGCTTTGATTTCACTGTACAGTTCGTGTAAAATCTAACCTTTAATAACATGACATTACGATTCAAGGCACACGTCTTCGTGAATGACACGATCTAGATTACCTATAGTAAAGTAATACGATACTTTTTGCGGAGAATATGTGTAGAAGCCCTTTAAAACCTTTTGTTCTTTTACTCAATTGTGTACAAAACATAATGTGTTTTTAATTTATTGCATCTAAATTATTCCCGACTTAAATATACGAACTAGATATTTTCCCAGTGTCGCTGAATCCCACCCCAACCGACTATCACTTTATCGTTATCGTCGGAGCTTCGGGAGCGCTATGAGCGTGCCACGAAGACTCAGTCGATTGCGGGATCTTAATGGAACCAGGATGTGGCGGTTTGAGGTTGTGTGTCTGGGACTAATAAAGCTTAACGCGATTATAGGATGCGACTAATGGGGTCATATACAGATTTCGGTTGTACCTACATCTTTTATGTGCCTCAAAGTTAAGAACATTCCAAAACAAATGTCCCCAATTTTACATATTCGTATTAGGAAAAGAAGGGAAGGGAAATTATAATTTTGAGGCCCAAGAAAGGGCATAGATTAGTTTTTAACAATCATTATCATCATCATCCAACATAGAAGAAGTTGTGGCAGAAGCTAGTAAAATCAACAAATACTTAGTCATATTTAACTTATGGTTGATTTCTAAATAATCAGTTTGTAGACTTCCAAGATTATTCAGACACAAATCTGTGGGTAATATTTTTAGCGAATACTTCTTACTTCCTGTGTCGCTACAACCCTTAGTATGTCTTGGCCTTCGCCTCGTTGTTTTTGCCATTTGCTCTGGTCCTTTGCCTCCTTCCTCCAACTTGTGTACTTTCCGACTTTTCCAAGATCCTCTTCCACGCAGTCTATCCATCGTCTCTTTTTTTGGGGTTTCTACTTACTTATTATTTTAGTCGCCCTTGATTCCGGCATTCGTTCTAGGTGGCCCGCCTTACGAAGATGCTGTTCTGCAAGGCACAGCGTCTTTTTGGCTAATAATACTGTTTTAATTTCAGAATTTGATTTATTTTTATTTAAATACATCTACTAAAAACGGAACAATAAACTTTACATAAGCTTAAAAATAATAATACAAACTATAAATAAACTTAAAATAAAGGCCCTATAAATAAATATTTATTTCAGAATAACTCATTATTGATTAAATTTGTCCATGTCCCGCCAAGCACTTCAAATTAATCGTATTATCTACGTTACCTAACTTGGTCGAATAGTCTGAAATAATGGGCCAAGTTCAATATTAATGCAAAGTCGTAACCATATATTTGAATTCGTGACAGACAATTTATACTTAGTGATATTTCGATATTAAAACAATTAAGCAATGACATTGTTAACCTATGTATTATCAAGCAGAAGCGTCTGCGCAGCGCATTGTTATTGGTGAATTTCCAATATGACTTGGAACTTTGGTGGCCGTTTAAGAATTATAACACTCTTACGGTAGATGTCGCTAGGGCATCTCTAACGCAGCGACTTATGTGAGCGAATAACTCGCGAACGCGAAGCGGCGCGGCGTGGCGCGGGGTGAATCAATCCTTTGATACCTATGGAAGTGTCCTACGAGGGCGATCTCGTTGTGAACGCGAATGCCGTTGGGCCGCCGCGCCGCACCGCGTCGCATTCGCGAGTTACTCGCTCACGTAAGCCGCTGCGTAAGGCTCATATATGTTGGAAATATTCGCTGTATTGGGTACGGTCTTGGTAGCTCAGATGGAAGAGCACCGGGCTAGCTATCCGGTGGTCGTGGGTTCAATTCCCACCGGAGACAATGGATTTTCCACTTTTAATTTGTTTCTAATTACATTGTTGTTACAAACGGATTATAGCTTTGAAAAATGCTAATGAAGTATCAATTATCTAACAGAAGATGAGGAAAGGTTAAGCCTTCGTGTTACTAGCTACTCACTCGACCAAGCCGAGGTATGTTAAATAAGACGACCGGTCTGGCCTAGTGGGTAGTGACCCTGCCTATGAAGCTGATGGTCCCGGGTTCAAATCCTGGTAAGAGCATATATTTGTGTGATGAACACGGATATTTGTTTCTGAGTCATGGGTGTTTATATGTTTTTAAGTATTTATAATTATAACATATTATATATATCGTTGTCTAGGTACCTACAACACAAGCCTTATTGAGCTTACTGTGGGGCTTAGTCAATTTGTGTAATAATGTCCTATAATATTTATTTATTTATAAGAAACCTACATAAGTCCAGTTAGATTTAATAATCTTGCCGTGTCCTATCAGGGCCCACGTGAAACTAATTATTATGTAATACCTATGTACCTATGTACCTAATGGTTGGATGCAATAAATAAATGAATAATGAATGTGAGGTCTGGACTATAGAACTTTAGATGATGTCTCTTTATATTTACACTAGTGTCTCGTTGAGCTGTAGTAGACCTCGAGATAAGCTTAAAAAGTATTAAAAATAATAATATTTTAATGACCCTAAAAAAAATCTTAAGCTCTTTATACCCATTTCCGCCATTTTCGAGTACTTACCTAGAATTTTTTTTACCTACTAACAAAATTTCACGAGACCTGGTTAAGAAATGTGACCTGCAAAGTAGAACATATAACTATTATTACGAACTCATACTCGTGGGTGTTTTTGAACGATGAGTTCTGACTTTTTTCTTCTTTTACTTCTATTGTAAACCGTCAATATACAGTTGAATGGCTTAGAACGTTTTTCTGCCCCGTTCTTTTTGTTAACGACGGGAAAGGGACAGATAGAATAAAATCCTAGTACATACATATTTCAAACGTGTAGAAATGATATTCGAATGTTAAGGTCACTTGAATGTCAATTTGTCTCACTCTGTGTCCAAAATCGCATTTTGCTTACTGTTTTTAAGCAGCAATGTACCTTTGTTCGAGCTGCTAAAGTGAAATACTTTTTTTTGTATGTCTCTCCTTGCTGAGAGTACTAATTATCTATCATCCTGAATATTTTGTTTTTTGACCGACTATACTTAGTTTGTTTGCTTACTTGAGGCTCTCCTACTGATAAACGTCCACGTCAAACTATTCCAGTCTATACCTATATAAATAACTTATTCACGTTTCTCTAGTATAAATAAAATGCTATTATATTGCACACTACTGTATACTCGTATCTAGCTCTAAATACTGATTTCAACTAAGAATACTAGGTGATCAAAACAGAGATGAGTATATTTTAAACAGATAATTTAAAGTTGAACTAATTATCGTTTAATTTAAATTATATGTTTAACGTTACCCTTCATACCACAGCCAAAAAGGACGTAACCGAAGGACGTGACGAGTACAATTTTAAAAAGAAGTATGTCTTCAGAGTTATTGAGGTGAAACGTAAAACCCGCGCGATGGCCATATTTTCCGTCGCAATTCTCGCACGATGTGCCTTACATATATTTAGTTCTCTTATTATTTCCTGGTTTTATGCCCAAATGCCTCTTAATATATTCGCGCTACGAGCGTAGCCGATAACATGAGAAAAACCATATGTAGCGTGAAGCGCCCATGAACAAAGAACCCGCCTAGCGGCTCGCAAGCAGTTAATGTGTTAATCTGTTCTAACATTTTTTCAGTTATTAAAGCCGACAATAATTTTATTCATTGTCTGCGCAAAGTCTGCGCTTTTTCTGCCCTGACGTTTCTTGATTTATAACGCTTTCCTTAAAAAAACACCAAGACTTAAAACACCCACGTGAATAATCACTCTTAAACATTAGAAGGCAAGAGTGCAAATTGGGTGTAATTTTTCTTAACCCGAGTTCGCAAAGCCAAGCTATGGGCTTCAGGAATTATTCCCATTATGAGCTTTATGAGTACTGCAGTAGAAAGGAACTTCGCGTGAGTTATTTGTGAGTTCCGCGCAGTGATATATGCATTTCTGCACGGGAAAGAACATATGCCATTACTTTAAACATATGCGCATGTCTGCGACAATTTTTAACTTTTTGCTTTAAAATGTAAGAATAGTAAGAATTTCGCGATAAGAGGAAAAGGGACGACAGGTTATCCATACAAGCGTAGTCACCATTTTCCTCTCCGGATATTAACAATATGGAACATATTAGGATAAAGTTAGATGTTTATTAACTGTAGCTATGTCTCTTCATTTGTGTTTTTGCGAATCTTTGATTGTTATGTATTATGAGCGGAAAACAAATTCGATGCAATTTTTTAATGATCCTAACTCTTATAATATTGAAGTAATCGGAATATTGAAATGGTCATATATTAAATTGTGTAAAAAAAAATTCTATGAGAATACTCAGGGAGTAAATGGGGGACTGTGTTTGTATGGACTGTATGGACATGCGGTCATTCACTATCATCTTAAAGATATAAATCAAATGTACTTATATAAACGGAAATAAAAAATATTAACGGAAATAAAAATAAAAACTTTACATATAAAAGTAAACCGACTTCAAAAAGGATAAAATAAAATATTCTTCTTTTTAAGTATATACGTTACCAACTGATATGTTTGAAGTCGGTGCCAAGCCAAATAATAGTAACAATACCGGTCAAAAATAATCAGCTTTATGTCTATAAATCACATTACAACCGTAGTAATAGGTACCTATTATCGAAACATTAAGAGTCCTTATTCCTACAGACGAGCGTATTTTGTAAAATGCTTCCTTTTTCATTCAAGATTACGACGTAACTGTTAGTATTTATTTAAAAACTGATAACGTACTTAAATAATCGTTTCCTAAACTAGGGGCTCCAACAGTTCAAATTTTCATTTTCTCTTTTAAACCTCTTTTTTAATGAGGTTTTTTGGGAGTCTTTTCCAAATTTTGCAGTGAGATGTGGCGTTTCGGTTCTCAATTTTGCTATAAACAAGAATCATTTGGTACATGAATGACTACAATTTGATTCAACATATCTCGTACGAGGGGCTGGAATGATTAAAAATCGAAGATTCATTTGAAAAAACTGATAAAATACCTTCCGAGTTTTCTTCATTTTTTTGGCGAAAACAGGGTTTTATTATATTTTATTTCCGCAAATTGTACGCATATTTTGCTTTAAAAATAATATTATAGCAAACTGTAACTTTATGTTAACCTATAAAAAAAAAATCGTAACTATGGGACCTACATTGCCGTAAATTTATATTTTTTTAAAACACGTATAAATCACCCAGCAGCGACGCCCCGCTCTCAGTCCGCGCGGAGCGCGCTTAGAGGACGGACCTGTGCTCGATTGTCAGGCATTCGTTGCGATCGTAATCAGCTACAGAGTTCCGAGAAGTGCTATATACTGCGATTAGAAAATCTTAATAAAAGTTCATTTTTTACAGTATGCCTAACAGACTCGCTTATTGATGGATTTTCAGTGTTACTTTTTTTTTAATACTAAGTCGGTGGCAAACAAGGATACGGCCCGCATATGTACGCCTGCAACTCCAGAGGAGTTACATACGCGTTGCCGACCCTAACCCCCTCCCACCCCTCGTTGAGCTCTGGCAACCTTACTCACCGGCAGGAACACAACACTATGAGTAAGGTCTAGTGTTATTTGGCTGCGATTTTCTGAAAAACGCATTTTCACTTGAAATTACGTTAGGGTTTGCATTATTATTTTTGACCCGGATGAAGTCCAAGTTCTCATGATGGAGTCAGGAGTTGGTCACCAGAACTCCTAATCTACTTATTATAATCCCATCGTGTTTGGGCTCAAAAGATTTGCCCTGACGAACACCATCGATCTAGATGAGGTCCAGGGTCTCATGATGGAGTCAGGAGTTGGTCACTAGAACTCCTAATCTACTCATTATAATTCCATCGTGTTTGGGCTCAACAGAGTTGCCCTGATGAGCACCTTCAATCTAGATGAGGTCCAGGGTCTCATGATGGAGTCAGGAGCTGGTCACCAGAACTCCTAATCTACTCATCATAACTCCATCGTGTTTGGGTTCAATAGAGTTGCCCTGACGAGCACCATCAATCTAGATGAGGTCCAGGGTCTCATGATGGAGTCAGGAGCTGGTCACCAGAACTCCTAATCTACTCATCATAACTCCATCGTGTTTGGGCTCAATAGATTTGCCCTGATGAACACCATCGATCTAGATGAGGCCCAGGGTCTCATGATGGAGTCAGGAGTTGGTCACCAGAACTCCTAAACTACTCATCATAACCTCATCGTGTTCGGGCTCAATAGATTTGCCCTGACGAGCATCATCAATCTAGATAAAGTCCAGGGTCTCATGATGGAGTCAGGAGTTGGTCACTAGAACTCCTAATCTACTCATTATAATTCCAACGTGTTTGGGCTCAAAAGATTTGCCCTGATGAGCACCATCGATCTAGATGAGGTCCAGGGTCTCATGATGGAGTCAGGAGTTGGTCACCAGAACTCCTACTCTACTCATCATAACTCCATCGTGTTTGGGCTCAATAGAGTTGCTCTGACGAGCACCTTCAATCTAGATGAGGTCCAGGGTCTCATGATGGAGTCAGGAGCTGGTCACCAGAACTCCTAATCTACTCATCATAACTCCATCGTGTTTGGGTTCAATAGAGTTGCCCTGACGAGCACCATCAATCTAGATGAGGTCCAGGGTCTCATGATGGAGTCAGGAGCTGGTTACCAGAACTCCTAATCTACTCATCATAACTCCATCGTGTTTGGGCTCAATAGATTTGCCCTGATGAACACCATCGATCTAGATGAGGCCCAGGGTCTCATGATGGAGTCAGGAGTTGGTCACCAGAACTCCTAATCTACTCATCATAACCTCATCGTGTTCGGGCTCAATAGATTTGCCCTGACGAGCATCATCAATCTAGATAAAGTCCAGGGTCTCATGATGGAGTCAGGAGTTGGTCACTAGAACTCCTAATCTACTCATTATAATTCCAACGTGTTTGGGCTCAAAAGATTTGCCCTGATGAGCACCATCGATCTAGATGAGGTCCAGGGTCTCATGATGGAGTCAGGAGTTGGTCACCAGAACTCCTAATCTACTCATCATAACTCTATCGTGTATGGGCTCAATAGAGTTGCCCTGACGAGCACCATCAATCTAGATCAGGTCCAGGGTCTCATGATGGACTCAGGAGTTGATCACCAGAACTCCTAGTCTATTCATCATAACTCCATCGTGTTTGGGCTCAAAAGATTTGCCCTGACGAGTACCATCGATCTAGATTAAGTCGAGGGTCTCATGATGGACTCAGTAGTTGGTCACCAGAACTCCTAATCTATTCATCATAATGGTAATTTGATGGTGCTTGTCGGAGTAAATCTATTGAGCCCAAACACGATGGAGTTATGATAAAGAGATTACGAGTTCTGGTGACCAACTCCTGACTCCATCATGAGACCCTGGACTTCATCTAGATCGATGGTACTCGTCAGGGCAAATCTTTTGAGCCCAAACACGATGGAATTATAATGAGTAGATTAGGAGTTCTAGTGACCGACTCCTGACTCCATCATGAGACCCTGAACATCATCTAGATTGATGGTGCTCGTGAGGGCAAATCTATTGAGCCCAAACACGATGGAGTTATGATGAGTAGATTAGGAATTATGGTGACCAACTCCTGACTCCATCATGAGACCCTGGACTTCATCTAGATCGATGGTACTCGTCAGGGCAAATCTTTTGAGCCCAAACACGATGGAATTATAATGAGTAGATTAGGAGTTCTAGTGACCAACTCCTGACTCCATCATGAGACCCTGAACATCATCTAGATTGATGGTGCTCGTGAGGGCAAATCTATTGAGCCCAAACACGATGGAGTTATGATGAGTAGATTAGGAATTATGGTGACCAACTCCTGACTCCATCATGAGACCCTGGACTTCATCTAGATCGATGGTACTCGTCAGGGCAAATCTTTTGAGCCCAAACACGATGGAATTATAATGAGTAGATTAGGAGTTCTAGTGACCAACTCCTGACTCCATCATGAGACCCTGAACATCATCTAGATTGATGGTGCTCGTGAGGGCAAATCTATTGAGCCCAAACACGATGGAGTTATGATGAGTAGATTAGGAATTATGGTGACCAACTCCTGACTCCATCATGAGACCCTGGACTTCATCTAGATCGATGGTACTCGTCAGGGCAAATCTTTTGAGCCCAAACACGATGGAATTATAATGAGTAGATTAGGAGTGCTGGTGGCCAACTCCTGACTCCATCATGAGACCCTGGACTTCATCTAGATCGATGGTACTCGTCAGGGCAAATCTTTTGAGCCCAAACACGATGGAGTTATAATGAGTAGATTAGGAGTTCTGGTGACCAACTCCTGACTCCATCATGAGACCCTGGACTTCATTTAGATCGATGGTACTCGTCAGGGCAAATCTATTGAGCTCGAATACGATGGAATTATAATGAGTAGATTAGGAGTTCTAGTGACCTACTCCTGACTCCATCATGAGACCCTGGACTTCATCTAGATTGATGGTGCTCATCAGGGTAAATCTATTGAGCCCAAACTCGATGGAGTTATGATGAGTAGATTAGGAGTTCTGGGGAGTTCTGTTGACCAACTCCTGACTCCGTCATGAGACCCTGGACCTCACCTAGATCGATGGTGTTCGTCAGGGCAAATCTTTTGAGCCCAAGCACGATGGAATTATAATGAGTAGATTAGGAGTTCTGGTGACCAACTCCTGACTCCATCATAAGAACCTGGATGGACTTCATTCGGGTCAAAAATAATAATACAAACCCTAACGTGATTTCAAATAACACTGAAACTCTATAGCACTAATGTGCGCAAACGATTGGCATCTTGACTACGCAGCATGGGTGCGTAGCCACCATGCCAATCGATACGACAACGAAACACTATCTGTCTTTCTCTCGTACTAATATGCACAAACGATTGGCATCTTGGCTGGGCAGCATGGGTGCGTAGCCAACATGCCAAACGTTTACGATACGACAAGGAAACACTATCTGTCTCTCTATCGCACTAATATGCGCAATCGATTGGCTTCTTGGCTAGGTATCATGGGTGCGTAGCCAACATGCCAATCGTTTACGATACGACAACGAAACACTACTCTCTCTCTCTATCGCACTAATATACGCAAACGATTGGTATTTTGGCTAGGCACTAAGCAAGTGTGTGGCCAACATGCCAATCGTTTACGATACGACAACGAAACACTATCTGTCTCTCTATCGCACTAATATACTTTATTTATACCTGCAGTCATTTAGTAACTTCTTCATTTTCCATTGGTGTGAAAGAGACAGAATAAAGAGCAAGGGTTATAGTACACTCTGTAGTCTGTACACTTAGTAGTAGTGTACATAAAAAAAAAACTACTGTGCATATACAATAAAATAAAGAGTGCCCATATGATATCATATGACACTAAAATTAATGTTGCTTGAAATTATATTGAAAACTATCAAGATTATTCTAGTCTGCATTGAAACGCGCGTCGCGTTGCAGGCGCTCGCGTACCGAGCGCCAACGCCATCTATCGAGCGTTATTTCGTGAAATCGGAGAACGCTCCAAGGATTAAGGGCTCTTAACTTTTGTTGGTGTATAAATATGTCATTTAAATATTGACACAGTTCTTTGGTAAGCTTTGTTTATTTAAATGAATGGAATAGAAACATTCCCCATGAGGAAAGACGTCGTAAACTTCGAGATGCGGAAAGAAGGTTTGCGATCATGCCATGAAAAATATTCCTTGGTCAAAAGTTGAACGTAGTTCCTTGAAATGGCCACTTAAACTTAGTTTGAATTGCATTAACTACCATAAAAGTCAAGTTGGATTGGATTTAGAAGAGAATAAGTAATGTCGTTTATCTTGAAATTTATTGCTTTTCTAATTAAAAAAACTTAAACACTTAAGATTTAACACATAATATCAATAAAATTAAAAAGAAATTAAATCGGTACTCTGCTTGGAGCCAATTGGCATACATTTATAAAGAATATTGTCACGTCTACGCATGTGCGACTGACGTTTTTGATGAGTCGGTTAACATAGTCGTAAATACATACCTGCAAAAATATCATTTTTACGATCATATGGAACAAAACTTTTGAAAGAATTTTATAGCATATTTCATGAACTGGTGAACATCATTTTGTGTCCAAGTTTCATTATGCTTTTAAAATCATAGTCGAGACATATTTTCAGGCCAGTTAAATCTCGCAAGGTATTTATTTTAATAATCGCAAGGTATTTATTTCGATTCTCGGATAAGGAAGCTGGAACAAATTATAAATTAACACGAAATGGGAAAAAAGGAATGATGTACACAAAAATATATAAACTCATACTATTCATTTATATTTTATTTAAAACGTGTTAGCAAATGATTGTCTCCTGATACGACTATTTGTTTGTATAAATGGGCTATCGTAATGTGTGAAGTATCTTTTTACAGGAAGGTCCCCTTCTCTCATTTTTATCACCTCGTTGTATAGTTCACTGGCCATAGAATGCGTAGTGGGGCTGCAAAGTTTCGTAAATCATAACTTTAATTAATATAAAAACGGGGTGCAATATATGTGAAGCGGCCTCGACACGATAAGTTGCGATTTTAATCCTCACGTGACTGACCGCAATTGACCATTAGTATTAACACTGTTCGATCATCAATCGCATTTATGTGATTGAAGGTAAATTAAAATAAAATTATTGACGGCTATTGAAGCAACCATCAAGCTTTTTAATTAATTTTAGTCAAGTTAATGTCAATTTTGTATGATTAAAAATATTGAAACGAATTAATTGAACGTATAATCAGTGTTAATAATGTGGGTTTGACTACCTCTATGATTTCTTATAAGCAAACTAAACCCACTACAGACCAACTAAAGATACACCAAAAATCCTCAAAATCGACAACTTAATTAAGAATATTACTATGCACAAGTAGAGTTTTTAGCGCGGTGTTGAATAAATCGGCGCCTAATTCCAATAATGGCCATATAAATACGGGAACGTTCTTGGATAGGTAGTTAAGATTGCGCTTTATTTCTAGTCGCATTCTCCGCTTAGCGCCGAACGGGAAATATAAAATGAATAAAATGAACCACCAGTTCAGTTTGCATAAATGACTTACTTATGAAATATTTTTTGTACTGACCTTATAGGAATGTATTGTATATGTTCAAAAAATGACAAGAAACTGTTGCTTGCTTGGCATAGTGAGTTTTGAAACGTAATCTGTAACATATTTTTTTTAGAACAAGATAACTTTACTACTATAGGAAATATTTTTGTAACTTTGTTCTTCGACTTCGACTCTTAAAAATTTATTTATAGGGACTTTTATTATAGTTCAATAATGCAAGTCCCTAGTCTATTACCGTTAAAACCAACAGAGAAAATTCGACTCCAAATATGAATGTTTTCCGCTTCATTTGTTTAACAACTTATACGAACACATGCTATTTCACAACTTGACTCACTCACTGTGATTACAATAGGTATGAGAGCAAATTTTATGTTCGGTTTCACATTTTATGATTTAGCTCGGCAGTTTGTTTCAAAACGCAGTAACATCATACTATAAGCAACCAGATAAGGAATTTTTGGTGACCTTTTAGAGCATTGCAACAACAGAAACACGTGTAAGAAGTGTATTATTGATAAGAGAAAAAGTTTACCAAGTAAAAGTACTTACAAGATCTTAAGTAAAATCATGTCTCCGTTTAGACCAGACTGAGTAGATGTTGGCCCCATTTCCAGCTCAACTCTCTTACGGATTCGGATCTTAGCCAAAAATATCTGATAACAAGCTTAAGCAGCAAAGACTTTACAGTGTTACTCGTGTATATATGTGTATCTCGTAAAAAAAACTTGTGTTTATCTGCGCACGGCTTTAATCGAGCAAACTCAGTACAACAATGTATAAATTATATTTATTGAGATAACAATATACATAATGGATATATACAGATGATTAGTATAAAGAGCTTATATCTAAAATAGGCCATTGAGGCATTGTACCAAGGATGCTGGCGGCATTTCCTCGTTGTATCGCAATACTGATACGTTGTGCGAGGAAGCCGCCAGCTCTTCGGTCACCAGTTACGTCAACCAGACGTTTCGCGATTTCTCCTAAAAACTTGTGCGCGCTGGGACCCCATTACAATGTATTAGGTTTACTAATAATATTGTTATTTATAGTAATAACTATCGCCACAGATTTACAGACTAAACAAAACCAACATTGTAAGAAAAACTTAATACGAGTAATATAACATAACAAAAGACGTGAGTCTAATTTTATACATTTTGTTTTTATGCAAAGCTCATTTCAGATTTCATGTCATTAGGCCATAAAAGCCTTAAACCCAATTGATGAAGGAAAATGATGTTTGCAACTTAGCATGTTGGAAAATTGGAAAATTTTACTTCGTTAACATGGAAGAACGTGTCATGCTTGTATTTGAATCATAGCATCTTCACCTACGTCGAGGTGTATTTAATTTCACATAATATAAGAGTAAAAAGTGTCAGTAATGAGACGAGGTAATTGTCCTGATAACAGTATTTGTTTTTTGAACTTGAAATATGTATATGACTATTTCTAAAACAAGTTTTGAAGTAATGGAATTTCGGATTCTTAAGCGAAAACAAGATCGACACCTTCATGCTTGATTTACTTCATGAGTGAATTTTCAACGTGAATACTTGTAAAATATTGTATACTTTTGTCTATCAGTGTATTATCATGCATTTTCACAAAAAAACATCGTCTTATCCATTGTTAAACATTTTTTTACAGCTGATTAATCTTTAACTGCGATTTACTCAAAATTATGTTTTTGTAACATAGCACGTTTATCCACTCATGTCTTCCTTAATATGTTATTAATTATAAATTTTTAACTTGGTCTTTGTAACAAAGAACTTAACTTATATATTTTATATACAGGAACTGTTTGCGGAGTCGGACCTAAACAACAATCATCATCATCAATCATCGGAGGAATTATCTTTTTAGAAATATTCATGGTAATTACGTAATGGCGTTACCCGACATTATAAAAAAAGACTCAGACTTCCAAATTTCTTTCACTATTCTCTATTCCACAGTGTGAAACTCATTACGTCAACTGATACCTACAAATACTTTAACTAGGAAACAATGTCACTAAAAATCTAAGTTAAATTCTATAATTACTATTTGGTTGGGGTTCGACTTCAACTTAGGGATGACACACGCTAGAACGGCCCTGGTCAGGGCCGAAGCTTCCGACACTTCATTTTCTAGGACGGGTGATCGGTGATCACGTGATGCTTTCTATAGAAAACTAAAGTGTCGGACGACTCGGCCCGGACCCAGACCGATCTAGCGTGAGTCATCATTTATCCCGGGAAGCGTTCACAAGGTTTATCGCTCACATCGTTTTGTCGCTCAGCTAGAACAATGGACATCACAGCGGCTATAAAAAGAATTTCATAATTTGCAAAATATTCGTGCATATGTTATTTCACAGTTATTTTCAAATAGATGCTTACGTAAGCTGCCGCTTATCGGTGGAGCGCGTAATGGCATAATTTACGCTTCCCATACTCTGCTCGCCAAACTTCAATCGACTAGTTGATGGTAAACAGTAGAACAATCTGCCACCAATTTTAGACTTCCAGTGTCTGTAAAATATGGAAGCAAATATAAAAGTCAAAAAACTTAGGTTCATTTAGTTTTTTTAATTATTTGCAGTCAAAAGTTAATTACTTTTGGCCAGATATTTTGGGCGTTAGTATTTGATGAACACTGTAAGTTATTTGACAAAAAAAACATTTTTGATTCACCCTTTTATCGCGAACTTTTTTCTGGCGTTTGTCCCGGCATTTTTTCCGCGGCTCATGGGAGCCTGGGGTGCGCTTGACAATTAATCCCCAAAATTGGCGTAGACTCTAGTTTTTACGAAAGCAAATGCCATGTGACCTTCCAACCCAGAGGGCAAACTAGGCCTTATTGGGATTAGTCCGGTTTTCTCACGATGTTTTCCTTCACCGAAAAGTTACTGGTATATCAAATGATATTTCGTACATAATAAGTTCCGAAAAACTCATTGGTACGAGCCGGGGTTTGAACCTGCGACCTCCGGACTGAAAGTCGCACGCCTTATCACCGATGCGTTTTTTTATCGCTACATGTGCTTTTCTTTCAACAGGCAACTAATACTCATCGAGATAATTCTAACAATCCCCAACACTATTTGGTTGCTTTGTTTTATTTATATATATGTATATGAAATGATCGAAATCCATGATCTGGCCATAACAAATACATGCAAACATGACAAATTAAATAAAAGCTTGTAAAATATTGCTTGTTTCATATAAAATAAATCAATCACGCCGACATAAAATAACGCTATACGTGGCACATCAAAAAATCCTGAGCACGAATTGTACAAAAATATTACTTAAATAATATTAATTACGTGGAATTAAAGGTTTTACTAAGCCCTGGATATTCTCTTTCTGTCTGTTACCTATAATACTGTTTTATATTATGACTGCGAATCTATTGAAACTGTTAGAGTGCCAAGGAAGTTGTTGAGGGAAGGGAATAGTCTATAGGTTTTATTTACGCATCGGCAACTTGCAAAGGCTTTATTACTTTTATAGGGAAAATGAATGGGTTTGGCCGTCAGTACTTTTTTGGGCGGATTCAATTCGTAAGGATTTTGCCTGAAAAGGGTACAAATTATGCAGTATCGATACTCCCCCCGAGAAATGAATGCAAATTGACAAGATTAATGATGTTGTTTGTGGTATTTGAGACGCTCGAAGAACATTGGTTTGCAAAGTGACGTTTAAAAGGATGTATGTACAAAAACGCACTGCAAAGTAGGTATACATCCAACTGAAGGAGGGCGTCGTGATTCTTTAACGTACAACATCTATTTCAGCTTATAACGTACAAAGAATTTTAGGAGGAATAATTATTTTACACTTTCGTTACTACGAATATTATTTAAGTTTTTGTATGTATGGCATTCAAAATATAAAATTTCAGAGCGAGCCTGAAGGCACATGAATACCACACGATTGTTTTCGCTAAACTGATTTCAATGTTATTTCATTTTTATTATAAGCGACGCATATGCCTATTTCAGATTACGCACCTAAAATACATTGTGCATTACACTATTTCCCAACCCAACTCTTCATCAAGCCCTATTTAGAAAACTATCGTAGCTATTAATTAATGCTTTTGTAATATTATTTAAGAATATAATTTATTTAACCCAATGTTTCATGTGTATTGTAAGAACCAACAACAATAATTTATTGTACAGTTTACCCTTCATTACTCTTTACTTTTTCAAAAATATTTGTTACAGATTCAACCTAAATGGGAACCAATAATATTCGGTGACAAATCAAGGGTATGACATTTAGCTGACTCAGCCTTTACCTTTTTGTTACAAAGCGTTTGGCCGAAGAGAAAACGGGTAAAAAGTTGCCTCTTAGCTGACGCAAAGCTTTCTATACTAGTACGAATATCAAGAATATTTTTACCTCATGCAATTTAAATTTGCTAGCACTTAGGCACTTATCTTCTTTGAACAATATTTAAAAAAGCAATTTGTTATTTTTAACCTCGAGTAAATATTTTATCGTGACATATACTATTACAAAACTAAATTTAACGTTCTCCTAGACTGGTCGGTAGTGATCCTGCCTACAAATCAGGAGGTCCAGGTTTCGAAGCATGGTATGGTCATTTATATGTGTGTAACAAATACGAGTAGATAGTTACTTGTTCTTGAGTTATGGATGTTTTCCTTGTCTTTTTCAAAGTATTTCTCTATCTATCTATCGTCGTCTAGTACCTATATTACAAGATCTATTGAGCTTACAGTGGAATAGATAATTTGTGTACCTAAGAAGAATATTCCATAAAAAAGTGTGACCTAGAAAAAAAAAAAGAAAAAAAAGCACTTATCTTGAAGCGAGAGTCACGAAGTATATCTGTATTGTGGACGGGCTTCATCATACGTCTGTGAGAGCTTTATTTATTTGAGCTGAGCTAACATAGTTCCGAATATTTCGCTTTTGTTTTGGGACCAGTGTTGTTTTGTAGTCTAGAACATGTCTACCCCGTATTGTACTCAGCTACGAACAATTCAAAACTAATATTATTTTGCATGCAACGTGCACCTACACCTACATTGTACTTGCTTGATAAATAATGGAATAATTTATCAGCCACGAATAATTCAGCTGCGCCAATCTGCCGTGAGTTGCAATTATGCATTATACTTATCCTCTTAATTTAAATGATTATGTTTCTGAGAGAATCTTTAACAGTGTATCTTTCTCTGTATTGAAATACTGACTCTCATTGCGGTACAAAAATATAGTGTACAAAGTTTCTGTAACAACTTGACAAAAAATGATGGTTCTATATGTAGAACAATTAATACTGTAAAATATACTTTAGAAACGTGAATTTTAGAGATTTATCTATATTTGGGAAAGTTATCCGAAACATCAGATACTTTTGGGGCGTTGTTTCATCCACTACTATTGATTCTGACTGTACATACCTAAGCTTAGTGCTCAGATGCCGCTTTTTCGACTGATCTCATTTTAAGTTCTCACCAGTTACACACCGACGTTTATTTACTCGTATTTTCCGTAGTATAAATAAGTAAAGTAAACCTAATGGGACTCCGAACTCATCAGTTTTGGCAGGCCCTGACTGTAGATCTAGTTACCGACCTCGCGTCTCAGACCGGGATAATGACTACAGATAGGTCAGGTCAGGGATCGTTAGGGTAATCTTCAATCTGTAGATGAGGGTCATGAATTTATGCCTCGGGAATCTATATACAGATTCTATTATATATGTAAAAGTAGGCCTTTGATTTATATGTGTGCGCACATATAAATGTTACACCTATAGGTGCATTTTGTTTTATTGTGTTGTTAATATATTTTATATTTTTAGGGTTCCGTAGCTCAAATAGAAAAAACGAAACCCTTATAGGTCGTAACTATGTCGTCGGTCCGTCCATCTGTCCGTCCGTCCGTCTATCTGTCAAGACTGTTGTCTTAAAAACGTATATTTTGACACTGTCAAGGGAATCAAAATTCATATGGTTTTTTCCGTTGTACCCAGAACTTTGAAATTTGACAAGTATAATATCTTCTCACATAACAAATAAAGAGAGAAATCTCAAAACTATAAATTGGTAAACAAAAAATAATAATTTATATGGAATCCTCGGTGCACGAGCCCAACTCATACTTATCCGGTATTACCAATCGTACTTAAAGTGCCAAGATCCATCAATCCGTTTTGGTCGTCGTAGGGCATACTAAAACATGAAGGCATTACCTGTACTCGTTCACTTTTCTTTCACCAGTCGAGGGGATTGTAAGTAAGTAAGTACTTATATTGAAAGCTCAGTCAAGTTTAAATGTGACAATTCTCTAGGAGTGCTGTTCAAATTGGTCTATTCACCAAGTAGCTATATGGAGCAAGTAAAGTGCCATTTTCAATTCAAATTCTTGCAGACACCGCCATGTTCTCGGTTTACGATTGCCGAATTGGAGACAGCTTTTGTTAGCGATTTCAAGTATTTTAGGAATGTAAAGTGCCTTGAAAGGTTTACGTATTTGTGTCATTGTTTCAGTATAGTTTAAACGCTACAAACGTAAAAAAGAGCTGTGTTCGAACTCGAACATTGATCATGAAGTAAGTTTTACAAATTACTCGTACGGTCACGTCTGAAAATATCGATACGGACAAAAATATGTATATACTACCCTAATATATGGGCCACAAGGTCGTGTATGTATACATATTTTTGGCACTTCAATCGTGTTGATGTTTTCAGACGTGACTGTACCTACTAATCTTAACAATTTAAACAGTATAAGTAGATACGTTTTAAATGACAAGCAGGCCAATTCGAACTGTAATAAAACTTGTTCCAATCTGTTATTGGCTACATTGGTGCGAGCGATATATGTCCAGATATCAATTACGGATTACGATTTTAAAAGTTCAGGTAGGCTCTCATTTAGATTGTACTGTAATAAAAACCCACTACCGGGTAGTAGAATCCGTGGAAGTTGTAGATCATGCGTGGCAATAACACGAAAAATCGACTAAAGCGACTTTTTTTTAACTATTGTTGCAGATCGGGTTACCAATCCATTATAATTACGGAAATGAAGTCTGCCAACGTATCTATTTATATTACTGTTATTATTTGATGAATGGATACCTGGGGACAAACATAGCCTACTTAATTTTTCCCCTCTGAGGGAAAGGGAAACAACACAGAACAAATCTCACTCGGGTGGCGCCTTGGGCACATCTAGTTAAATAAAGACACACATCTGAAGATTGAAGTTAGGTAAAAATGGGGGTTATTTTTTTGTGTCAAAGGTATAGGAAATTCTACAAAAATAGACGTTAATAAAAAAAGATTACACAATAACAAAGCTTTAGTGAACAATAAAGGAGGCAGTTAGCAACCTAAATAACTTGCTAGGTCTCATGGTTGAGGTGGTTAGAGTAGCGCTACCTTGTTTAGCGCAAAATACGCTCAATGGTTGTCGATTTGCCGGAAATGCCCAGCAAAACTAACAAACTAACTAATAAATTACATGAATAACTATAATGTGTAAGTTTAGCTTTTTCATAGTTTAGCTAGTTAGTAAGCAATATTTCTACGCCAGTCATGGCAAAATGAGAATCGTGCTGTAATTAAATATTGAAATTGTTGTTTAATGCAAATAAACGATCATTCATTCATTCAAGGCTTTAAGCAGGTTAAACCTGGGATTTCTTATGACTATGTAAAAGGTTACACATATAAATAAATAAATATTATACGACATTATTACACAAATTAACTAAGTCCTACAGTAAGCTTAATAAGGCTTGTGTTGAGGGTACTTAGACAACGATATATATAATATATAAATATTTATAAATACTTAAATACATAGAAAACACCCATGACTCAGGAACAAATATTCATGCTCATCACACGAATAAATGCCCTTACCAGGATTTGAACCCGGGACCATCAGCTTCGTAGGCAGGGTCACTACCCACTAGGCCAAGCCGGTCGTCAACATATAAATGAAATCACGAAATATAAGTACCTAATTTTAGCAGTCCTTCGTGAAATACTTTACAAACTGACGTGAGAAATGTGGTTTTTACCCTCCCCGTAGTACTTAGATTGCCATTTATCTGTGTCCGATGTAGAGGGATTAATATCACATTAATTTCGAGAAAACGTTCTCCGATAAAACCAGAACAAGTCCATTTCGTGATCAGTGTAATTTTGCATTTTAAATTGAGATTGTATACCTACGGTTTCGTCACAGATTACTAAAAAAGCGGCCAAGGGCGAGTCGGACTCGCCCATAAAGGGTTCCGTACCATTTATGACGTATTAAAAAAACTACTTACTAGATCTTGTTCAAACCAATTTTCGGTGGAAGTTTGCATGGTAATGTATGTCATATATTTTTTTTAGTTTTTTCATTCTGTTATTTTAAAAGTTACAGGGGGGGGATACATTTTACCACTTTGGAAGTGTCTCTCGCGCAAACTATTCAGTAGGGCTAATATGGTCGGCTCTTTATCATTTGTCACCATGACTGTCACGTTCTCACAAGTATGTAAGTGCGAAAGTGACAGGCATAGTGACAGATGATAAAAATGCGACCATGATAACGCTGCAGTTTAGAAAAAAATGATATTAGAAACCTCAATATCATTTTTGAAGACCTATCCATAAATACCCCACACGTATGGGTTTGATGAAATAAAAAAAAAATGAGTTTCAGTTCGAAGTATGGGGAACCCCCAAAATATATTGTTTTTTTTTTTCTATTTTTGTGTGAAAATCTTAATGCGGTTCATAGAATACATCTACTTACCAAGTTTGAATAGTATAGTTGTTATAGTTTCGGAAAAAAGTGGCTGTGACATAAACGGACAGACAGACGGACATGAGGAATCTATAAGGGTTCCGTTTTTTGCCATTTGGCTACGGAACCCTAAAAATAGACGGTCTAAAATCCGTTTTATGAGTTACAGTCCCGCAAACCGCCGCCGTAACTTCTCGGTGTGTTTCTACTTCTATTTATTCTTATTAACCTAAAAGCTATATGCATGCCATGTTTTGTGCTTTCTGTCGGATGGGACCATACTGGAGGAGGACCAAATCGAGCTAAGGAGCCGCACTGGTAAGATTAATTAAGCAATAGATCTCATAAGTAAACTTATTTTGATTTGACGAACCGAATCTAATTCCAGTGTAAACAGAAAAAAGCAATCTTTATCAAAATTACAACTTATATTTTGAATATTAGATATCAAAACGATAACCACACATTTGTTCCAAATTGCAATTGATTACAAATTAAAAGAGAAATAAATGTATTTTGTAATTTCAAGCATACAAAATGATAACCTACATGTTAAGTTAATTCTCTCACAGTTCCAATTAAATACAATGCAAAGTTAAAACAACCATAAACAAAAGTTAAAGTTAATAATGTCATGCCAAACTTAAAAGGGACAATAGACTTAGTCCAACTCTATATAACGCGCCCTTATCACATGCGATTGTCTGTGGTTGATAGTAGGGATGTGACAAGGTATCTTTCTGATGTGAATAAAGTGAATTCCCCGGAAATATTCCAACGAATTCCTTGTTATTTCGAGAAGAAAATCCCAAATAAATTGCTAACTACATAATTTTATAAGTTCAGTATAACTTAAGGATATTTAATCAATGGAAAACAGCACTCAATAAAAAAAAAACATAGTTTGGACCCAGGTACGTCCTTAAACAACGTCCAAAATATAGGTATGGGCATTGTGAATGTTGACTCGCTTTGTGTGGTAGGGCACAGCGCAGCGGATGTCATTCTAGATCTAGAGCAGAGCCCAACTAGGGAAGAACCTTACAGAAAACCGCAGCCAAATAACACTAGACCCTACTCATAGTGTTGCGTTCCTGCCGATCGGTGCCGGAGTAAGGTTGCCAGAGCTCAACGAGGGGGGATGTTAGGTTCGCAACGCGCATGTAACTCCTCTGGACCGTATGCTTGTTTGTCACCGACGCAGTATTAAAAAAAAGCTGTCAAATAGGGAAAGACCGAGGCGAATCGGATTAGGCTAAAATTTCTGTTGATATTTAAAATATTTCTTATAATTCACATCACAGACTAACATGGAAAGGTACCCAGCTGTCGTGTCCGTAATTTTAGACTACTCTATAACATATATAAATATAAATCAAATCAGAACCGGACAGTTGGGTACCTTTCCTTGTAAGTAGAGAGACGTACGGGTGCAATTTTAAGCAAAAAAGCTGTCAAATAGGGAAAGACCGAGGCGAATCGGATTAGGCTAAAAATTCTGTTGATATTTAAAATATTTCTTATAATTCACATCACAGACTAGTTAGTTAGTTAGTGCTTCTGGACATTTTCCGCAAATCGACAACCATTGTGCCTATTTTGCGTGAAACGAGGTAGCGCTACTCTAACCACCCCAGCTCCTCCACGAAGCCTAGCAAAGTTTTCAGGTTGCTAATTGCCTCTCCTAGTGTGCACGGAGTCCCTAGGTATTTGTTCCTGTATACTTCTACCTGTTTGCAGTCTAGGAGAATATGTCTTGTTGTTTCTTCTTCTTCCATGCATGCTCTGCACATGGGGCTGTCTGTTTTACCCATATTGTGTAGGTGTTTGTTAAGTGTGTTATGTCCTGTAATTAATCATACTATTTTACGTAGTTGCTGCCTAGGTGTTTTCAGTAGTATTTTGGTGAGTTTGTGGTTCAGTTCCGGTAGAAAATCCTTGGTCTGCCTGCATGTGTCCATTTCCTTCCAGTATTTATTGTGCAGTTGTCTGTGATGTAGGTCTAGTTGGTTGTGTATATAGGATATTGGTAGGGGTATGATGGGCTCGGGTCCATATGCCGGCGTTTCTGAGCCTTTCCTGGCCAGTTCGTCCGCTGCATCGTTTCCTCTTGATCCACTATGCCCCTTTATCCATTGAATTGTTACTTTGTTGCCTTCTTTGCTCACTTCCGTGAGACTTCGATGACATTCGAGTATGAGCTCTGAATTAAGTTTGTCGCTGCATAGCGCTTGTAGTACTGATTTACTGTCTGACAGTATTAGTATATTTTCGTGTTTCACTTGTCGTCTTGTTATAGCGTTGCAAGCTTCTATTATTCCCACACATTCAGCTTGGAATACCGTGTTATGTTCTCCCAGGGGTTTTGAGATGTGTATGTTCAGGTCCTCCGAGAAGACACCACATCCTGTCCCTTCATATGTTTTTGAGCCATCTGTGAATATTCTTAGGTTGGTTTGGTCTAGTCCTTCTTTAGGATCTTCTGTTAATGATATGGCGTATTCTTTCCAGAAGATCATAGTTTTTGGTGTTTTGTCGATGGGCGCCTCCAGCATGGGTAGTTTTGAGATCATATTTTCATAGATCTTCTTGTGCGATGAGCTGAAGGATGTCCATAGGTTTAGCTTTTTCAACCGAAGAGCCGTGGCAGCCGCTTCTTTTTGTATGTATATGTGTAATGGTAGGAGTCCTAGCATTATTTTTAGCGTCGCAGTCGGAGTAGTTCGCATACAGCCCGTCGCAGCCACACATGCTAGTCTTTGTGTTTTGTTTAGTTTGTCTATTACCGTGGTTAGTTGGGTGCGGGGCCACCATACGACCGCGCCGTAGCTGATCATTGGCATTATTACCATTTTGTATAGCCACAGTATGATGTGAGGAGCAAGTCCCGATCTCTTGCCCACCATCCTCCGGCATTGCCAAAAGGCTACTGTTGCTTTGTTTAGTTTATTGTCCAGGTGTTTGTTCCAGTTCAGTCTATCATCCAGGATTATGCCTAGGTATTTTACTTCCTTTGAAAGTGTCAATCTTGTGCCAAAAAGGGTTGGCAGTTCGTATGTACCCAGTTTTCGTTTGTATGTGAAGAGAATTGTGTCGGTCTTTTTTGGGTTAACCGATAGGTCATTCTCCTTGCACCATTTCTCTACTATTTTCAGTACTGTCTGTGTGAGATCACACAGTGTGTTTATTACTAGGCCGCTGATTAGTATTACTAAGTCATCTGCGTACCCTATAGTCATAAAGTGTTTGTTGTTTAATTTTGTTATCAATTCGTTCACCACCAGGTTCCAAAGCAGTGGTGAGAGTACTCCTCCCTGGGGGCATCCTCTCATGACTAGTGCTTGATGAGTTTGGTTTTCGGATAGTCTTATTATTCTCTGTCTTAACATATTCATTATCCATTCGGTTACGAGTGGATTGGTTCCATGTCTTTGTAATGCTTGCTGAATGCTGCTAAAGTTTGTCTTGTCAAAGGCTCCTTCTATGTCGATGAAGGTGCCTAGGCATGAGTTCTTCCTTGCTAGCGCATTCTCTATGTTGCTTACTACAGCATGGAGAGCTGAGTCAGTAGATTTCCCTTGACTGTAGGCGTGTTGATTTGGATGGATTTCTATGTTTTTTAGGGCCGTGTCCTTCAGTACTCTGTCACATAGTTGGTCTGAAAGATTTGGGATCCGAGTAATCGGTTTTGCCTGGCTTTGGGAGGAAAATCACTTTCACTTCCCTCCATTTATGTGGTATATATCTAAAGGCTATACAGCTGCACAGTAGATTGGATAGATGTTTGATTAATGTATGTCCACCCCATTTTACTAGGGCTGGGTAAATTCCGTCTGTTCCCGGCGATTTAAAGTTATCAAAACTATTTACCGCCCAGGTCGTTTTGTTATGTTCTGTTATACATTCTGCTGTTCTCCATTCGCTTTCCGTTGGATTATGGTTCATTGTATCCTGTTCTGGGTCTTGCTCATTTACTACTTTGCATCCTGGGAAATGGGTCTTCACCAGCAGCCTTTCTGTCTCAGCTGGGCTGCTGGTGGTACTATTATTTTGTCTCCTCAGGGTACCCAGTAGTTGTCTTGGTTGGTCTGCAAGGATTTTCCTTGTTCTGTTTGCTTGAGTTACTGTGGGTTATGTTGTCGCAGAAGTTTCGCCATGTGGCTGATTTTCTGTATCTTAGTCTTTTCTTGTAGTCTGTTTTAGCTGTTTTGTACCTGTCCCAGTCCTCTTCAGCTCTTGTGTTCATTGCTCTGTTAAGTAACCTTCTCATTCTTGTTCTCATTCGTTCCAACTCCGGTCCCCACCAGCTGTTGTTGTTATTGTTACTGCCTTTTCCTCTAGCTGATGGAGTCGATAGCGGACATGTGTTTTCGTAGCTTTCAGTTATGTTTTTAATAAGTAAGTTTACCTGTTCCTCCAAATCCTTCGTATTGCTAGGTCTGTCAGTGTGTGTGTTATTGTGTAGTTTACCTTCCAGAAGTTCCTTGTACGCCGCTATGTCCGTGCGTCTCGGGTTTCTTCTAGGTGTGGATGTTTGGATGTCAGCTGTCAGGTCATACCGAATCCATCTGTGGTCGAAGCAGGATAGCTCGTCCGACACGTGCCAGTTGGATATGTGTTGAGCTGCCAGTCCTGTGCTTAGAGTAATGTCAATAATAGTATTACACCTACGAGTGACAAAAGTTGGTTTGGATCCTGTGTTTAATATATCTAGGTTAGTTGACATAAGGTATTCAACAAAATCGTTACCTCTTTTGTTTTTGGTTTCCATTCCCCATAGGTTGACATCACAGACTAACATGGAAAGGTACCCAGCTGTCCGGTTCTGATTTTATTTATGTTTATATATGTTATAGAGTAGTATAAAATAACAGACACGTATTTTTTTTAGCTGCCCAAAATCAACCTATTGGGAGAAATCGTCCTCCAAAGTACTAAAAAATTACTAAATCTTTTAACTCCTATAGAAAGTGATGCTCAAGCAACTTGCTAGTTAATGGCTTCTTTGAGTATATTTTGAGAGCAGGAAAAAATAATGAGCACGTGTTTTGTTATATCGGCTGAAACTATTTTTGTCCTAAAAAAAACTACATTCGAAGTTTTATAATATCTTATCGCTAAAGATACACATAAAGACGGGTGTTTATTTAGGAAAACTTAAGTTTAAGCCGATATAACAAAACAGGTGCTCATTATTTTTTCCTGCTCTCAAACATATACTCAAACCAGCCATTAACTAGCAAGTTGCTCGAGCATCACTTTCTATAGGAGTTAGAAGATTTAGTATTTTTTTGTACTTTGGAGGACAAGTTCTCCCAATAGGTTGAGTTTGGGTAGCTAAAAAAAAACGTGTCCGTTATTTTAGACTACTCTATAACATATATAAATATAAATCAAATCGGAACCGGACAGTTGGGTACCTTTCCTTGTAAGTAGAGAGACGTACGGGTGCAATTTTAGTGTCCTTGTGCAATATTTGAAATATCAACGGGTTTTTCATGATCCTCGTGATCGCCTCGGTCTACCCTAATGATCAAGGTAACTTTCTTTAAATTTACTTTCTTTTAAAATATTTATTGTTTGAAATGCATAATTGAGTCATCAAATGCTCGTAGCGTCATTTTTTAAATATTTCTACTTTGCCTTTAGCTTAAATTTTTATTTTCACCTACACCACTTGCCTTTTTTACCCGACTGCCAAAGGGAGGAGGGTAATGTTTTTCGAGTGCATGTATGTATGTATGTATGTTTCTTTGTGGCCTCCTGTAGCCTAAACGGCTTGATGAATTTTGATGTATGAGGTATCGTTAGATTCGTCTTGATCACGAGAGTATGATAGGATTTTTTTAAGGATCCCCCTCCCTCGTTTTGTTAGGATCGTCAGGTATAAACGCAAGGAGCCACCTTGAATCTGGTCGTCGTCGTAGAACTTTCAAATGGTACTTACTTACATAATAACCTACAAAATTTTCGTTAAATAAAAACAACTAAAAAATTATAAGTAAATATTTTTTTTTAATAAAAAACAAAAAACCCGACTGCACACTAAAAAGAGGAAAACAAGCCCCACAAGAATATTGTGGGGCTTATGGTAAGTATCGCAGGCGGGGACTGACTTGACCGCCACCAACGAAAATACCTACCTCAGTAACATTCTGCTAAATGATGAACTTAAGAACTCAACCAACAACCAAAATGACTATCTAACCCTCTGTTGGTCCCCGCCTGCGATACTTACCACAAGCCCCACAATATTTTTGTGGGGCTTGTTTTCCTCTTTTTAGTGTGCAGTCGGGTTTTTTTTGTTTTATAATAATTAATTTTTTGATCTCTCTTATACAACCAATGCACACAATACTATTCAAGAATACGGTTAATATCTCTATTTTGTAACGCATTTTTCAATAGCAATACTTCCATGAGCCTCAGATACATTAACCTCGTCCTGCCCAATGTTCAAAATTAAGAACATCTTTGATTTGGTGGTTCCTGTCCGAGATCTTATTGTTCTGGTAAATATATTTGTAATATAACACCACTTCCAACACGGAAAGTTTACCCAATGGCTCGCCAGATGGCGCTAGCGTCGAGTTAGATCGCGCAAGCGTTAGTCTTTCACAGTTTTATGGCATGTATTAAAACATTAGTATGCAAGTCGTTCGCTAGATGGCGGTGACGTCGAGATAAAACGCGCATACGTTTGTCTTTCATAGAATAGTTAAGTTCTAAGTTAGATTTTAGACTGGAACGCGCCATCGATCCCGCCATTTACAAACTTTTAAAACATTTCCCTACTTCTTTACTGTTATCTGTCAATTATACATTCATGAACACGAATATAAGAACCTTGTACAATCGCTATAACGATACTGTGACTAATGGCTACTAACCTAACAAAATAAAATGTAATACAGTTACAAAATATTCATTTGGTTGCATAGTAGAAACAATTGCTTCATACGTCAGAAACACGCATGTGATATAGCAACACCCATAGACCATGAAGACCGCTTAGCGTTGCTTGTTAGTCTCCATAGGCTACTGTGGCCAAAATCTAAAAACAAAACAGTCCATACATTTAATTTAGCAAAGAGCAAGTCCTAAAAGAGGCCTCATGACTTGAGACGGTGTCGACTGAGTAGACTGAGAAGGTGTCGCAGACCAGCCGGGCCGGGCGCGTAAGAATGTATGCTCGCGTATCTTAGCTGTATACTTTTAATTTGTCTACCTATATGATTCTACATTAAACTAGTATTATTTTTGTTGACTCGTAGGAAAATTATTGTATGCAACGTTGTATAAGTAGGTCAAAAAATGCTCGTGGCGTATTCCTTTACAATGTTCGCCTACGCTTTCGGCTCCGGCTCACATTGTAACTGCCACTCGCCTGTTTAGACCCTTCTTGTACAACTGTTGCATAAAATATTATTAAAACACAATACACTTAATCTAAAGTATCCAGACTAATCTTAATATTTCATAAGAACGGTCAGTTTTTGGGGAACAGCCCATCTCTAATTACATACGATTGTCTACGTACCCACAATACAAATACAAATGTGGACAAACTCACGAATTAAATTACTTTAACCCTAAACTCTTCCTTTCACACAAGGATTCATGACATGTCAGTTACGTCGTTTTGTGCAACAAAAACTTGGGTATCTATTCACAGTAGTTTCTCTTAAGTGATTAATTAAGCTCCAGGAACACAATACGCAACGGAGCAACAACATTGGTTTTAAATCAGGTACTGTATGCTTACTGTATGCTTGTCATAGTGCCTTTTGAACGAGGTGAGTAGAAATTTTTCTAAACCCCGCCCTAGAAAATAAAATGCATGTTATCTGGTCCAGCCGTTTTAGAAGAGAGCAGAAGAGCTAGTTAGTGCTTCTGGGTATTTTCCGTCAACAACCATTGTGTCTATTTTACGTGAAACGAAGTAGCGCTTCTCTAACCACCCCGGCTCCTCCACGAAGCCTAGCAATGTGTACAGGTTGCTAACTGTCTCTTTTAGTGTGCACGGAGTCCTTAGGTATTTACTCTTGTATACTTCTACCTGTTTGCAGTCTAGAAGAATGTGTTTTATTGTTTCCTTCTTCTTCCATGCACGATCTGCACATGGGGCTGTCGGTGTTAACCATATTGTGTAGGTATTTGTTGAGTGTGTTATGTCCTGTAATTAATCCCTATTTTACGTAGTTGGTGTCTAGTTGTTTTAAGTAGTATTATGGTGAGCTTGTAGTTCAGTTCCGTTAAAATATCCTTTCTCTGCCTATATGTGTCCCTTTCATTTCAGTAATTATTGTGCAGTTATCTGTGGTGTAAGTCTAGCTGGTTATGTATGTAAGATATTGGTAGGGCTTTAATGAGCTCGGATCCACATGCCGGTGTTTCTGAACCTTTCGTGGCCAGTTCATCCGCTGCATCGTTTCCTCTTGATCCACTATGCCCCTTTATCTATTGAACTGTTACTTTGTCGCCTTCTTTGCTCACTTCCGTGAGGCTTTGAGCTAAGTTTGTCGCTCCGTAGCGCTTGTAGTACTGATTTACTGTCTGACAGTATTAATATAGAATTTTCGTGTTTCACTTGTCGTCTCGTTATAGCATTGCAAGTTTGCAGAGGAATAAAGTAGCTATTATGTATGTATGTATGTATGTATGTATGTATATACTTTATTGTAGATAAAAATAAAAAACACGAAAGACAGTTACAGAGTAAATTAAATACAACAAAGGCGAAGTTATCCCTGTATGGGATCTCTTCCAGTTAACCTTTGAGGAAATGAGTAAAACAGAAGTAACGGTGAATGAATGACAAACACAAACAAAAGTGTACAATCACTGAAATTAATGAAATGCACGTTTTGAATACACATTGATACAAATATACATAGATAGAAAAATAACCATAAAATAATGCATACATATACATATATAAATAAAAATAAATAAATATTCAATATAATAATATAATGACGACCGGTCTGGCCTAGTGGGTAGTGACCCTGCCGACGAAGCTGATGGTCCCGGGTTCAAATCCTGGTAAGAGCATATATTTGTGTGATGAACACGGATATTTGTTTCTGAGTCATGGGTGTTTTCTATATATTTAAGTATTTATAATTATATATTATATATATCGTTGTCTAGGTACCTACAACACAAGCCTTATTGAGCTTACTGTGGGACTTGACTTGACAGTCAATTTGTGTAATAATGTCCTATAATATTTATTTATTTATTTATTATTATTATTTAATACAAATAGATATGAATTCGAACCAGAAAAGTAAAGGAAATTAAAAAAGTAGAAGTACTCAATGGAACTCGGAAGTCGTAACCAAAGTATCGGAAAGCCACAATTTTTTAAGCTTCTCCTTGAGTGATACTACAGATTGGGATTGCCTCACGGACACCGGAATCTCGTTCCATAACTTAACAGCATGGATAGTAAAGGATTTCTTGTATGTGCGCGTCGTATTGGAAGGAATTGTGAGTGAAAGATTGGTGCTTGGTCGAAGGCGATGACCACTATCAGCAGCTAAATAACTAAACCTTTCGGAAAGATAAGGTGGCGAAGCAGCAATCCTGCTTATAGATTTGCTTTACATTGAAAAGCAATGATAGGATATGCACAGGCTGGACAAGCTGAGATCGAAACTGGGATACATGATCAAACTTACGTAGACCGAAAATGTATCGAATACAAATATTTAGCAATCGCTCGAGTTTGTCCAGTTACTCCTCACTAAGCTCCAAGAAAGCAGTATCAGCGTAATCTAACAACGGGAGTAAAAGTGAACAAGCTACAGTTATTTTGGTTTGAAGAGGAAGGAAATTTTGAAGACGCCTCAGTGAGTGGAGAGACACAAAAAGTTTATTGCTAATGTCAGAAACATGAGCTGACCAGGACAAGGTTTGATCAATGATGATACCCAAGTTCTTAACTGTAGAAGAAAAAGGGATAATTGTTCCGTCAAAACACACTTTGGGTACCACCATCTCCGACAAATTGGACACAAAATATGGACCACCTATGACAATTGCTTACGATTTTTTTGCATTAACTTTCAAACCAAACTTATTCGCCCAGCAACGAATTGACTCAAGGTCGCCATTTATTCTATCAACTAAAGATGAAAAATCATCAATGCTAGCCGCTGCGTAAATCTGCAAATCATCCGCGAAAGGTGGAAGTTACAATTTAAGGACTCAGTAATGCCATTAATGAAGATTGAGAACAGGAGAGGAGAGATTATCCCTCCTTGGGGGACACCAGCAGAAAGGTCACACCACTCCGAGACCTTGTCGTCAACCCTGACATGCTGACGCCTCCCAAAGAGATAGTTACGGAACCAAGACAAAGCTGCATGAGAAACATTAAACGTATATAGAATATCAAAATCCACCGTATTAAAGGCACTACTGAAGTCTAAAAGTACCAGGACCGTGAGCTTTTTATTCTCAATATTAAAACGAATATCAGTGACCTTCACCAAAGCCGTGACAGTGCTATGCCCGGGGCGGAAACCTGACTGAAACCGATTCAACAAATTATGCTTGTGGAGATGTGAAAGGAGGCGACGATTAACAAAATGTTCGACGATTTTAGACAAAACTGGGAGAATGGAGATGGGCCGATATTGAGAAAAAGATGTGGGATTAGAAGTTTTAGGAAGAAGGATAACATGAGCAGGTTTCCACATAGCAGGGAATGTACCAGAGGAAAAGGAAAAATGTATAATTTTTATAATTTATAATTTTTTATGTATTTGAATTAAAAAAATACAACTCATTGACAAGGACGAAAATGATTTTAAAAAGAGCATGTCATTAACGAGGTCAATGTTGACAGAGTCGCGAACACTTACAAAAAAAAATAGTAAGAGCTATGTCGCAATTAGTATGTAGTCTTTCAAGATAAAACTAAAAAAAAACGAACCCATTACCTACAAAAAAGCTCAACGACGCTCTGCCTAACGTAATCCAGGATTAATCAAAAATCCTATCAGTCCGAGGGCCGCGTCTTTTACAAAACCAGATTGACGTCTCTGATAGCGTTTTCAGATGGGCAAATACCATCTCTATGTTAACGAAGACCCGATTCATTGAGTGGGCGCCGCCTACACACAGATTATTTGCAGTATCGCATTTCAAATAATATGCGGGAATGATGTTATTCATCTACTGTAAAAGGATACGAAATGTGTATGGAAGAGCAACAATAAGATCAAAATATGTTTTATTATCGCATGCCCACGCTTAAGTACTCACGGAGACCGATTCTGATATAATAAAATAAATAAATAAAAATAAATATTATAGAATATTATTACACAAATTGACTAAGTCACACAGTAATCTCAATAAGGCTTGTGTTGTGGGTACTTAGACAAGGATATATATAAATAAATATTTATAAATACTTAAATACATAGAAAACATCCATGACTCGGAACAAATATCCATGCTCGTCACACGAATAAATGCCCTTACCAGGATTTGCACCCGGGACCATCGGCTTCGTAGGCAGGGTCACTACCCACTAGGCCAAACCGGTCGTCAAATATATAATATATATATATATCTTCTTTTGATATGACCTTGACGTCGTGATCGTCTTGGTGGTTGGTGCGCATCTCAGGCACGACTTTTATTGCATTTCGCATACACCAATCAGTGTGAGCGATCTTCTTAGTGTCTACGACAACAAGTGACCGCGCGGGGCGCGGGCGCGCGGGGTACGGACCCCACCACACTAGTGATGGGTAGGACATCAATTTAAAATGAGTTTGTATGAGTACCTCATTCTCTAAAATGAGGTGTTACAATGTCTTACTTCAAATGAGGAGAGGTACTAGCAGTTTTGCAGCATCGACTATTCCATCAACTCCAACGGCAGCAAACCATATTTAATGTAAATACATATTTAGGCATTGCTAAACGTCCTTTTAAATATTTAATTGGAGTGCAATTCTGGAGGTTTAAAACAGAACTTTAACAACAGAAGACATACATTTAAGAATCAAACTAAGGAGTTAAAGTACATACATCCTATTGCAACTTAATTTGATGCTTTTATGAAACTTGTTCTAATTTAGCAGTTCATTATTTTTATTGTTAGATTGTTCAGTATCAATTTTTGCTACTTGATATCATTTTAAGTTTAACATTCATATATTGAAATAAATACTAACCATAAACTACCAAACAAACAATTAACAAACTAAGGAGAACACGGAGAATCCAATATTTTTTGTACCATTATTATATAGAAATTACTAACTTACTCATAATTTATCAGTAATAATATCATTGTAATATGATAACAAACGAAAGCCTCAATAACGTTCGCGCGGTAATGCCACCGGCGTGTAATATACACTTGATTTTTGTATGCAAAAGACACAACGAAAGACCCACAGGTATATTTTATCGCGAAAACAATGTTAATATATTGTTATTTTGGCATAATTATAAGAATGGTCACTGATCACTATTTATAAAACACAACTAAAGATTACGAACAACTTTTTCGAGTTTCTCGTATTATAAATATGTCAAAATCATAAATGATCGAAATAGTTTACGAAGCACGTTAACAAAAAGTATTACAAATTCAAATCGTTAAAATGTACATGTTTATTTCACCTATACAAATTATATTTACTTTTTTTATTAATAAAATAATGTAAATTATCATATTTTGTGTACGCCACTATATTATATTTCAATAATTTAAATAATATTTTGGTCTCTTAAACGATAACTGTTTTTAAGCAAGCTTCGTAAATGCCCAGTGAGACTTGGTTGGCATTTCAATCGCTTATCAAGTAACCATTTCACTGTCCAGTCTAATTGATTCAGATTATACATGACACCAGCAATATGAGTCTTGAGGTCAGGTTATACTGGTATGCGCGTTAGTACAATAATAGCTAACAAATATGGAGGCCTACCGCGAACCACGAAGTTTTGCTTTGCTGTCGCACTTACGTATGAAATTACAAGTGCGACAGAGAAAAAAAACTTTCTTCGGTAGGTTCTTTGATGACTTAGATTTTTCGCTTTTGACAAGTAACTTAGCAATGCTAGGATCAAAATGGCGTAATATGTATGTAAGCTTGCGGACGCTTACGCTTGTTTTCTTTCGTGTTTCATTTTTAACGTATTTTCGATGAGGTGTTATTGAAGCACGGCGCGTGTCTGTCTCACTCCCTCTTTCGGTAAATCCAATTCATTGTTTCATTTTGAAAGGATTTTTGAGAGGATGTCACAGTGAGGCGAGTGAATGGTACAAACACAACGCATTTCTCGGTGGACCTTTTGTCCTTGCAATAAGGTTTGTAGTTGGGCAGTTGATAGTATGAGCGATGAATACGATGACGTCAATGACTCATTTCTTCATTTGAATGTCGGCGAGCACCGAGCGCCTCGCGACTCTTGCGAGTTGTGAGGAACGCGAGTGAGTTTGAAAGGCTGAGAGTTTTTTTTTTAAATTTGAAGTGTTTGAGTGGTAAGAGCTGTGTGTGGCAGCAGTAAAATTAATTGAGGAGTGATGTATGACATTTATGCGGTGTGAAGTTCTGCGATAATTTAACAAAGTGAGTGGTACAAATGAGGTGCCTCACAAGTGAGCAACTCAACACTACACCACACTCCATTAGCTCCAGCGGCCGCCACAACGCCGCACGCGTCTTACATACCTATTACTCGCGAATACCAATTTTGTATCAGTTTCGGATATTAAATCCATATTAAGTATACATCAAGATCTTTTACTTGCACCATAATCGCCTGCAAGTTTTTGGCGACCGTGATACGACGAGTTACCTCAACACATCTGCGCGTACGCGACTTAGCAACAAGGAAGGCAGAACGTTCGAGAAGCGCGAACAAAGAAACTGCGGCGCGTAACCTTTGGACTGCATGCCACGCGTGTCTCCACGGCGATCTACTTCCAGGGGAGTGCCCAATTGTTATCCTTTACCTCTTTACCTTACGTAGTTTTGATTTTTGTGCTTAGTGTACTTTATTCCAAAAGAAAATAAAATCGACATTTATTAATTTCTTAGAATTCCGGTAATCATCTTTCTTATCTTGTGTGCATTCTTCGCCTATGTTGCTACGCGTCTTTACATAATACAACATTAAAAATTACTCAGAAAAGTAAAACATTTTAAGCCTAAAAGCAATTTATCCGTTGGCCTGCTGGAGCTAATCAACCTTAATCTATAAGTCATAAAGTGCTAATTGCATCGCATCTTGAGTTTGCACTGCTTACAATTATAATTTAACTTAAGTTGTTTACGTAAAATAATAAGTGCTTGTGCACCGAACACGCCTTTGTTCACGCTTTCTTTATACAAAGCATTCCTTAATCATTATTTCGCTTAGCTATTTCATAAAGGCAATTCTTTTAAGTAACTCTGAATTAGTAAAATTAATTTGATACAATTTTTTAATTATTTTCTCACATTATTAAAGATAGTGTTTATTCCTCAAACGTCCAAACCATTAGATACCTTATATACTTGCATTATAGCTCATTTCGATTCGGGCCGATATTTCCAGGATAAATCCTTCGGACTGACTGCGCTCGCGTCGGCTGTGCCTAGCAACTCTCTGCAGTGCCGACCTACTTCGCGTCAGCTGTTCGAGCGAGACTTGACCTACTTTCGCGCGGCGTCTCCGCGCACCTGGAACTCCTGCCTGGTTTGATGCACAGTTTTCTTATCTTGTTTATTGATTGCCCTTCACTAGATCTCGTTTATTACCGTTTTTTTGTTGGGTCATTATTTATCCATTTAAACTTCAGTGTCTCGCGTAAGAAATATTAATATAAATTTACATAATGTCTCCAACCGGAACCCCTCAAGGCGGTGTAGATATTGAAAATGAATTAAAGCTTAAAGATTTAATTAAACAACGCGGTTCAATTAGAGGTAGATTGACACATTTTGAACAATTTATTGAAGAGTTGAAAAGGATAAAAACTGACCAAATTTCCGAAGCGCAATTTAATGAATTGAATTTGCGAAGCGTAAAAATTGAAGCATTATTCTGTGATTTTGAAAATTGTCAAAGTCAAATAGAACTATTTCATCCTAACGTGGATGAACAAATTCAAGAAAGAGAGAAAACTGAAAGCCGGTTTTACAGTGGTATTGCCTGTGCTCAAACATTATTAAAATTACGACCCATAAATAATGAGGATAAGCAAAGTTCGCACAGTAGTTGCTCGCGTCAGGATAATGTAAACGTAAAGTTACCATTTATCAAATTACCGATATTTGATGGTAATTATTTTTTATGGCTGGAATTCCGCGATACGTTCGAGTCATTAATAAATAATAATGAAACTATCCCTGACATAAACAAATTCCATTATTTACGATCGTCCTTAGAAGGGAGCGCGGCACTTGTAATCAAGTCCATTGAATTTTCGTCACAAAATTACAAGGTTGCATGGGATTTGTTATGTCAGAGGTATAATAATAAGAAAATTCTTATTAATAACCACCTGAAGGCTCTCTTTAAAATAGAACCCTTAACCAGAGAATCTCATAAATCTTTAAGATACTTAATTGACCTTGTGACAAAAAACTTGAGGGCACTGACTACACTTGGCCAGCCAGTTGACCAATGGGATACGCTGATTATATTTATGGTGTCCAGTAAACTGGACTCGACCACCAGTGGTAAGTGGGAGGAGCATAGAAATAATCTCTCCGATTTGCCACTCTTGGACGAATTTATCGAATTTCTCCGCAATCGAGCGGAAATTTTAGAACCTACATTAGCTAGACATGAAAAAAGCGTCTCTCATATTCATAGAGATAGTCAACCGAAAAGTGAACATAAGGGCCCATTCACGCTGAATGAACATAAAGGCTCATTTACACATAGTAAATTTTCAAAAAGTTTCCTCACGTCCAGTGCTTCTAAACCAGCAGGTTTCTCGTGTCCAATGTGTAGTCAGGGTCACAGAATCATAGACTGCGAATCATTCAAATCTTTACCGATCGAAAACAAGTGGAGCGAAGCCTTAAAGTTAAAACTTTGCACCAACTGTTTACGACGCGGACATGAAGCACGTAATTGTAAATTAGGAGAATGTAGATCATGTCATAAGAAGCATAATACATTACTACATAAAGAAAATAACGTAACTCAGCCCTTGCCTGTGACGACACCCACGGCTGGATCATCAAATGACCTTGAAGTAGTCAACCAACCGCATAGGGCTTTATCAGTCCGTTCAGGTAGGCAGGTTATGCTTGGTACCGCTTTAGTTAAGGTATCCAATCTCAATACAAATGTAGATTATGTAGCTCGCGCTGTCCTTGATGCAGGCAGCCAATCTTGCTTTATTACTGAAGACCTAAAAAACAAACTTGGATTAGGGAATCCTGAACCCGATTCTTTAGACATATCGGGCATAAAAAATATTAAACTCTCAGTATCCGATCAATGCGACGTAAATGTCAGTTCCCTGTCCAATCAGTTCAAAGTGACCTTAAACTGCTTAGCCTTATCTGAAATTACAGATCAGCTGCCTAACTTGCCTGTAGACCTTACTCAACTAAACTTACCTAAAAATATTCAGCTCGCTGATCCTGAATTTCATCAAGTTTCTGATGTTGATATGTTGCTAGGTGCTGAAATATTTTACGAAATATTAGGTTCTGAGAAAATATCTCTGGGCACAAATATGCCCATTCTTGTAAATACAGAGTTCGGCTGGATCGTAGCAGGTCGTTTAAGTCCAACTCATTGCCCTAAGCTTAAAGCCCCACAGAAGATTAATTGCTTTTTTACAAAGGAAATCAGTGAAAAATTAACCAGGTTCTGGAACCTTGAAGAACTTCCTGAAGCCAAAGCTCCCTTGTCAGCTGACGAGGAGTTTTGTGAAGAGCACTTTAAAGCTCATACTTATCGTTTACCAGACGGCAGGTTTACAGTTCAGATGCCACTGAAAGGGACACCTGAAATGTTACTAGGCGACTCTTACCGAGGAGCTGCCAAACGATTTTATACCTTAGAGAAAAAAATAGATAAAAATCCCGCTGACCTGGCCTCGAGAGGAGTAGCTCCAAGTCTCCTTGTTGAGTCATCTTTGTGGTGGGAAGGTCCAGTTTTCCTGAAACATGACGAATCTCAATGGCCGCAAAACCCCACCACTAAGACGGTTTTACCTGAAATAAGAGTGTTACAATCAAAATCAAATATAAATCAAAACAATGAAACTAATAACTTGATTGACATAAAAAAGTATTCAAGTTTATTACGCTTAAAAAGAATAATTGCCTATGTACAAAGATTTATAAGTAATTGTAAAATCATAGAAAAACATAATCGATCAGTTGGACCCCTTAAAGAAAACGAACTTAGTTCAGCCTTAACTTACCTTATAAAAATAGCCCAGTCAGAATCATTTAAAAACGAACTTAAATTAATAAAAAACAATAAAAAACTTACCTCGTCCCATATGTTACAGCTGTGTCCGTTCCTTGATGACGTCGGCTTGCTGAGAGTAGGTGGTCGGCTCAATAATAGTGAATATAGCTATGATAAAAAACATCCAGTTTTACTACATGCTAAACATTACTTAACGAAATTGTTGATGCGGGGCGAGCATCTACGCTTACTGCATGCTGGCCCTCAGCTACTCCTGGCAAGCTTCAAGGACCAGTTTTGGCCCCTGGGAGGTAGAACGTTGGCACGAAGCATATATCACCGCTGCGTAATATGCACTCGTCTTAGAGCCGAAGCCATGAAGCCGCTAATGGGCCAACTACCAACTAGTCGAATCACACCTAGCTATCCTTTTTCTATAACGGGAACAGATTTCTGTGGTCCATTTCCAATTTCAAGCAAAATAGGACGCGGAAATCGAATTAGCAAATGCTATATTTGTATATTTATTTGTTTTTGGACTAAGGCAGTCCATTTAGAAACCGTAAGTGACCTTAGTGCTAAAGCATTCATTTCCTGCCTTCGCAGATTCATTTCGCGTAGAGGAAGACCCAGTCAAATTTATTGCGATAACGGTACTAATTTTGTTGGTGCAAACAATGAACTGGGACGAGCATTACAGGCAGGCATGAGGTCCATATATAACTACACAGCCGAAGAGCGCATTCAGTTCATTTTTAATCCCCCTTATTCCCCCACTTTCGGCGGACTGTGGGAGGCCAACGTGAAATGCTTAAAATATCATTTAAAAAGAAAAATAGGTAACTCTTGCTTAACGTTTCAGGAGTTAAGTACCCTTTGCACGGAAGTTGAAGCGGTCCTTAACTCCCGACCCCTTACCCCTCTTACATGTAACCCCAGCGACCTTTCTCCACTCTCTCCAGGGCACTTCCTCATCGGGCGTCCTTTGACTTCGCTGGCGTCCCCTCCTGCTGCATCCGGAAAGGGCATAAAGACGCGCTATCAGCTGCTCGAGTCGCTGCGTGACAGTTTTGCTAAGAGGTGGAAAAACGAGTACCTCTCAGAGCTACAAAAACGAACAAAATGGAGGCATCCCTACAGAGATCTTAAGGAAGGCGCTATGGTAGTGTTCAAAGAGGATAACCTACCTCCCATGAGATGGAAACTAGCACGAGTCCATCGACTATACTACGGCAAGGACGGAATCGCCAGGGTTGGCGATTTTAGAACCATTAGAGGGATCGAACGACGGGCACTGAACAAGGTGTGCCCCCTCCCTGATGACAATGATGAGATGTTGGAAGAAGCTTCAGCGCCAGCCAGTACTAACGAGTCGTTAGTAACGACCCTTCAGCTTCCTCCAACGGCCCCCCAGCATGTCTACGACAACAAGTGACCGCGCGGGGTACGGACCCCACCACACTCCATTAGCTCCAGCGGCCGCCACAACGCCGCACGCGTCTTACATACCTATTACTCGCGAATACCAATTTTGTATCAGTTTCGGATATTAAATCCATATTAAGTATACATCAAGATCTTTTACTTGCACCATAATCGCCTGCACTTATTACAAGCGGCCTAAATAAAACATGAGCAGCATTCCGATTTTACCGGAATTCTATATTAAACTAGAAAGAGTGGAACATTTGTAAAACATGAACTTATGTGGTCGACTTCTTTTTTTTCAACTGTTGAAATGATAGCACCGGACATGTAATGTAATAACTGTAATAAGGAACAGTGTTGTCACTAGCTTGTAATGTCAACTTGCCTACACTCGGTAATCTTTTTTAAGTGGCCTATTTTATCTTAAAAATCAAAGAAAATTAAATTCTTAGGTATACCTAGGTATTTTTTTATTTTATTTGGAAACCAACTGTTCATGTAAAAATATCAAATCTAAAAATATCATATTCTAAAGGGTCGTAAGTGTACAGTAGTATGACGGCATTACTAATGCTGATAAGCTAAAATAATATTTTACTGAAAGAAAGACCCCGCGAAGTAACGTTAACACAGAAACGTCAAAAACCAGACACAATTCATTTTTTTTTTATACATAAAATATTTTATTTTATACAGCTATAGTACCTAATGGCGTCTCACTTGCAGTTTACACTTTTTGGCGATTTCCAAAAAAAATGGAGAAAAAACATAACTTACTTATTACATACAGGAAGCATATTTATCGAAATATTATCGATTAAGCCGACTTCACAAATTTCGAAATAATATTAAGAAATTAAAACTAGTGATTTTATTTTTGATTGTATCCAAGCGGTTTTTTTTTGTCAATTTTCCTACTGTTTACAATATAGGCACTGCGTAACTGCGAACGTGGTATTACACCTTTAATTTATTACATCAGGATGTCGGTGTTGTCGCAAGCGGCCCCATTGTGTTAAATAATAATGCAGGGACAGGCCTTTCGGAGGCGGGATTGTTCACGAATGAAAAGACCGCAAATTTGAAGTCTCAGTCAGAAATTATTATGCTTATTTTTAAGACGGCCAAGGATACTTTTGGTGCGCAAATGAACCGATCAACAGTTTTTGTACCTATCTCTTAGTAAAAGTTTACCCAAGTTAGGGTGGTTCAAGTTATAAAATACGTCAAGTTTTGTAACTTTATCTCAACTATAAGGAGGTGCTCCTGTGCTCAACCACTTCGAAAATATTCAACGTTCTATGAAATTCATTTATTATTTTATTTTAGTAGTTGTTTTCACATTATTTGAAACTGTGATTTATAAGTTTTTAAATAAAAAAATATATTTGTTACTATTTTTTTATGATTTATTTAGTTGAAATTCAAAAAACTAAGATATGAAAAATTGTTCAAAATAGAAATAAAAATGTTTTTCGTCTTCAAAACTTATAAATCACATGTTCAAATAGTGTGACAACAGATTCTTAAATAAAAATACAAAATATAAATACTTTGGATTAAACATAAAAAATTTGAAAGTCGTTGAGCACTACCTTGTAATTGAGATAAAGTTTCAAAACTTGGTGTATTTTTATGAGGCTTATAAGTGTGTTAATACTACATTATAATACAAGTGTGCTAAGTTGGTCATTGCACACGAGGCGATATTTTGCGCGCGAGCTCCAACCGAGCGCGCAATAAGAAAGCCGATGTGGGTAATGACCAATGCACACGCGCGTTTCATACGACGTTTTTCAACACACTTGCAAGGAAAAAACAGAACTTATGAATTAGACTTTTTTTTGTCAAAACAGTAAAAGTACAATTTTCAAAATGGTCTATGAACTTACATTTGAAACCTAATAGTTGGTTAAAAAAATGTATTACTCGACCAAATTAAGAAGGCTCTGTTTCCATGCATATTATTAGCAATCAGTTACCCTCTTAACTCAGTCGGATAATATAATGAATAAAAACCGGCCAAAAGCATGTCGGGCCACGCTCAGTGTAGGGTTCCGTAGTTACCACAGATCATATAATACTAGTAGTAGTTACTCTTCCGTCACAATAAGCTAAACTGGAGCTTAAAGTATAGTAAATTGTTAACCAAGGGATGAAACGGTACCTTTCACGCGAGTTAAACAAATAGGCAAATTTGCATAATCAGTACCTAATTAAAGTAAGTCTTTTACTATGAAGGGGAATCTTTTTACGATAATTAAAAATCAGCTTAACTGATCATGTCCGCTATTGTTTACATTTAATGTCTTTCTTAAGCTCTACTTCCACGATTTTTTTCATATTTTTTGGATCTATGGTTCAAAAGTTAGAGGGGAGGGACACATTTTTTTTTCTTTCGGAGCGATTATCTCCGAATATATTCACTTTATCAAAAAATGTTTGTTGAATACCCCTATTAGTTTTGAAAGACCTTTCCAACGATACCCCACACTGTAGGGTTGAAGCAAAAAAAAAAATCATCCCCACTTTACGTGTAGGGGAGGTACCCTAAAAAAATTTTTTTAGATATTATTGTACGACTTTGTCGGCTTTATTGATTTATATATCCATGCCGAATTTCAGTTTTCTAGCACTAACGACCACGGAGCAAAGCCTCGGACAGGCAGACAGACAGACAGACAGACAGACAGACAGACAGACAGACAGACAGACAGACAGACAGACAGACAGACAGACAGACAGACGGACATGGCGAAACTACAAGGGTTCCTAGTTGACTACGGAACCCTAAAAAGCACGAGTGTTATTATTATAACTTATAATACAAGTGAAACTAACTGAAAAAGCACGCGTGTTTAATATCTAGGATTATGAGCCAAGAATCGGTGGAATAAAAAAGTCGTTTTGAGCAAGTGTGTTGAAAATTAAAATAAGGGGTACCCAGTCTGAATATAAAAAAAAAGGTTTTTGATCCACTCTAATCTGGATCCACTCTTTATGAATAAGCACACATAAAATAATAATATCATAGATTACAGATTAGCCAGTTTTATCTTTTTAAATATTTATTCCAGATTTACGACTAGCGAGTAGTATAGCCGAGTAGAGGCCGCGTAGCCAACGTGTATATCGTTCACGCTCCGTGGCGAACGAAACGCAGCTGACACAGTCGCACTAATGGGGAAGAGTGATAGAGAGAGATAGCTACGATACGCTACGGACCGTGAACGATTGCGTTGGCTACGCGGCCTGGTGTATTTTAAAACGCCTCGTTCCATATAATTTCTGCTCACACCATGCTTACTGTTTCCCGTCATATATTTACCATTTTTTTAAGTGTATACTAATTAATAAGCCGTTATCATTGCTCTTAAATTTACATGGAGGGGTGACTTGTTATTTATTGATGATACAATTCAAAAATATATTGTAAATGACTTATGCTCTCGATGAAAAAGTAAACTTAAATATTTTTCATTTCGCATGCTTTGAAAGTGGATCGTCTTTGTTCTAAAAAGTGTGCATAAAATAATACGTTTCTGCTCTATAGCACTGTACTGTATAAGTACTTCTTTTACGATATGTAATTACAATTTTTAAATGGATTTTTTGTTCTTAAGTAATATTCGATAAATAAAAATATTTTTACCTAAATTGTTACTGAAATTTATACTTAGCCGTGTTTTTTTTATGCACGTGTATTTTACATTCCTCGGTGTCGAAATGAAAAGTAGAGTGTTTAACTCGGGTGAAGGCACCTTTAGTCCTTTGGTTAACAATCTACTATAGCACGTTCAGATTTATATGATGCACCCTCACTGAAAGGCCTGTATGACTTCCCTATAGATAATTATCTATTGTTATCTATTCTGCGGTTCCCGCCACGCGATTTTATTGATGATGGGTAATATCAACTGCATTCAGCAAATTAGTGTTTAGATGATTGGTTGTGCGTGATATTGGATGCGTTTGACATCCATCCACTTGACTATATTAACATCAATTTTGATCACTCGTAGGAATTGAAAAGGCTCACTGCCAGTGAAAATAACCTAATTATATAATCTTGATGGTTAGAATGCGATTAGATCTAATAAAGGGAGTGTTTGGGCAAAATTTACGGTTTATAAAAAATGGCGTGTTTGATTATATTTTTGCTATGAAGAAGTGTGGAATAAGGATTTTATTTGCCTAGCTAAATCATATATATCAACATTTTTAAATTAAAGTTCATAGTTCACTTCATAAATACATCCTTGGGTCATAAGGACCAATCCTGCAAAAGAAAATCTTTTGTTCACGAAACGCCGTATTTCATGAGCTGCAACTACAAATATTTGCCAGATATCTTTAATATAAAATAAAAATGATTTATTCAGTATCGTAATTAAATTACAATGTCTGACCTGGTGACTCTTTAAGTATTGTAAATACTTGTGTTAAGTACACGAAGCTAAAAGAAATTCTGTACACTTTTTGGCAAATACATAAACTATTTTTATTTTATATTATAATTCAGTAAGTAAAACCTTTTTCATCTCTTATCAACCACTTGTCTGGGCATTTTAGTCTGTCAGGATGTACTCAATTCCATGATTTTCAGTATATATGCATAATTATTGAAGAATCACATAACATAATAAGCTAGCAGCTTTTGAATACAATCTACCCCGTTTTGTCGTTTTAGCGGCAAGTCAATTTGAACTTACCGTAACGAAAATATTTTTTCTCTTCATTAATAATTTCCTCTTCCTAATGAAAATATTATGAGGAGGGAAACTCCAAAAGGTGAGTAGAATAAATTAAGGAAAAGAGCCCAACCGTCGACCTTTTACTCAGATGTACCTACGTAACGCAACATGAGGCACATTTAAATCTGTCCTAATTTACATTTGACGTGGAGAGGATTCTATCACTAGTTTCACTATTCGAGAACTTTGTGAATTGCAATATTGCGGCAAAAATGGACGAAGGTTGATTTAACGTGATAGGTTGAGAGCTATTGAATAATAAATTGAAATTTTCCAGGAAACCTTGCGACACATGTCGGTCCCGTTGTCAGACGATATGTTGTGGTTCCATGGTTGCCTCGACGGCGCCGGACATGACAAAATAGGTTTCAAGATCTTACTGCACGTTTTATAAAGATGCAATCCAAAAATATTAAATAGGTAACGTAGGTACTTATTTATTTTCCTCGTTCTTGATTATATCGTTTCCATAAACCTACTTGATTTAGACCTGCAGTGGCAGCATGGTTCCATTTTTATCGCTTGTAACTATACCCGTCACTTTCGCATTTACACACTTGTTAAAATGTGACAGGCATGGTGACAAATGATAAAGAGCCGACCATCTTAGCCCTACTGGCAGATTTGTCCCAATAGTTTATATTCAGAAAGTAGTTTCGAGGCCAGTATGGGACCATCATTAGAAATAAAATATTTTTTAATACAGTTACTCAAAAAGTGCTACTTTATGTAGCTGTTTAGCGTGCAGAACGTGCGGAAGGTTTCCGCGAAGCACTAAGCATTTCACTTTTCCATTTTTTTTTAAATTTATACTTGTTCCAATACATGACTACTTATTGATGAGTGTTAATGTTAGTTTCCTTTAAAAGTCGTAACGAACATAAAAACCTCCTGTAAATGTAAGAATAATAATAATATATATATATATATCATATTTTATTACATACCTCTTCATCATTATAACACGTTTATTTTTTAATATTGAATATTAAAAAACCATTCTTAATAAGTTGTCTGAATGGAACGGAATAGCTGCCGAAATGCTTGTCAAAGAAGAGGCGTGTTTTCTTACGGCAACATTATAATTAATCAAACAAATAATATTATAAATACTCATAAATAACGATACTTAGCTAATAATAATACAATGTTCTATATTTACAATTGTTTATGACTTATAGAACGTCGTAATAAAAAACGTCGTTCGATACATGTGCGGAAATGTCATTCTTCACTCGTCCTCGTCGTTCACTCGTCCGTCGAGATATCTCGGTGATCGTAAAGTAATGACATACTTTTCGCACTAGCATCGAAATGTACTATTATTGAAACCTTGCCAAGTTTCAGTTCCCTACTGTAACAGCGTATGTATATTTTATACACTCTCTTGCTTAGCATCACGCCGTTCATTTTACATATATTCATTAGTTTAAAATTAATTCTATATATTAAGAACTAATTTGTACACTTTCCGGTGTTTTAATGACCTAGGTTTTGGTAAATTTTCATAACTTTGTTGAAAATGTACTTAATAATATGCAATCATGATCCTTTCATGACGATTCGGGAGCTGATTTCATGATTAAGTCGAAATATTGCCAAAGTTTTGGCTGGTTGGTGGTTTAGTAAAGTCTTGAGGAGGAGCCTGAGAAGGAGGATAAACGTTAAAAGTATAATTATTTCTTCAGTTCGCGTCCGCTAAAACAAAAAAAGTAGTCAAGTGGCGCCGCGAAATTGCGCAAACACAATCAAGTGGCGGGGCCCCGATTCATTACCATCCACATAAATATATATTTGGAAGGTTTAGACAAAAAAATGCAAATGTACGCATTTGGTAGATACGATATTGTAAAATTAACGTAAAATTTTATTGTTTTAAATTAAAACGTTTAAATCAAAATGCAGCAGAAATGAATTTATCATTATTGTTTTACACAAAAATTTAGCAAACTTGACCTGACCACATAGCAAAACTTTTTTTTTTCAAATTTCAATTTCAAATTTTGGGGGCCTTATGACAAAATTTGATTGGCTCCCCTTTCATTAATCAGTCTGTGAATTAAAAGGACCAAGATTGCAAAAGGGTATTTTATCATCATCATTTGCTAACAACAAGTAAGGGTACCCAACTGTCCGACTCCGATTTGATTAATTTTGATATATGTTATAGAGTAGTGTAAAATAACGGACACGTATTTTTTTTTAGCTGCCCAAACTCAACCTGTTTTGTTATATCTGCTTAAATTCAAGTTTTCCTAAAAAAATACCTGTCTTTATGTGTAACTTTAGCGATAAGATATTATAAAACTTCGAATGTCGATTTTTTTAGGAAAAAATCAGTTTTAGCCGATATAACAAAACACGTGCTCATTATTTTTTGCTGCTTTCAAACATATACTCAAACCAGCTATTAACTAGCAAGTTGCTTGAGCATCACTTTCTATAGGAGTTAGAAGATTTAGTAACTTTTTAGTACTTTGAAGGCCATTTTCTCCTAACAGGTTGAGTTTGGGCAGCTAAAAAAAAATTCGTGTCCGTTATTTTAGACTACTCTATAACATATATCAAAATGAATCAAATCGGAGTCGGACAGTTGGGTACCCTTCCTTGTAAGTATCCGGGTGCTTTACGTGACAAACAAATTTAATTAAAAGTTTCATATCCAACTCTTTCGCTGCTGCCCGCTTTAAACTTTATATAGATACAGCGTTAATTGCTTTCAATTTCGTAACTCTAGAACTTCAGGATATTGACAAGTTTATTCATTATGTTGGAAAATATATTTACATTTATCTGCCAGATTGTTATGTAGGTACCCTTTTTCACGTAACATTTTGAAAAATAAGCAGGTGTATGCAACTTGAAATTGACTACAAAACCAGCGAATGTTACACACTCGTTGCTGTTGGACGAAAATGCATTGTACGGAACGGACTATAACAATTATTAAAGTTTAGAAATTTTACGAAATCGAATAGAAACAGTAATTTCAGTTTATGAGAAAGTAATAAAATGTTGATATAACGGGCCCTATACAAATATTGCATAAATATTTTCTTAAATACTTGTAGTTCAACTATTTCCCCATTTCATGTATCTAACATATTAATACAAAGATATTAAGAGATGCAAAACTGAATTTGCGTAGTATATTTACGGAAATACAGTTTTGCAACTCTCAATCTCATCTCAAGTGAGTGGCCAGCCTTATACAAATTTGATACGTAATATACCTTAAGTGAATTTTCGATACGCTGTGAGGTACTTACTTACCCACTTAACTGCCTACTAATACTTAACTTCGGTTCGGTTCAAACATGTAACTTCGCTCGTAACTGAAGTTTCTAGTTCGTGACTGAAGAACTAGTTGCTAGGACAACTTTATTTTTACTGAGTGACCTTAATACGGGATAGATGCAAATGGCAAATTGGGAAACAGCTTGGGAATGAAATCTTTCGTACAATGTTTCTATTCATGGCTTTCGTGGTGGAAAGCCTAAGACTAAGGCCCACCCGATGATGATGAATGTTTATTTTGTCAGTAAAAGCGATATTTTTTTAGGGTTAGGAAAAAACGGAACTCTTGTCTTATAGAAAACATGCATGAACTGTAAGCGTCAGCACAGAAGCCCCCTGTCTATTAGCGTGAAATGTAAATATCAAGTTTAAGCTTCCAATGTAGGCCACAAGATAGCAGAACCTACAATGCACAAGAAAACATACGTGGGCTGTAGAAGGCAGCAATTTCATTGGCGTGAAATGTCAATGTATAGTTTATGTTTCCGATTCAGGCCACAAGATGGCAGATCCTCCAATGCGCACGACCCTTATAGGATCATTTATGCGTCTGTCTGATCTGTTCGTCTATCATAGCCTAGTTCTCAGACATTACTAGGCCTAAAATTTTGGAAAATACACAGAAACTATTTATTTTTTCCTTTCCTTTTTCCTATAGATACGAGTACATAGAAGCACCCATGACTTAGGAACAAATATCTGTGTTCATTACATAAATGCTCTTACCGGGATTCAAACCCGGGACCATCAGCTTCATAAGCAGGATCAATACCCACTAATCCAAACCGGTCGTCTTAAAATTTATGGCAGAAAACCCACATAAAATACTTAAAATATCGTAGGTATTGGTAGTTAATTAACTGTTGAACTTGTGGGTCATAGCTGTAGTACTCGTATTGGAGTATTAGTTGGGTTGGGTAGTTTTACGGTAATTAAATTTATTCTCTTGTTAAGCATGCCTTTTTAAAAGAGTTATGGACAAAATGAAATTTAATATTATCATAGAAAGTAACTTTATTTGTTCTTAGAGTGAAGAGTTATAGAGTTTTTAAAATAAGATTAATTACGATACGATTACGAAATGTTTGTTACAATACTGGATTTTACATAATCTGGAAAATGTAGCTAAGTTTTATACTTAAAATAATATACGCCTGAGTTTTCTCAGAAAGCCTGATCGAATAAAACAAAAACTAATTTAATTCATTCAAAACATATTTTAGAAAATGAAAGTTTAATAATAATATGCAGCCCTGATAAAATTACTGGCAGCATAGATTAATTTTCCTTTTGACACGAAACAACTCTCATAAATTCCATTAGCTCCTACAGTTTTCTATGGAGAAGGATAAATTGAGTCAGATGAATCACATTTTAGCTGACTCTCCCGATCAATAAGGATTAGACCCTAATTAGTGCGCCAAGATGGGATGAAGCGTGACTTGTAATGAACTCACATTAAAGGTCAGAGCTGGCACATTGAAAAAAGATACCAAGCGCCGCGTTGATAAAACAGCCTTAAGTTCTTTATAATATAACATATTGATATCCCTACTATTTATTAAATAGGTAAATAGCTCAACCTTACAAATGAAGTAGTCTACTTAAATTTACACCTTATATTTGAATAAATACGCTTATTATTATGATATATACCATCTGAATAATCTGATAATGTAAACCGAAGGTGGGAATAGTATACTCTAAATATCTATTAGATATCTCTAATATGAGTAGAAAATGACTGTAAAAATAGTGTAGTTAAATAAACATTTTTGTTAAAAAAAATTAAGGTTGACATGGCATTATCAAGAGATTGTAACGTACAACAAGTATGTTGACTGATATGATATCGTTTGAAGGGTCGCGTAAATTACAGAAAATTACATCAAGGCTAATTAAGAAGAATATTATATTAATTTCCCGCTACGTTCAATGATAATTTAGCCTGGGTCCCGTTACAAACCATGTTTAGAATATTTATTATTTAAACTAAAAATGCAAAGCGCAGCGATTTTCAGTATTGTCGTACTGTGCTCTAGATAAAAATGTTTGAATAGAAAAATTATAGAGCAATGAGGATTATATTTGCGTTGGAATACTTGAAGGAAAAATTCAAAGAACTAAATCATACGCTACCATAGGTAGTAGCAGCGTATGATTTACTTATTTGAATTTTATACTTATATTTACGCTATTTTAAAACTGCGACTCATTAAGACATTTTTGTGATCTTTACTAAGAATTTCATACAAAATTATGACCTAATATATTCACGTATGTATATTTCGTTCATTATTACCTACTAGAAGATAATTACTGAATTATGAAGATAATTACTGAATTATCTTTTAGTGACGAATGGAAAGTGACCATGTTTGTAAGTAGGTACACCCTGACTCCACGTCGCGGTTATCCACGTATTTTTTATTTAAAGTTGGTTTTTAAACTTCATTAATTGCTACTTTTACTCATATCTATTCGCATAGGAGAGTAGTGCAGATTATCCAATGGGAAGTCTGTATTTAGTCACAAAAAAGGTAATATTTAAACGAACTGCCCGTTCAAATCTCACCGCGCGAGTCAAGTTACGCGTAAAATAGATTACACCGCATCTTTTTAATTATTTTTACGAAATAGCCGGGTCGAGTGATATGTTTATGTTAGCCGCACTGGCTAAGCTAGAAAAAGATTAAAACAGACCACGTCGATACTCGATGTACAATGACCGGATTTATTCCTTGAGTAACTGCGTTAACAGAGTTTTAATACATATATGTGACCGCGGCCGTCAAAACATACATAATTAAGTCAGGAGTTATTTCACAAAATTGCAGATGAGATTATTTATTAGGAAAATGTTTATCTCTGCTAATGAAATCTCATATTAACATGACAAATAGTGCGTAAATATTTGAATTTAACGTTTGGTATGGTTGGCCTTTATCCTATTAATTAGTTATTGACCAATTGAAGTTTAATTATTTTAAACCATGAACAATATAAAGTATTATTCAATAGTTGAAAAATCCTAAACCGCAGTCTACAGCAAATTTTGGACACGAGTTCTAGTCACAAAGATAATGTACTTACTTTAATATTACAAAGAAGTGTTGCAAATACTACCTTGCGTTTCTCAGTTCAAAAAAGGAGCTGATTTGACTTGTCAGTCGACCCATTGGGTTCCATTTGGTTGATATTCAAATGAGAACTAGCAGCCAACACAATTTGTTAGTTTAGTAGGTCATTGTGTAATATATGTAGTCTAGCGTATACACTACATTGTTTACAGCACAGTTCGTGTCCACAGGACAGCGCCCGAGATTCCCCTAAAGGATTTCTCTAGGTATGGTATACTCGTAATACAACTTCTCAAGCCCCAGGGAACCAAATGCACTGTACCTTGTTTTACATTGTAATGCGAAAGCGTTGAGACGTTTCTCTGAAAACACGTATTGCTATTGATATAATTCCTCGGTAAAATAGGTGAGCGATGGCAGAACAAATTAAACTTCTAACTGTGAAAGTCCCGTGACATTCGAACATATTAAAATTACTTTAAACATGTCGAGCGTTCATTCGACTTAATTTAACGTCAGATTTAACTTGAAATTAATATTGTTAATTTAAAGTTAGACTTTACTAGCATAATGTTAAAATAAATTGTAAGGGATATGTAGGAAGAACACAAAGCCAGAGAAACAGCCGGCTATTATATACTAAGCACCCCGATAATAGGCGTGGAACCGGTAATGGGACATAAAACCACAAATCCTGTACAATAAGTACCTTTAACAATCAGTTTATTAAGGCAATATTTTATTATAAAACAAGAGTTATAAAGCTACTTAAATTTGACGTTTCATTAAATTCTATTTTGTTTTGAGGAATAAGTGATAATTCTTTAGAGGGAAGAATAGATTTGCGATCCTATCGAAATAACGGTACTTTTTCTATGAAATTCAATTTCGGGAAAAAAACGGTTTCCACTAACAAAATCTTAACCTAAATCTTAATCTTGATTTTGATGTCGATCACTTCAGCATAATATATTCTAGGTTTGTAGGTTTTACTTTAAAAAAAAAAAAAAGTGTGTTGCAAATTTTGAAAAAAAAAGGAAAACCTATATACCTACAATACATACATAATTAAGTCAGGAGTTATTTCACAAAATTGCAGATGAGATTATTTATTAGGAAAATGTTTATCTCTGCTAATGAAATCTCATATTAACATGACAAATAGTGCGTAAATATTTGAATTTAACGTTTGGTATGGTTGGCCTTTATCCTATTAATTAGTTATTGACCAATTGAAGTTTAATTATTTTAAACCATGAACAATATAAAGTATTATTCAATAGTTGAAAAATCCTAAACCGCAGTCTACAGCAAATTTTGGACACGAGTTCTAGTCACAAAGATAATGTACTTATTTTAATATTACAAAGAAGTGTTGCAAATACTACCTTGCGTTTCTCAGTTCAAAAAAGGAGCTGATTTGACTTGTCAGTCGACCCATTGGGTTCCATTTGGTTGATATTCAAATGAGAACTAGCAGCCAACACAATTTGTTAGTTTAGTAGGTCATTGTGTAATATATGTAGTCTAGCGTATACACTACATTGTTTACAGCACAGTTCGTGTCCACAGGACAGCGCCCGAGATTCCCCTAAAGGATTTCTCTAGGTATGGTATACTCGTTATACAACTTCTCAAGCCCCAGGGAACCAAATGCACTGTACCTTGTTTTACATTGTAATGCGAAAGCGTTGAGACGTTTCTCTGAAAACACGTATTGCTATTGATATAATTCCTCGGTAAAATAGGTGAGCGATGGCAGAACAAATTAAACTTCTAACTGTGAAAGTCCCGTGACATTCGAACATATTAAAATTACTTTAAACATGTCGAGCGTTCATTCGACTTAATTTAACGTCAGATTTAACTTGAAATTAATATTGTTAATTTAAAGTTAGACTTTACTAGCATAATGTTAAAATAAATTGTAAGGGATATGTAGGAAGAACACAAAGCCAGAGAAACAGCCGGCTATTATATACTAAGCACCCCGATAATAGGCGTGGAACCGGTAATGGGACATAAAACCACAAATCCTGTACAATAAGTACCTTTAACAATCAGTTTATTAAGGCAATATTTTATTATAAAACAAGAGTTATAAAGCTACTTAAATTTGACGTTTCATTAAATTCTATTTTGTTTTGAGGAATAAGTGATAATTCTTTAGAGGGAAGAATAGATTTGCGATCCTATCGAAATAACGGTACTTTTTCTATGAAATTCCATTTCGGGAAAAAAACGGTTTCCACTAACAAAATCTTAACCTAAATCTTAATCTTGATTTTGATGTCGATCACTTCAGCATAATATATTCTAGGTTTGTAGGTTTTACTTTAAAAAAAAAAAAAAAGTGTGTTGCAAATTTTGAAAAAAAAAGGAAAACCTATATACCTAGTATTTTATTGTGTCAATAATATTTAAAAAAAATCATGGATAATAGAAAATATTTAGAAGTGGAATTTTTTTTTTCTCTTTGTATGGACGAGTATTGGTACTCCAGAGGAGTTACATTCTCGTTGCCGACCCTAACACTCCGCACCCTCGTTGATGAGCTCTGGCAACCTTACTCACCGCAGGAACACACCACTATGAGTAGGGTCTAGTGTTATTTGGCTGCGGTTTTCTGTAAGGTGGAGGTACTTCCCCAGTTGGGCTCTGCTCTAGATCTGGAATGACATTCGCTGTGCTGTATCCTACAATACAAAGTGACATGACATTCACACTATTCCCAGTGCCCATACCTCTGTTTATATATCTCTAAATATTAAGAAAATGTTATCAATAAGCTACAGTCTTTGGATTCTAATTATCATTCAGTGCAATTTCTGTTCACAGGAGCCCACAATAGCAATCGCGTAGCCGGAATTCAGTTTCCCCTCTCATGCATATTTATCACAATCGGTTAAGTAATATGAATCTGGAAGCTAAGATTTTTTCTTAATAAGGGGAATAAGCGCTTTCATACGTTTAGCAAGAAAATAAATGATATCGGTGTTGTATAACACGTTTCAACTAAGATTAGCCAGCCAAATGCAACTATGAAGCCAATGCGACTAGTCTAAAATACAGGAAGCGAGTATTAGAACTAGAACTAGAGGCACTAAAATAACAAATAAATATACCATAAATGGTGGGCCATAAATTATGTGCGGAGGCCAAAAAACTTGCTAGAACTTTGGGGCGGCGTTTGAGGGATAGGGGCAGCGACCTCCATTCCGACTCTTTCCTGGTCCAGCAAACATCGCTGGCTGTGCAACGCGGCAATACCGCTAGCGTTTTTCGCACTTTTGGATCAGGGGACAGTCGGAACGGGACATGGGTCTTTTGATATAGAGTTAGTTTGTTTTAATTAATTAATTGTTTGGGTTTAATTATAGTTTTAGTTAGTTATTGTCCTTCAAATTAATTTTTTTATCATTTTCATGGATTACTTTTTTTATAACTGGCGAAAGTTTGCCATACAAATGGATCTATCTCTAGATTCACTTCTTGTATTTTTAGGGTAGTTGCATTTGCCCCGTAGTTGCATTTATCCTCACTGACCTTATCAGTATGACAAATGTCATGCAAATTCATTATGTACAGTCAAGTGTAAAAATACGGGTCCACGCAACTTACTCAAAAATATGTCCCATAGCTCTTAATTCGCCGACATAAGAGCTATAGGACATTTTATCTGTGTACGAAAAGGATCCTGACCAAATTATTAGGCAACTTTTACGTTCATTAACCCATCCAGCGCCAATTACGACACGTTGTCGTTATGCCTCTACAAAGAATTTCCGCTACATACCGGGAAAGCCATGTTATTGGCTAGGACAGAGCGCTACAACCGTAGCTCAGCGGAGAATATGTCAAAATCTATCCACACAAACCTTTCACATTATATCATAATTCATATAAATGTTTATTTTATGTTTCCCTGTGTTACTAAATTTGTATATTGGTTTCCTTAGCGAATTATCGTGGATTGCTTAGAGCTTCTGAGACAAGCTTCTTAAAAATACTCTTTTGGAAAAACAGCACTCTCAGTTTTTACTTTGGTTCTGGGATAACTTGAAAACTAAAGATCGTGCCACTAAGTGTTTGAAAAACTTCTCGATTTGCACACGTCTTCGATAGCTCGGTTGGGGATTCTACAAAGTACTCTTTTAAGCTTAAACTAGATGTCACTACGTCTTGGCAGCATTTCAAGATGTACATTCTGTGAAAGCTATCCGTGGAATAGTAAGTAGGGAGCTATGATATTTTAAAGGTACATACATTCTAAAAAAAAAACAGAATTGATAATATAATATAAATTCTTGAGCACTTAGCAACCTATTTTTTATACTGTTGATTGATCACTGCACGTTAAAAACGTCGAGTTCAAACCGATACATGACTGTAGTAATATTATACCTAATTTTAAAATGAATGTAAAAGTGACGTTTGAGTTTTAACTGCAGCTGCATTACTGTTGCGGTATCGTTCTTCCCTCCGCTGTATCTGTCAATTTCCTTGATAAAATGAGTGTCGGAATGAACTTCATAATCGCGGCAGTTATGCGACAGCGTCACTGTCACTGAACAACGACGCCGTAACAGTAATGCAGCTGCAGTTGACATCCGAACGTCACCTTAATTACTCGTAGAAATTACATTAATGCAAATACTCGTAATAAAAATAATAGAGGCAAAACTGTTTTTAATGATTCAAACGTGTGAAACTATATCCATAGTTTAATATTATAAAAATTGGCTGTTTTAATTTATTTACTTTATTTCTTAGAAAAACTTAGGTACAGCTAAAGTAACAAATAGGTTGTGAAATAGAAACAGTAAGCCAGTTACAAGTTTCCACATGAAGAAACTTATCACTTACCTTATTTTTGTGATTACTTATCTTATTTTATCGACTACCTTTTTCTAAAACTATTTGAAGTGGATTATTTCATAGAAAATTGTAGATAACAAATTTTTCAACACACTTGTTTTTATTCCACCGATTTTTGGCTCATAATCCTAGATATTAAACACGCGTTCTGTTTTTTCATTATATTATCCGACAGAGTTAAGAACGTAACTGGTTGCTTATAATATCCATGGGAACACAGCCTTCTTAATTTGGTAGAGTAATACATTTTTTTTTACCAACTATTAGGTTTTAAATGTTAGTTCAAAGAGGTTTTATCACACTAAAAATAATTTATATATTATAAATTATCTCGTAAATTACATTAATGAATAAACATAACATTTCATCGATTTGATCTCCATCCGTCGAACAGAAATACGAAAATATTGGCTTTTTAAAAAAAAAATAATTGGCTGTTTGTCGATTTCGTTCGCGCCTTTGCATTGCGCGCGCATTTGAAATTTTGAATCATGCGTAAAAAAAAATAACGCGCCCGCCATGTTCCGTATTTGTCATAAAATTGGAGTAGTTTTGCATGTTTTTAGTTTATATATTGACGAAAATGTCATTTTCAAGCATTGAAAATTAAGAACACATAAAATTGACGCTGCCAGTAATACTAATAGAGGCAAGAGCCGAGAACGGTAGCCTTTTACCATCAAAATCGGGTGAAAAATAATTAGCGGCATATGAAACTTTTATACAATGGAAAATCAGCAAAAACGCCCAGTCTATCTTGGAAAACGTGTGAGCTTACTTCAATGAACCGGCGAATAAGTGCCTACAAGCCCAGCACGCTTTGGTGCAATTATTAGATGTTAAAACGGTAAGCCACCATTTGAAAATTGTATATACTTTTACTATTTTGACTGATCTAATTTATAAGTTTTGTTTTTTCCCCGCAAGTGTGTTGAAAAACGTCGTATGAAACGCGTGTGCATTGGTAATTACACACGTCGGCTTTCTTATTGCGCGCTCGCTTACAGCTCGTGAGCACAATGTCGCCTCGTGTGTAATGACCAACTTAGCACACTTGTATCATAATGTACTAATAAATTCCTATTTCTAAAGTTCACAACAATTGGAACCCATAAATAACCTAAATACATCATCAAATACTATTCCTTATCGTAGGATGTGTGTGAACAAAGTTGTGAAAAGTTTAAGTAAAAGGCTTGGCAGCAGACAACCCATAAATCAATAATGTTGGCACCGTTACAGTTCAATCACGAGTGGTAATTTTCTTTTATAAGAGACACATGTTTCGTTTAAAAATTAAAACAGTTTTCTTATCGGTTGCGGCGTTGCTGTCTTCACTGCGCTTCACATTCTCTACATTCAAATTTCTCTGAATGTATAATTTATTTGGCTGCATATCTGATTGAGCGAACTGACGTCGTAGTGTGGAAACACCCCCAACGAGATGGATTGATGATCTGGCCAATGTAGGGACCGATGCTCATGCATGCCTCCCTACATTGCATTCCTCATGGGCAGCGTACTTATTAGCAACGCAATTTTCACGTTTCAATTTCTGCTGGGGATTAAGGTACTGTGGCTTCAGTACTAGGTAGGTTACGTATGCGTGGCAGTATAGGAATCAGTTAATACATCGAAGTTTTGATCATTGCTTGGAGTTAATTGCTAAAGGGATGCTACAAATAAATACTAACCTTTGGACGTTGTTGATGGCTTGATTAGTACATTATTTGTACCTAAAAGTAAGATGAAATATGTGAATTTTGGCTCGTGTAAATTACTTTTTGAGTTAAAAATATATTTATTAGCCTGATGTATATAGGTCAATACTGATCTTGTATGTCAAAAACGTGTGAAGATGGTCATACTAAACAAATTTCCCCATGAGACTTGTCACAAATTCGTGAATAAAAATGTAATCTAAACCTTAAGGGCTAGAACTGCTGGAAGTATACGAAACGTATGGGCAGGTGGACCAACGATCTGGTTAAAGTCGCGGGAAACCGTTGGTTGAGGGCAGCGAATAACCGTTCGTTGTGGAGATCCTTAGGGGAAGCCTTTGTACAGCAGTGGACATCTTTCTGCTTAGATGATATAGGTCATGCGAAATCTATTCAGATGACCATCTTATTTTTACGACCGGTCTGGCCTAGTGGGCCCTTGTTAGAGCAAAGAGGATTGGACAATTGTTGACAGACTGGCTGGTTTGAATCTTGAGGGATGTTTGAATGGAATGTGACGGTTCTCTGTCGAGCAAAAATTATAATTGTCAGCGGAGGCTGATTTTTGTATTGAGATTTATTTATTGTGTTATTTGTGTTATGTAATAGTAATTAAAGTGTTTAAATATATATAGTGTTTTCCTGAGATTAGTCTACAGGTGAGCGAAGTTCTCACAGGTCATGGGAAGTACGATTTCCAAAAATCTGATCGACCTAATCATGAACGAGGTACAACACTAGTGTAAAACACAGAGAATTAATATTTTGTTGGATGTAGAGGAGAACGGCGGTAAGAACTACCAACCAATAACATCCTACTAGCTAGAGTAACATAACACAATGAGTACCACCATGTCGAATGCGGGACCGGGACTCCCGAGCATAGAGAAATTGCAAGGTAACAATAACTGGAGTACCTGGAAGTTTGACATGGAATGCGTATTGATGCACGATGATTTGTGGCAGTATATAGAGAAAGTTGCTGACACAACAGATGCTACCGCAAAGAGAAACGATCAGAGAGCGCGAACTAAAATCTGCTTACTGATTGAGAGTCAGTGTAAGGTACACGTTCGTAAAGCCACTACTGCGTACGAGACGTGGAATAATCTTAAAGTAGCTTACGAAGATAAGGGTATCAACAACAGATGTAGACTGTTGTCAAGGCTAGTGAGCCTAAAACTGAGCATGTTTAATTCAATAACTGAATATATAACTGAACTGATGCAAGTTAGCAATCAACTAGCAGACTTGGGAAAAGAAATCGATGACGAATTACTAGCAGCACTCATGCTACAAGGCCTACCAGAGGAATATGTGCCTATGAGATTGGCGCTGGAGAGCGCGAACATAACCTTAACTTCGGACTATGTAAAAACAAAACTGCTGCAACTGGATGAGAACAGAATGAGTGCAGGCCCAAGTAGCAGGCCTAGCTCGAGCTCCGCGCTCACTACATCAAAGCATCACAACAATCACAAGAAGCTTGTTCAGAGGAACAAAGAGAAGAAGACAGTAAAATGTTTCATTTGCGAGGGACCGCATAAAGCTTGTGACTGTCCACACAACCCACGTCAATCGAAGAGGAATCATATGGCGACGGCACTAACTAGTGTGAATCGAGAGAAGACTCATCAAGACGAGTGGATTATAGATTCGGGAGCGTCAGGACATATGAGTTTCAGGAAGGACTGGATGGATAAGTTTGTGAACTTTGACAAAAAGGTAGAAGTGAGTTGCGCGAATGGAGGTAAGGTTTTTGGAGAAGGTTTTGGTATTATAGAGAATGATTCACTTGATATTAGCATAAACAATGTGATGTATGTACCAGATTTGTCTTCAAATTTATTGAGTGTGAGCTCTATGGTTAACACAAGAAATAAGGTTGTGGTTTTTAATAAAAAGGGTTGTGAAATTTACAATGCTGATGAATGTTCTATAAAAGGGAACCCATGTGTAACTGGGAAGCATGATAGGGGAATTTATAAACTAAAATGTTCCTCAGAGGCAGTTGCACTGGCGTCTACAATTGGAAGCGAGATGGAGCTTTGGCATAAAAGGACGGCACACTTGAGTGTACGTAACCTGACTTTATTGAGAGACAAAATGGCAACAGGGGTAAGTTTTGAGAACATTATTAACTCCAAAATGGACTGCGTAGCCTGCTTGATGGGCAAGCAGACTAGGCAACCATTTAAACGTAACCAGGCTATGAGAGCTGGAGAGCTCCTCGAGCTAATTCATTCGGATATTAGCGGGCCAATGAGTGGTAAGTCTATTGGAGGTCATAGATACTATATAACTTTTATCGACGACTACTCGCGAAAAACTTTTGTATATTTTCTTGAGGCCAAAAGTGAAGCGTTTGAAAAAATAAAAGAGTTTATAAATTTAGCAGAGAGGCAAACAGGAAAAAAGGTGAAAGTAATAAGAACTGACAATGGAACTGAATATGTAAATAAAAGAGTAGATGCCTTTCTCAAAGAACATGGCATTAGGCACCAGCTCACCATAACATACACGCCTGAACAAAATGGTGTAGCCGAACGTGCAAATCGCACGATTGCCGAAAAGAGCAGAGCAATGTTACAAGAGGCAGGACTTCCCGTCAGTTTTTGGGCTGAAGCAGTCAATACCGCTGTATACTTGAAAAATAGAAGTCCCACAATAGCTGTAAAGAAGATGACGCCAGAAGAGATGTGGACTGGACGAAAGACAGACTTAAGTCATCTTAAGGTTTTTGGATGCAAGGCATATATGCACATACCAGATCAAAAGAGAACCAAGTGGGATCCAAAAAGCAGAGAGCTGGTATTTGTAGGATATTGCGAAGAGTCAAAAGGGTACAGGCTGATAGATCCTTCAAACGGAGAGCTGCATAGAGCCCGAGATGTAATATTTTTTGAGAACCAAAAATATGAAGGAGGCACAAGGGCTTATGATCCTGAGAAGAAGCAGCATGTTACTATCAACCTAGAAGAGAATGTACAGCAAGACGTAGCTCCAAAGCAAAGAGATAATGTTCAGCAACGGGGAACTCTACAGCCAAGAGAAAATGTTCAGCAAGAGCAGAGAATTCAGGTAGAGAACCTGGAATCAAATGATGGAGATTATGATGCTCATACTGAAATATCTGATGGTGAAGAAAACTGGGCTTCGTCTGAAGAGAGACCAGATGGAGAAAATAGAGATACACCAGTAGATATTTTACCAGCTGAAGAGAATAGAGACACTCCTGTTGAACCTTTAGTGGAAGAAAGGAGATATCCACTCAGGGACAGAAAACCTGTTCAGTTACCTGATTACATAACCTACCAAGCGACATCAGAGTTTGATGATCCGCTTACAGTGCAAGAGGCATTATCCAGGAAGGATGCTCAACAGTGGAGAGACGCGATTAAGGAGGAGCTAGACGCACTGAAGACAAACGGAACGTGGACTCTAGTAAAGCCTGAACAAGCAAGCAACGTTGTTGATTCCAAATGGATATTTAGAATCAAAAAGGAGGCGGGGAATAGAACTCGTTACAAAGCTCGCTTAGTGGCACGCGGCTTTAGCCAGAGAAAAGGCATAGATTACGATGAGACTTTCTCACCGGTAGTGCGACACAGTTCAATGAGACTTCTCCTAGCCTTAGCAGCTAATCTCGGTCTACAGATTGATCATATGGACGTAAAAACTGCGTTTCTTAATGGAAGTCTTAATGAGAGAGTCTTCATGCGTCAACCACCACACTTTGAGGAGAAAGGGAAGGAAGACTACGTGTGTCTTATCCAGAAATCTCTATATGGACTTAAGCAAGCACCACGATCTTGGAACTTGAAGTTACACACTGAGCTGGAGAGCCTAAACTTCAAACGATGCAAGAACGAATCGTGTGTCTACATGAGAAAAACAGATAAGGACATGATAATCCTCGCTGTTTATGTAGATGACATTTTGTTACTCTATAACAACGAGAATGAGATGAAAAAGGTTAAAGAAGAACTAAAAGCAAAGTTTGAGATGAAGGATTTAGGAAAGGCCGAACTGTTTCTTGGAATGCGAATAAAACAAGAAAACGGACTTATCCAAATTGATCAAGAGGAATACATTGACAAAGTCCTTCGCAGGTTTAAAATGGAGAACTGTAAACCAGTCAGTACACCAGGAGTTCCAGGCCAACGTTTCCAGAAACCACAAGAGCCATATACACCTGATAAAAGTATACCCTACAGAGAGCTGATAGGATCACTGATGTATATAGCTGTGTGTTCCAGACCGGACATAGCACACTCAGTAAATTTTATGAGTCAGTTCTGTAACTGCTATGAGGAAGTTCACTGGACTGCTACTAAGAGAATCTTAAGGTATCTTAAAGGTACAAAGAGCATGGGACTCAAGTACTCCAAGGAGACATACGGATGTATACAAGGATTTGCCGATGCTGATCATGGTGGAAACTTAGTTGACAGAAGATCATATTCTGGCAACGTCTTCACGATGGCAAAGGGAGCTATTTCATGGCAAAGTACAAAACAAAGAAGTATAGCTTTGTCAACAGCCGAGGCTGAATATATGAGCCTATCGGAAGCTGCCAAAGAAGCCATATTTCTTAAAAGGTTCCTTATGGAAATTATGGGAAAGGAGGAGTCTCCCATAACAATACACACGGACAGCCAATCCGCTATGGCAATTGCACAAAACCCAGTGCAACATCAGCAGACTAAGCATGTTGATGTTCGCTACCATTTTATAAGAGAAGCAATCGAAAATGGTGCAATTTCGCTGGCATACTTAGAAACGAAGCGAATGGTTGCTGATGTCTTGACAAAAGCCGTTGTTAGAGAGAAGCATGAGTTTTGTCGTAGAGAGATGGGTGTGTGTTGAAGGCTGTTCGTTAGTGAGAGTGAAAGGAACCGGGAGAGTTTGGATGAGGATAGAATGTCTGAGGGAAAACAATTGAGGAGGAGTGTTAGAGCAAAGAGGATTGGACAATTGTTGACAGACTGGCTGGTTTGAATCTTGAGGGATGTTTGAATGGAATGTGACGGTTCTCTGTCGAGCAAAAATTATAATTGTCAGCGGAGGCTGATTTTTGTATTGAGATTTATTTATTGTGTTATTTGTGTTATGTAATAGTAATTAAAGTGTTTAAATATATATAGTGTTTTCCTGAGATTAGTCTACAGGTGAGCGAAGTTCTCACAGCCCTGTCTATAAAGCCTGATGGGGTCCGGGATTCGACCCGGTAAGGGTATGTATTTGTGTAATGAGCACAAGTATTTATTCCTGAGTCATGTATGTTTTATATCAATTTAAGTAATCGTTGTCTGAGTACCCACAACACAAGCCTTTTTGAGCTTACTGTGGGATTTAGTCAATATGTGTAATTGTGTAGGAATGTCCCTATAACATTTATTTATTATCTTAATACTTTTTTGATATTTCGGATCACAACCAGGGACCGGAAAACCCGTTCATTTGGCTTACCCGTTCGAATGGGTAACCCCTTCATGTGATAAGCTAATCGTTTGGGTAACCCGTTCAACCGGTTACCCAACAATAATGATTAACCCGTATTATTCAGATTAACCTAATCGTAACAAGTGGTTACCGCTTACAGGAGCTGATTCGGTTTGTGTTTTGCGTGTACTAACCGGTAACCTTTCGGTTTAGGGTAAGCCTTACCCCTTTCCCGCGCCTTTCCCCCGCCGCTGCGGCACCGCGGCAGAGATGGGCATTACGTAATTGATTCGATAGTTATATTGTAACTACCGACGTAAAAGTACTTTTCGTTAATGTTGACTTAATATATAGATGCTTGTTTGTATCCGGTTTTAGTAAGATGGCGGCCACACACTTTGTCATAAAAATCATCATTTTTAGGTTTTAGGGAGTTCCGATTTCGAAAATGATGACGATTTTGGAATCCAAGATGGCGGCCATGCAGTAAGTCATAAAAGTCGTCATGTAAATCGGTTTTTAGGTTTATGGGAGTGCAGATTTAGAAAAAGATGACCATTTTGGAGTCCAAGATGGTGACCATGTACTATGTCATAAAATCGTCATGGATGTCGTTATATAGGTTTTAGGGAGTGCAGATTTCGAAAATCATGACTATTTTGGAATCCAAGATGGCGGCCATGCAATTTGTCATAAAAGTCGTCATGGATGGAGTCCAAGATGGTGACCATGTATTATGTCATAAAAATCGCCATGGATGTCGTTTTATAGGTTTTAGGGAGTGCGGATTTCGAAAATCATGACTATTTTGGAATCCAAGATGGCAGCAATGCAATTTTTCATAAAAGTCGTCATGGATGTCGTTTTATACGTTTTAGGGAGTGCGGATTTCGAAAATGATGACCATTTTGGAGTCCAAGATGGCGGCCATGCAATTTGTCATAAAAGTCTTCATGGATGTCGTTTTATAGGTTTTAGGGGGTGCGGATTTCGAAAATCATGACTATTTTGGAATCCAAGATGGTGGCCATGCAATTTGTCATAAAAGTCGTCATGGATGTCGTTTCATACGTTTTAGGGAGTGCAGATTCCGAAAAAGATGACCATTTTGGAGTCCAAGATGGTGGCCATGCAATTTGTCATAAAAGTCGTCATGGATGTCGTTTCATACGTTTTAGGGAGTGCAGATTCCGAAAAAGATGACCATTTTGGAGTCCAAGATGGTGACCATGTACAATGACATAAAAATCGTCATGGATGTCGATATATAAGTTTTAGGGAGTGCAGATTTTGAAAATCATGACTATTTTGGAATCCAAGATGGCGGCCATGCAATTTGTCGTAAAAGTCGTCATGGATGGAGTCCAAGATGGTGACCATGTACTACGTCATAAAAATCGTCATGGATGTCGTTTTATAGGTTTTAGGGAGTGCGGATTTCGAAAATCATGACTATTTTGGAATCCAAGATGGCGGCCATGCAATTTGTCATAAAAGTCGTCATGGATGTCGTTTTATACGTTTTAGGGAGTGCGGATTTCGAAAATGATGACCATTTCTAAGTCCAAGATGGCGGCCATGCAATTTGTCATAAAAGTCTTTATTGATGTCGTTTTATAGGTTTTAGGGAATGCGGATTTCGAAAAACATGACTATTTTGGAATCCAAGATGGCGGCCATGCAATTTGTCATAAAAGTCGTCATGGATGGAGTCCAAGATGGTGACCATGTACTACGTCATAAAAATCGTCATGGATGTCGTTTTATGGGTTTTAGGGAGTGCGGATTTCGAAAATCATGACTAATTTGGAATCCAAGATGGCGGCCATGCAATTTGTCATAAAAGTCGTCATGGATGTCGTTTTATACGTTTTAGGGAGTGCGGATTTCGAAAATGATGACCATTTCTAAGTCCAAGATGGCGGCCATGCAATTTGTCATAAAAGTCTTTATTGATGTCGTTTTATAGGTTTTAGGGAATGCGGATTTCGAAAATCATGACTATTTTGGAATCCAAGATGGCGGCCATGCAATTTGTCATAAAAGTCGTCATGGATGTCGTTTTATAGGTTTTAGGGAGTGCGGATTTCGAAAGTCATGACTATTTTGGAATCCAAGATGGCGGCCATGCAACTTGTCATAAAAGTTATCATGGATGTCGGTTTTAGGGAATGTGATTTTCAAAAATGATGAACCTCAACCATGTGTATCGTAAAGAACTCGTCATGACATTTAAAATGAGCTTAAACTCGATAGCATTATGGGATGTCATCGATGAGTTCCATTGACAACTTCCGATTTCACTATCAGACCTTCGTCACCATGTGTATCGTAAAGAACTCTTCAAGACATTTTAAATGAGCCCAAACTCCATAGCATTACTAGTAGTTATCGATGAGTTCCATCAACACCTTCCGATTCCACCATCAGACCCTCGCCACCATGTGTATCGTAAAGAACTCGTGAAGACCTTTACAATGAGCCCAAACTCGATAGCATTACTTGTAGTTATCGATGAGTTCCATCAACACCTTCCGATTCCACCATCAGACCCTCGCCACCATGTGTATCGTAAAGAACTCGTCAAGATATTTAAAATGAGCCCATACTCGATAGCATTACTAGTAGTTATCGATGAGTTCCATCAACACCTTCCGATTCCACCATCAAACCCTCGCCACCATGTGTATCGTAAAGAACTCGTCAAGACCTTTAAAATGAGCCCAAACTCGATAGCATTACTAGTAGTTATCGATGAGTTCCACTGACACCTTCCGATTCCACCATCAGACCCTCGCCACCATGTGTATCGTAAAGAACTCGTCAAGATATTTAAAATGAGCCCAAACTCGATAGCATTACTAGTAGTTATCGATGAGTTCTATCTACACCTTCCAATTCCACCATCAGACCCTCTCCCCCATGTGTATCGTAAAGAACTCGTCAAGACCTTTAAAATGAGCCCTAACTCGATAGCATTATTAGTAGTTATCGATGAGTTCCATCGACACCTTCCGATTCCACCATCAGACCCTCTCCACCATGTGTATCGTAAAGAACTCGTCAAGACCTTTAAAATGAGCCCGAACTCGATAAAATTATTAGAAGCCATTGACGAGTTCCACTGATACAGGAGATGTGCACAGACAGCTAACGATAAAGAAAGTGACTATAATAGGAGTAATAGGTACTAAACAAAAATATACCAAAATCAATGCAACGCCTTACCATATTAGGTAATTTTCCTTAAACTTTAGCATGTGTTTTGAAATCTACGTTGTGCGCTACTTGTCTTAACGTACACTTTTGTTTGAATTAGCAATATTAGGTCGGCAAATTACAAAGCCTTTGACAAATACCGACTGCCGCCGCGCCGCGCCGCGCACTCGCACGTGCACGTAGGGAATGGAACCGCCGTGTTTCGCGTCGGGCGCTACGTTAATAGACCATATGCAGTTCACGTAAAAGTTAAAACAGCTTGTTCGTATTTAATCAGCGCTTGAAGCGGTAACCCTTTCCCGGGTTTTTAATATCGGTAAGCGCTAACCTGAATTAATTCAAATAAAAGGATTAGTTTCTTAACCGGTAAGCCAATCAAAAGCTTACCGAAATGAAGCGGTTTTTGGAACACAGCTTTACAATAACCCGGGTTTTTGAACGGGTTAGGGTAAGCGGGTCCGGTCCCTGATCACAACCTCAAAATCACCTAGTATACTCTTCGATTAACATTATATTGGGCTATAATAGTAATCATAAACGTTTATTTGGTGAACGGTCACATAGCGAAGAGTCTCGGCCAACATCTTGAGAGACTCTCGCTAGAAGTTTGGATCAAGGGTCAGATTCAGATGCAGAAGGCGCAGATAGTCCATCGGTTCTTCTCTCTGCGTCCCTGACCACCGGCAGCTTGGACCCTGCTCCGCTGCCGGCGGCACCCTGGGTTAGGTTTTTTTTATAATGTGTTTATATGTAGTTTTTATGTGTTTGACTAACCCCGGTCTACCTTTCACCGTCGCCACTCAAGATTTTTGAAGCTAGTTTTTTGGCAGTTTGTAGCCGATACCTAGAGTAAACAACGACGCTGAGCTCCATCAATGTATAGTTTTAATTTAACATGTGTAGCGTGACTTACAGTTACAGTGTTAATTTTAAGGAATAAATAAAATAAAATAAATACTCTTAATCTTTTGCATTGTCTCTTACTTTGGGTCCGCTGTAACAACAATTTACCCACTCGAAAATAGGTTTTGTCCAGATAATACCACTGAGCTTACTTCGCATAAGGAACTTCTGCTACTAACAGTACCAACAGCCTTTGTTTTGCTTTTGGTGTCTGTTAAAACTTGTTTACTTTTCTTATCTTTTATATGTATGGTATCTCTCGTATTTATTGTACAGAACACACAAAGACACAGATATGGCACAGGATAGGCAGTATAAAGGCGAACTTATCCCTTTAAGGGATATTTTCCAGTTTACCTTTGATTAGATGATAATTGATGAAGAACGGTAGACAAGTATAGCATTGAGTACAATAGATTATAGGAAAATCAATAAAATAAAGTCCTGGAATTGTTTTATGTTGTTACGGATACCTACCTAATGATTTGACAGAGAAATATTAATGGTATATAAATTCGCGAACGTTTTCATTTTCTGCCCACAATCCATTTTTTAAATTTGCTAAAAAAGCTATTTGCAAATTGTGTTATCTGCAAAACGATAATCAATGGAATTTAACTCGGCTAAAAATATATTATAGCACCATTACAGATCTCTTAGTTCACTGGTTCGCTCGAGAAATCTAGTCGCAGCACCCGCGCTAAGCATGGAAATGCACGGTCTGCTCAGATAATAAAAGGAAACTTTCTGTACCGAGTATTCCTTTATGTTGCTATCTCTATTTTATCCATTGTATATGTGTTTGAGTAAAATGACTGCAGGGAAAACTAACAAGAAGCAATAATATTACGCAAGATAAAGCAATAAGATAGATAGTTGAAAAACTGGTTATTGTAATTTGACTAACAAATTTTTACTATGAACTATTGAGCAAACTCTTCAATGTCAACATTAGTTACAAACAGAAAGGTCTAAAATTAAATTTGTCTACAAAACGAGTACATTTAAAATAAACTCTCTTTTTATCGGCATCAAGAAGAGTTCTAGTCAAAGTATACATACATCCATAAACATATTGTATGCATGAGTATTCAAATATATTTAAACAAAATAAGCAGTAAGTAGACTGTTATAATTTTGGATGTTTTTGATTACTTCGTAATACTTATTTACAAGGGTAACTGATGTTCTTCTATGTTTATTCAGTTATATACGAGCATGAAATATGGAGAGTTCGACAATGCTCTAAACAGGGACATCCCACCATTGATGCCCTAAGGGCACCTGGCGAGTGTTCCGTAACACAGCCAGGCATAAATGAAGATAATTGATCATCTGCAGTTTCCCGGCTCGTCCTGGCACGAGTACGTCGTCCCCTGTTAAAGGAACTCATGAATATAGATGGCAGCACTGACGGCGTATTTCCTGTATTTACCTCGGAGGCGGTGACGTGTGGCTCTGTAAATGGTTACGGGCATAGGGCCCGTATTGGATTCCGATATTTTTTTATCGCAATCGAATTTACACTGGGATCGAGGGTGTGAACCGATCGGAATATTTCCTCTTTATTATTTTCGCTGTATAATTTTGAGATATTGGGCATTTTATGAACTTAATCGATAAAATTAATAACTTTTTTAACAAATTTTCAACAACAACAAAAACAAAATACTTTATTGAATGCATTAGCTTATTTTTAAACAAACATACTTTTGGTTTATAAGAGTCCCTTTATGTTGTCCTTATAACTATAATAATATGAATGTGTGAATTTTTAATAATTTTGATGAAGAAAATAAGTTTTTAAATTTTGTTTTATTTACTATTGGTTGATATTAGGTAAATGGTCCTCTTTTATTAAATCACTTGCGCGTTCTGCTATCATTATTGTTGGTCCATTTGTGTTACCACTTGTTAACGTTGGCATTATACTAGCATCTATTACTCGAAGTTTACCAACACCGTATACTTTAAGACGACTATCAACTACTGAAGTTTTATGAGAAGTACCCATTCGGGCAGTGCCTACAGGATGATATATAGTCAACACCATATTAATAGCTATGCACTTCCAATACTCTTCACTGTCAAGATCGAAACTATCACAAGCTGGCCATTTTAGTCTGCCCAAAAATCCGTTGATGGATGTAAAATATGAAGTCCTAACTATTTTCGTCAACATTCGAATCCCATCAGATGTAGCCTGCAAATCTCTCGGATCGTCAAAATAATTAGCGTATATAAGAGGGGCATCTTTTGGATCACTTGTACTTAGAGAAATATTTCCTTTCGAATACGGATGCAAATTATGAAAAAGATACAAATAAAGAGCGTTATCTTTACTATTTTTGACTATGGAGTCAACTACCACAGATTTGTATAGACTTTTAAAATAAAGTTTTACCTTTTTGGAGTTTTTCGGAAATACGCCTACAAGATTTTGAAATTGTGGAAATTTTGAATCTATCGAACGGCCATAAAGCGAAAGTACATTTTGTATAGTATTTGATGCGAAGTAACCAGTACTATTTTTAAGATAGATCTGATACTGAAGCTCGTTATATGTCGAGTCTTCTTCTCCAGGATGGTTTCCGAAGATTATAACTGGTACGTAAATATGGTCCTGGAGATTTTGACCTACAGCCGGTGAATTTATTAGACTGGTAATTCCCTTGGATTTTAAGTGGCTTCTAGGACCAATACCAGACAACATCAATAATTGGGGGGTATTAATTGCCCCAGCGCTCAATATAACTTCACGTTTTGCATAAAAAATCATTTCTTTTTTATTAATTTCCACCTTTACTCCTTTGGCTGTTAAACTTATGTCGTCTATTATTATTTTTGTAACTAAGGTATTTTTTAATAATTTGAAATTTTCTCGGTTCTGTATTGGATTCAAATAGGCCTTCGCTGTACTCTCTCTTCGCCCGTTAACTGCTGTTCCTCCATAAGGGCCGGCTCCTAAAACGTTTCGTTCATTGATATCGGCGACTGCCTTAAATCCAATTTCATCCCATGCACCTAATATTGACTGCGTGAGCTCTTCAGATGTACTGTTAAAATAATTAATGCCTAAAGGCCCATTTTGTCCATAAGACCTTTTAACGGCAGGATTCTTCAATCCATTTATGTCCTGGAAAGATTCAGCTTTCTTGTAATATTCACGAACAATTTTTGGGTGCCATTCCTTATTTCCTTGATCATACCATCTTTGGAAATCAGCGTCGTTGCCTTTGACATAGATCATGACGTTCATACTGCTACATCCCCCTAACATTTTTGCTCGCGGCCAATGCACTGTTTCATTTACATTGGCTTGATTCGTTTTTCCAGTATTAACTGTAGTATAATTCCAATCGTATTCCGTATTTTGTAACTGGGTATATAATGCGGGGATCTGGAAACAAAAATTTATAAATTATGCATTTCCTGAACTTTTTTAGGGTTTATGCGGTGCTTGACTGAGCACATAGGCTGTAAATTTGCGCTTTAGGCAACGTATTAGTGTAAAGTATTTACCTAATTCCTAGTTAATTTATAAGTTACGAGTATTGGTCTGAAAGTTATTAGCTGCTCCGGATATTTCAATGCTAATTATGGCTATGAACAATATTTTAGCTAATGCGAAATTGTTTTTATTTTATTATTTAGTTTTTTACTATACGAATTTCGTACTTATTGGAATCATGGAATCTATCAAACTTAAAACTACAAATACTTAGAATCTATTCTCTCTGTCCCTCCCATGTCGTTAGCAAAAAGAAGGTTTACAAGCAGAATAAATAATTCTACTTTTAAGGATCTCTAGAGTCGTAATCGTAAATATGTCGATTGGACTCTTAGTTGATGTTCGTTATTTCCACATTATTTCACTAATATATCTTTAGTTTTTTTTTGTGTTTTATTACGATAGTTAATTACCCTGAGAAAAACGAAAATGAGTGATAGTTCATTGTGCAACGAGGGGGGTAAGTGAAATTTTGGATACGAGGGTGGTAATTCCCGACAGCCGCAGGCTGGAGAGAATTAAAGACCCGAATTTGTAATATTCTTACCCCCGGAGTTACACACAATGTTTTTCATCACACTTGTGAAGAAAAAACTATATTTTAAGGGAAATAATTCTTAAATGCGGTGACATATCAAACATTCGTCCGCCATTTTGTAATTTCTTGACATTCGGCATTCAGCCGCGATTGAAAATTATGTAAAAATATTTTAAACGGCTGTTAAATTAATCAAATGAAATAATTTTAAACATAAACAAAAATATTAAATTATAAACGTCAGTATTTTAAAAGTAAAACTCACGTATGCTACTTGGTTCGTATGAATAAGTGAAATAATTAAAAAAAGCCTAGGGAGTTATAGCTTTTTTTTCACAATCCATACCTCCCACGGAAACAAAATAAGCCTTTGTCCTTCAGCACACCTGAATGAAATAAGATCTTTTTCGAGCAAATGTGATGAAAAAATATTAAGCATTGGATAAATACATATTATTTTCAGTACCCCTAGTGTAAATTTAGTCGATAGCGAAACGTGACGTACGCGTTTGCGTTAAGTCTCATTTTGTATGGGTTTTTGAACAGCGCGCCAAGCGGGACGTTTTGGAAAGTCAAAAAATCTCATACAAAATGACACTTAACGCAAACGCGTACGTCACGTTTCGCTGTCGAAAATATTTACACTAGGTCGTATTTTCCCTGATATATGTGTTGTATGTACTACACGAGTACAACATTATTCAGATACATCTCGTGCTTTTGATTCAAGGTTCAAGACGAAAAAAAAAATGTATCTTCTCTTTAGTCATAAAACAACTTACAATGCTCTCCACCGGTGGATCACCTCCAGCCTCGATGAGCAATATTTTCCATTGCTCTACCTCGCTGAGTCTGTTTGCGACCACACTGCCGGCTGATCCTGCGCCGATTATAATGAAGTCAAATTGCTCGAAATCTGGAAAAATCACATTGCAATCAGTTAACAAGTGTTTATTTTTATTAAGTCTAAAATCATCAGTTGCATGGTTTGCAATACACTAGCAAGGCAATGCGAATATGCGCCTGACATCAAATCATATTGGAGTCATATCAGTTATTCATTTCGCTCCGACTTGTCCGTACATGTATTAGTGCGAGCAAGACGCACGCGCAAATGACAGCTAACTGATATGACTCCAATATGATTCAAATAGCGGTTTGATGTCAGGTACATGATCGAATTGGCTTATAGGTACCTATTTTTTTTTTTACGTAATGGTCTTAATCGAACCTGTTTGTTTTTAAGGATCAAATGTCTTAAGTAGTGGGACCAATTGACTTAAACAGAATACAGGAGCAGAATACAGTGCCAACAGCATACTAAATATGTTAGCGGACAGGCCAGAAAATGATAGTCTTTTGCAAAGACATTGGATGTCTGCGCTAATAGGGGTTCAATCTGATGAATATTTATTTTTTAAATTAGATAATTAAATCTAAGAGTATTTTTTTAGTCTAAGGGTCTGTTTAACAAAAGCTGACTAAAGTATTGAATAGCTAATAAACATTAAATACAAGTCACTCAAAAATATTTGGGTTTAAAAAAAAACATTATGAAACTCTAAAATTCTCATAGGTGACGTCACAGAATGCGTTCTCATGTTAACTGATATGTAATAACAGAATCCTTTTGACATTTTATATTCAGTAGTTAGCTGATGTGATTAGTTTGCACACTACCCTATTGTATTATTTATCTTATTTGAATCACAAACGTATGGCTAACTCATTAAGACAAAGTATCTTGGACAGAAATTCTAATACCACAAATCGGCCTCACTTCGTCTAAATCACTGCATAAAGTATACACTTTATATTTGACAAACATGTATATGCATACATGTTTGTCAAACATTGCATTACCATGCACAATTGCGTTTGGTGGCCAGTTTTCGGTGATCTCGCAGTTGGCAGCAGCAACAATTGCAGCAAAAACTAATATTTTAAGAACTACTGCCATGTTGTACTGCATGTTATTGCTGAAACAAAAAGGTCAGAATTTCGCTATTTTATTTCTGATTGGTTATAAGATATTCCTATTTATTTTAACAATCATTGTTATTTTCAAGTCTTGAGAATTTTATACAATGGCTTATAGGGATGGGCAAAGTTGACAGTTGGTGATGATGATTTTAGCGTGGAAATAGTTTAACGGAACTATACAAATTTGTTATTCAAAAACATTATTTATTTTTTATTTTTATATAAATAAAAACAATTTCTACTGTCAATGAAAGCAGTGTTTTTATTAGGAAGTCCTTTCTATAATAAAAAAAAACTTGTTTATACAAATAAATAAGCATCCAATAATACTTTTAAAAGTAACACATTTTAGGCCGATTCATTGTAACTTTTAGAATCTCTATAAATAAAACCAATAATAAGTACATTTTGTTTAATAATAGTAAAGTCACTGGTAACTAATAAGTTGAAACTAGAAGTTTATAGAGTAATAAGTAGTGTTTATTAAATTTTAATGAACTTAATTTGACTTACCGTAGAACCGTCACAATTATATAAAAAAAATTTTTTAACTATACTAACTCAACAGACATAATAAAACATCATCGACGTCTTATTCCTACTTATTCACTAGTAATTATGCTCTTGAGAACCAAAAGATAAACCGTGCCAGAAGTTAGAGACCTACGCCAATGCCAAGTGATTAAAGTTTAAGGTTACCCGGATTTAGCATATTGAGCATAATGCGTATGCATCTTAGAATTCATGGATGGTTAGTTCATAAAATTACACTTTAAGTCCGCTTCATAGGATCGCGTATTAAACGTATGTTCTACAACTTTGAATGTGAGTGAGTCATCTATCTACTCATCTACTTTGAAAATAGGCACCTACTCTATTAAAAAAAATATTATAATTTTAAACATACAAAACAAATTCATGTCATATTTGTTCTGGTTTTGACATTTTTCGCCCGCGCATCCTGCTTACTCGTATTTATTGGTACGAGCGAGCGAGGTGCGCTGCAAGTGATGCTGAAGTTTAAAATGTCGCTCTTTCCTACGGTAACCCAAATGAAAATCGCGATGCGACATAAAGTATTAATATTTTTCACATGCAGTACGGTGACATTTGTCATCTCCATACAATTTATAACTTTAAAAATAAAAAATCGTCAAAATTATGTATAGCACTACCTATCGGATTAGGACCAACCTCGAAATCCCTGGAACAGTCATGAAATTTGGTATGTATATAAATTAAAGGCCCCATTTTCATGCCCACACCATTTGACATTTGGGGACCTCGAGGAATCGCAGCCATCTTGGAAAAAGTGTACCATCCAGGAGAAATTCGCGTTTGACTCAAAATCTACGTTCTTTATGAATATACGGTGTAATGTAAGGCAACATTAAAGCGTATTATATTCTACACTAAAAAGCCCTTGATATCTTGCCAACAGACGAGCGGGCAACGCCTCTGTTTTTGATATTTCATGATGCAGTTACTTGCTTTTGTAAAGTTCTTTTGTTAGTTATACTTTTTTTTTTAGTCAGTTCTTTTGTTAATTATCTTAGCATTCTACTTTTAGCCGATGACCTTGGCATGGCTGATAAAATAAACCAACTTCTAAATAAATCAAATTAAAAACAATAAAGATGAGCCCTAATAAATTATGAATCCAATTAGTAAGAATTGACATTTTTAAATACTTAGTGTAATTTTATTTTATATCTTTCTACATAAACATAGGTTACATAGGTAAAAAGATAACAGATAATATATAATTACACTTTTATGGTGATTTCAATATTATTCATAATCAACATTTAGTGCGATTAAAGTAATTAAAAAGCCGATGCTCAAGCTACGTATTATCATTTATCAGTTCAGATGAGCAGTTAAACCTTTTTTATACCGGCAAAATTTTAATAATACGGGTTTTCAGCAAACATTGCATCAAATAAAGTAATTTTGCCGGCCTATGTTTACTTGAGCGCTTCATGAAAAGTACTGAACCTTTTTTATTAGCAATGTACACATTTTTTATTAATATTAAAGAGGTTGTTAAGTGTCTGCGAAGTATTTTTTCATTCAACCTGTTTTTATAACGTCCGTTGTGATGTTTTTGTCTACAGTTTTAAATTGGACGTTTATTGGCTAAAGTTCTTATGGTAATTTAAATTAGGCAGGTGTCTACCTACTCTTGATATATATTTAGGGGTATATAAATATAATAATAATAATTCAGCCTATATACGTCCCACTAATGGGCACAGGCCTCCTCTCTTGCGCGAGAGGGCTTGTGCTATAGTCCCCACGCTAGCCCAATGCGGATTGGGGACTTCACATACACCTTTGAATTTCTTCGCAGATGTAAGCAATGCAGGTTTCCTTCACTGAAAAGCTAGTGGTAAAAATCAAATAATATTTAGTTAATTTAGGGGGTAAGTATATTTAATTTAATTACTATGAATAATATTTTAAAACAGGTATTTACTAATTCTTACCACGATTTATAAATATTGACAATAAAAAACCATTTCAAATAAATAAAAGCAAATTGGAAATAAATAACTCCTTACGTAATTTAATTTGACTTTAACACTATATTATTGTTATATTCGAATAAAATTATCCAAACAGACAAACATAAAAAGAGACAGTAATATCCGTTTGTTAATAATGGCGTTCTATGCTGGGTAGGGTAGGGCTGCCCCGTCACCAAAGCCAAGGATTTATTTATTGATCTGAATCTGTGCCATGTCCCACGGATGCACACGCTTGTGACTCTGAGTATGGAAATAGTTATTTTTGATATTAGCCAGCCCATTAGGTATGTCATTAAGGGATCTGTTTCAGTGGTTGGTGATATACTCGGCGACTACGGCGACTCCATTGACGGATGTGACGAGAGCGGTGAACTTTGCGTGACGTTTCTTACAGGCGCTACTGTATCTAGTTATTTTTCCTCTTCTGCGAATTTAAAAAAAACGGATTATATTCTCGACACGCGCATTTTGTATATAAAATTACTTAGTTTTATTAATTTAACTACTTAACTAACTTAACCCATAACTTCCTTCGGACAACTAGATTCGGACTAGGTATCATAAAAGCAATATGAATAAAGAGTGTACCTAGTACTCTTATATTTATCACCAAACAGTTTTTTTGGTTGCCTAGCATAAAGGTACTGGTTGAAATAAACTGGCTTCGGGTTTACCCATAGCATCGACAACGGTGTGTGTTTTTTAGGTAAAAAATTATACGTTTCCTGTACTTTGGCATCACGGCGTGCTCGTAACGTACAACATTGGCCTGTCCGAGCTCATGTAATGTTTTTATTTTCCATGTGTACCTTAGTAATACTTAAAATTTCTTCTTCTTCTTCTTTTCCTTTTCCCACTTTAGGTGGGGTCGGGTCTCCCAATTAATTTACTCCAGGCACTTCTGTCCTGGATTGTTTATTGTGAAATAAAAGAAACATTTTAAAATGTATAGTGACTCATGAGCTCTAACTACATTCTCTTAGAAACGTAACCTTTTATGTTCGCACGTTACCTTTACGATAATAAATTAAAAAGTTTTCCTTTAGCGCAGAGTTAATATTTGAAACAGTAACACAAGAGCATTTTTCAATTTAAGCTGAGAAGATGGGCTTTTTATTTATGTCCCCTATCACTAGTTCAGAACTTTGACTAAGGATATTGCTGTCCATAGTTATGTACACGAATACATACAAAAATCGACCAAATAAATATAATAATTATTGATAACACCAATGTTACATGTCAAAGAAATTATACATTGTATAGCTATAACTAATAATTGTTACATACTATAAACCGGATGGCACTGGATGTGCTAATGCTTTATTCACGTTGTGGACACGTCGCCTCTTGTTTTATTAATGTGTTTCTGGCTGAATTACGAGTTGAACAAAATATTGTGGTATATCATTGATTTAATAGACTCATATATTTTTATTTCGTAATTGACACGCGCTACGGACTAACATAAGACCCTTAAGCCGCGTATTCACTATAAACATTTTGTTTACAAAAATGGTTTCAGAAACAGAAATCCACATGTTTCTAAAACACAGAAACAGTTGCTTTAAACACTATAGTTTATCGCAAAGTTCATTGTATCTCAGCCCGTCCACACTATGTGAGCTGAAAGATTGTTTCTGTAAATATCGGCATAGTGTTTAAGACACAGTGTATCCTAAACATTTTTTATAGTGAATACACACCTTTATATTTTTTAGATGACGAGGCGTATAATTTGATAAAATGTTATGATGGCGTAATTGCTTACTGATAAATACTGATAACTGTTTTTCAAAGGTTGAAATTCAGACGACATTGTAAGCTTAGTAATTCAGTTTATACTGCCTTCGTTACAGTAAAGCGAAACACGATTTTGAACTTCAGCCAATGTTGCCATGCTGCGAGGGAGAGGTGTCGATTACGTAATGTATTTACCTATAGGATGAATTATAAAACGTGAGCAATACCAAACCTACACACTAAGGAAATATTAATGGAACGTTCATCATCATTATATAATATAGTTAGTTACGAAATATTAATTCAAAGGTATTTAGCAGAAGCTTTTGGACAAAACAAAATATCTATATATAATGCTAAGTTGATGGTTCGACTGCCCACTAACTATTTAATTGGACTGGGCAGATCAGAATATAAATTTGATTCTATCTGGTTTTGTACCAAAATGGCAGTTCGATTGGGCAGATTCTTGTCTAGTTTTAATATTTTTATTAATTGAACTGTCACTTTAGTACCTGGAACATTGATGACCGGTTTGGCCTAGTGGGTAGTGACCCTGCCAACGAAGCTGATTGAACCGGGTTCAAATCCTGGTAAGGGCATTTATTCGTGTGATGAGCATGGATATTTGTTATTGAGTCATGGGTGTTTTCTATGTATTTTAAGTATTTATAAATATTTATATATTATATATATCGTTGTCTAAGTACCCTCAACACAAGCTGCTTGATGGTTATGGAATGCTTTTCTGGTAGAAATAAGATAAGCTTAATATATATATTTGTTTTAATATATATGTAAATAAATACGTGTGTTTGTAAGTTTCTCTATTATTTATATTTTTCCTGGGTTAAAATACAATTTTAACGCCATACAAAAGTTCAACGCCTTTTCAACCTCCTTAGCGGTTGAATTTTTCAAAGTCACTTCTTACCTCTCATTCACTTTATAAATACAACCTATTGTGCAAATTCAAACCCAGGACCATCGGCTTCATAGGCAGGGTCACTACCCACTAAGCTAGAAACATTTTTCCCCATCACAAAAAGCGCCGCTAAAGAAGTATTAACTTCAAAAAAAACAGATATTTACTCACATTTCACTGCGATTTACCGGACCGTTATATTTACCCTTAGCCGCGTCCGTGGGCTGGCTGAAAAATCCAGACATCCGTAAAATTGGCAAGTAGAACATAATTTAAACATAAGCAAATGGGAAATCAACACTTAATAATAATCACACTTCAATATTAAATAAGCACATAGTTGTAACAATCTAATAACATGTAATTAAATGTTGCACTTGTTTACTTACATACCTTCTGGAACTAGAAGAACAAAAATGTAATTACGTGCGTTATGATTATTTAGCATATAATTGATAAGCATACAATTTACACTTGCGATGTATTCTGAAACGACACTTCAATATCAATATAACATCCATTAATTGTGAAAACGTATGCTTGGAAGTCCCACGTCTGGGGCTACGCGCTAAAGAAAGTGAGCGTAAGCATGCAAGCTCGCATAATAAAATAACAAAAGTTCCTTTCGATTATATATATGCCACAAATTTTATTTCAATCTTAGGAAAGCGCATAGGTACCGCTTTCATATATCGAGACGAGAGACTGAAAATGCAATCAAATTATTATCGTAGCTTTAAAATCTAAATACAGGAGGTCAATTCGAAGTTACATTTTGATATAAAAATGATTTCATTTTGTTATAATTCGCGCGTGAATTTCGCTCGTACTTGTTTGTACATTTACTTAACTGGTGTGAGCGTAATGCACAGACGAATGATAACAAAATTGCACAATTTTGACATCGGAATGTAAGTTGGAATTAGCCTTCTACTCCTGCTTATTATGATTATTCGTGCGAAGGTCGGGTTTTTATCTTAAGTACACTGCTCATAGTTATATCTACTTATTGTACTTGGTAACGTGGATATTTTAAGAGGAATATGACAGTATCGCTTCTTTTGCCACTAAATAATTAAAATAATTAATACATAAAAAAAAACTGTTTATTTCATAACAAAAAACATATAAAACCTGGCCAGTAATATATGATCACGCCACATATTGCGGAATTTCATTAGAACTTAATTTATCATACTTAACTGAACTATCACCCTGTATATAAGAATAACAGCGCCCTCTTGACAATGATCATATATTTCTGGTCGTGCTTTACATGAGAAAAAAAGCGCCTTCTTAACAATAATTATATATTTCTGGTCGGGATTTAGGTAACGTCTTAAAAATATAATATACAAGAAGAAATTAACCGCGTGGCTTCAAACCCATAACACAACAATGTCTAGACAAATATAAGAAAGAAAAATTAAATAACATGTTTGTCCCGTACCTACTTAAATAAAGTAAATATTTTCCGACCAAACATTTGCTATGGAAATATAGTTTAAAAAAAAAGTGATAGGCCACCTCATTGTTTCATATTTGTCTATTGCAAAACTTATCTAGTGTGGTATATGTTATGACCAAGTGATAAAAGGGGCATTTTCCATAATGCGCGGGCATTATGAAAATTGACTAATATGTTAAGGCAATTTGACAATAACTATTCAAATAATTTAATTGACCGATCATTATACATAATGTCTATCACCTATAATATTGAGTAATAAAAAACATATATATATTTATATGTGTTTTTATTTTTGACATTAAACCTCAATTGAAAATGAAAATAACATAGTATATGGCGTTTACCTGATCTGGGGATCCCAGTGACGTCAGCCTCCTACCAACATGAGGGGAAATAACAGTGGATGTGATGAGACCAACGTTGTACATTATGAATAGGAGACAGAGGATTCAGTCAGGTAGAGTTTTGATCAATTTGTTAGTGATTACGTCAGACCTTTGTAACTTGACAACTTGAGTCTTCAGATCTGCATCCTCACTTTTGTCATACTTACAATCCATGTACGATGTCTTATTCTAAGATCGAAGATAAAACGTCTGTCTAAAAGTAAAGTTGGTGAGCAAAGCAAAGTTTAAACCAGTTGTAAAAGAATCCTTTTACACTAAGAATAAAATACTTAAATCGCAGTACTGAATGCAGTGATTCTCGAGACGTGGTGAAAGAACGAACTGTTCACCGTGAAAGCAGCTTTGTTTAATGCAAACAATGCTCTTTTTGCGTGCAGTCGGTAAATAAGTTCAGATTAAGTTTGGTTGGATGTGCTTTATATAGGGAAATGAAAGAAAATAAAATAAAGCAACATTTTTAATACCTGTTCAACAAGCGAGCGTCATAGGTCAAAATTACTCAAAATGAGGGCGCTGTCGTCCGCTAAAATTTTATGCAAGTATTGGCTACGTGCTAAGTGCATGGTGAAGGTATAGTAAAGCGATGGCAGCGCATGTTAGCGTCTCGTAAAAATTATATGCACGAAATATAATTTTTAATTTACGATAACTTCTATGATATTAATTTAAATTTTATGGTGTAAGGTAACTATGTAATCTGTATGAAATGCATAATATAAATAACGTTTAACTTCATAATGATTAATTCTGTATCCCTGTAAATACCTTTACAAATACCACATGTTATGTAATCTTTTTCTCGATGAAAGGATTTTTTGTGGACCAATGAAAGAGAGATAACCCTACCATACATTGTGTTGTTATATTGCTCTAACAGTTTAGGCAGCGTTTTCGATGAAATAACCCAGAGAACGCGATTTTATTCGACATCGTTAGCAAACATTGTCATATGTCAACCAATTTTATAAAAAAAAAACCTTAAGATTTAAAACATAGTTTGTAAAAAATGTTAACCTAAATGGTCGCGCACTGTGCGGTTTAAGAGGAATTTCCTCCCACGGACGCTTCGGCTGTGGAATGAGCTTTCTGCCGAGGCTTTCCCGAGGGGCTGCAGTATGGGGTTCTTCAAAAAAGGAGTGTACAGGTTTTTAAAGGGTCGGCAACGCGCATGTAATATCTCTGGTGTTGCAGGCGTCCAAAGGCTACGGTGACTGCTTAACATCAGGCGGGCCGTATGCTTGTTTGCCACCAACGTGGTACAAAAAAAAGTTTAATGTGATTACATGACTTACAAAAATCACAACAATTAACCCGGGCAAGTATTTGCGGAGTTCTGCAAGCATTTACGTATAATTATAACTATAGTCGTTCGATTTGTAGCTGGCCCCGAGCGGCTAATCCTTTGTTTATTGTTAATTAAAACCGCACGTGCCACTACCTGTAAAAAATGGGTCGTATAATTCTAATTGGCACCTGAGCGCGTGCCAATTAGAATTATATGACCCATTTTTCTGGACTAGTCAGTCCAACGCTCAAAAAACCAGTGTAGGTGCGCTCTCTGATAACGCGCTTTGTTACGCATCTCGAGGACACATTTTAGACTGGTTCTGTAGTGTTCGACTCGCCGGCACTCAGTAACCGTGGAAGGACCACACAAGAAATCGCAAATTATTTTTCTATTTCTTCATTTTGCATCTTATTGCAATTTTCATAGAACTTGTAATTCAATAACCGGTTAAAGCGACTGGACCATTTTTGCAGGTAGTGGCACGTTCGGTTTACTTCGTAGGTATACTTCGACCTCGACCACATGAAGTGAATAAATTGGAATCGTTTACTTCACAATGAACACTAACATTAGACAAAGTAACATTAGATCTCCTTCTCATTATATTCAGTCTACGTATTTTTTTTTTGTAATTTTTAATGCAGTTTTGTTTCTATTTAAAAATAAAATGACAGTACTAATGATAGTATTGTTTAAGTACTGACACATACTGAGAACTGTATGTCAAAAGTTGAAATTCAAACGAGCTTAGTAACTCAGTTTATACTGCCTTCGTTACAATAAAACGAAACACAATTTTGTACTTCAAGTAATGTTGCCGTGATGCGAGGGAGAGGGGTCGATTGAGGAATTTATTATTTATACATAATTATGTATATTTACCAATTCCACGTTGACTTTGAGATGAATAAACGACCTTGTTAATGTTTACTGTTGGAGAAGCTGATGAGTCAAGTCTTACATGTTTAGATACATTTAAAAAAGTGCAAAACGAGGAAAGTATTCTTCGTTACCACACAACCAGTGGGCTGAAAGAAATTGGTCAGGCGCAGGATCAAAGTTAACAGAATGTTTTAAATATATTCCCGGCATCGTTTCCGGTAAAATTCAGCTCAGTAAACCGCTCAGTATTGGATACCGTAAGTTTTCGTTACAAAAGTATTTCAATAGTAATTACGATACAAGGGCGAAAAACAGTAAATTCGAAACGAGTGGCGATAAATTAAAACACGACCGAAGGGAGTGTTTTAAATCGTCACGAGTTGCTAATTACCTATTCGCACATGTATCGTACAACGTTTTACAGTACATATGGGTCTTTAAATGTTCGACACAGTAACGTATATGCTCATTTTTTCACTAGTGCGGTAAAGTAGCACCATTTGTACTGTAGAGGTATTTTATTACAACAGAAAATTTAATTAATATCAAAATTAAATAAACTGTCACCTAAATTTAAAATTACTTACAAACCTAAATAAAACAAATACCTAATTATTTAAATTTTGACGTAGCGTTGACGTAATTAATTTGTGACGTAGCCCAATTACCAAAGATTATCTTTTGAAATCAGAATTTAAGAATATATTGAATATTACCGGGAAATTTCCTAGTGCTGCCGGAAATGTTTTCCGAAAGTTGCTTAAATTTATTTTTGTTTACGAAACTTGGAACTTGACTATATTATTGTCCTATAGAGTGTTTTCCGTCGTCAAAAATTCACTGCTCAGTCGTTAAATAAATAAATTAGTTTTCCCTTTCTTGCGGAAAATTACCGGGTAATCTTTCCGGAAGTTTACTCGTGCGCAATATTTCCCGGACATGAATATTCAGCGCCATAATCTATTTGTGTAACTTTGTGTCATCAAAGCTCTTATTGATACGTTGTATGCCAGATTTTGATTTAATTTTGAATAAAAAATGTCGAATAGGTAATATTGTTAATATTAGGTAGAGTCTGTGCGGAAAGAGAAGAGTCCTGGACTGTATGGGGCAAAATACATTAAGCAACTCTTGTTTTTCCAAACAGACTCCATATTATTTTGTATTTGTTGTGTTGTTGAATAACATACTGTAAATATACGTATTATCCCATCCGAAACATTTTCATGTAAAACGTTGCCAAGACGAAACCATAAGGCTCGCACTGTCAAAAATTTATCAGATCTCGCCAAAGCTTCTAACTCTACAAGCCCTAATTTTACAAACTCTACACCTTAGTCAAAATATATGGCTTGGCCGTTTCGCTACCGTCACATGGGCGTAAGGTGAAAAATTTATTCACTATTAATTATTTTTTATTATAAACTACTTCTTGTAGTAACGAAACGACCGAGCCACATATTATGACTAAATTGTAGAGTTTGTGAAGTTAGGGCTTGTAGAGTTAGAAGGTTGGTTATATGAGATCTGATAACTTTTTTACAATATACAGAAGTTTTTATCAATTAAAAAAAACAATAATAAAATAAATCATTATCCAAATCACTATAGGTACAGTCAGCATCAAAAGTAGCGGATGAAACAACGCGCCAAAAGTATCTGATATACAGGATAACTTTTCCAAAAATAGATACATTTCTAAAATACGCGTCCAAAAGTATATCTTTTACAGTTTTAGTTGTTCTATATTAAAGACATCACTTTTTTTAAGCTGTTACAGAATGGTAGATACTTATGAAGCGTTTTTTGACGCGCTACTTTTGTTGCTGACTGTACTACCTATAAATTTAATATAGTATGTAGCTATTTTAAGAGTAAAGGGGACGAAGTCACGTAACCGCTTTTCGATACAAATGTAGTCCTCGTTTTCCTCTCTAGATACATACACAGATACACATACAGTTTGACTTTATTCGGTTTTAAAAATTTTGACGGGATTCGTTTTTTGCTCATAACTCTTATAATAATCAAAAACTCGAAAAAAGTCATATCTTTTAACGTGTGCATAAAATCAATATCCATGGAGGAAAATGGGGACTACGTTTGTATGGAGAAGCGGTCGTCCATTATCGTCTTAATTCATTAAAACATTTAATTAGGTAATTGTAATTCGTTTGCTTGATTCACATTAAAACTTCCGTCAGCCCCTGTACTAGTTTCTAAGGAGTTCATTTAACAACTTCACAACTGAGGTCAAGAAGTTCTGTCTAACATAGTTGAGTCCAGGAAGGTGCAAAGCTGGTATTTCCATCGCCTGCACTCTCACACTCGTTCGGCGAAAAATGGGTCCTGTGACACTTCGAATGACGTTTTGGTTGATACAACCTTGTAACGACGTCTTGTCACACAGATACTTTTAGACGCTTAAAACAAATATATACTTAGCACATGTTTTCATGTAAAAACTTGAAATAACGACTTGTTGAAATAAACCGATATGAACTCGCGTGGCGACGTCTAATCTAACATAAGTTACTTCGTTGGTCAGTGTCGACTAGAGAATTGATATATCGATAAAATAATGTTGATAATAGATTAAAATAATGTCATTTTTAAATAAGTCAAATTAGAAGTAGTAAATAAAGGAAATATTTGGTTAATAAACTTTTAATCTGAATCTGATGATACGTTAATATTTGTATTTATGAAGTGGTAGATGCCGCCAATCCAGCCAAAATAAGTGACAAGCTGATTTTAAACTCATTCGCCACTAAAAATAACATAAGTTTGCTATGATAGAACGTTTTCACTGACTTGACTGTTTAATTCAATACAACCATTGCCCAAAAAAAGTAAAATTATCGATACTTTGACATCACTACAAGAAATGTCATTTGAAGTGTAACTAGCACAGGACCCACCTTTCGCTGACCGAGGTATAGGCGAGCATATTCCCATTATAAGCAAAACTTAGCATCTGTGATAGCTATAAGCAATTAAAGATTAAGTATATTTACACTGAACCTCTGACTTATAGTTATACTCCACTGATTCTCTTGAGACACGCTAGCCTGTAGTGCCTGTACTCAGTAACTAACTGGAAATATAGTTCTCACAACAATATAATAGCAATCGCTTGCCAAACATAAAATGCGATCGTTCGGTCTATAACCGAAATAAAAGCATTCTATTAATGTACTTAGAAAGCCACGAATTAGAGCTCAAATTACAATGGATCGCTCTAGAACTACATTCACTCAAGTTTAATCAATAATACCAAAAGAGGTCGAACTCCGACCAAGTAGGTAAAGTCTTTTGTAAGAAACTTCCATGTTTTCCGTGAACGTCCAAGTTGTGATAAACCTTCATACCTTTGTTCTTCTTATTGTTCAGTTAATAGGGTTGTTAACAGCTGTTGTCGATTCATAATAAGTAAAAGTTGAGTATTGCAAGTATTTGCTCGTTAGAGGAGTTTTTACAAGAAACACGGAAGTTACGTATACCTACGTTATTTGTACTTCTAAAGAGTAAAACTTTTTTATAAAACAATCTTTGAAAGTTGCCCATAGGAGTGCTTACATAAGTTTTTTTCGATTATTATATAGGAAATCGTGTCGTAGGTAAACTTATAGAACACAATTAAAAGGAGAAAAATAATTGGCACTTAAAATGTGTATAGAAATTTTGAAATTTTAAAACAGCATTCTAAATTATTTTACCCAAATTTATTTTTTCAGAGATTTGAGATTTTGATATTAATTGTAAAAGTTAATTTACACTTGAATCTTAATTCTTCTTCTTTTTCAGTCGGCCCATCAATGCTGAGGATCGTGATCATGTCCTTCTGATGAAGACCAGATTCCTCCATGGGCTTCTATTCCTCGCCAAGCGCATGGCCTCGTGCAGTTTTAATTGCATAGGTGCAGTGATTTGAGTACACCATCTAGTAGGGAGAGGGCCCTGAGGTCTGGTGCCTTCAACTTTGCCCGTCATAATAACTCTCTCTAGGCTATCTGGGGAGCGGCGTGAGAGATGTCTGAAGTATATGAGAGTTAGGTCCTGGCACATTGTTGATAACCGGCGTTTTATATGTAGCTCTTCCAATATGGACTTATTAGTTCGCATAGCACTTACACTTATTACTATCTCATTGTTTTAAAGTTTTAAACTTAAAACTAAATATATAGGGAAGTTTTGACACATTATTTAAGTGTAAGTAACAAGCTTAAATATTAATATTAAACATGACAAATACAAATTTGTGGAGCCCACCATGCAACACGTAGATATACTAAGACTAGAACAATACACTACGGGGTGAGCAATACATACATTTTGATAAAATAAAATGTCTTTCTATTAACATTAAAATTACATTTTGACTGTCATCAGGAATTGTAAAGTTATTTGAAAAATAAAATCATTTAAGTTGCTCGATTGAGTGCAATGGCAATAGAGTTCTATAAGCGCCCCACCACTGCACAGTTATTTACCATATTGAAAAATAAATCTATATTATCACAGAATTCCATTGAAACCCATGTGAATGATACAATGTTTATTCTAACCGGCAAAAAATGACAATAAATCTTTGGATATCTGTATAGTGCGCCTCAATCTCGCTAACCGCGTCGTCGACACATTTCCATCAAGAACAGCAAGTATTTTGAGAAGGGACGTAAAGGCAGAAAAGTAGAAAGGGACAGAAGATACGACGCGCCTCGTGAAACTTGCGACGGGAAATTTGGCAATGGCGCGGGTTTGAGGAAAGGGGACGGCCGATTCTCCATACAAACGTAATCCCCATTTTTCTCTCCGGATATTGCCATGTTGGTAAATATTTTTAAGTAATTTGTTGTAGGTATATTAACCATAGCTATGACCCTAACGTTTGACTTTTTTTAGATTTTTGTATTACTATAAAAATTAGGAGCGAAAAAAAGGTTTCATACAAACAATAAAAAAATAAAAAAATATATAAAAACATATGTTGATATACAACATTTTAATCAAAATATTTTCAATAATATTAATATCTAGAGAGGAAAATGAGGACAACGTTGGTATGAAAAGGTGATTTCACGCGGGTCCTCCACTTTCATCTTAACGTTTTTCCTCAATAACTCTGAAAGTATATATTTGTTTAAAATTTTGCCAGTCAAATCCCTTGACTATATTACTAGCTATTTTATAACCAAAATTACACTACTAATGTAATGACATATAATTGAAAATAAATGATAATTAGACATGTTTACGTCATTTTTATCTATCGAGGCAACCTCTAAATATTTCAAGATGAATACCAACTCAGACTCTAGCTCGTGCTAATGGCCTATAAATCATAAAAATGAAAAAATAATGTCTGCATTTTTTTATTGGTAAATGTCAATTAAAAACATAATTCATGTTGATGTATAGGTATCGCCAGGAGAGCTGAGGTGTTTGAGATGAATGATTACACACACTATTATTACACAGAAACACTACAAATCGCAAGAACAGTATTGAATCAATAAAATTAATGAGTAAATGTAAGCGCACGATACGATATTAAGCTAAAAAAAACCTTGGAGAAACTTTTTGTCTCATCTTGCAGTTAATGATTCAACTTGCTGTCAATAATACGAAAAATGAATACTGATTTCAAAAACTCCTCGTCTTGTATAATAGTATTGTTGTGTGATGCCATAGCCATCGATCTGATCATTTTATTTCATAAGTCGCGTTCGAAAATATTGATCTCGAACAAATCCGCCTCCAGCTATTTACGCCGCCTGATTTGTCCATAGATATTACGGCCTTTAAAAAGGGTGATTTTGCTGTCTGATCATACTCTGATGGGTGAATATGTGGGTAAATTTAACAACGGCCAACCCCGAAATCGCGAAAAAAAACCGCTGTTCCATAGAAAACATTGACATTTGATTGACCGAAATGTACGCAATGGCAGATTTTTTTCGCGATTTTGGTATTGGCCCCATAGTAAAGAGTATTAGTGTATGGTCTTATATAAAGAGTTGATATATTTTGCACAAAAATAACACTAACAATTAAATACATTTTGTTTTATTATTTGCTGCAATGCCAAGCTGTATGTTTCAATGGATAAGCGTAAAAACTTCCTCGGCGGGTACGCATGGCGAAGCGACATTTACAAATCGTCCCATTTTTCACACGCATCTGATTAAAGTTTTCGCCAAGATCTGTGGATGGGTTGTTTTTTCCTTACATGCCTTAAATGTCCAAGAAAAGGATGTCATAGACGGGATTTGGGCAGAAAGCGGTGCAAACGACGTCTTTCAATGAAAAGATTGCATTTCTCGCCTTTTGACACAATAAAAGCTACAACAATATTGTATGCTCTGTAGTGCTCAAAAATATCTAAGCATACGTTTTAACGTCTGAATTTAGAGACTTTGTTCACATATTTGTTAACACGATATAACTACTGGCGTCCGTAGATGCATCTCGGTTCGCGACATGAGAGATAGGACACTATTTTATCTATAAGGTCGATATAACCAGTAGCGCTAATACGGTCGGTGTTTTATGTCGTCATGCCTGTCACTTTCTAACAAGTATGTAAGTGCGAAAGTGACGCATAACATGACAAGTGATAAAAATGCGACCATGATACCGCCGCTGGTTTCAGTTTATATCATATATCACAATAAGACGAAAGCCGAGCTACGGAGTAGTTATTTTTTTTATTTTTACGCACTTTGGCTATTGATGCTAGGCATACGAATAGCATTATCAGAATTTTACGATTATAAATACGAAACGGCCTGGCTAGCAACATTGACATCAAAGAAGTACCTATAAAGATTTACAGTTTTCAGATTTCTCCCTTAACTTGCGCTATAAGATATTCTTGTCTAATTTCATGTTCAATCGGATGCATCTTATAAGTTTTTTAAATGCTGGTAAATGAAATAAACCGGTGGCAACTTCCCGACATTTTGAGGGAGTTCTAATAAAGTACGCTCTATCTACTCTTACATCAGTCTATTCTACGAACATTCAACAGTCAGTATATTAGTCTACGAACGTTCTTTTTCTATTCTTTACCAACACAAGGATCAGAAAAAAAATCCACAACACAGAATCCGTTCAAATGATTTTAATGAATGATTATCGAGATAGTTCACTTTCGTCTCACTAATACTTGGATATACCATATTAGTCAAGTATAAAATGAATCGAAATATTACATAAATAACCCGAAAAAATCCCACCAAATACCACCCGTGAATAAATTTAAAATTCAACGCTAATGAACATGAGGTCTATGAGATCACGACTATCACGAGTTTATTGTTTGCATTCAGAAACTTGCGATCACACCTTCTTTTAACCAGAATAAGTTTGTTCTGTGATTACTCACAGTTATAACGGATTTAGAGCTCCAATTATATAAAACTTGCGAGAAAATGTGTCGTTTTCAAGAATGGGACTCTTGTTGAAATACAAATACGACAATTCCCGATACAGGAGTGTACCGTGCTAAGGTCTGTTTTAGCTAAGACGACACAAATGTCTCGTGAATTACGTAGAAGCACGAAGGGCCATTTACTGCCGTATTTGTTGTAGGAAGGGTTTCGGGTCGGTTTAGATTATTTGCCTACGTTATATAGGTAAAGGGACACAATATTGTCAAATATACTTACGGTCAACTAAACGTACCTACAGAATTTTTATAGTGATAAGTTTCCAAACGAATGCATTTGTAATCATATGGGAAATACAGTACCACTTTTACGCTTTTTAACATCGTCCTTTTCAATTTTATATTATGCATACTATGAAAAAGGCAATTTTTGTAGGCACTTAGCGTTATTAAATTGGTTATTGGATTTAAGGAATTTACAATAAAGATTTTTAGTGCTTACGATTGTGTATATCTGAACAAGCTCATTTTAATTCTAGAGAAATTCAGTTACGCGTAGAAAACAAGAAGCGCCTATACATTTTATATTTGCAAAGGTTTTATAATTAACATTCTACGGCAGTTTGTTGCATAAATTGTTTAATAACGCATTGTTACTAAGGAATAAATTTAACAATTTAATATAAGCCATAAATAGCGCTCCATCTTAGAATATGTCTGGCAACGTCGCGCAACACATTGAATTTAAGAACCAGCGACGTTGCCAGAAATATAAGATGAAACGTTATTTACACAAGCGAAGTCACGCAATTACATACAAGCGCTAATCGCAAGACATGCAAAATATTTGATCAAGATTTGTCGCCATTTGCACCAAAATCGTCTGTCACCGTTATTGTAGTTTGTAATAGGCACAGTTGAGTTCACGAACATATTTACAAGCCAACGTTGCAGAAATATATTTTATTTATTTATTTATTTTATTGGTATTCAGGACAACAACAGCCGTAGATATACAATTTACATAGGTATTTTTACATAGTATTAGGCCAATAACAGTTATCCGTTGGGTGCAAAATAATATACAAATATAATTAGTTAAACAAAGTAATAATCAAAGTGAAACTGTGCAAGTCCACAGTAACAGTAACAGTAGGTGATAATCAACATGAACATTGAAGTTAGAGGTAGGTACACATGCTTGTATAAAGTTGATAGGTGTGCATTAACGTTAATAGTTGATTTAATTTATTTATATTGCTCTTGTAAATAATTTAAGTGATCACGCTTTTACCCAAAGATCACTATTTAGCGCTCCTGTAAAGTAACTGTTTTACTTACTACATGGGACGATCCCTTGCATAAGATACCAAAATTTGTATTATGCCAAGACGCCAATGATGAGTACTCCTACAGTATAATATAGGATTAACATTTACAACAGTATTTGGTTAATCTTTAGAACCTATTAAAACCCAAAATAATTATTATATTCATCTTTTTTTGTTAAGTAATATATCTAATACGTCATTTTTAAACTTATTTTTAGGGCCATTAAAAGGATCCGTTGAGTCAAATTCTTGATTGTAAAGATGGGGAATGCGAGATAGTACGGCATTTGCGCCGTAGTTAGTGGAGTGTAGTGGGACTTGAAAGAGGGTGGTATACCTGGTGCGACGTTTAGGAACCCGAAATAATATGCAAGACAGTAGCTCAGGGCAATCAAGACGGCTTCGAACGATATCAAAAAGGAGGTTCATGTCTGCCAACTTGCGTCTATTTTCAAGTGTAAGAAGATTGTATTCATGGCAGCTGTCAGAGTAAGAAGCAAATGAATTATTAAATTTGTAATTTAAATGGTTAATAATATTTATGGTATTTATGGTTAATAATAATATTTAGGTACAGTCGCCAACAGATATATCGGAGCGGCAGAGGTGCTCAAAAGTATAAGTACGCACTCTAACGCCTTGACAATAGAGGCATGTTCAGATATTTGGAGCACCTTGGTCGCTTCGATATTATTGATGGCGACTGTACACACCTCTAAGACTAAGACAAGTAAGACACTGACAATAGGGACGTCGACTGTATTTAAAATAAATTATTTCTACACCATACATGAAATAAAGCACCAGTTATTTTTGAAACAGTTTCAACTTTATAAATCGTATAGCACTATAGAGCGTAGGCAATTTGACCGTGTCGTTATTTGCTAGTATTTCATATAAATTCCATAGTGGCAAATCGTTTTGACAGTCCAAAAAAACGGATTTGACTTGTAGTCAAATACCCTATAATAATGTGGAAATATATTTTTGGAACGTTGGATTGTAGAGCTTTTATGTCTATTTTCAAGTATAATAAAATAAGTAAATCAAGCATCCAAGTCCTTCCAAAAGGAGCAAGTTCTGTGTCTATTTTCATCCACACAGCTGCTCACGTTGGTCATGAAGTATTTTAGACCAGTCTACAAAGAGTCAATCTACAATTTACACACCAACATCTACATCTACACATCTACATGTTTTATTTATTTAGAAATGTAACCTTTTGTATTGTTTGGTTGTAGTTAAATGTAATACCCGTGTGTTATTTAATTTTATGTCAATAAATTTAATTAATCAGAATATATCTAGAACATAAAGTTAAATCAAAAGACAGCGAACTGCAAAGTGTATGGACACATTATGAATAGAATACATTTTGCCATGCACTTTTGGAGTTAGGCGTACCTACTATTGTTATCGTGCCTAATGGAAAATGTGCAATAGAGTTAGATCAAGATAAGTTTACAACGAGTTTGATAGCACACGCAGTGTAGAGGTTATTAATAAGTCATAATTTCATAGAAGTATAACGTTTAAAATAACACTTGTACTGCGGATGCTATCAAAATCGTTACAGATTTGTCATGGGCTGACTCTAGGTACCTACTTTAAATACATACTATGCAGTTTAAGGCATTTTCTTCCATGCGAAAATAATCTAACTAAAATTGCTGTTTGGAACTTAAATACTTACTCAAAAATGAGTATGGCTCTCTAAAACAAAAAAGTGTAGTTTACGTACCAAAACACCGGTATTAAAAAAATAAAATTATACTCAACTAAACTAAAACCGTGTTGACGCAACCTTCCCAGTGAAGTAACTACAGTTGAGGTCTCTACACGGAAATTGCACTTGTTGATCGGGCTATTATCGTTCATTATCTACCTATAGTACTCATCCGACCGTGTATCGAGTAGTGACCGCAACAAAATTTTCGGATATTCGGTGCTACGCGTGGCTTATGGGTGAGCACAGTGAGTGGTTCCATGGAAACAGTTGGTAAAGCTGGCTGCAACCATTAATAAACGACTAGCTTTAGCTTTATCTGGAATGGTTCTTTCTGTTTGTATTTTGGAATGAGAAAACGCAAAACAATATAGCAACCGACGTTGAAATGTCTAACTCGTACTTATTATACTTAAGGTGACGTTCGTATAGCAACTGCACCTGCATTACTGTTGCGATATTAAGAACTGCATCGTCGTGCAATACCTAACGAACAAGTTAGAGTTCATAATGAAAGCCACTGGGTCCAGCAGACCCATTAATCCCGTTAGCGACTGCTGAATTGTTAATAATATCACACTTATTGTTACCCTTCGGGTACGGAACCCTAGAAGTAAACTATTTGAAGAAGAAATATTTTACTAATATTACTTTTATACAAAATTATGTATATAATTAGAGAATATTGCTCCGATTGGATTACGAGTAACACTGAGCTGATATGACTCAATAGAATGTTAATAAGTCGGTACATATAGCGCAAAGTAAAAATAGGAACAAATAGCGATTGGAAAAATCTGTCCTTGAATGGATTAAGAAAGGGGTTGAAAGATTGTATTTTTATACAAACTTCCAACCCCTTTCTTATTATTTAACGTATCAAAGTTCGTTGCTGTATTTTTGCAATTGTAAAGTTTAGAGGTAAAAAACGGATATTAGGTGCCTAAAAATATGAAAGATAACACGTATTAGCCGTATTTTGAAAATATAGAGAGAAACTAGAAGCGTAAGGAATAATTAAAATATTCAAATATTTACAGCATATTACTATCATTATCATTATTAATATTGTAGCAATCCGCGCGCCTTACTGTGCGGTATACGCCCGGATTTAACTTCAGGGTTAATATTAGCGAGACCCAACTGCCAACACGTGAGAATTTCTGCTACTAAACTCCTGATAGTTATGTAGATTTGAATTCCAAACTGACAATGATAATACCGTAGATTTACAATTCAGAACTAAAATTTATATTTACTTTAGAAGCTATTTTCTTAGAGAAATCTTTGATTATAATATTCTACTTTTTCTTTGCCCGGGAAGGGATAGGCCCTTTTTGGACGACATAAAAATTAATATACTAAATTGCATAAGCTTTACGTATGTGGCGCTCCCTAACAAAAGAGTCCGTATACTTCAAGGGCAATAAAGTCGTCGATTCCTCATGGATCCCATCATCAGAACTGAATTTTGACAAAAACGGGACCAATCTGTATATATATAGATTCAATAAAAAAAAATCATTTTCAAAAACAAAAGGAGTTATAAAGTAACAAACATTTAAAAAAAGCATACCAACCGAATTGATAACCTCCTCCTTTTGAAGTCTTGAAGACAGTTAAAAATATAATAAATGCGGATAAGCAAAGTAATATTTTTTGTTTTAATTAATATGGATTTCCGCAAAGTAACGCCTGATTCTAGTAACGATTTTTCTCTTAATTGCAAATACAAAAGCCAAAAAGTCAGAAGATAGAATAAATGGAAAAGCAATTTTTACAAGCAATTTGATCAAGGGGCGATCCATTAATTACGTCATACTAAGACAGGGGGAGGGGATCTGTAAAAAATCACGCATTATCACCATGGGGGAGGGGGGGTCTAAGGCAACATGAGGTGTATTTTTTTCTTAAATTGGACAAAGCCTAAAATTATCAATACAATAAGCTGAATTTAACGTTAACAATGTGTTGTGTGAAAATCGTTTTTAAGCTTTCGCTTTAAACGCTTTGCAAAATTTTACATGGGTGCTACTTTAGCTATCCCAAAAAAGCTTTGGACGATTGGGGCACTACTTAAGCACAAAGAATTTTGTTATGTTTGCGCGTGCGATGAAGATTGGCGGGTGAATGTACGCCATTTTTCGTCTTTGGGGTTCTTATACTTTTCGTTACATTTTGATTATTTTGATATAAATTGTAGTAAGTGTATTCAATTTTATGACAAACAATCGCATAAGTATACCACAAAAATTGAATACTACACGGAAAATTTAACCATAGAATATTTTCTAACTAAAAGCTGCAAATAATATAAATTTGACCTAAATTGGTTAGCTTTAGTCTGTGAAGACCGGAGATTAAAACGGTTGCTCGGCTTGTTTACTGTTAATCGTGGCTTATATTTTACAAAATGTGGTATTGTGGGTATTTTGGGGCCTATGTGTTATAAATTAAAGGACTATTATGAAACTATCTCACAGACTACGCTATTGTTGATTTATGGGTTAAATTAGTAATTCAACAATAGCCGTCGAGTTAATGTGTAATACTGTGCTCCGTTAAGCCATCATCAAATTAAATCCACCCGTAATACTTTGCGATCATTGTTATTCATATTTTAAGTGGGCAGAATGTACTAATATAGGTTTGCACATTTTTGTTACATACACAGTTTGGTTATAGTGTTGGTGGCTTTATGTTACTTGAAAAGGATTAGTATATTTCTATTAAGTAAATACGGTACAATGACGCCACTACTTGCTACCGATTAAATTCAATCAGCATTATTTCATCGCAGTTGGCCGGTGACACAAAAGGGCCTCTAAAAACAATAACTGACATTTTATTTCAGTGTCATTAGAATCGCGGTTAAAACCAGTACAATTATACAGATACATAAATAATATTTAGTGAAAACCCTATTAAAAGTATTTTCTAATAATAAGAAGCCCAGCAAAGATCTACTACCAGCAGAGGCCTCTGCACAGCAAGAGGACCCGCAACCACCGGTAAGCCGAGCTAATTTATTTGGGTTAACATAGCACACATTTTTGTATAATCCATTGGCGTTACGCCACATGGCCCACATGTCGATTGACATGTTTTCTACGTTCAATAAATTAATCATAGCATTTTGCTCGGGATATTTAATTTGTGATACCTATATTAATTGAGATGCTAGTTTGGGATGCAATGTGTGTGGATACACTAGCCCCTTCACATTTACGTCTCCACCGATTCTCCGTGAGGGCAGGGCCTGAACAGAGCTGGCTCTGTCTTTTCAAAGACAGTTCTAAGCGACTCAGAGGCACCACACGTGACCGAAGAGCTGGTAGATTTCTCGCTAAACGTGTCAAGCTTAACAATCAACAACAAAAAGGAAAGGCCCCAGGGGCTATTTTTATTATTATTACCTATAGTGTTATTTTTGATCTTATTTTCATTCTAGTTTTAATTATAACTTTATAAGTTGAAAAATAAATTTAAAAAAATATTAACCTCGTATGTTTGATTTTATCCCCGGGTACTCGTACAAGAACAAATTTTGAACTCTGAAAGAAATAAAAGGAAGTTCCAAGTTCTAAAGCGCATAAACTGCCCTTGGTCTTACGAGCTTTTAGGCGAAGAAAAATCGTGCATAAAAATATGAGATTTTTTTTACTCGACATTCAAACGAAGAGTATTTAGGAATCGCGCAATCAAAGGGAGCTCGCTTAACTTGATAGAACCAAGCCTAGTCTGTGGATTGCAAAAACTCACTTCATTCGAGTAATCGATGACAAATAGGTTCGCTCGCTCGATCTAATCGCTCATTTCGAACCAGTCCTTTGATGTTGAAATCACTTTTTCTCGATACATCCGGGTCCCTCGATTCTTTTGATGTATAAAGAGACTCTTGTTAAAGGTTGACTCACGCTACACAGGGGCAGGGCCGGGCCGGAGCTTCCGGCGCTTCGTTTTCTATGGAAAGCATTACGTCATCACCGGAGCTCTGTAGTGGCCCGGTGCGGGCTCGGACCGGAGACTAGCCGGTCATGCTATGAGCAAAAATCGGACTTCCCGGAGCCTCCGGGCCACCCGGTGACTCAATTCTTCCTTTCGGGTGATATTCCACTAGTCTAAGATCTTTGTCCAATGTGCATTGCGTCTCACTCTCTCATTAAGCAAAATGTCAGACGCAAATACACATTGGACCAAGATGAAAAACCAGAATACCACCCTTCGCAATGTGCATGCTCGGATGTGTCGGTATATATTTGCCAAAATAAGAAGGTTACAAAACGTCATAAATTTGTTTGTTAAATATGGATGGTATAGCCAATACATTACTTGGTCGGGTTATATTTTACTCGGCGCAGAGAGAAGTTAATTAACAATGACTGCCAATCTCTATATGAAACCAAATTTCTGTAAATAAAGCTACACAATTCTACATATTGCCGGTTTTGTGGAAAGCAATAAAAAAATAGTACTTATATTTATTTTAGTCACGCTGGCTCCACATTTTACTTGAGATAGTTGATAGCGCCAGACAAGTTGCCTAAGAATTTGTTAACAATTTTAATAGTAAATGAAGTGGAATAAAAAAATGTTCAGAAGAAGCAGAGCTTTAAGAACTAAATACTGCCGTTTCGTACATATTGTCGGATTATCATATTATTGACAATGAAATAAATTATATAACAAAAGAATAACGTACTATAAGTATATATAAGTCGTTACATAGCCGCCTGTTGTCTGCCTCTACATTTAATCAATTGTTTGTTTTTTATTTTCTTTTGTATCTTTTTACTGAGGTGTTCCAATAAAGAGTATTCTATTTATACATCTATCTATCTATCTATCTACGCAAGGTTTATTACAAGCGACTTAGTTAAGTATTTATTTGACCTATATATTTCCCGAACAACGCGGTATCCGTGAAGATTCAGTCTTTATTATTTACTTTTCCATGTTAGGTGTTACTACATGAAAGTCGCAACGGTCGCAACACGGGCGACTCGGATATATACGTCAAAATTATATAAGTTGCATAATGTCTTGATTTATTTTGTGAAATACGGAGGTGTTGCGGAAATGTAATTTAGTCGGATTATATTAAATGAGATATCTAGTAATGTTACTGCTTGTAAAAATTATTCATTAATGAGCATGTCGGTTATAAATTAATATAAATATACTAATTTTTTCTCATATTCCCACGTATTACTTTTCATTTCGTACGAAGTTATATATAATGAAATATCTCGTTAATAAATTTGTAGATTACGGGAAACTATTTCTTTTACTTAATTTAAAGTCCAACTGATCTTCTGTAAATCTGCCTGCAGAGAGTACGAACATCATATTTCAGTGCAGTTATTGAATTACTCATAAAGGTGCCTATATTTCATTTGCAATCTGTCGTTGGCGATATTATTGCTAACTGCTCGCGTACGATGCATTCTCCTGAAATAGATAGGCCATACATTTTTTCAGGCTGTAGAGAGCAGCACTAGCATGTATTATAAACCTGAGAGTAACTTATGCATACTATGCCTTAAACAGTTTTTTGACAAGTTTTCACTATGGCATTGATGCATCAAGGCGTTTTGGTTACAGATGGTCTAACGCGAAACGAAATTTCGTTACCTATCTGCCTCTCTGTCTATCGAATATGCAAGAATGATGGAGGCAGAAACCACAATTTAGATTTTCCATTTCGCGGTGCGTTAGTAACGCCCTCTACGCAGAGTTTTGCGTAATATTCCCTATTTTATGCCTATTATTACTGTAACTACTGAAATAATACAATAATACTCTTCGTATGTTTTATTGTTCTTAAATTAATGATTAAGACGTGGAACGCATAATTTCGTCAGGGGGAAGGGGAAGCCTATGTGCCTCTCTTTCGCACAAAGAAAGATCGCGCAGTGATAGAGAGGCGAATAGATGAACTAATGAAGTGGTTCGAGGTTATAGCCCTTACTGTATTGTAGTATCGTAAGTGTCAGGATGTCAGGGCCATGATAGCTATTTATAACGATATAAATAGCTATCATGGTCCTGACATCCTGACGCTTACTCCCAGTTTTAGTACCTTTTTTGTATTATTTGGTACATGACATCAAAAAAATTTTACCTCGCTAAAAATCGAGAAATATTGAAAATAATGTGGTCAAAAAAGTTACAGTTAGAATAAACTTTGTATGTGCATAGTGGTGCAGCCACTCAATGTGAACCGGGCCTTCAATATAGTTCAACAGTTAATATTTTTGGCTAAAACAGTTATGTATTTTAGAGAAGTGGAAATCTTGAGCGTTTCGGGGGTTTGAAGACACGAGGGTTAAACAATTTTTTCTAACGACTGAAACACAACATTTTTTATAGTACATATGGTACTACTTTACCGCACTAGGGCGTTAATTAGCACTTTACGCGCCTATGTCGAAAATTTAAAGTGCCATATGTACTGTAAAACGTTGTATATGTGCGAATAGATAATTGGCAACTCGTTTCGATTTAAAACACTCCTTTCGATCGTGTTTTAATTTACTGCCACTGGTTGTGAATAATTGAACTCGTTATGAATTAATGTATAATTACCACACCAACGCCAATAGTACATTACGATACAAGTGCGAAAAATAGGAAATTCGAAACGAGTGGCGATAAATTAAAACACGACCGAAGGGAGTGTTTTAAATCGACACGAGTTGCGAATTACCTATTCGCACATGTATCGTACAACGTTTTACAGTACATATGGCCCTTTAAATGTTCGACACAGTAACGTAATATGCTACTTCTCGCACTAGTGCTATAAAGTAGCCCCATATGTACTGTAAAAATTATTTAAACTTCAAAATCATCACAAGTCGTCGTCGTCGTTAATTTTACATTCCTAGGTGATAAAATATTTCAAAATTTGAATGATTAAATTACTTTGCATTTCTTGTGAATAAAATGTAAGTAACTTTCCCATCCGTTTTTAAAGAATAACGGCAATACATGCGAAAGACCGACTATGACTGTTAACCACCGAATCCCAGCGCTCAAAATGTATTCCACTGATGTCATGCTTAAAACAATCCAACATTTTGAGAATAATATGGTTAGTTATAATTTTTTACCCCTCTCATTTCTTGAAAATATAAGTAATTATGTTGAAACTCAGTAAGAGTTGCTGGAGAGATGCTATCTAGCAACCCTTACTGGACTTGTACTCCCTAACTATAGAGCTATTTTTTAATAAGTAAAAAGAAATGCAAAAAAGCAGTTACTTCTTTTACAGTCAAATATCCATTAACTTTATAACTTTTTAATATTTTGTGTTCTACGTTGTATCGATATATGTGTACCCGAAGTCGATAAATGAGAACTCTCTATGACAGTTCAAGAATGCCACAATAATTCCGGTCTCTGTTAATAATAGTTTGCCACCTTATTAACGTGCATTTTTACATATCAAACAAAAAATAAATAAAAAATATTGAATGTGGATACATTCATCCTCCTTAGACGTGGCTGCTACAGTCTTCACGATTTTATTTGCCGTGTGATCATCGCTTTCCAGTTGCAGCTTGGTGCCATCGAGGAATGTCCATAGTATATGAAAAAAGAAAAATGTTTATAATACCATTCATTGTATCACAATATCGACTAAGTACTACTAGAGGGCACCTTTAACCTTATTTTGGCAATGTTAAATATCCTTACAATTGTCTATTAATGATAGTTTTCAGTAAGTAGCTCATAATTGGGTAGTTTCTCCCCTACACCCTAAATTCATCCAACGAAATAAAATGTTCCGTAGGGTATACATGGTGGCCTATTTACATCGTTCAGTATGGGAAAGTTTGAAACTTTAACACATACGAAGATCTGTTCCTAGGAATCATGCCATCGATTTTCTATATATAAAGACGGGCCAATAACACCTGCTTTGTATCTACTGTTTTATTTTTGAAGATTCTATACCTATGTTATAATTATCACCTACTAAGTTTTTGAAATTAACAAAACTAAAGCTATTTTAGTCTAACAAGCATATTGTTATACTTTCTCTTTCACATATGTAAACTATTGAATGAAAAACAATAGCCCATAGGTAAGCCCATATAATATACCTAAGCCCTAACTCGTAAAATACTTGTCAAGGAGAAGTTATATTCTAATCTTCATGAACACGTTTCACCAAATAGCACTGTTTAAATGCAAATATAAAAATATACTATATGTAAAATATTTGAAGAGTTTCATCCATTATTCCTGGGATCCATTATCAGAAATAGATCTTGACTAAAATGAAGCTTAAAAAACTTGCAGAACAATCTCAACGAAGAAGATATCGCCAAACGTGAAATACGCGTAGTTGAGGTGTTCCGTCTGGTCTTCATCAGCAGTTCCACTTAATTAAATGTCACTCACATTTTTAATGTAAATGCTTGATTTGTTGATACAACAACAAATATATACAGGGTGTTTATTTAGTCACCTGCAAATAATTTACGAGGTGAATAAATTACGAGGTCATACATTCCTTTGTACATCTCTACAAATCTTATGATATGAGCTCTGTGCATGGGTTCTGCTCGTTTGCCTCCTATATTTAAAAAAAATACTTCTACTTAACATAACGCCATTCCTTTGTACATCTCTATAAATCTTCTGATACGAGCTCTGTTCCTGGGCTCTGATCTTATGCCTCCTATATTTTAAAAAATACTTCTACTTAACATAGCGCCATTTCTATGCACATATCTACAAATCTTAAGATACGACCTCTGTTCATGGGCTCTTCTCGTTTGCCTCCTGTATTTAAAAAAATACTTCTACTTAACATAACGCCATTCCTTTGTACATCTCTACAAATCTTATGATATGAGCTCTGTTCATGGGTTCTGCTCGTTTGCCTCCTATATTAAAAAAAAATACTTCTACTTAACATAACGCCATTCCTTTGTACATCTCTTTAAATCTTCTGATACGAGCTCTGTTCGTGGGCTCTGCTCGTTTGCCCCCTATATTAAAAAAAAAAAATCTACTTAACATAGTGCCATTTCTTGTACATATCTACTTATCCTATGATACAACCTCTGTTCATGGGCTCTGCTCATTTGCCTCCTATATTTAAAAAAATACTTCTACTTAACATAGCGCCATTTCTATGTACATATCTACAAATCTTATGATACGACCTCTGTTCATGGGCTCTGCTCGTTTGCCTCCTGTATTTAAAAAAATACTTCTACTTAACATAACGCCATTCCTTTGTACATCTCTACAAATCTTCTGATACGAGCTCTGTTCGTGGGCTCTGCTCGTTTGCCCCCTATATTAAAAAAAAAATTCTACTTAACATAGTGCCATTTCTTTGTACATATCTACTTATCCTATGATACAACCTCTGTTCATGGGCTCTGCTCATTTGCCTCCTATATTTAAAAAAATACTTCTACTTAACATAGCGCCATTTCTATGTACATATCTACAAATCTTATGATACGACCTCTGTTCATGGGCTCTGCTCGTTTGCCTCCTGTATTTAAAAAAATACTTCTACTTAACATAACGCCATTCCTTTGTACATCTCTACAAATCTTATGATATGAGCTCTGTTCATGGGTTCTGCTCGTTTGCCTCCTATATTAAAAAAAATACTTCTACTTAACATAACGCCATTCTTTTGTACATCTCTATAAATCTTCTGATACGAGCTCTGTTTGTGGGCTCTGTTCGTTTGCCTCCTATATTAAAAAAAATAAATTCTACTTAACATAGTGCCATTTCTTTGTACATAATATATCTACTTATCCTATGATACAACCTCTGTTCATGGGCTCTGCTTATTTGCCTCCTATATTAAAAAAAATACTTCTACTTAACATAGCGCCATTTCTATGTACATATCTACAAATCTTATGATACGACCTCTGTTCATGGGCTCTGCTCGTTTGCGTCCTGTATTTAAAAAAATACTTCTACTTAACATAGCGCCATTCCTTTGTACATCTCTACAAATCTTATGATATGAGCTCTGTTCATGGGTTCTGCTCGTTTGCCTCCTATATTAAAAAAAATACTTCTACTTAACATAACGCCATTCCTTTGTACATCTCTATAAATCTTCTGATACGAGCTCTGTTCGTGGGCTCTGCTCGTTTGCCTCCTATATTAAAAAAAATAAATTCTACTTAAAATAGTGCCATTTCTTTGTACATATCTACTTATCCTATGATACAACCTCTGTTCATGGGCTCTGCTCATTTGCCTCCTATATTTAAAAAAATACTTCTACTTAACATAGCGCCATTTCTATGTACATATCTACAAATCTTAAGATACGACCTCTGTTCATGGGCTCTGCTCGTTTGCCTCCTGTATTTAAAAAAATACTTCTACTTAACATAACGCCATTCCTTTGTACATCTCTACAAATCTTATGATATGAGCTCTGTTCATGGGTTCTGCTCGTTTGCCTCCTATATTTAAAAAAAATACTTCTACTTAACATAACGCCATTCCTTTGTACATCTCTATAAATCTTCTGATACGAGCTCTGTTCGTGGGCACTGCTCGTTTGCCTCATATATTAAAAAAAAAATCTACTTAACATAGTGCCATTTCTTTGTACATATCTACTTATCCTATGATACAACCTCTGTTCATGGGCTCTGCTCATTTGCCTCCTATATTTAAAAAAATACTTCTACTTAACATAGCGCCATTTCTATGTACATATCTACAAATCTTATGATACGAACTCTGTTCATGAGTTCTGCTCGTTTAGCTCCTACTTAAAAAAAAATCGATTCTACTTAACATAGCGCTGTTTCTTTGTACATATCTACCAATTCTATGATATGACCTCTGTTCATGGGCTCTGCTCGTTTGCCTACTATATAAAAAAAATCTACTTAACATACCGCTGTTTCTTTGTACATATGTATTTACTTATCCTATGATAGGTACGACGTCTGTTCATGGGCTTTCCTCATTTGCCTCCTATATTTAAATAATACCAGACAAATGCGAGCCGGACTCGCCCATCTAGGGTACCGTAGTTTTTAGTATTTGTTGTTATTGCGGCAACAGTAATACATCATCTGTGAAAATATCAACTAACTATCACGGTTTACGAGATACAGCCTGGTGACAGACGGATAGACGTACTGACAGCGGAGTCTTAGTAATAGGCTCCCGTTTTACCCTTTGGGTACTGAACCCTAAAAAGGAACTTTTACTTATCATAGCGCTCTTTTTGGATATACTGTATAGTAATATTGAATTTACTGCTCTTCTGACCTATTTCGGTACCTTTTATGTACTTAGTACTTACCTACATACATATTAAGGTTATACAACTATTATTTCTAGAATCAAAAAATCAATACAAACAAACCTACGTAATATACACGTATTTTAAAAACATAATCCTCGAAACTCGAAAGCTCCTCTTTTTGTAAATGCAATGCAAATAAAACGCATTAAACTTAATCATGACGTCACGATCAAGTATCATTTAATAAGGGGCGTTTCGTGCGTAGATAACGATTGTCAGATTTGACTCTCATTTCTAACTTTTGTATTGCTTCAATGTTATGGGTCCCATAAAGACATGTTTCTTTTATAAAAACTTATTATCTAGCCTAGCCTTTTGGCAGTATTTTCTCGAGCTTTACGCAGTTGATTGAGGAAGCTGCCATACAAGACAAAAGCATTTTCAAAGCGACTTTCTCTTAGAACACCCCATCTATCCGTCTATCTATCATAATTTATTTCAGGCAACTAGCGGCCCATAGATAAATACCTTAAGATTAGCATACACATTATAAAAATATATTTTAAAACTAAATACTACAAATCACATTATTTTACTGCGGCATGAAACTATTTATCATAAGACATACCCTTTGAGACTGTCTACCCATTGTTTTTGTATATGACAGCTACACATCCTTTCAGCAATGGCTTTTAGGAACTGCAAACTAATAATCTATAGCCCGCTGATTTTACCAGTGCAATCAGTCAACTTCGGGCAGCTTGTGGCATGCAGTTAGGGAGTAACGATCTCACGTACCCGAGTGTTCCTAGGGAGTTCTGTCATTCGAAGGAGGGTGGGTGGGACAGGATTATCTGCTTCTGGGTTGCCTTGGCCGGCCGGCCAGGGTGGAGTCGTTAGAGCTATAAGTTCCAAGGGTGGAAGTGCAAGACGCGAGTTGGCACAGTGGCTGTTACAGCCACTGGGTTGAAAGCGGTGCACGCCTCTCGATACCCCTGAGCCGCTCACACCAGTGTTACTCTTGAGCCATCCCAGATGTCGCTTTTTGTGTCGTCTGCCGGAAATAAAATTGTATACCGTTTTATTAGGCAGGCGTCTGGTTTTTTATCCCATAGCTCAGTGTTTAGCCCATCGCTTTCACACAATAACCTAGTTTATTTTAGATTCCAACAACTCTCAATAGTCCTTACACCCTGTCGGGCCTGCCTCTGCGTGCGTCCTATGACATGGGCAAGGGCAGCATCAGCTCGGTGTACATCTTACATTTCATGAACGTGTCAAAAGGGCCTCTACGTTAGGTTAGGGCTCGGCGCACGCTTCTCAAAGGTCCGGAATACCATTGTTCCGTGATGGGAAAGACATACAAATTAAAATAATAATAATCGTTAATGCAATGCAGTGCTCTATTTGTCAAAGAAAATAAAATTGTTTCACACTCACAAAACATTCATTCTTATTTTTGCTTATTTTTTCACATTAAGTATCTTTCTGTAAATAAGATCACAATTTTCTCTCTTGTCAGATTTATTTTACTATTTGAATAACATGACAGCGTCAAATGTCGTAAAAAGTATACAAGTAAAAAGGTTTAAGAAAAGAGTCCGCAACATATTATTTATTAGACCTATTAGCAAAGAATATCCTATTAGTACGGTCGCGGAAATTGATTCTTTATTAGCAACTTGCGGTTCAAGTAAATTTGGCTGTACATACTTATGGTAAGAGCTGTCCATTGTAACGTGACACGTTAACTGCTAAAGAATCAATTTCCTCGACTGTACTTACAAGCTAAGCCTAAAGTGCCATGGCAATTAATGCAAGCTTACGAATAAATACAAAAACCGGACAAGGGCGAGTCGGACTCGCCCAACGTGATTCCGTAATTTTTTTAGTATTTGGTTTTTTATATACTACGTTGGTGGCAAACAAGCATACGGCCCACCTGATGGTAAGCAGTCTCCATAGCCTATGTACGCCTGCAACTCCAGAGGAATTATATGCGCGTTGCCGAGCCTAACAACCCTCCTTCCCCTCGTTGAGCTCTGGCAACCTTACTCACCGGCAGGAACACAATACTATGTTGTTATAGTGGCAACAGAAATACGTCATCTTTGAAAATTTCAACTGTCTATCACGGTTCATGAGATACAGCCTGGTGACAGACGGACGGACGGACAGCGGAGTCTTAGTAATAGGGTCCCGTTTGGGTACGGAACCCTAAAGATGAAAACTGCTGCCATGTTACTATACATTTAAGAAACACAGGAAATCTGGAATTGACATATTGAAAAAATTATATTGTTATCTTCTTCTGCACGACTTTTTATGAGGAAGCTACTTAGGTACGTAAGGCTACCCCCGATTCATTTGTTATGAGGGGGCCCTCGGCCTTAGAGCACGCATAGCACAAGGGCTACGCCCGACTTTCTCAATATGAGGCCGCCGCTGTAGCCCGACGTCAGAGCGTTCATATCATTTCGGGCTAGCATGACGGGCTACGCAAGACTCCTTTGCCATCTCACGTACTTACAAAAAATCTTAAATTTAATACTCTTTTACTTGAATAACCTTTTCACTTTTAGTTACATGTATGGCGTGCCTAAAAATTATATTTTTATACATTTGAACTTCTAAACTAAGTAGTAGCTTACCATCAGGCCGGCCACCAACGTAGTATAAAAAATACCTACTTTCCACTTTTCTCTTTTGGTTATCTTATAGTTTTGTAATGTATGTACTTAGGTAATAGTATTTGTCACATCGCGGTGCATTCGCGTGCGCCCTCTGCAGGCCAATTAGTCTCGCAATAAATATGTAAGTGACCGGACGTGTGTGTTTCATTTATTCATATATATCAGTGGCGACGAGGATGGGATTTTAAGTACCCAGAATCGAGAATAGTGTGGTATAAACATGTCCGTGGGGAAAATAAAAGCGTTCGAGGTTTCGGCGGGCAATTGGAATACATACGTGGAGCGCGTGAATATGTATTTCAAAGCCAACAACATCAAGGAGGAGTTGCAGTTGCCGACCTTGATTGCCGTTATGGGAGAAGAAGCATATGAACTCCTCAGCAACTTGACAAGTCCCAAGAAACCAGGAGACATGAGTTATGAGGACGTAATTAAGATAATGTCTGAACACATCGAACCAAAACCATCTTTCATGGCGGAACGGTACCGGTTGCGCCAAAGGCGACAGGGAGATAAGGAGACGGTCGCTCAGTATCTAACAGATCTTAAAAAGTTGGCCAAGCATTGCGAATTCTCCACAACATTAGAGGAAAATCTGCGGGACCAATTTGTGTGTGGTTTGAAGAATGACACAATTAGACAACGCCTTTTCGCTGAGACTAAGTTAACCTATACTAGGGCCGTACAGCTAGCACTTTCGTTGGAAGCCGCCGAGAAGGACGCAGCAATGGTAGAACGCCCGAGTGTGAGCGAGAAAGGCGATGCGCCAGAGAGAGGCGAGACGGTACATGCGCTCACATCGTGGCAGCCGCGTGGCGGTAATGGCGTTAACAAAGTAATTTGTGCAGTATGCGGGAGGTTAGGTCACCGTGACGTCCAATGTCCTTACAAAGATTTTCAGTGTAACAAATGTGGTAACGTAGGTCACTTAAAACGCGTGTGTCCGGCAAGGATGGCAGGTGGTACTGGCAGCAGCGCCCGTAGTTCGGGTGGCGGCCCTCGTGGGTCGAGCGGCAGCAGCGGCAGCGGCACCCGGCGCCTGGGCTCCGGCGGCCGCAGGGGCGCGCGGCGCCCCAGTCGCGCCATACACCATGTCCAGGCAGAGGATGACGAGACTCACTATGACGAAGAGGGTACGTCGGGGTCTGACGTCGAAGAAGACCTGTATCATCTCTGCCTAAACGATTATAAATCGGTAAGCCTATCGTTATGTGTAGATGATGAAGTCATTTCTATGGAGATCGACACAGGGAGCGCTGTGTCGGGTATAGGTAGTGATACTTATAATAAGTACTTTAAATACAGACCGTTGGAACAGTTTCCTTTGGTGTTAAAGGTTTATGATGGACGCCGTGTTAGACCCCTAGGGGTCATAAGGCCAGTTGTTAGATTTCAAAACCGGTTGAAAAAGTTAGAACTTTTTGTTATTGAGGATGGCACTACCCCACTATTAGGCAGACAATGGTTAGCTGAGTTACAGATTCGGGTTCCTAAGTTTTATAAAGAGTATTTATTTAACTTTAACGAGTCCCTTAACAATGATTTATGTACTTTGCTTGACAGATATAAGGAGTTATTTAGCGGAGGACTTGGGCGGTTTAGTGGTGGAAAAGCGACACTCCGAGTGCGTGAAGGGGCTACGCCGGTGTTCTGCCGCGCACGGCCGCTGCCGTACGCGCTCCGCGACCGCGTCGAGGCGGAGCTGGACGAGATGCTGCGCTGCGGCGTCATCGAGCCGGTCGACACGTCGGAGTGGGCCACGCCGCTGGTACCGGTACGTAAAGCTGATGGGAGCTTGCGAATCTGTGCAGATTACAAAGTAACCTTGAACCCCGCCTTACTGATCGATAGGTACCCGCTCCCTAAGATAGATGACCTTTTAGTGAGATTAAATGGTGCCCGCGTATTTTCAAAAATTGACCTGACACAGGCGTATAATCAGGTGGAGTTAGACGAATCGAAAAAGTATACTGTCATCAACACACATAAGGGATTATTCAGATATAATAGACTAGTTTACGGATTGTCTTCCAGCCCTGGTATATTCCAGCGAATTATGTCCAACTTGTTGAAAGATCTACCTCAAGTCGAAGTATTTCTGGATGATATAATTATTGGTTCCGCGGACATAAATTCTCATTTAGTGACATTAGAAAAAGTTTTGAAACGACTTCACAGTCATGGAATGAAATTAAAGAAAAGTAAATGTTCTTTCTTATTAGAAGAAGTACAGTATTTGGGATATGTAATTTCAAAAGACGGAATTAAAGTAGATCCCACCAAGATAGAAGGTATCCTTAAGATACCTCGACCTCTCACTCTTCTATTTTTGTAGGCTAAACACGATTGCTAACGCCTCTTTGTCTATTTGAGAGTAATTACGTTCGGCATCATTTAAAGAACGCGAGACATAAGCCACTGGCCGTTCACGCGCGCCGCCCGCGTCCGAGCGGTCCCCTGGTTGTGTCAGCACGCCGGAGATGCCGCGGCTGCTCGCGTCAGTAGTCAGCGTCAGCTGTTTGTTAGGATCGTAATGACTTAACACTTCCGCGCTCACTAACAGTTTCTTAATACTTTTAAATGATTTCTCGCAACGTTCATTCCAACTCCATATGGCACCTTTCCTAAGTAAATCATACAAAGGGGATAAAATCATACTCAAATGCGGTACAAACCTAGCATAAAAATTTACTACCCCTAAAAATGACCTTAAATCTGTCACATTGAGAGGTCGAGGTATCTTAAGGATACCTTCTATCTTGGTGGGATCTACATCAATTCCTTTATGGCAGACATTTTACATTACGAACGGATCACAAGCCGCTAGTTAGTATTTTTGGATCCAAGCAGGGTATTCCCGCGATGGTGGCTAGCCGATTGCAACGGTGGGCGATTAAACTATCCGCATATACTTATAATATAGAATACATACGCACCGATGCTAATGGCGCAGATGGCTTGTCGCGCTTGCCCGTGCCGATAAAAAATGCTGACTCGCTAGACGGCCCGCCGCCCGAGCAAACGTATTTACATTTCGCACACAACGAATTGTTATTAGATTATCATGATGTTAAAAAAGAAACACAGCGCGACCCGATCTTGAGCAGAGTTTTAGGGTATATACGATCCAGTTGGCCGACTGACGTAGAAATCCGTAATTTACAACCGTACTTTAACCGTAGACTAGAATTGTACGAAGAGTTAGGATGCGTCATGTGGGGTCATCGGGTGGTAATACCGGATGGTTGCCGAGATAGGGTTTTAAGCGTGTTACATGAGAGTCATATGGGAATCGTAAAGACGAAAGCGTTTGCCCGGAGCTACGTGTGGTGGCCGGGTATAGACGAGGCGGTGGAGCGCACGTGTCGCGAGTGCAGCGTGTGCGCCGCCGAAGCGGAGGCGCCCGCGCGCCACGCGCCGTGCCCGTGGAGCTGGCCCGCGCGCCAGTGGACGCGGGTTCATTTAGACTTTTTAGGACCACTTTATGGAGTAACATATTTGGTGATGATTGACGCTCGAACAAAGTGGCTGGAGGTATTCCCGGTAAATAGCACCTCGGCTAGTAACACCATCGAAAAACTGTGTGAAGTTAACGCTCGATGGGGTTTCCCTAGACAAATAGTTTCGGATAACGGCCCTCCGTTTACGAGTACACAATTCGCGAACTTTTTGACAAAAAACCGTATTGAACATGTACACTCAGCTCCATATCATCCTGCTTCGAATGGGGCTGCGGAAAATGCGGTTAGAATAATTAAACGGGTACTACGGACTATACCGTGCGCGATAACTTAAATAGGGAGGTACATAGGCACGTTGATCAGTTAAGGCGGCGATCAAGTATATTAACCTGCCCGGGTGACTCATCAGCTTTGCAGGTACCTCAGCCCGAACCAGTGGAACATACTGATGATGCCATCTTTGGCCGTGCTGATACGCCGATGGCCATAAGCACGCCGCAGCGCAGTCACCAAGGCCGGCCGTCCACTGCGAGCGGCGCGAGTCCGGGGCTGAGTCGACCGGCTGACGCGCGGTCCGGAATACCGCAGGCCTCACCAAAGTCAGATGGAAATGAAGACCTCTTTTTGTCGCCAACAGCAATTTCAACCCCACCATCTAAACCGCCCCAGTTACCTCGTCATGTCAGACAATGTAGACTTACGAACCCACCAAAATACAAATTTTAACTAACTTAGTCAATGGAAATTGTGCCATGTAACGTTAGTATAGGGTTGAGTATCAATTGTGCTAACTAATTAAACTGTTAAAAATAAATGTACATATATAAAGCATTGCTCGTGAAAGACTAGGTGATAAGAGGCATTGTGATATTATTTTAGAAACTTGGTGTAAGCCAGTTTCTCTTTTTATTGTTTTTTATACCAGTATAAGTTATGTTATGCTTTAGTAGGTAATATATTGTTTTCCACAATAAATAAAAACACAAATTAATTGCCAGACATACATATGTAGTTATGTACATCTATTAATTGTGTAAACATTGTCTAAACTATAAGACTATAAATTTTCTGAATACATCTGTATGCTTGACCATCCGAATAACTCACTGATCCCTATAAAACAAAAAGAATTACCTCTATTAGTTTAAAGGCGTATTATCTATTTCTAATGAACTTATTTCAGATAAACAATATTATAAGTAGTCGATAAGATAAACCAGTTATAATAATGCCATTGTAACTAAATAATAATATAGAGGAACATTTATGAATGATGATGTTATCAAACTCTGCTTTATATATAGTAGTTAAGTTTTTCTGTTATACGCATGCTCCTTACATTGCTTATACCTAATTAGGAGGCACCTAAAGATACTGTTGTTTTGTGTTGAACTTTTTTTTTTCTTGTTAGTTAGTAAACTTACCATGTACTAGGAAAGGAGAAGGTATTGTGTTCAGGAAGCAGTATTTAAAGGGTACAAAATTATAACTTCAAATAATGTTTTAAGAAGAGAGTGATGTAATGTATGTACTTAGGTAATAGTATTTGTCACATCGCGGTGCATTCGCGTGCGCCCTCTGCAGGCCAATTAGTCTCGCAATAAATATGTAAGTGACCGGACGTGTGTGTTTCATTTATTCATATATATCAAGTTTTTGAGTAAAATAGCTGTGACATACGGACAGACAGATAGACAGACAGATGGACATGACGAAACTGTAAGGGTTTTTGCCATTTTGGCTACGGAACCATAAAATGCACACTGTAAATTTCAACTACCTAACCCACTCGTATTATAGATCAAAAATTCCTTTTCCGCAAGAAGTAAGTAAGCCAGTAAGTAGTTTATTTTTTGTACTTGTTAGACAATTCTATCTTAGTGTACCGAACTTAAAGGTTATTTTTTTTACTTTGAGAGCGCACCACCGACATTCTTAGTGGTGTACGCGTATTTCTCTATAGCTGAATGTTTGTAGATGATTATCTTATATCGATACTTTAAAATGTTGTGGTATTCCTAACAGCCATTTTAAATATCTTCTCTTTTAAACTTAAGTTTTTCATGCATTCCTGAAACGGAACAAGTCTATGATAGGATTGATGGGAGAAAATAATGCAAAAACGCGGCATTAAGCAAAATGATCATTTGTGATTCAGGGTTAATATCTATCGGGTATCACTGAACCCCAACGGATATATTTTTGCAATACAACACAAATGCACACCTCAATAGAAGAAAATAATACTGAAAAACAATAGGCCTGTCTACTCGCTAAGAAGCACTTAGGGCAGCTTGTGATGAGTCAATCTCTAAGTAATCTGCCTAGTTACCTACCTCAAAACGAGACCGCTTTTCCATACAAACGTAGTCCCCATTACGGATAATATTTTTACAGTACATATGTTGCTACTTTACCGCACTAGTGCGAAAATTAGCATATTACGTTACTGTGTCGAACATTTAAAGAGCCATGTACTGTAAAACGTTGTACGATACATGTGCAAATAAGTAATTCGCAACTCGTGTCGATTTAAAACACTCCCTTCGGTCGTGTTTTAATTTATCGCCACTTGTTTCGAATTTCCTATTTTTCGCACTTGTATCGTAATGTACTATTACAAAATTGGATGTAGAACGAAGGGAATATCAATATCCAGAGAGGAAAATGGGGACTATGTTTGGTTGGAGAACCGGTCATCCCTTTTCCTTTTAATAGTTTAATATGCTTCGGCACATGATTATTTGAGACAATATACACGCATTGTATTTCCATTACCTTAAGCAGAGAACACGGTGGCTTCGAAAGAGTCTCGGGTCATGTGGAAATAAAGCTCTTCACATAATGTTGTGTAATTCTCCTTTTTCCGAAAGTGTCGCGAAATGTCCAAATGCACAATTGCCCAGAGTATGCAGTATTCTCTTCATCAGCTATTATGGCAGCCAGGGCCAATATTTTGATTTTATTATTTATTTCTATATCGACTTGCTTCCCATCGAACCAATTTTTTCAATATGATTGACATTTGTGACATTTGTCATGAACAGTCCGTTATTTGGACGGCTCGGTGAGCTCGGACAGCCCGGCCCGGCCTGTCTCGCGCTCGGAGACTCAACGATAGTGTCAACGCATAGAGATACTATAATATAGAGATGATGGCCCGGTCGCCCCGGCCCCGGAACGGTCCGGCGACGGTGGCGCTCCTGAAAGTCCGTGTGACGGCTCGCTCCGGTCCGCCCCGGCCCGGTCCTGGCACTGTGTAGCGTGAGTCATCCTTAATTAAGATAAAAGGATATATCCTTATGTTATAAGAGTCTATTTCATTTCAGCGCTCGTGTATAATATCATTGAACGAAGTCAATGTTCGCATAAATCTGTGATTTATTCTCTCATTCGTTCCCTGTGATATTTGACACGTTTGTGATTAGTTTTTATTTTCTTTTGTAATAATAGCTATAGGTATACGATAATGAGACGAAAACGTCGCTGCTTGTTGCGTTGCGTCGTAACGTAAATAAATAATCAGCGATGATCTCGAATATTTTTTTCTTATTAAAAACTTTATAAAATACATAAATTAAGATATACTCTAAGGTTTAATGGTATAAATATTAGTAATGCATTAAAAAATGAGTATTTTCACTAGAGTCCGTAGTCAACTAAAAATCTTTATAGTTTCGCCATGTCCGTTTGTCCGTTCGAAGCTTTGCTCGTTACTGCTAATAGAAACCTGTAATTTGCCAAGAATAATATAAATCAACCAATCGGAGAAAGTGAAAAAAAAAATTGCGTAGGTACCTCCCCTGCAAGTAAAGTAGGGATGAAATTTATTTTTTGAGTCAATCCTATGGTGTAGGGTGTCGTTGGGGTTTTCAAGAAACCTTTTTGATAAAGTAAATAGGTATTTTGAAGAAATAATCGCTCTGAAAGAAAAATAATGTTTCCGCATCCCTTCTTACTTTGCTATGGCTCCAAAAATATGAACGTACAAACGTACAAAGCGTTGTGTAGGTACTCCCTTTTGCTTGTTTTGTACGTGATACTTACTAATAGCACCCGTTCAAGACAGTATATTGTAATGGACATTAAGTAACTACGGAACCCTAAACTGAGCATGGTTAGACATTATCTTCGCCGGTTTTTGCTTATCTAAAAATGGCAATACTTATCCCTCCGTCTTACGGCATCAGATATCGGCCAAGCCTTTTACAAACAGAAATCCATTAAAACCACCGCGAAATCTACATTATTTCACTCCGATCCCGCATTTCGTTTGTAAAATGCTATTACGGCCGATTTTCCTTTATTTAACCGGAGCAAAATGTCCGAACACAATTGTTTAATTGAGAGAAACCAGTCTCGAATTATCTTAGGTCATTCGTTCGCCAGCTGTGTTATTTTTTTATTCGTTTTGGGGCCGTCTTTAATTGCTTCCGACGCCGTTGCTGACACCGGATCCATCTTGACTTTGAATAAACAATGCGGCACAGTTGTGGCACGTACTGATATAGTGCACACCGAACTACACTGGATCATAGTATAGGTAACGGTAATTTGTATAGAAGTTACTGTGTGGCTAAAGCGATTCCTTAGCTGATGGTTACAAATCATACTTATTGTTTACCCATAATCCACAGCACGTTATGACACGCTCTTATGGCTATACAAATAAGATTGTGCCAGATATTATTACGGCCTTCGAAGTATATTATGGCAGGTGTCAGCACTGGTCGCATTTCTCTTCCGACACTCATGAAATGAGCAGAGTAGAGGGCCTGCTGTTCCTTTACCCAAACGTATTGTCCTCAGTCGGGTGAATTTATACAACTAAGCTAGAGTAGTGACGGACTATTTCTGATCGCATTAGTATTTGAGGCCACTACACATTGGGGTTAAGCGCGCGATAAAACGTGCGAAAATTCCAAACATGTTGTGAGCTGGTTTGATAATTGTATTGTATTTTTGCCGAATTCGTTTTTGGAAATTCTACATAATGGCGAAACCAAGGGGTAAACACGCATTTTCACAAACATGCTTTGGCAGAGACATGTACCTAATTCGTATATTTTGTCACATGTTTCCCTCCAGTTGAGTTGAGGTATGTAGCTAGGACAGCGGCAACGGGTAAGCTAGCCATTGGTGTACCTAATAGTTTAATTTAAGTATTGAACAAATTTATTTAAGTAGAGGGCCTGCTGTTCCTTTACCCAAACGTATTGTCCTCAGTCGGGTGAATTTATACAACTAAGCTAGAGCAGTGACGGACTATTTCTGATCGCATTAGTATTTGAGGCCACTACACATTGGGGTTAAACGCGCGGTAAAACGTACGAAAATTCCAAGCATCCAGGATCCGGCGGTGTTTCAATACACACTGAGAAATAGGTAGTGCAGACCCGCTAGCATGAGTTGCCTTCTCGCGTGCGACTCCATATATCTTGTGCGACTGCAAGTATGGACTCGCGCACGAGAACGCAACTCATGCTAGACGGTTTGATATAACTGTCAATCGCCAACTTTTTCATAGACCTACCTAGATCCGTATCTCTATTTTGACATTTTAAACATTCATCAGAACATCCGTCATCCCCGAAGTTTGGGGCCCGAACAAGATCAGCGTAAACTGCTGCGTCGAAACGTAAACAAAACGGCGAATTTATTTTGTTTACCTTTATTTCCAAGGTAAACAAAATAAATTCACGACAAATTATGATTTAATAAAAAGTCAGAACCAGTACCTAGTTACTGTCAATGTCAGAAGTTTAGTAAGTAGGAAGTATTTAAATTATACCTTCCAGTTCGAGCGCTTACTTGATAGTTTGTCTCGTGATTAATTCCTTTGTTTTTTGCTCGTTCATATTATTTCAAGTGTAATATCGATAGCTTATTATACAGTTACTATTTAATGCTTAGCTACAATTTTGCAGTCAATAGCCAGTAGTCCACGTGCTACCTGTGTCGTCAAGCTCACCATACTTATTAACCTATCGAATGAGCTAATGCTTTTACGGATACTGGAAAGCGATATGTAAATGTACTACATACCTATACGAGGCCTGGATGTTAGTGAGATGACGATATATGAGTTGTGCTGGTGTCCGTCTTTATTACCTACATATAACATGAGTATCACATGATTATCCACCTGGTTTCTTGAGCTTAATAGTCGCCTCCAAACCTCCCCTTATAGCGACCCCATTCCTCACACAAAGTTTACCTTAAGTTCATATTAGCCTCACTGGATCACTGTTCACTCTGAGTACTGATAACGTTGGTCGCAATATACCAGAGATACATCATTATTCTAATAACACCATAAGAACGTCCTTGACTTGATCTAAAAGCAAATATCACTGCCGCGTAGATTTGTTCGCACACAACCTCCTTTTTCCTACTGTCGTTCTCATCTACCCTCTCAACTTCCGCCAAAAAATCCCAATAACCTACAAGCGCTTATTTAACTTAAACGTGACTACTAGCGCCATCTACTCCATGACGTTGGTAAATATTAGCTGGTTCGCAATACGTTCGCGACAACCAATAAAGTCCAGCTATTGTTTTACTACAGCTAATAAAATCACCTTACACTGTTTTGTAGTAACCGTACACTTTTAGTCGTATTTAAATCTCCTAATACCTTGATACTGGCGAAATAGTCCCACTGGACTGAAGCCATAATTTTAAAAGAATGAATGAATTATTTACCTATTCAAATTATTTCAAATTCCGTTTGTAAAAATTTCATTCCATTACCTACCTACTTTGATAAACGATAAATTTTACGAGCTCTGAATAAATGTATGAAACCTAGCCATAGAAATATACAAACAAAGTGTGGAACATGAATGTGTTATTACAATATATTCAGTTATGGTTGCAAAATAACGACCAAAACTCCATTATCTAATTACATAGGTGTATATCATATTATTAAATTTTTCATATTTATCTTCGTCTGATGTGTTTTTACTCTAGTTATTAAAAGGTTATTTTTATTATTGAAGGCTTAATATCGAATAACTTCTCAAAAACAAACGACTCATCATAAAATAACAATTAAATTAAAGAAAACATTCTTACGGGACCTTTTATATAGTATAGGTACAAATGTAAAACTCGCCTTTGATTCGTTAGAACAGAGTTCATACTTGCCTGTTGTTGTGTGAATTAAGGGAAGATGGATGTTTAAGCCGCCAAAATGCGTTCGTGTGGCCTCCAACGTGATTTAAAAAGGAATTTTGATGTCGTATTTAAGTTTACGACCTCAAGCCACTTTGTATCTCCCTCTTAAACTCTTCTTAACCTTACACTTAGGTCAGTGTCAAAAAGCTTGTTAAGGTGCAGTGAGTTCAAGTTCTTCTCCGAACGCAGCTCGCTATAAACACGACCGCATACTAACATTACTAACGTTACAATCGTTAACGCTCCGTAGCGTAGCCTAGTCATCTCTCTCTATCACTCTTCCATATAGTGCGACAGTGACAGTAGCGTTTCGTTCGCTACGCTGCGTCGACGATAGGCACGTTGGCCATGCGTGCCCGGGAGCGCGGATACTTGTATTATTGTTATTGACTTGTTATTTTTTGCTATTTTTAACAGAACAAGTAATCGATGACTTTGATCGAAATAAACTTATGCATTTATCACTTTTATTTGGCTTGACTGCGTATATTTGTTTGTAGGTACATATACTCGCATTTGTCTCTAATCTTATAAGTCTTATAACTTAAATATGAATCACATCCTGGTAAGTTCACTTCAGTTGAAAAAAAAACATAAAACACATTTATTTCTCTTTACAAATTCATGTTGATGCTTACACATCATACATTATTATACATTTACAGGTATGGATTTGAAAGAACAGGGTTTGTGCCTTCCATCAGTTGGCTTGACTCCTACACAAGGCGAGGCCTGTCTCGTAGGAAACCAGCGTACATCTCAGTTAATCTAAGCTAAACTAAATAGTAACTAGAACAAGTAAGAAGACAGACATTTGGAGTCTTACTTCCTTTATTCTGATGACAATACAATAATACTATTTGCTGATAAATGCTGATCTGATGATGGAGGTAGGAAGGTAGCAAACGGGCCTGCTCGATTAACAAACAAACAAATCGAGATTAGGTTCATTAGAAACGTTTCGAGAAGTAGGTACCTAACAATGTTTAGTAGCAATTTTCATGTTAATAGATTTTGTGTAAAAATAATTACAAATGTTATATAGTGCATTTTATACCTATGTTTGTGATTTTTTTCTATTTAGTGAAAATTGTTTAATGAGGATTCCACTTTCAAGTTCTTAGTAAAATACCACAAGATTGCTATCCATATTTTTTGCCAACCGTATTATGATGTAAAAAAGCATTACGATTTTTCAAATACTCTGCTGGCTGAACGCACTGCACCTTAAAAGGAGTCATCAAAAGATAACACTCTATTTGTACTTGAAGAACATATGTATTTCAATTCAGCTTCAAATTTCACTTTAAATTAACACTTAAAATATCCTTTGCTGCACAAAATAGCACATTGTTTCATCCTTATAGGGCTAAAATGCACTGTTAAGAATTAGACGGCGCATACTACAGGTGTAAGGATATCTAAAGTATTTTGGAGTGTAGCCAAAAACCGGGCTTTCGCCTTGATAATAGAATCTAAGTTACGTGGTCTTTCTTGTTATTTATAAACAGTTTGGCTACTTTGGTTCGTTAATATTTAGAAATTTTCTAATGTTCTTGCTAAAATAGCCCTCGAAGAAAGTTCTTTTTAAGATGTTTCTTGCGCCCCACTGCGTTCGGTACACTATTTACCTTGATAAAAATATCTATCTCACACACAATGTCAGATATGTTATAGTTACTTAAAATAGATTCTATTCATGATAACCATCATGAATGGAATCTATTTCTAACCATCTAGCAATATATCTACCGAAACCCCGTATAATATCATTGGGAAGCCAGACAAACATAAGTACTACGAACTTCAACGTCGGCACACATATCTCACGAACTGGTTCCAAGTCGTATGTTATTCCTAAAAGCTCGGCATCGAAAAGGCGTCCATATAAATGGGAGCACCGGCTTTGCCCATCCCAATCGGTGTATGTATTGTATCGGGAAGCTTGAATGATTTTTACAAGTTTTAACAGATTCTCTAACCATAGTGTACCCATTTATAACCGCAAAACATAAACATAAAGTTGTATATTTACATACAATTTTATGTTATAAGGCTATTAATTAAAAAAATTAAAAATCTGCCAAGAGCATGTCGGGCCATGCTTAGTGTAGGGTTTTGTATTTACCATTCTGTCATTCATACGACTGGACCGATCATATTCGCTACACCTAGTTAGAGAGGGTGGACACATATTTTTTCTCTTTCAGAACGATTATTTGCGAAAATATTGACTTTATCAAAGTGTTTTGGAGACTTTAATTCGTTTCGAAAGACCTATCCAACGATGCCCCACACCACACTATTGGGTTAAAGAAAAAAAATGAACATGCAACTGACATCAAACCGATATTTAAATGATATTGGAATCATATCAGTTAGTGTCATTCGCGCAGGCGTAGGCGTCTCGCTCGCACTAATACATGTATGGAGTTACAGACAAGTCAGAGAGAAAAATAAAGGATTTGATGTTTAAAAATTTGAATCTCAAAAAAAAAAATTTTTTGTTAATCCCTTAGGTGTTAATAAAAAAAGCTACTACGAAATAGTCATCAATTTAATCATGTAAAGGTATACCTACTCGTATAACAGATTCAAGTTCAAAATTCAAATAACATATTGTTTCACGAGTCGAGTCGAGTCGTTCCATAAGGAACAAAAAGTTTTACGTGTATGCTTCGCATATTTAATTACATTACTTATTTTGTATGGAACACATTCATCCATTGAGTCTAAGGATTTTATGTATTATAAAAAGTTATCTATCCAAATAAAATAAATGAAAATGTAGCTTTAGGTAGAAACAATCATTAAGGGCTTTAATATTGATTGAGTCAATACTTTAATGAGTTTCATAAAGAAATTTTGCATGTGTGTATAATAGATAGCTATAGATAAATACTAACACTGAGAAAAAAACATTATGAATAATTGAAATGGCATTAATGTTTATTAACCCATATTAAACAGTAGAGTGTAAAATAAGGAACTTAAAACAGGTTTCTACACGACTGTGAAGAAGTTGTTGGATATATAAGGATAATTCTTTATTTACAAGCATGATGGCATACGTGCTTACCTCAAATAAGGAGTTTATAGGCTTTTGACAGTTGCCAAGGAACTTGTAATACCCCTGGAGGTGCAGGCGTTCATATGATGCGGTGACCACTTACTGTCAGGTGGACTATACGCTTATTTTCAACTCACGTGTTACAACTATTAATATACGCCCAAAAATATTGGACAGTACATATGGTGCTACTTTACCGCACTAGTGCGATAAAGACAGACCAAGGACTTGAGTTCGTTAAACGAAAAGAAATCGAAGAAGCAGCGAAAATCTTAAAACTTCCACTAGTAAAGTCAGCTCTCAACATAAAGCAAATGATTCCAATCGACAAGTCTCGAGTGTATAAATGCTATTACTATTCAAGGGGCGTAAATTAAATAAGTGACCCAGATCTTTCCACCCGCTACTTTCTTCGAGACTGTTGTATAAGGACGAGTAAGGTTTCGATGATAGTAGTGTCAGTTATTATTCTTCTTTATATTTTTCATTCTTTTATTATATTTGTTTGGTGATTTAAGTTTAGTTATGTCATTATGTAATTATATCACTAATTCATAAGAACCAATTAGATGGAATAGTACGTTACTATAGAGGCCAGGAAACGAAGGGTTGCAGGGCAAGTAGATATCCAGGCGGCAGCCCCGTTTCCTGTCGAGATTTGTATAGTACTTTTTTCAAACTTGCAATGATTAATAAAAATAGGATAATGATGATGATGATTGTTTCATGTCATAATGTGATAGGTTATTCAGTGCGTGAGATATTGAAGGGGAACACAAATTTGATTATTTTTGCGCTACAGCGCACGGTTTAGGAGGTACAGCCCTATATTTTTTTTTCAGCCATGCAGAAATAATAGGGCTGTATCTCCTAAACCGTGCATCGTAGCGCATAAATAATCTAATTTTCGTTTCCCTTTTGATAACCCTGAAATAATAATAAAAAAAACACGAAAAAGAAAAATAACAAAGAAAAAAAGTATAATGGCAGAATTTTGCTTATAGGTTTTTTTTTATGGTTGAATGCCAAGGCGTGTCACAATTTGACGTTTAAAAACAAAAGAAGGTTGCCTCATAGGCCTAGGTATGTAAGGCTGTATGAAATTCTTTTACATATCATCTTCACTCATCGCACCGAATATGTTCCGAATGTGTTTTATAAATATGTTTGTTTTGTTTATGTTGATGTTATTGTGTTTCCGGACCTAATTTGAAGTCACTTTGAAGTAAGGCATATGTCAAGATTTCATTGCAAGTTTGAGAAAATGAGTTTTACTTTTAAAATACTGAATGTTATAATTTCATATTTTAGATTATTTAAAAAAAATATTCAATTTTATTCATTTAATAACCATTTACATATTTTTTACTCATTTTTCAATTGTGGCTCAATTCCATTTGGATCTGTGCCTCCGATGCATAAACTGTGAAAAATGACAATATGGCGGACCAATGTTTGAAATATCACCGTATTTAAGAATTATCTCGTTTATAATTTCACAAGTGTGATGAAAAACATTGTTTGCCACGGGCGGTACCAGGATTACGATCTCGTATTAATTCTTGTTTACCACCTCTATAATATACAATTTACTATTTCGCGTGTCCGCCCTGAAACCTTACCTATTCTTTGACTTATTACAACTAGGTGAGTCTTAAATACGTGCTTGAACAATACCAACAGCATTTTAAGATTCTTGACTCCAAGTCAGTTTTAGCACTAAGGAAACTATATTGAGGTCACAGACATGTATCACGTAAACATCAAATTCACAATATTGCACGCTCTGCGTTTTGTCGGAAATATTGGTGTATTCCTATTTATCTCCGCCCCACGTACCGCCGTCATACAAGAGGCACGGACAGATGGGACTGATTCATGTGAATGCATCAAAAACTCAAATGCTCAACAATTTTCAGCTAATATTTTAACCGGATTAACCGGAACTCTATTTTCAACCCCTTCTTTTTTAATATTAGTTGTAAATTGTTTTGGCAATACATTTTTCGTAAATCGCGCATAAATCCACTACTTGACGTTAGATGTCAACTACGAAAAAACTCTCGTTTTGGTAAGAAAAATGTATGGAGTCACCAGTCATTCTTTACTTATATTACTATATGGTACCGTACAAGCTTTGCTTAGTTTGGGGCTAATTTATTTATTGCAGTAAAATTTAAGTCAATTCTTTATGGCTGTTTTTAGGGTTCCGTAGCCAAATGGCAAAAAACGGAACCCTTATAGATTCGTCATGTCCGTCTGTCTGTCCGTTCATGTCACAGCCACTTTTTTCCGAAACTATAAGAGCTATACTGTTCAAACTTGGTAAGTAGATGTATTCTATGAACCGCATTTGGATTTTTACACAAACATAGAAAAAAAACAATAAATTTTAGGGGTTCCCCATACTTAGAACTGAAACTCGAAAAATCTTTTTTCATCAAACCCATACGTGTGGGGTATCTATAGATAGGTCTTCAAAAATGATATTGAGGTTTCTAATATAATTTTTTTCTAAACTGAATAGTTTGCGCGAGAGACACTTCCAAAGTGAAAAAAATTGTGTCCCCCCCTCTAACTGCTAAAATAACAGAATAAAAATCTAAAAAAAATATATGATATACATTACCATGCAAACTTTCACCGAAAATTAGTTTGAACGAGATCTAGTAAGTAGTTTTTTTTAATACGTCATAAATGGTACGGAACCCTTCGTGCACGAGTCCGACTCGCACTTGCCCGGTTTTTCTACCGAATGGCAATATGCGTGTAATATGGTTTTTAGATTGAGGTGGTTCGATTTCCATACAAAAAAATAATTGCATTTTATTAAGTCATTACACACTATTACAGATACATAAATATATGCTCATCTATCTACTTTCGAATATTCGTTTGCGCTAAATTGATAGAAAACTTTGTTTTATACAGAAAAAACGGAAAAAAACGTAATATTCTCAACAATGAAACACCAAAATATCGTTTTATGCGTGATTCATAGATGCGCTCATATTTATGTAGTATTAATAATTGTAATAACTTAATAAAACTCAATTGTTTTTTGTGTGGAAATCGAACCACTCCACTTGAGTACTCATATTGAATTTTAAGACTGTGTTAACTAATACTAATAATATGTTACTCGTACTTTTGTCCTTGACAAAATATTAAATCTTCTTATGCATATAAAGAGTCTGCAACTGCAATTTTTAGGTGTGCCGTGCGCTTTTTAGCTATCATAGTACCTTCATACGATATCTACGTACTCTGTAAGCAAATGTCTGTGGCTTAAATCCTCGTCAGGTCCCTGTACAACAAACTTGCTAAGCCGAGGTATCAAACTGATGCGTTTTTGTACATTCGTGTCACGCGCGGCGACATGCGCCATGTAGAATAAGCTAACAAGCCAACACTTCGTATTCGTATTCGTATTCTGAAATAATAAAGCGAATGTGCGCCGTTCAAGACGCGAGGCTTTCGAAGATAATTCAGGCGATGTATTCAATGCTTCGTGAAAATACGCGAGGTTTTTTGGTGTTATAAGCTTTATAAAGTGTAAGGATGTTGGTATATTTCAGACGAGCGAAATAAAAATAAGACAACGATTATTAGAAGAGGTGATACGTGTTGGTCATGGAGTGTGATGTCGTGACTGATGAGATATGGTCACAGGTCATACCTACTTGTGGCGGTAGAAGTGGTGTGAGGATAAAAATAACTTTACTCGGTGGGAGAAAATATGAGTACAAGTTGGAGCTATAAAAATACTTAAGAAAGAGAGAAAACAGATATCTATCAAAACTGCATAGGAGATACAGTGTCGAGTTAACAGCTTAATCCTGCGAAATACGTGATCGATACACTTTTTTTAGTTGGGCTTTACTAATCCAAAATTCGTCCGTACCGTCGATAACTACCTAAAAAATAGCTTAAAAGCATGGATAATTTATAAATTCAACATTTGATAATAATATAACCACCATCAGAAATGTTATATGCGTGTTGCCGACCCAAAACCACTACTATTACTTACTACTATTATTACTAGCGCAGGCATCCATAAAATTATAGCAGCCACAAGTTTCTTTTAAACCTTAAGGAAGCTTCTTTCTAAACCTGTACTGAAAAGACTGGTGAATATTTAAAAAAATTACCCGGTTGGAAACCTGTAGGTACACCTTATTTCTGGGCTCGCAACGCTCCACCAAGATAATTATTATGTTGTGTCTTAATTACTTACAATGTAATAACATAAATTAAAACAAAATAATTACACCTTTAAAGTTAATTACACGGTAATTACAAGGCTTAATACCGTAATTATACCTAAATCTTGCTTCATTTACGAAGGCAAGGAAAGATTTACGATTGTGACCTCAGGGTGTTTTGGCAAACGGAAAAAGTCAAGGTCGGTACAGGGTGTTTTTGATGGATCTCAATAACTTCGGCATAGGCATAGTGCCGTATTCACATAAAACGAAAATGCTTAGTATTTTTTTAATGAAATCGAATAAATGAAAAGAAATTAAAAATTTATTACGTATTTTTTTTAATATACCAATTTTATTTCATATATTATTTTATGTGAACATTAAATAATTAGTTAATGAAATCATAAAAAAAGAAACTTAAATAATTCACTGCTATTACCACAACAAAAAAAAACACAAGCACCACTATACTAACACTAACTTAATTTTTTTTTAAATTATATGTATTTTTTTAGGATTTTGTTGCTAGTAAACTCTTGTGTAGGTAGGTAAGCTACGGAATGATAATTTCACACAAATAAAAGATTGCATTTGCAGCAAACGAGAAGGTTAAGTATCTCAATTAAGTTTAAATGAGAAAAACTTCTTATCAGATTACTTTCAGGTATATTCTACTATTACTTTCAGGTAGATAATATAAAGATTATTTTAATTTTAATACTTTTTACAGTATGTTCATATTCAAAATATAATGTTTTAATTTCGCAATAATGCTTATACTGACAGTTCTGTAATGGCTTTGGATACCGAGAATTATTCCTCCAAATTATCCGCATCCTGCAAAAACACTACGTATTCGCAAATGATTTCCAGTGTTTCCTTTTGAGTTATCATTTAAATTTGGCACCGTGCCAACGTCGATGTATCTCGCTCCCCCATCAATGGTTTACGCATCATAAACCTTTTGTATTACGTGGCTGAGGAAAATCGAGAATGACCTGTTCATTATATTGGCATGGGGTCAACCGCATTTTGTAGGTTTATTATTATAGATAAATTTGCTCGAGGAGAAACCTCTTAGGCAGTAAACCTCTATTGTAGCCCAGAGGGAACTACATATACCCATGTGTTCGGCAGGGCAGAAATTTGAACGCTTTGGTCCTCGAGTTTGATTGTCCAAGTTGATCATTAGGATCGACGTATTATTAGTCTTGGACTTTGATTGACAGGCCTAGGAGCGCCCCAGCTTAGATGTTTAACTATGGCATTATACAATGTGGCAGGCTAATGTTAAGGACTTGGTTATTATCCTAAAATCCTAAATTTAGTTTATTTATTTTGCGTAAATTAATAAAAACAATAACTTGTTTTAACCTAAAATTACCGAAACCGACATAAATAACTACATATAAACTTAATTCTAAATAGTTATACATTTAACATATATATACCTACCTACTGTCACCCGCCCCGGAGTGCTCCCGAAGTAAAGATGCTCATCATCACGCTCGCTGCGTTGCCGCGTTGGATTGTGATGGACAGCCTTTCACTTAGAAAAAACTCGGAACCCATAGGTATTATGGAGGAGTGTGCGCAAACCTTGATGTACTCGTACTTCTTCTGGCTTACCCCCGAAAGTGCCATCGTCTAAGTATCAGACCTTTAAGGAAAATTGAGATATTGCTTTTTGGATAGCAAGGCTGAAGATCTGAGAGTTGAGCGGATCCCCCTGCTAAGCCCCAATCTCAGACAGTTATGAGGGATTTAAATAAAACTTTGGAAAGAGATGAGTAGGCTATGTGAAGGAAAGGATAAAGTATTGGCACTTTCTCTCTAACTACTAAAGGCTAGAAAGGTCGAGAACAGGCTGGGAGCTTGGATACTAAAATGGCATGGGTTTCGGGGTTAGACGGCGCTATTTCGTCATCGGACAAAAGAGCCCGAACTTTTCCTCTCAGGTCATCCTCGTAAACTTTGGTCTCTATAGTTCATTAGGTGGTCTCAAAGCGGCCGTCTCTGCTTCCTCGAATATAGAATCTATCATCCCAGAAGATACGGCGTTCCGCTTAATTTTGGCGGTTAAGTTGCTTGCGCCGGTTGTTCTTGACCACCTTAAATGTGGATCTGATAAATCGAACAACTCTAGCATGCATGCACGATTGCAGTGGATAATCTACCTGCCGCCATGTTGTGAGACTTGTGAGTCCCCTTGTCACGGAATATTATTTATAATACTATAGCTATCTCCCAATTTCTCTGATCTGGGTTACGCGGTTTAAGTTTCTCTATGTTATCCAGTTCATAGTTTTATGCTTTCTTGTACAAACATATGTAAATTGCTCATCAGCGACACAGCGTGCCCACAAAGACAATTAGAGAAAATTTGACGAAGGTACAAAGGCAAAGCTATTTAATAAAAGGGATCGTTAATTAAGTAGTAACGTGTAAACAAAGGATTGGCAAGAGAAATGGCGATAGTAGAAATAATACCTTTTGTATGCAAATTACATTCGCGACGCAAAGCAAGTTATGTGGAAAGCCACGCTGGACTGTTACTCTTTTAAACGTAGAGAATGAATGCAATTTTATAATTGGCATTGTTTTCTGTGAGCTTTTAAAACGTTGTAAATACGTGTATTGCCATGTTTTCTGCACACGACACGGTGGCTGTTATATCTTGTATTAAAGAATAATCCAATATATTTTCACACTCGCAAGTAAAACGCTGTCACAGTGCATTTCATCCGGCAGACGGGCATAGCCTTTGTCTTTTTCCATGAGTTCAAATAACAAATCTTGCAGTAGCGAATTTTAATTTAATGGAAATAATAAACTAGGAGTGTATTTATGTGAAAACCATCCAGTTGGTTTCATTGGAAGGAGAAGGTTAATAATTTTTTCTATGTTTTTACTAAAACAAAACAAGAAATTACTTTATTTAACTATTATGTCAGCATTTTTCTTTTTTAGTTATGCTATGTTATTATTATACGTTATGTGAAAAGCTGACTGCGCCGCAACAGTAGCGCGCACGTCAGTCAGACTTAGCCCATGGAATTGGTGCATTTTACCATCAAAAGACACTATGCACACTTTTAAGAAGATGATTTTGCAAATAATTGAGTATAAATTAGTCTTAGTAAGCCAAATAGTTTCTAAGATACGGCTTTATAAAGGTTTGCAAAATTTTGAACTAACTGCAGGAAAGCAGGACTCAAATGCTCAGCTATTTGCAACTACAGCAATGGCCTGATCAGGTTCACGAAGAAATTCTACCACACACGCTGGCCCCAAAAGGAGTGCTGTGGATCCAAAAGACAACCCTGGTCTATCAAAGATATACAAGAGATACGAGTTATAACAATTTCCCTCCAATTTACTATTTCATCACTATCAATATATATAAAAAACAGAACTACCTCATTTGATGTAAGGCAACACCTCTTTATTGGTATGATTTCCATGTATGAACTCGTCGCTCTCGATTAACTATTAGAAAAAATCAGCCAAGTGCGAGTCGGATGCACGCACGAAGGCACGCACGCTTAAATATTTATTTTATTCTGTTTTTTAGTGCTTGTTGTTCTAGCGGCAACAGAAATACATCATTTGTGAAAAGTTCAACTGTCTAACTATCACGGTTCATGAGATACAGCCTGTTGACAGACGGGCAGACGGACGGACAGTGCAGTCTAAGTAAAAGGGTCCCGTTTTACCCTTTGGGTACGGAACCCTAAAATTAGTGACTTGTCTAGCCCACGACATACTTGGGCAGCGCGCTTGTGCTAACGCCATACTTAGCCGTAAAAAATCTCGACTAATTGAGAACCTCCCTTAAACATCGTTAATATATGCTGAAACAAAACTTGGCTACCTACTTAAATATTCAGTAGGCGTTTTTCTTGATATTTTTTCGTCGATAATACAACCTACAGCCTCAATTTTAGACGAAGAAATTAAATCGAAATTTTCCAATTTTCGTGTTTAGGTACTTTTCTCTTGTTTACTACAGTTCTATTTGCAATTACTTTAATATTTGCCCTGGCTCCTAGGTTGTTTCCAGCCCGCCCTAAATACTGTTGATTGTTGTTTTTCTGTTTCTTTTCTAGCACATTTAGGGTCAGTTGCACGTTCCGAGGTTAGCCAACTAACTCGGAGTTAGCAGTACATTATAGCCCTGTATAAACGGTTAACTCTGAGTTAGCTGGCTCATCTTGGAACGTGAAAGTGACCCTTGGACATCATATTTTCGTTTTTGTAACAAAATGAGTCGGTGCTTTAGCCGAAGCAGTTATAATAATTTAAGATATTTGTATAAGGTAAAGTAATTGTTATAGTAATTGCTATAGGTAGTGTCATTCACGAAGACGCGTGCCTTGACTCGTATTGTCATATTATTAAAAATTAGATTTGGCAACTCTGCGCGTCATCGTGAATGACATGAACCTAGTAAAGATTCGGTTTCGTGAAACATTATACTATAATAGCCTGATTTATTTCATTCTAATGATCTAATTGTCATAATTTGGTTGACATGTCTTAAGAGGATAGTGGACGAGCGCTTCTCCATACAAACGTCAATACAAACATTTTCCTTCTTGGACGTTATGAAAAATATTTTTACACAATTTGATCCAAGCTCCTTCGTTGAACGTTTTTCATTTTTTTTATCATTACATGAGTTAGGAGCGAATAACAAATTCCATACAAATTAATTACGAGTATACGGCTACCACCAGTTGCCACTAACATATTCGCTAGGAAGTTTCCTTTCCTATGCATCTCGCTCGTAATTGCATGTCAGTGCGAGCGAAATGTATAGAAAGTAAGTTAAGTAGACGTTAGCAACGAATATGTCAATTTGATACTGCTAAGGCAGTCGTGGTAAGGCTCATCATGACGTATCATCAGTTACGCGGAAAAAATTTGCTATTCTGAATTATTTCCCATTTGCCGTATTAAGTAAATACCTCTAAGAAATTAAGCATTTCCTCTAGCTGGAGTGTTTGAAATGAAATAAAAATAAATGCTGTGTACATAAATATTTACAATACAGCCGTGCTTTCATAAAACTTTGCAGAAAAAACATCGTACGTGTTCAGAACTCAAGCCAAGTAATAAATTAAGTTTATTTTATAACATTGCATGCTGCAAACTTTTGAACAATATTGGATTTTAATTTCGTTCAAAACTTATTATTTAAAAATTCGCTTCGTTTAATACTTAAATTTCTTAAAATAGGTAGGTAATATTAAAAAATAATTTTGTAACAAGAAAAGAGTTTTTGCAAGCCTAAAAATAGTAACTTCTCCAATGTATTTAAATTAATATTGTTGAACAGAACACGACTCCTCCTTGAAGGCGTATTTTGATTGTATAGATCTTGCTTGTGATGTGATGTGACGCGTGCTTGATTCGTAGAGCTGATTTACGCAGCGGCTTACGTGAGCGAATAACGCGGCACGGGTGAATTCAATCCTTTGATATCTATGAAAGTGTCCTACGTGGGTGATCTCGTTTGAACGCGAATGCCGTTGGGCCGCCGCGCCGCGCCGCGCCGCGCCACGTTAGACGACACGACACGCGAACTCGCATGCGATTATAACCCTTTACGACCGGTTCGATATAATTCTGCAAATTACTTTTAAAAAATCCTGCCCGCAATTAAATTGTCTTTCCGAGCTCAGACCTATTCCGATCGAATCTGCAGACATTAGGGACACGTTTCAGTACTAAATACCGCAGGTCAGTAGGATCAGTCCGTCGCGAGACTGCTTTGAAGATGGTGGCATTTTTTGATGGGAGCAGTGGCACACGTAAGTTCTTAATTTTGTATAATTTTGGTATCAAACTTGTTATTTAATACTTAATTATTACAGTAAAAGAGTTATGTGTGTTTATTTATCACAAATTAGAGTAACAATAAGTTATTAAGGGGAAACTACATGCTCGTAAAAAAGAAGTGCACGAATTTGTGGGTTCGGCCGTAGCCCGTAAATCGATGGTCATAACTATTTGCAAGTTTTTGTCTATCCGGCTTCTGCGCAGAAAATCAAATCAAAAGAAATAGTAATATGTTTGATGGTTTTATAATACTTTTCGTTTTGTAATGTTAGATTTGTGTTTTTTTTTAAGCGTCCATTAAGAGGCAAAACATTCCTTGAAATTTTGTGCAATAATGATACGAGTATATCACATGTTGAGGAATTATACGATGACCTCGAAGAATTCCCTTATTCGCTTTTTGAATGAATTGAAAACGAAATCAAAGAATAAACGACGAATACGATGAGATGTACCTAAAGATCTGCTGATGGTGACAGACCCAGTGTCACTAGTTCGGAGGAAAGACAACAAATATGTTTTCCTACTGTCTAACTGCTCGGGAACGATCAGCATTAAGGTTGTCAAGAGATGAGAGATAAAGATTCGGTCATACGTGTATGTTACAGCTTCAGAAAAAGTTATGAACTAATAAACCCATGGGAGACCTTTTTTTAAACAAGGAGATGGACACTGAAACTAAATTCTTTCTTTCTTTTTACATGTGAATGAATCAGTATTCATTTTATGGATATTCGCTTGATTGTGATGCCATAGGCCGTCCTAGGTGCGAAATACTGGATTTACTCGATTTTCGCTTCAAAATCTTAGAAATGTTGGTTAAACCACCAAGAAAACGACGTAGTGAAGCATGTCTGAGGCGTCTACTCATGATGTTTCAGATGATGCTTCAATTTGACGATACCAAATCTCCAAGAGCCCGCCAATTTCAGACTGCTTCAGACTGCTTCAGCAGGGCTATTACTCGTTGTATTAAATGCAACGTGTTCGTTACACATCAAAATAATTTTTAATTTTTTTCAAGCATTTCCTTTAGATGTAGTTGAATTGAGAGTACTCTACAATTGTTGATTATTGTTTTTAATCATTCTTTAATCGTTAAGATGTTGATTCTTAAAGAAAATTGTGATAATTATGCTAAATTGAATACTGATTACTTCATATGCTATGCATGTGCAGCATAGACATGCATTGTTCTGTAAAATGTTGCGTTTTAGTCATATTATTTTACAAAACTCAATGAATTTGCACGTTAGTGCATTTCCAGATAGTTCCTGAACGTCACTTTCGTGCACGCGATTTTTTTTATGATAAAGGACACTAGGATTTTTTTAAACATTTTATACGCGTATTTTATAACAATTAAAAACGGTTCACATGCATTTTTTATGAATCTTTGCAAAATATTTTTCCCGGCCGTAAAGGGATAAATAGTTACATTGCGGACTATTGAGGTAATACTAATAACCGATTTCGCCGACCGATCAAATACCCTAATGTAATGAAACTCGCATACGAGTTCTCGCACCGTGTAAATGGCCCCAGATTTGACAAATCTGTGCGTCATCATGGATGATACAAACTATAGTAACAGGTGTCGCGTTTGGCAAGTTCTACCTCCTAAAACGTCTCTTAGGTATGAGGAATTATAAATGAGGAGGCAGAAGAACGCTCAAAATATTTATTTCCACAACCAGCTCAGTTGGTAAAAATGGGTATAATAGCGTGGTTCGCGCTAATACTATGCAAGATCGGATTCCGCAAGTCGTTCGTAGCCAGAGTACTCCCCTGACGGTGCCGAGGTGGTAGGCGCCGATTTTTCTGGTCAGCGCTGAGTTCAGCGCAGCTGCAACTTCGTGGCGCTGAGTCGGGGAAAGGGCCAGAAGCACGCCAGTAGCAAAACGGCAAGCGGGCGGCAAGCAGGAAGCCAATAAAAAGTCACTCTGGACTTTGGACCCTGGAACGCGCCATCGAACAATACGTTAGAAACGGCCCATAAGCCTTTGTGAACACCAACGGCAAGCAGGAAAGCACTATAGTAGTTGTGTTGCCGTGGGAGTTCACAATTCAGATACGGAGATTACAAAAAAGCGAAGTAAATTACGAAATAAAGAAATTTAAATTGAATTATTTTTTTAAATACAAAATGGAGGGTTGTTTGACAAAAGGTCATATTGATTATGCACAAAATTATAGTAAGGAAGTGATATTTTTAGTTAAATGGCAATTACTATGAAATGATTGTGATTTCAATATGCAAGTTAAAATTCCTAAGCAATTAAATAGCACTACTACATTCTGAGCAACTAGCATATTAAATGTATCCACTTACCCAATTCGGGGTACACTTAAAAACATAATTAAACACCACAGTGATTTTATAATAGTCGAGGAACACGTAGGGACGAAGTCAAAATTCGATTACGGATTCGTTATTTCAAACCGTAGCAGAGATCGATATTTAAGCGACGTGCGTTCCACTCAACTTCAAAGGTAGAATGAATGAGCGAGCGGCGGCGCGCGATGACAAAGCGCACCGATCAATGCACTTCATTCATGCACTCGCGAATGTAACATTAATGTGAGTGAATGTAATAACTATGGCGCGACATATTCAAATTAATCAGCGTGAAGATGATTTTATAATCCTAAATACATAGTTTAAAACAGTATTGTTGTATATATTAGTGTGTAATATAGTTTAGAGTTGTTAATATATTTTTAATTAGATAAGTAGTAGCTCTTAAGGTCTATTTATTAAACATGTAACGTATTACGTTACACAGGTTAAGCTTGAAGAGGTAACAGACAGTCACGGCCCGATTCGGAGAATGAGATATGATAACGATAAGTTCTGGTTTAGATATGTTCTCATTTAGATATCGTTTGTATGTCGTATAATTGACCGAGGCAGCTCGATTTGGGCAACCAATGTCACTTTGACGTTGATAGATCTTATTGGGGTCACAGCGGAATCGAAATAAACGTCAATTTTGACATGTGGTTTAGTTATGGATCTTTTAAAGATCTTAAACGTGTCTTAATCATTCTTCTAATCGGGCCGACAGAGTTGATTTCGCATTTGTAATATGTGATAGTGGCCGGCAAAACGTCCCATTTTGTCGCTATTAGTAAGGATAGATATGCAAGTGTGAGTATCATGTGCGGCATTCTCATTTTAAATATCTCTTATTGATTTGATTAATACGATCTTACTCTCAGTGCATTTCACTCGCACTTATTTATTGCTTCGGTACAGTGAGCTGCGAAAATGCACTGAGAAATTATGAATGAATTCATTGATAAAGTCGGCATGCACTTTAAAGGCTGATGGTACCTATGAAAATAATAAATTATTTTTAAAATGTTACCTATGCATCGGTATCAGCCGCTCCCTTAAGTACTACTCCTACAGCTATGCAGCTTTGTATTGGTTTCAAGTAGTTGGGTTTATACATATTTCCCAATCTTTACTAGAATTTCTGTAGGTATATATAAATATATGAGTTATGAATCTTCTAAGTAGAATTGAAATCAAAGTTTTCCGTTTTTAATGGGTGCTTAACCAATAGGTATTTTAGTTTTGTTTTTGTTTACATATAGTTTATAAATAACGTCTACAGCTAAAATACTTGCCTTCATTTTAATTAGAATTGATGTTGATGAAACATATGTCGGTGTAGCGTTACGGCAAAGACGAGCTAATAATAATTACTGTCAATTTCAGTAGGTACAATATTATTGTAGATGTCTTTAGGCTTGAGGTAACTCCTTGTACGTGTAGTAAACCCTTATTGCTTTTGCCATAATCTAATAAGCTGCTTAAGAAAGTTAAAATAGAAGGTGTAAGAAAAGCAAATGAGTTTCACAAAATCTTGAATAAATTTCATTCTTAGATATAGCTTTTTAACTACTTAGTTAATGAAATCGGTCTTCCAGCTGTCTCAACAATCATTCAAGTAATTATTCATAAAACTTTTTTTTATCTCAACATCGATAACAGTAAGAGCAATTGAAGAAATGACATCGTAACTATCAGTTTGAATACTAAACGTCAAAACATCAGTCAAATAATTTTCAGTAGTTAAGTACTATTCATAATTAATACTCGCCTAAAAAATGGAGTTTTACACCAGAAACTAGTTTCCTGGCATTTTCACAATTCAACTTCCTAGTTTTTTTTTTATACTACGTAAGGTAAGCAGTCTCCGTAGCCTATGTACGCCTGCAACTCCAGAGGAATTTCATGCGCGTTGCCGACCGTAACCCCGCCGCCCCTCGTTGAGCTCTGGCAACCTTACTCACCGACAGGAACACAGCACTATGACTAGGGTCTATTGTTATTTGGCTGCTGTTTTCTGTAAGGTAGACCTACTTCCCCAGTTGGGCTCTGCTCTAGATCTGGAATGACATCCACTGGCTGTGCCCTACCACACAAAGCGAGACGAAATTCACAATGCCCATACCTCTCTTTTGGACGTAGTTTAAGGATGTACCCGGGTCCAAAAAGGTAGTTGTCCGGGTAGTTTAATATATACTTACTTACAATACGTATGCGGTGCTTTGGTAGTATTTTTTTTCTACCTTTTGATATTAAAACTACAAATGAAAGCGCCCTACAAAATATACGGAAGTGAAATGGCTTTACCAGCCTTTATTAACTACTTGTCTGTGGTTAATTAAGAAAATAATCGAAAAGATATCGTTTTCGTATCTGAAATTCTAAAAATTACTTCCATTAGTATTATCAATTACTCGTTTCATTGGGCGAACATTGTAATGGAATACGGGAGATAAATTAAACAGAAATAGTATTAAATTAACTGGTACTAAGAAAAAACAAGTTATGAATTTGTTATATTCATTTTTGTTGTTCATAACTGACCGGAAGATGTAGTTGTTCAGAGCCGAGTGAATATATGCATCGCATAAGAGTTTGGTTTAAATAGCGCACTGAACACTTTTCAGCATGTTAAGGCGGGATTCCACCAGTGTGCGGACTGTGCGGCACAAGCACATTCAGTACAAAAATGCTTTTGCCACAAACTTGTGGAATCCAGCCTTAAGAGTCCGTCTAAGCTAACTTTGCATCGACTTGAACAGAACAAAGTGAGGGAGTGCCATTATAAACGTCAAATTATTATTATTTTTTAACATGGTAAATTAGGTATATCTCAGAACTTTTTTTTTGGTATTTGCAGAGCTTATGATTTTAGTAGTAGTAGTAGTAGTAAAAGACTTTATTGTACAGAAAAAAAAACATAAAACAGGACAGAACATACATCATTTGTACAAAGGCGAACTTATCCCTTTCTCTCTCTCTTTGTATTTCATTAAGTAAATTATTCAATAGAATTATAAATTGCTATTTTTACAGTAAAACTAATTTTATTAGTACAAAGAAAGTGAGTCAGTTAGTGTAAAACTGAGATAAGACTTTTCATGTCTAGTGAAACGGATCGACCTACTACAGATTATATCAAAACCTAAGAGACTCCACTCTGTGAGAAATAACTTTCATCTATCATTGATTTCTGTACTTTTATTGCGAGATTCTTTTTGGCTTTAAAGTTTCTTCCAAATGCCACTTAGCTCTAAGTCCGCCATTTTTATATTATTGTATGTTATTACAAGACTTAAAACGATTAAATATATTAAATTTTTGTGTAGTTCATTACTATATCGTGAGTTAAAAGATTTATACCTTACATGTTAAAATTATCGTTAAGATTACAATTTATATAATAGTTATACAGTTATTATACTGAAAGTTGAAGTAACTTTGATTACCATGCAAATGTATTATATGTAGTAGGTAATGGTAGAAAAATCATTATTTAAGTTATAGTATACGTTAAAGCAAATCGTGCCGCTCACGCATCGCCAGCGTGCCAGTCACCAAACCAAAGACGCAAAGGGTTGTGGTAATTATTAGTATGTGAAATCCGAGGATATGTTTTTAGTTGCATTAATTTTATATGTTTGCTAGTTTTAAGGTATTTTTCTATGGGCCCATAGTTGCCTGAAAATAAAGATTTTTCATTTCATTTCGTTATTATATAAAGGTAAACCTACCTAATACTGGTACCATCTGTGCTATAAGTTTACGATCACGGAGCGTTCTCTAAGAAAAGCCACTAACCGAATTGGTGGCAAAATTCAAGCTTCACAGCTCACAACATCGAATCTTGCAGTGAATAGTGTCACGTTTACGTCATTTGTACCACTGCACATGATCTGGGTTTTATAAAAGGTTGGTCGATTTACCAGAATGTCGGTTCAACGAACGGTATATGCAACATGTTCAGCAATTACCCCCTTATTCATAAACGTCTACTAAAGTTAACAAGCCGCTAATAATCGTTTGTCCCTTTCCATCATACCAATACGTCGGAAAGGGACAAACGATTATTAGGGGCTTGTTAACTTTAGTAGACGTTTATGAATAAGGGGGTTAGACGGCAACTTTAAAAAAACGTTTAAATATATAGATCGTGTCATTCACGACGACGCGTGCTTGACTCGTATTGTCATGATATTAAAGGTTAGATTTGACAAATGTGCGCGTCATCGTGGATGACACGAAGTATACTTCCAACCGACGACCGGTCTGGCCTAGTGCGTAGTGACCCTGCCTATGAAGCCGATGGTCCTGGGTCCGAATCCCGGTAAGGGCATTTGTGTGATGAGCACAAACAAATGCAAAACAAAAAAATGTTGTACATGGATCTTACAAAACAATAGTTTACTTACAAACTTTTACCTCCAAATGTTTAATGTAAATGATAAAAAAGAAAACAAGCTTTTATTATATATTCACTTAATGCTCCTTAATAAAGTAATTTAAGAGTAATCTACATTCAAAGTTGAAACTCAATTTTTTCAAGACACTATACCGAAAAATCTTCTTTGACTAAGATCGGACTAATAGCAAATTTCAACTCTAAAGCTAGGACATTAAGTTTCATGCGTTGAAAACGTCCGGTATTTTTCATTTAAAATGAACTTTTGTCACACCGTTTTTTCATAACACACGACTACAATGTTGCAAGAGGTTCGAGGTGAAACAATTTGTAATGCTAGTGATGTAGTGTGTGTGTTGTAGTGTGTACTTATAACTAATAATATTTAAATTTATCCTTTTTAGAGCTATCACTTTTCATAGAAAAGTACCTACCTCTACACAATAAAACTTATCTACTTGTCTGTTATACGGAGTACAGATAAATTACATAAATATTTAAAAAAAATCCATAACCGGCAAAAAGGCAAAAATCGAGACTAAATTTATCATCCCAACGGACTTCTCAAATAGGAATGCCTAGTTTGACGGCTAGGAAAAAATAGAGGCATTGTACTGTCCCGGCACTGAGCCAAATGGTTCCAAGCTCAGGTGTCTCTTTATAATGGACGTCTCTTAATGGTTCGTGCACTACACAGCGCTGCGGCGGAGTTCTAAATTAAAATTTTTAACTTGACACCTGGGATAACTCGAGCCACTAGCCTTTTTCTGTGACTGGGAAATTGCTTTCTATCTGTTCATAGATTAGATACGATATTTCCAGAACTTAAAAAAAACTTTATGAAGTATATCAAAACAGTAATAGTTCAGTATTTAATAGTACTACTTCAGTTCAGTATTTAGTAGGAAGGTATTTATTTTAAAATCAAGATCAATAAGCGGTCAAAAGTATGTCAGTCACAGTTCAGTGGTAGTCAAAAAAATAATTCTAACCTCTGTACCCTTTGAAAGACTTGTCCAACGATACCCTGGCTTAAAGCAAACAAAAAGTACTTCAATGTGTACGGGAGTTTATATTTTTTATTGTAGGTTGGTATATCAGTTGCGCAATCACCTTCGGTGTCTCGTACTCGGCCGAGTATTTTCTTCTAGATGTTTCCTTGCATCATTCTAAAGTTCTGACTGGCGTCTTTTACAGCCCTTCATCTGACATTAATTATATTGATGACCCAAAGAAAACTTTAGTAGATCTCAGTCCACGGTTCTTTCACCGTATAGTAATGTGTGACTTTAACACCTACTTTATCAGAAATCCTTATCTTTTTCTTCATAACGGCCTCCTTCACTCTTAGATTTCATTTTTACTTCTCGTCAGTTTTTCCACTTCATCCTGTTTTTCTATAACTTTTTTTTATTATACAACGTCGGTGACAATCAAGCATATGGCCCGCCTGATTGTAAGCAGTCACTGTAGCCTATGGACGCCTGCAATACTAGAGATATTACATGCGCGTGCCGACACTTTAAAAACTTGTACACTCCTTTTTAGAAGAACCCCATACTGTACCGTGTGCCCCTCGGGAAAACCTCGGCAGGGAGCTCATTCCACAGCCGAAGCATCCGCTGGAGGAAATTCCTCTTAAACCGCACAGTTTGCGACCATTTAGGTTCTAGGGTGTGAGGATGAACACCCTGTCGACGGCGAGCGGTCCGGTAATAAAAGCGACCGTTAGCATCATCTCAAACAATTCGTCAGAGCACAGCCCATTTATACAAGCGGTAGAACATACATAAGGACGCAAATTCTCTCCTTAGATTAAAACTAGTTTTGAACACACATGTAACAATGTGTATTGTAAAAAAGATACGGTCTACCTGAGGTGAATTCAAATAATCGTTGCCAGTTATCTATTACGAGACTGTGAAGGTTTCCAACCTTCACAGTATTCAAAACTAGCATAGCCTTACTTTGAGTTGTTGTACATTTTTGTTTCTTCTTGTCTTGTCATACATTGTTACTTCTTTACTCATTTCCTTTAAGCTGGTTTAAATCAGAGCCCATACGTTTAGTTCGGATTCCTTCGCTTTAATTGTATTTACTTATAATTCCAAAATTTCGGCCAAAATGTATGAAGCAGCCAATAGTTTTTTGAGAATTTTTGGTTGGTCCCATAATTAAAGTATTTCAGTATGGTGGTAACTACTGGGATTTTTTTTCCCAGTAGTTACCACTGGTAACAACTTGGTGGTAACTAGTGGGAACAACCCGAAATTTTCTGTACACAACATTCTGCCGATTTTTGCGGGGGTGGAGCACGACAATAATAACCATTTCGTACAATAAATATGACCATTCGGCGAGGTTTTCGACGGAGGGGTAAGCTCTTAAAGGCGACTCCGGTTGTTAAATCCTCTAAGGACCCTGCATTTAAAGCGCTATAGTTGACAACATTTTGTATAGGCAAAGTTGCCACCTAGGCAAAGCGGCCTCGATGATAAATAAACATTACTACTCAATGTTACATAAGTTTCTTTAGGAAATAAAAACACATCTGCCCTAATCCTTTATCAAACACAATTCTCGGTCAATACAAAGAATTAAAATATACGCACCCAAGCGTCGTAACTTTTAATGTGTTAGCCAATAAACGTTCAATATCGTGATTGTACGTGACCGGGATTTCCATGGGCAGGTAAATTTCCCGGTCCCTTCTTACAGGAAGGGAATAGTAATAAAAATCATTAAATAAAGGGCCGCGCTTGACCGCTCCGGGGTCACCTGCGGCGGCAATGTGGTCCGACTCGAAACTAATAATGCTCATACCTACTTGAAAATGTTGCGTAAGTATACCCCATTTCATTTGCGATGGCGGGATTCCACTTTTCAATTGCACAAAGCGAACCATAATGTTGATCTATTGTTTAACAATTGTTTTTCGAGCTCTTCTCTTCAAAGCCAGCGTATGGTCAAATAATAACACAAAAGGATCAATACTGGACAGTTACATGTAAGACACGACGCCGCAAAAAAATTTGCCGGGTAACTTTTGTTGTCTTTACCGTCTCAATGGCTCAAGTGGAATCCCGTCATCGCAAATGAAATAGGGTATACTTGTGCACATTATAAATTTAAACTTTTTTTTGTAAAAATATGAAAATAATGCACAAATGGTGGACTTAATGCCCAACAGCATTCTCCATCAGTCAACCGTCTGGCTAAACAAAGTGCACCGAAAGAAAATTGCATGCCGGAGAACTTTACTTGTGTGGATCGACAGACATAGCTGATCCAGAAGAAGAACTGGCATACCTTTTTGATACTAATACCTTTATTTATTTAATCTTCATTCGCCATCAAATATATCGAAGTGGCCAAGGTGTAATAAATCAACATTTCACTTAAATCAATATCCTTTTCATAAGCTTATATTAAACTTGCCCTGTGTGGGTCAAATCTCGAAAACTAAATTTGACCTACATCCAGATTTTCGATTGAGCTGAAAATTTGCATACACACGTAAGTTGGGTGACAAATGCAATATTATGGTACCATCGAGCTGATCTGATGATGGAGACAGGAGGTGGGCATAGGAACTCTGTGATGAATAAACGCAACCTAATTGTGTTTGGGGTTTTAAGAATTCAACACTAACCTAATAAATATTTATTTATTTATGAACAGTGTTTTACTGCTGGACAAAGGACTCCTTACATTTCTTATACTGCACGTATCCCTAACTTGTTAAGTTTCCCAATCAATCTTTCTCAAGGGCATAAAGCTCATCGCCGTCAACAGTCACACTAAACATCAACTAAAATAATATTTTATACAATCGTGATATAATAGAAAGCTTTTCAGTCGAGTAACGTGCTTAGGCAACGAAGCTTGCTGAGTTGCCTAAGTAAGATACGAGATTGAAAAGCTTGATTATATCACTATTGTATACAATATTTATTCTACGAGTCATCTAAGATAATACTTTTTTTAATATAAAACCTAAATAATTAGTGAAAATTGGTAAGTATCTCAGTAGACAAAAATGAAGTACATAAGACATAAACGCGCGAAGTCCCCCGCTCTCCTGTACCCCGTCCGCCTTTCCCCCGGTTAGTATTTTCTATGGAACGGATGTGACTGGTAATTTTTTTTTATAGTAAACTACAGCGTATCGAAATTAATATTATAGTTGAGTTGGGAGCCCTTACATGAAAAAAAAACGCAATTATAGTTTGATGTCCAAATCTTAATTTAACCATTACAGTTGCCGAGTAGAAAAAAAAAAACGCAACGAAACTCAAACATTAAAACACCATTAGTAGAACAAAATAATGTTCTTAATTTAAAAATACACAGGTGAGGTTAAATTTTAAAAATTTCTTGCTTACCATTTATGAAGGAACGTGCACAGAGAGCCAATAGTGAAAATATTCATGAAAGGCATAATTCGGGCCGACCTTTTGCAGCAAGATTTGGCAATAAACGACGGGACCGAAATATAATTTGAATGTTTACTGCTATGTCCATAATAAATAGAATTATGCTTATAATTCCTACGTACGGTATGTATATGTTTGGGACCTTTGTTTAAAACAACGTCTAACATCAGTTAACACAAATTCATGAGAACTTTGAACATATAATTTGAAGTTCTGTTGCGTGTTCAGAAACGTACCAAAGATATGAATATCAGATGCCTACTCATACTAGAGTATGTGTAAGGAGAATAAATACGAAACATTCTGTCTACATTCTTAAATCCTTAGTGGGTAAGTTTTAAAAAGTTGGGGATAATAGAGACAAAAATAACACTTAACTTTTAGACTGATATCTCGACAACTTTCATATACAAATAAAGAGTGAACTATGTGGATTAAATAGTAGCAAAACAGTTTTTTTTGTCAAGTAATATAACCTATAAAACTGAAAATCTTAATCTAAAAATAAATAAAACTTATCTTAAAATAAATAATTAAAAATTATCCCCCTGCGGCATGGTGCCGTAGATCTGGCAGCATTTCCTCGTTGTATCGCAATACTTATTCTCTGTGCGAGGAAGCTGCCAGCTCTACGGTGGCGTCTGCAATTTTTTTTGGCTAAATCCTTGAATAGTGTAGACGCGTTCGGATCCCACGGACCAAGGGTCTCGACGCCAAAAGTTACGAAATCGCAGGGGCCCCGAATACAGGGATATTTGATCTTTTTTAATTTTTCGGCCGCCACTGCCGCCGCGCCGGCTTTTGCAGTTGTGTCGTGGAGATGGCTAGGGTGTCTACACATGTGGCGTCCCACACCAGCACCCTTTCCATCTTCCATGGAATTAGTGAAATTCCGTCCGGTCTCTTACAATACCAGTAGGCTTGAGAAGAGCTGGCACGTTGACGCTGGCAAGATACCGGCGGAGAATATCGTTAATTTGAGGAGAGCCCGTGGTGTCCGATGGCGTCGACACCAGTGCCGCAGGGGCACTTATGTGGAGCACAGACTCGGACGCCGAGTCGCAGGCAGGTTGCAACGCGCAGAGTGCGCGGTTCCAAAAATGTGCCTGTGTGTACTGTAAAAGAGATACGGTCTAGCTGAGGCGGCGAATGTAAACACTCGAAGTAGGTTTCTGATAATACATATATTATGATCTTTTTTTCTTCAACAACGAAATGGTTCCTTGGAGCTTGGGACGGATGTTAGTGGTAAGCTCCAACGTATCAGTATTGCGATACAACGACGAAATGCCGGCAGCATCCTTGGTACAATGCCTCAATGGCCTATTTTAGATATAAGCTAGTTATAGTAATCATCTGTATATATCCATTATGTATATTGTTATTGTAATTAATAACAACGAATTACATCAATATCGACTAACTCAGATGCTTGTGACTTTCTGAATGAAATCGCCTGCAGATCTTTATTCCTTCAGCAGGGCGATAGTTCTGAATTCAAATAATCGTTGCCAGTTATCTATCAAGAGACTGTGAAGGTTTCCAACCTTCACATATCTCGCCTCCTCGGGTGAAAGTGGCAAACATCTTCACAAAACTACGACCTATCCTATACTACCCTAACTACAGACTCCTACCTACTTCAGGCCCGTACAGAGTAAATAATGTTCCTAACACCCCTTCGCTATGAGTCAGCCTTATTCAAGGTAGCTCGTGTCCAAACTATCCGCGCAGGTTATTCCTATAGCTACAATCCTCGCAAAACGGTTGGATACGGCTTGTGGTAAGGGAAAAACACGGCAAAACAACCTTACCCCTGACTCCTCGGCTAAACCCTTTTTATATTTGAACTTCCTGACAGCTAATTGCCTCTAGCTATACTAGATTATGACAGCTGTTAAAAAAATTCACCTATTAACTTAAAAAAGAAAAAGACTTATTTTATTTTATACACGCGATAATAATAAAAAAAAAAACCAGAAGCTGATCTTCTTCAGCGGTGATGGCGTAGAGGTGGGGGTTGCACATAACCACCTGCCCTCTCGCCGTACCTTCCTTGAAGAAGTCGAGCCAGAAATCGGCTCGCAGGGAAGGCAAGGGGAGGGAAGGTATTCCTGAAGGGAAGGCGTGTAGCCAGGAGCCGGATTCCCTGGTACCCGCCGCTAAGAGTCTGGCGCGTGAGGAACCTATGCTGCGACTTAAGAGAGAGTCATAGATAATTTTACAATGGATGTCATCCCAGGTCCTTTTGGAATTTAGATTTTCGGAAAGATCCTTACCCGGGCAGGCGATGGACTAGGCGTTTTTAGCCTCGGTTAAGCCAGCAATCTCATAGTTTGGAGGACAGGCCCTTAGGATTTTGCCTACGAATTGCTGAGCTATGAACGGAAGATAAAAACGCCGTGGTAGAAACACTTGAAATTTTGCGGATCCCTAACCCACTGTGGCGAATGGGCAGGGATGCCTGGGTCCAGGACTCTTCGCTAAGCTGTAGGTTTAAAATTGGTTCCAAATTAGTTTTGATAATGTCGTCCAGAGGTGTTAATAAATTTTGAAATTTGGAAAAAGAGCAGCAGTGAACTAAGTACATACATTAATTTTGGCACAAAGAGGCAGAATTTAATCATTGATAAAGCATTTCGCTTTGCTGGACTAATTTCGAATTTCGTAATTTTGAAATTTGGAAGTATAGTGTCGGAAATGAAATTCGAATACGATTCTTCAAAGATAGGGGACCCAAGGAGGCAATGAGAGCTTTTGTCTATTATTTTAATGTTTGGTGTATAAAAATCAATTTTTTGCTTTACTCGTACATCCAGTTGATTTAAAGAGACATTATGAATAAAAAGTTTACATTTACTGATCCGAACTGAACGTATGGGATCTGATTTCTATGGAGAGCTAGCAGTGTTTTCGTTTTTAATTCATTGGTCCCGTAATAAAATGAGCTCAGTTTAGCGAGTAGAATTGAACCCTAGATTTAAAGCCTTATAGTGGACGGCACGCTGTATGCGAGGCTGGAAGGTCGTGTAATGGAATACCAAAGAAAAGGTTTAATTTGTGTGATGAGCAGGATTTCGGTTAAGGGCGTGCGACTTTCAATCCAGAGGTCGGGTTCAAATGCTGGCTCATACTACCTATGAGTTTTTCGGAACTTATGTATGATATATCATTCGAAACCTACCAGTCGCTTTTCAGGGAAGGATGCCAATTTTCATGACTACCTACCTACTTGCCAAGCGGGCCACGGGCTCCTATAATAATTACTGACGGCCCGATTCAAAATTTAATATACGAGTATACTGGGTGTGGTCTGTAACACGAGCAATAAATTAAACTGTAGGCTGTACTCCTTAAACTTACCAACATTTGTTCAGCGATATTTGAAAATTATGAATTCTTTAGGCTTCCTATTTTTCATACAAATTAAATATTACCTTCAATGTACGCCGTCATCAGTATAATTGACGTTGATTGTCACGCTTTAAACATAACAAAATTCGCAATACATTGCGTCTTAGAATAAACTTTAAAGTGTACTAAAAATCCTTTAAACTAAAAATCAAAATAAAAGTTATTTTTAAAAGTTGCTGAACAAATGCTGGTCAGTATAGTTTTATGATAATAATCACATAGGTACTCAGAGTAGAACAAGTAAATTTGTAACTTCACTTATATGTATGTACTTCTTTTTTAATTCAAGGTCTTCATCTTAACCTTCAATATGTGTTAGCACACATAATTAGGTTACGTTGGCATACAAAATCCTCGCTCATTACGCCTAAAGTAACAAAAAACATGAATTTCCCCACTTCATTTCTCCTACTTCCTACATCTACATATTTAAATTAAAACACCCTGTTACCGTGTTATTCAAAACAATGTGGGGAGGGTTGTCCTTAATTAAACGTAAACAAATGGCTGAAGTAAAAAACATTTTCCCTAATAATAACGTCAAGAGCCTTTTGGCGTAAATAAAATATGTATTTTTTAATACCACGTCGGTGGTAAATAAACCTACGGCCCGCCTGATGGTAAGCGATCAACGTAGCCTATGGACGCTTGCAACTCCAGTGGCCAATAACAACGTCGAGCCTTTTTTGACGATCGGTCTGGCCTAATGGGTATTGACCCTGCCTATGAAGCCGATGGTCCCGGGTTGAAATCCTGGTAAGGGTTATTTGTATGAAGAGCACGGATGTTTGTTAGTGACGTTCGCGCAGCGGTTGCACTCGGGCGCGTTTCGTGCTGTCTAAAATGGCGTATAATACGTTAAAATGTGGCAATTGCAATATAGTGATCTGTGAACTATTATCCTATATTCAATACAAACATGATGTAATGGACAAGGACAGTTTAATAAAAATGTGTGACGCTCATTTTTCGGAAAGTGAAGTGGAAAGTGCAAAGAAACTTTTATTTGAATCCGTTACAACAAAGGAGCCGGTGATATCAAGGCGGAGCGAAGGGAAAAAGATAAGAAACCTGGATGATATAGTCAGTTTCTTCATGCATGACGATACGGATGCCCATCTGATCCCGATCTTTGTGGCTCGTGACCTTCAAAAATTGCCTCCAACGTCGGCTGACCACGTCGATGCAGTTACGTTAGTGAAAGACGTTATAAAAATCAAAAACGAACTTATTTCGTACAAAGATATGTTTGCAACGGTGTCACAATTGCGGGAGTTGCAAATGGACGTGGATAATTTAAAGCATGCATCTATTATGGTTAGCGATCATACTCGTAACGTTAACATGAGAAAACGAGGTGGATTCGTTTATGATAGCGGTCCCATTGGGTTGCCGCACAGCATAAATTTGGATTGTGCGGGTATGTGCTCGCAGGTTTCCCGAGCGGTTGATGAATGCGTGCGCGACAATGAGTCGACGGCGCAGCCAGCGCAGTGTGAATCAGCGCAGCCGCAACTGTCTCTGTCGCCCGTGGGCGTCGCCGCGCTCCATGCGGAGAGCGCGCTCTCCGTCACTCCTAGGCCTCGCAACCGTGAACCAGTCCCGCGACAAAGTAACGATTCTGTAACTAATTGTAAATCGTCCATTGAGGCTTCGCCCGTAAATAATACAACGGAAGTGGTGGATAATCAGCAATCTATAGCGAAACCATCGGAGGATACGTTGCCAAGGAAGACGAATCGTTTTTCTGATATAGCTAAGAAGGAGGTGTTAAGCGAAAATAAAATTAAGCACAACGAATGGACATTAGTACAAAGGAAAAAGAAAAAATCGCAAAATCGTGTTACAGGTCGTCTCGGTAAGGCCACTGCAGTGCCTGAAATGAAATTTAAGGCGGCAGAAATAAAAATACCGCTATTTATTTCAAATGTAGACAAAGAAACGTCGGAGAAAGATATATGTGATTACATAAAATGTAAAACTAATGACCAAATCACACTTCAAAAAATAAACATGAAAGTTGAGAGGTCTTACAATGCATATAAAATTTTTGTAAATAAACGCAAGTTAGAAATGTATCTAGACGATAAATTATGGCCCGATGGTATTAAATTTTGCCGTTTCATACGCTTCAAACCCAGTGGCTCCGCTGAAAGAAGTGGGGGGCAGGGTCTAATAAACAATATTTGTGAGAACGGCCCAGAGTAATAATAGTAGTGCTTTTATAACATATAACTGCAAAAATATAAAGAGAAGCGTTGACTGTGTGAGATCGCTTTGTAAGGGGGCGGATGTGATTGCTCTTCAAGAAACCTGGCTGATGCCCCATGATTTGGCCTTTCTAGGGCAAATTGATGAGGACTTCAGTTACACAGGCAAATCGGCGGTGGATTTGTCGGCTGGTGTTCTTCGCGGTAGGCCTCACGGCGGCGTGGCGATTCTCTGGCGAAATAGTGCGTTTCACAGTGTCACCGTTGTAAAGTGCAGTAGTGAGCGTATCGCGGGAATAAAAGTCGTAACCAAGGATCGAAAGGAGTTCATGGTGATATGTGTATATATGCCGACAGATGTACCGGATAATTTGCCAATTTTTACGCAATGTTTGGGCGAAATGAATGCTATTATCGAGGACAACAGTGTAGAAAATGTGTATATGTTAGGCGATTACAATGCACACCCATCGGCTCAATTTTATGAAGAAATGTTCGAATTTTGTAATGAAAGGCAGTGGATATGTGCGGATGTGATTCGACTGGGTACATCGTCTGGAACCCACACGTTTGTGAGTGATGCGCACGGATCGCAAAGGTGGTTGGATCATTGCTTGGTAAGTACTTCTGCATTTTACACCTTAAATAATATCGAGGTTCTGTATGATGTATACTGGTCGGATCACTATCCATTAAAAATTGAATGTAATATTAACGTAATTAGGTCAAAAGACATACAGAAAAATGAATTTTGTAATAAAGTGTTATGGGGAGTGAGAAGCCCTGAACAGATCGCTAAATACTCAGAGTTATGTAATAACTATTTAAAGGTAGTTGATTTTCCGCAGGAACTTCACTACTGTGCGGATAATATGTGTCAGGATATTTCACATAAAAGTGTTATTAATCAACTGTACTGTGACATAATTGGCGCGCTAAATAGAGCATCTGTAGAAAGTAGTGTGCATAAGTCAAATGAGAAAAATAAGCGTAAAAGCATTCTAGGCTGGAATAAACATGTATCCAACAGTCACAAGCAAGCTAGGTTAGATTTTTTGACATATGTATTACATGGGAAACCCAGGAGTGGTCCCATTTATGAAAAGATGTGCACTAGTCGTAAAAATTTTAAATCTAGGCTTAAGTTCTGTCAAAACAATCAGGAGCAGATTAAATTTGACATTTTAGCAACACAACACGCGACTAAACAGTTTAATAAATTCTGGAAAAGTACCAAAAAGTTAAATTGTAAACCAAGTCTGTCGGCTAGTGTAGATGGCGTTAGTGAACCCAAAGATGTTGCTAACTTGTTCAGGGATTATTTTAAGGTGGAGCCCCCTTTTCAACCCGTATGTAAGGGGTTCAATGCTGAGTCCAATATGAGAGATACGCCTATTGTAGTCTCCGCTAAAGACGTTAGACTAGCTATAGCTAATATGAAAAGAGGTAAGTCTCCGGGGCACGACGGGCTCAGCATTGAACACCTTCAACACGCGGGTTCGCACATTGGAAGATTATTATCTATGCTGTTCACGCTATGCTTGAGACACACATATTTACCTCCTGATTTGATGAAAACTGTGGTCATTCCCCTTGTTAAAAACTCTACAGGAGATCTTGCGGATAAAAGTAACTATAGGCCGATTTCTTTGGCTACAGTCACCGCCAAGGTACTAGATAGGTTTCTTGATAGTTGTTTAAACCAACACGTTAAATTACATGATGCGCAATTCGGTTTTCGTGAAGGACTGTCTACGGAAAATGCAATATTAGCCTTAAAACATACAGCAAGCTATTATGTTAAGAGAAATACGCCTGTTTATGCCTGTTTTTTAGATATTTCTAAGGCTTTCGATACCGTGTCGTATGATATACTGTGGTCAAAATTGAAAGAGACAGGCATAAATCCGGCTGTGACGGGAATCATGTCGCACTGGTATAGTAAGCAGATAAACGTGGTAAAATGGGCTAAAGAATATTCAGATCCATATGTGCTAAAGTGTGGGGTAAGGCAAGGGGGGCTAACCTCGCCTAGATTATTTAGTATGTATATAAATGAACTGATTGAGGGGCTCAGCAGCGTTCATGCCGGCTGTAGAATTGATAACGTTTGTGTAAATAATATAAGTTATGCGGACGATATGGTGCTGTTGAGCCCATCAGTATCAGGGCTAAAAAAGCTAATTGAAACATGTGAGACTTATGCGCAGCAGCACGGTTTGAAATACAACGCTGCCAAAAGCGAGTTCATGATTTTTAGGGGTAAATTAAAGTGTCCAGCCTACACGCCCAAAATAATGTTGAACGGATATCCTTTGAATCGTGTCACACATTTCAAATACCTAGGGCATATTGTGACCGAGGACCTGAAAGACGATCTTGATATCGAGAGGGAGCGCAGAGCGTTGTCGGTCCGAGGTGGGATGCTGGCACACAGGTTCGCACGCTGTAGTGCCCAAGTGAAGCTGACTTTATTCAAAGCTTACTGTCAAAGTTTTTACACGTGTGGCCTGTGGGCCAGTTTCAGGCTGAAGACTTATAATACCCTGCGTATCCAATATAATAACATTTTCAGAATGCTGTTTGGGCTTCCTCGATTCTGTAGCGCCTCTGGAATGTTTGCCGATGCCGCTGTAGAGGACTTTTATGCTATAGTGAGGAAGAAGACGGCATCTGTGGTGAGGCGGATGAGGGGGAGCGCAAACAGCATCCTGAGAATGATAGCAGAGAGGTGGGATTCGGATATTCTCCGCCGTTATACCGAACTCCATATCATACGACCTAAGAAATAGATATTTGTATGAAACCTGTAATATAAGATAGTTTACTAATGTAGTTTTATAAGTGTCTTGTAACTAACAATCTATGGATCGGAGGAATCTGAAAATAAATAATTTTTATTTTTATTTTATTTTTATTAAGTAGTGGGTCTTATGTATTTAAGTATTTGTATATTATATACATTGTTGTCTGAGTACCCACAACACTTGACTTAGTCAATTTGTGTAAGAATGTCCCTATAATATTTATTAGCGCGTGGTTCCAAGACCTCGCCCGAAAACGCGCGAAGAAGCACAACCCACCTGAAGTTGTTGCCGACATGGCTCCCTCCTTTAGCTGTCACAAATGTGGTCGCAAATTCCGGTCCCGCATTGGCTTATACAGCCACGAGAGACGATGTCCCTCACATACAAATGCTGCATAAAATCATCTGTCAAGATCATCAACAATCATCAATCATCTGTGCCTTATGATTTATTTATATTTTAAGAATTGGTTACTTTAGTTTAGGTACTTACCTTACCCGATACGAACGTCATTATCATCATGCATCGGCTTACATCCATTGTTGGATAAAGATCTCTCAAGCTGCTCCACAATGACCGGTAGTCCGTTAGCCTCGTTCGATAGTTCGCTAGAATGTTAACCATCAGGTAGTCGGTCGATCCAGTTTTCCTAAGCTGAAACTTGTGGCTTGTGCTGGCCAGTGGCCACTCTTACCTGACCTTTCTGTCCAGCGGTATACATATACCTAATGTACAAGTCCCTACTGTACAGACTCACTGCCAAGTCTGGCAAGCCAAGTATATCAAGATTCAGGAATTTTAACTAAAGCGTATTTTTTATAACTATGTAGAAATAAACTTGTAGTAACTTACCATTATGCGGATACTCGTATCCAGCGAATGAAAATCAATCGTTACTCGTATCAGTTTTACTTTTAAGGTTAAAAATGAACACTTTCTATTAGTGCGACTAGCAAGCATGCAAGTGAAAATGCAAAGCATAGGCCTTGCATTGGCACTTGCATGCAACCGCTGCCTTGGCATTTACCTACCTTATGTCACGCTTATAGATTATTGACAGCACTTTGATTATTTAAATTTGGGTCGATTATGAAATTTGGATTGAATAAATAATTTTTTTAAGCTTAGATTAACTTATAATTTTTTTAGAACTCTTTTAACTTAGATTATTATGTTACGCGCTTACTTCTTAAAAACATATTGTGTTATCGCATAGCTGCATTAAGATGAAAGCGGAGGACCCGCGCGAAATCGCTTTTACAAACGTAGTCCTCATTTCCCTCTCTGGATATTAATATTATTGAAAATATTTTTATACAATTTGTTACACATCAACCACAGCTATGCCACTACGTTTCATTTTTTTCGAATTTAAAGTTAAATTTAAATTTAGTTTTTAAGTTATGAGCATTTAAAAATTTGTCTGAAATTTGTCTTTCGCTCCTAATTTCAACAATAATAAAAAATCTAAACAAGTCAGGTGTAGGGGCTATAGTTAATATACACCAAATTGTGTAAAAATATTTCTCATAATGTCAATATTCAGAGAGAAAAATCGGGACTACATTTTTATGGAGAAGCGGCCGTCCCTTTTCCCCTTTACGAACCACCAGGATAAGTTTTCCATCCAATTCAAATTTATCACTAACACATATGACGGTGGATCGCACTATTTGTGCGTTGTAATTACTTTTCTGAGATTGATATATATTTGCAGCAACCTTGGATCTCTCTTCTGCAGTGGAATAGGTACGAAAGTCTTAGAAACGTTTGCATTTGCTATTCAAATTTAGCCAATTTAGGCCATTATCCCTGGCCACGAAATATATTATAATTTTGCAAAAAAATCATTTTACACCCATTCTCTGAACTGAAATAATAAATCAAAACGGTGTACTTACCCTGATTTATGAACGTAGGTCAAGCGCAAAATTTTGCACGATTTAAATTTTATCTTCACTTCCGGAAGTTTTACGAGTTGTCTCATATTTTTATGAGATAAAAATAATAATAGGTAATAATGCAGGCCAGCTTGTGACGAGTTGCTGGGGAGTAGCGACCTCGCATGTCCGAGTGCTCCTGAGGAGTTATGTTACCCGAAAGGTGGATGGGTGTTACAGTATCCTCTGCAGAGCCAGAGGCAAGAGCCAGAGGGCTTGCCTTAGCTGCGTTCTCGAGGGTAGACGTGGAAACGTAAGTGGTGAGTTGGCTATATGCTTAAACTCCAATGACACTAAACTGCGTGCGTCCCATGACACAGGCAGGGGCAGCATCCGCTCGGTGTATTGTATCCCCTTATTCATTAAAGTGTCAAAAGGGGCTGTACGTATTGACTTCGGCTCAGCCCACGCCTCCCAAATGACCGGAACCACCATTGCTGCGTGACATAATAGTAATAAATTTCTTTATTTCGACCAACAACGTTCATAGACGCATTAGATTACTGAAAACACAATTACAATTTAAATAAATTATGAACATTAAATTAGATTATTAAAATTTACATAACGTCCATCTTTAAGCGGTTTTTCGTACTACACCTCCATCTTTGACCACAAAAATCACAAGAAAATTTGTCAAAGATGCAAGAAGAAATATTTTGAATACCATGAAACATTCTGAATCTGCATGGACTGTTAAGTTCCGTTTGGTGTATTCTGTTCACGATTATCCATGGCAAAGCAGTAATACGCATTGGTTCAAATGATGCGATCTGACATTGGATGATAACCGACTGTGTTTATTATCAGCCGATGTCAGATCACATCATTTGTAACACAGTAACGACGCCCGCGACGGAGAGCTTTCCACTTTTTCTTTATTTCTAAACATAGTGGTATATTTTGCGAAAGTTTTGGCTTAAACAAAACTATTTTTTTCTGCTCATCGACTGTAATGGTTGAATTAAGATTTCATATAATACCACACTATAATTGCGTAGTTTTCATGTATGGGCTCCCACTCAGCTATAAGATTCATTTCGATACGCTGTAGTTTAACTATAATACTGAGTTGCCTAAGTAAGGTACGAGATAGACCAATAGTGGGACCGGATTTTTGCCCTATAAGTTTCGATAATTCTAAAGAGTGAAAAGTGATGTTTATCTGGTATGGGACATATTTTTAAGCATATTTGTAATATATGAAGAAAATTTAGAACGAGCGTTAGATATAAATAAGGTATTTATGTATTTTTATTGATGAATTTTGAATATTGAATTAAAGTACAAAATTTAAGCATCGTCTTTTATAATATGTATGAGGCTTTATGCTATCAAATTTTTAGAAAAAAAATCAACGTGCTACTTTGTCAAACTCAAATTAGCTTATTATTTTGTCAATATTGAATTAAAGTTTGAAAAATCCACAATATCATATCTAAATTCTTAAGTTAATAGGCAAGGCAAAAAATTAGAAGAATAGGATATGTGCTTTACAATTAATATGCGTTTTTTGTCCTGTAAGATCTAATATTGAATTAAAGTCCGTAGAGATAAGTCTATTACTATAAAATAATATATGCAGCCATTTTATGGAAAGGTAGAAATATCTGTGTGTAGCTTGCATTGTAATAGTAAAATCAACTTAAAAAGGCGCGAAATTCATAACCACGCCGCGCTGGTCCGTCAACATGTCGGCTCGGCGCGCGGGAGCCTATCGTAGCCGACCTAGTGAGCGATAGATACCTCGCCCCGCCCGCGCCCCCCGCTCAGCTTCGCAAGCGCTGTTTGTCTTTTCTTTCAAATCATTCATTTGTTTGTTTATCGTGCACATAAATTAAATGCGGACATTACATGAATTTAATCATAGAATAAAAGTTATTATGACTTCAAAATGAGTGAAAAATGTTTGATATGTGTACTGTACTGACTTAGTAACAGAGAAAAAACGAGGAATTGAGCAGTTAATAACTGCGACCAAATAATCTTTCTTGGTGATGGGAAAGTTAAATATTTCTACGGGAAGGAGGAACTACGTTTCCATAAAAAGTGTAGATTATACATTGAGTCGAAGGCTATACCGGCGTACAAAAGACTAATGGAGGTGGCATCAGAGGGCTTACCGCGAACCACGTTCGACGTGTTGCCTCCCTGTCATACTTACGAACGAATTTACAAGTGCGACAGAGAGGTAACACGTCGAACGTGGTTCGCGATAGGCCCTCAAATGTACAGCCAAGTGACGATGATGAAAATTACATTTTCAAAACTTTTGTCTTTTGTTACCATTGTGTTAGCCGCCTGTACTTACTTTCAACATATATTAGTAGTTTATGTTACTGCTACATAATAAAAGGCATTAAAATACACGAGTGTAGGCTTAGGAAACGAACGAAGTGAGTTTCTTAAAAAGATCACACGAGTGTTTTAATGCCTAATTATCTTATACCTTTAAACGAGCAATTCTTGTATATATATATATATATTTCCGGGATCTCGGAAACGGCTCTAACGATTTTGCTGAAATTTGGTATATGGGGGTTTTTGGGGGTAAACAATCGATCTAGATTAGTCTTATGTTTGGGAAAACGAGTGTTTTCGAGTTTTCATGCGTTTTTCTTTCGACGCAGAATATGGTCGCTAATTTCGTGTTGCCGGCCACTGTCCGTCTGGTCCAGCGGGTTAAGACGCGGACTGCTAAACGAGTGTTACGGGTTCGAATCTCGCCTGGTGACTAACTTTTGTTTTTTTTTATATGTTCAATTTTATATATAATTTTTTAGTTTTTATTGTTTTAGACAAGTTTAATTTAGTAAAAGAATGTAGTTAATATTATCACCAGGGGTCGGACAAAAAGTGCGGATGACGTCAAACCACTTATAGGTGATTTCAAATAGTATTTTTGATTTTCATAAACAATTGTCACTTATCATTTATCAACCTCTTTATTAAACGATATCGCCACTTGAAATGAGTAAGTACGTTTTTGACTGACACATTGTCAATCAGATGAACAATAAATTGACTTCGTTATTGTTTAGCTATTGTATCTTCACGATTATATTTAGCTAAAATTTATATTTACTAATGTATAAGAAAACGCTCTAAAATGTCATCTTTACTCGAATATTGTGGCAATCCCACAGACTTGTTCTAACTAATTTCAAATAATTATACCTTATGGTAACAAGTTTCGTGAAATTTATTTTATTCACTACATCACCCTACCACCTGTATTATTAATTCCATGGATTTATTTACGATTATTTTGTTACTTCATTAAATAATACTACTTTGTTACTACATGTCACACGGAAGTTTAAATACAAACTCAAACATCATCCTGTGTGCAAGATTACGTCATTTTTACGTCATCCGCACTTTTTGTCCGACCCCTGATTATCACCTATACACCACCATATTACAATAAATAGTTAGTTATAACCGAGCAAAGCTCGGTCGCCCAGGTACTGTATAGTTATTGCAGGTAGTTCGCAATCATATTTACAGTACATATGGGGCTACTTTATAGCACTAGTGCGAGAAGTAGCATATTATGTTACTGTGTCGAACATTTAAAGGGCCATATGTACTGTAAAACGTTGTACGATACATGTGCGAATAGGTAATTCGCAACTCGTGTCGATTTAAAACACCCCCTTCGGTCGTGTTTTAATTTATCGCCACTCGTTTCGAATTTCCTATTTTTCGCACTTGTATCGTAATGTACTATTTTAGCACAGGCATTATAAGAGAGGTATGGGCATTGTAAATGTCATCTGGCTCTGTGTGGTAGGGCACAGCACAGCGGATGTCATTCCAGATCTAGAGCAGAACCCAACTGGGGAAGTACCTCCATCTTACAGAAAATCGCAGCCAAATAACACTAGACCCTACTCATAGTGTTGTGATCCTGCCGGTGAGTAAGGTTGCCAGAGCTCAACGAGGGGTGGGAGGGTGTTAGGGTCGGCAACGCGCATGTAACTCCTCTGGAGTTGCAGGCGTACATAGGCTACGGATACTGCTTACCATCAGGCAGGCCGTATGCTTGTTTGCCACCGACGTAGTATAAAAATAAATTAAAAAAAAACACACAATTAAAATATTTCATACGACATGTGCTAATTATTTGTCTCAGTGTAAACAAAAATATATCATAATTATGATATCAATTTTCAAATTCAAAATGGCGGACATGTTTTATAACTTATTTTAAGAAATTATGAGTAATTTAAGACTTTAAAAAGCAAGAAATTGTTTCTTGCTTCTGTTTGTATATGTATCATGTAGTATTTGATGTTTTCATTCTTTTTGAAAGTCCTCAGGGTGCCGATTACGAAAATGACATCCATTATGGAACCCAAGATGGCGGACATTCATTTTTCTTAAAAATCGGTATGGGTGTCATCTCCGAGGTTCTTCGAGGTTCCGATTACGAAAATGACGTCCATTTTGCAATCCAAGAAGGCGAACATTATTTTTTCTTAAAAATCGATATGGGTGTCATCTCCGAGGTTCCTCGGGGATCCGATTACGAAAATGACGTTCATTTTGAAATCCAAGATGGCGGAAATTATTTTTTCTTAAGTCGATATGGGTGTCATATCCGAGGTTACTCGGGATTCCGATTACGAAAATGACGTCTATTTTGAAATCCAAGATGGCGGACATTAATTATTCTTAAAAATCGATATGGGTGTCATCTCCGAGGTTCCTCGGGGTTCCGATTACGAAAATGACGTTCATTTTGAAATCCAAGATGGCGGACATTAAATTTTCTTAAAAATCGATATGGGTGTCATCTCCGAGGTTCCTCGGGGATCCGATTACGAAAATGACGTTCATTTTGAAATCCAAGATGGCGGACATTAATTTTTCTTAAAAATCGATATGGGTGTCATCTCCGAGGTTCCTCAGGGATCCGATTACGAAAATGACGTTCATTTTGAAATCCAAGATGGCGGAAATTATTTTTTCTTAAAAGTCGATATGGGTGTCATATCCGAGGTTCCTCGGGATTCCGATTACGAAAATGACGTCTATTTTGAAATCCAAGATGGCGGACATTAATTTTTCTTAAAAATCGATATGGGTGTCATCTCCGAGGTTCCTCGGGGTTCCAATTACAAAAATGACGTCAATTTTGGCGGTTCTTGTTGGTGCAGATTTCAAAAATAGAGACCATTTTAGAATTAAAGGTGGTTGATATCACGGCTACACACATCGACACCCATTTCAAAAAGTAGCGTCCGCCATATTTATTTTCAAAATAGATGCCATTTTTGAAATCCACACCCCTAAAAACCCAGAAAACAACACCCATGACGACTTTTTCAAAAAAGTGACGTCCGCGATCTTTATTTCCAAAATGGACGTCATTTGTAAAATTAGTACACATACATCATACAACATGAAAACTAAAAACATTTCCATCCTCTTTTGGGCAGTTGTGTAAGTCTGTGATAACCCTAGGTAGGTACGGAGACCTTGAGCGGTGTCGGCATTTACGCAAACATCAAAGGCGTCGGCCCACTATTACTTTTTACACTGTGCTTTTAGTGTGTAAACGAAAACGTCACATGATATATCAAAAGAAAAGTTTTTTTATCTTATACCTTTAAACGAGCAATTCTTGTATATATATATAATTATATTTCTGTGATCTCGGAAACGGCTCTAACGATTTCGCTGAAATTTGGTATATAGGGGTTTTTGGGGGTATACAATCTATCTAGATTAGTCTTATGTTTGGGAAAACGCGTGTTTTCGAGTTTTCATGCGTTTTTCTTTCGACGCAGAATATGGTCACTAATTTCGTGTTGCCGGCCACTGTCCGTCTGGTCCAGCGGGTTAAGACGCGGACTGCTAAACGAGTGTTACGGGTTCGAATCTCGCCCGGTGACTAACTTTTGTTTTTTTTTTTATATGTTCAAGTTTATATATAATTTTTTAATTTTTATTGTTTTACACAAGTTTAATTTAGTAAAAAAAAATGTCCTATGTAATAAGAGAAATCGACAATAGATGGCGTTACTCTGTGACAAGTGCTGTAAGGTTAAATCGATTGTAAATAATAATAATTGTCAGTTCACATTTTACTTTTTAAGTTTATGTATAAAAACTATCGCGAGGAAAATACCAAGTCCAAACATCTGAAAAAAATCGGGAAAGAAAAGCTGCAACTGGCTTTTAAAATGGTACAAGGAAGGGGGGTCATCTGTATGAGAATGTGTTTTTTTTTGTCTCTATTTGACCCAATGGTTGACTGGTAGAGAATGCCTTTTGGCATTAAGTCCGCCATTTGTGTTTTTTTTTGTTTGTGCAATAAAGTTTAAATAAATAAATAATATTCATGTAACGCGATAACGAATTCTACGTGAACGAAACCGCGGGCAATACCTATTATAGTAACAACAAAATAACAATTTTCTATTGCTATTAATTTAAAAAAAATTTGATGGACCGTAGACGCAGTCAAGGTCACCCCGCTCCCCACTACCGTTGTTCGCTGCCTCCTGCCACAGCGCGCGGCGCACGCAAACTTGCCGCGCGTTTGAAACGTAACGTATTTATATAAGCAAGGAATGCATACATATCAGTAATGAATGTCGCCGTGATTTTATATTTCTAAATTTTTGTTTAGTAACTGAGATCATTGTTGATGATCGATTATTATTAACTCTACAAACTTTAATTCAATATTAGCTATACTGCTTAACCTGAAATCAATATCTAGACAAGCACATTGTCTACATGTCTAACTTTTTACTAGAATACTAAGTTGATCGATAATATCGTAATTTTGCAATATCAGCAACTCTAATTCTATATTTACAAAATAACTCGTGTTTTTACGTTTACCAGAAAGCAGCTGTTCCAGATTTCTAAAAACTGAAAATTGTACATAAATTGAAGTGTTATTCGATATGCTAAAGTTTTCTGTAACTTTAATTCTATATTTACTTAGTTATTAGCAAAAATTAAAATATTTAAATATAACCGAAAGCTCAACCTTAAAATTTCTAACTTTTTACCAAAGTATTATTTAACATACTCCCAATGACATATCAAAAAAGAAAAAACTTTAATATTATCGAAACCCATTTTTGTTCAACCGCTGGTCTAAGATTGAAAAGTTTGTTTATATCACTATCATTTAATAGGTATATAAAATCATTTTTTTTGTGCAAATTTTGATAAAATGGAAAATTTCTATACCCAGCTTTTAATATTGTCAATAACATACTTAAAATCATGGAGAATGGAAAATATTTAGAAGTGGAAAAACTTTTTCTCTATTTCTATGGACGATCACGTGGTATATTCCCTCTTAAGTAAACATTATTTATTTATCCGTTCTCCTTATTTATTTGCTCTAATAGCCATTTTGTGTTGTGATAAGAACGTGCAATCCATCCAAAACTGCTGTTGTTGTCATTCGAAGATAACCTGAACCGTAAAAATAAAACAAAACACTTTATGTGCATATAATTTAATGTTTAATCGATGTACCACATAAAAAGTTTTCTGTACAGACCTTAATTATCTACTTAAAATATCAAATAATGTGTTCTAAACAGTAATTTAAATATCAGTCATTTTTTTTTAAATAGAGCCCTTGTGCACCACATGTGATGTGACGATACGTTTTACCACTTACTGGTACTTTACTATAGTTCCATAGAACTGATATATTTAGTGGGATGTAAAGTAAGTTACAAATTAATATCTACGTGTGACCAATATCTCAATATCTGACTCTTTATTTACATTTTAATGATCTCGAGCATTTTAAAAAAAACCTTCTCTTTGTAGGTAATGTAAGACAATGATAAAAAAATACTGCGTATCCTGCAAACCACACCTTGCATAAGCTGCTGTCCAGATCGACTGTGGAATCCATTTAGTTGAAGAGCCCTGGCGTTTGTAAATAATAGCATTTGTGGAGTGCGAAAAAAGTTATAATGATATAAGTTTTAAATGCAAACTCTGTTTCAAGACTCCTTTTCTCTTGTATTCACGTGGTACTGCACAATCGGCTAAACACAGGATGTTTTTTTAATGTCTGACCATATACACCCCGTAAGGTAATTCACTAAACATATATAATTTATTCAAGAACCCCGAAATCGTGAAAAAAAAAACGCTGTTTTGTAAGTAGGTATATCTCGATTGATTGGATTTCTATGTTACCTACACGACAGCCGGGTCAGTATGAACTATAATTAGTTTATTCGCCTCGAGGGGTATGGCGGAGCTTTAAAAAATGTCTATACTGAGTCGATCACATTATATGTATTACATGTATCTATTTATTTAGATATATACATAGGTACATATTGTAAAGAGTGGCGTGAGTATAGGATAGGACAAAACGGCAGGAAAAAGGGGAGACTTACTCATCAGTGGTATACTCCTATAGGGTAGTAAAATAGTTATTTATTTAGTGTGATATTACGGCCATATTTATAAACCTACGGCCATAGTGAGACAGCTATATTCTCAGTTAACCCTAACCACTTTGAATAGCGAAATCGAATTTCGGACGTATCTGCAGCTAACTACTTACAGTTTACGTAAAGATAACCAGCTAAACGCATAAACTCATGGCTAATATAATCAAATCCAATTGCTAGCTCACAATTTCGGGCCTGGGATTTCAATTTCTTATGAGTGGGGTCGATACAATATTATAAGCAAAGCTTCTCCATACCTAGTAGAACCTTCTTAGCCGGTTGAGTACATTTCCATACAAATTGATAACCTCGGGCACGTTAGGGTGACGTTGGTAAGGAAATATTCGAGAGGGTAAAGTGGTTGGTGCTTTGTGGCCAATAATTATATTTACACGGGTCTATATCGGTAAAATTTCATCCCAAACCCAGAACCTGATTCTGATTTCTGAAACGTTTTTGGACCAGACAGCTGACAGATCATATCCGTAAAAGATTCAGAATAAGAAATTAAAATCAGAATCTGGCTCCTGGTCGTTGCTCCTCGGTGCACAAAAGTAAGTTTAGTATGTCACCCACGGCTGACTATGGCGTGGATGATATTCTAAACAACACATTTTCGCTATGCTTGAGAATTCTTGCATAGAAGCACAATAAAATGCAGTCTCCTTATTTCAGTTATGTCTCCTTAATCCGATCGTTTTGCCCATTGTGCGGGAATTATTATTACACAAGTCTTTAGAGTGTTTCATGGTGACTTTCATTAATCGATAAAGTAATAAGTGAATAAAGAGAAAGAAAAATAGAAACAAATGTGGGACAAAATTCTTTAAGAATAGTCTTTTGGAAAAAATGCAGTTTGATGTAAAATATGACATGATAATCGTAGTACAATATGAAACAAATCGTATATTAAATGTATTAAAACACAATGTGTGAAAACACCTGAGATTTTAGTTGGTCGGTAATTAAGGTTACAGAGGGCCTACCGCGAACCACGTTCGACGTGTTGCCTCCCTGTCACACTTACGTACAAATGTACAAGTGCGACAGAGAAGCAACACGTCGAACGTGGTTCGCGGTAGGCCCTCAGGTTACTTTCCGTTCAGGTCATCTCGGATATGGGTATATACGGTATCAATGCGTGATGATACTGATGATGTCATGGATACAAATATATGAGATGACAAGCGCGAAAATAGTGGGTATTAACTGTGATTAGGCGGCAGTACAAAAATATTTTTTCTTTTAAACTTACAATGTGGGATATCAAATGAAGGGGCTTTGTACTATAATATTTTTACCGCTTGATCTAATAAATTACTAGAAAACGTAAAAAAAAAAACACAATTTATAGTTGACTTTGAATTGCTCTAGCTTGAAAACGAGTGAACGGATTATTCCAAAATACATACTAAGTGACTGTGTACTGAATATCATCTATAATCTATATACCTAATTTCTAAAAATAATTAACCAGATATATCAAAACTGAATAAGAGTCTAATTTTCTGTTACAGGAAACTTACCCCTAGGATTGCCAAGAAGAATAAATATAGTAAAATCATTTACTAATCAAAAATCCTTTTGTTTCCTTACAATGTATTTAATTAAAAAATAAACGTTTCCAGGAAAAAATAGTATTTTCTTAGTTTCCTGTAACAGAAAAGTATACTGTTATTCAAATTCATATACTTATCTTAGTTTTTGATATTACTTGGCATTTATTTTTATATATTATAAAGAGGATATTTAGAGTCCCTTGTTATGTAATTTTGAATAATCCATTCAGTTGTTGTCAATGTAGAACAGTTCAAAGTAAACTCTGAATAATAAAAACGTTGGACGTTTTCTATAATTTACTCAACCAAATTGTGAAAATGTTATAGTGTGTTATAAATTTGTAATTTAATCACAAAGCCCTTTCATTTGATACCCCATATGGAACTTATGTTTAAAAAAAATGTTTTCTTGGTACCGCCGACTTTATGACGTCACAATTACTACCCCCACCATTTTCGCGCTTGTTATCTCATATATTTGTATTTAGTACATCAATCATCATGTACACATATCCGAGATGATTTGCCAAAATCAATTCCTAGGAGACTTTTGGACCAATTACCGATCTACTATTTCTGCGCCGAAGCGTAAGATTAAATGTTTAAGTACCTTATCTACTTGCAAGAAAATTTGCTTCTGAAAACAACAATATTCAAATAGGCACGCAAAAGTTTTAATTGGAAAATGGCAAGGTTTGTTTATGAACGTAAAATAAAAGGTAGATAAGTAATACATAATTAATGTCATCGATCAGTTAAGTATATTATACTTATCAGTTAAGTATCATAAACTCAATTCAAAACTACAACTTCAAAACCTCAACCAAGTATAAGAATTGATTTCACAACAAGTAAACTCTCCATATTATTTAACTAGACAGAATTCTCTCCGACGGAACGTTCATATTCCTAAAATCTTATAGAATTCTGTGGCGTTCATTATGAAAGATCTTCTATTAATATCACAGTATCACAGTTTTAAAAGTAGGACATTGTTCATAATCCACTAAGTTCTATACCTATTCACTTCACTACATTGCACTAAAAACAATAAGTTCTAGATACGTCCGTACCTTGGTTTTCTTGTTGTCACCCAAAGTAGTACTGGGCGTTGGAATATCGATATAAACTCCTGGTATTAGGGTCCGTCTCGTTTTGCACTTGGACGCGAGGCAGTGTTTTGACCGCTACACCGCGACCTAACGTGCCGTGGGGCATAGTTCGGAGCGGCATTTCTATGGGGAATTCGGCAACCTGCCCGTACATGTTAGTGCTGACGTGAGGGTAGGTATTAGGCACAGGTCGGCCGACGTACCGATTGATTTTCGGACTGAGAGCGACGTCGGTGAATTGCATTTCTGGCTTCAAGCCAGAATCAACGGTGTCGACCGGGACAGATAGGCTCGTGATGTTGATGTCGTTATCGACCTCTGATATGCTGTCGTTGAAGCCATTGGGGATGTCAGTGCTGGCGGACACGTCGGGGCCCTTGGGGCGGTCGCGGCTCCTTTTGCGGATCACGCATCGCGCCACCACTGCGATGATGCACAGCAGCATGGCTCCAGCCACCCCGGCAATGATATACGCATACATAGTGGTGAATGTATCTGAAAAATAAATCTTGATACATTTCTGTTTGAGACTAGCTAACTACTAAAGAAATAATCTGTATCTCCTATGCTCAAAACAGAAAATATTGATATTTATGATTGCACTCTCTTTCGTAAATGAGAAAATAGAGTAAAAGCAATTACAGTTCCTTGTCAATGTTTTGCTGTTATATATCAATTTTATATAACGTATAAAAAACAAAGTAAGTAATCAATAATAAACAAAGAATATATACTGCTTGTCATTTTATCCACATCCATTTTGCTGCTATTCCTTGATCAAGTAGAAACATTTAAAAAAAATATTTATAATATGTAGGCATTACCTATGTATTATTCGTCGGATTTAAAAACTAATCAATATGAATAATTTTTCTCCTAACAAAGGCAAAATAAAGTTAAAAAATCTATACGGCAAAATTAGTTAAAGCACGAATAAGAATAAAGTAACAAACTTTACGATGCCTTCGTATTTAGCTAAAACATAATTATATTACAAAATATGGTAGGTTTTGGTACCTACCATATTTTGTAATATAACAGATTGTAGGCACAACGGTGATAATTAAGGTGCTTCAATGAACTTTACATATATAAAAGATATACAAATTAAAATAAGCTTTTGGCCAAAATTTCATTTTTGATTCAAGATTTTATTGCTGACTGTAATTTTTTTTCCACAGGCAACTAATACTCATCAAGACAATTCTAAAAACCCCAAACACATTTAGGTTTCGTTGTTTTATCACAGAGTTCCTATGGCTACCTCCTGTCTCCATCATCAGATAAGCTTGATGGTACCATAATATTGCATTGTCACCCGACTTACATATGTATGCAAATTTTCAGCTTCATCGGAAACCGGGAAGTGGATCAAATTTAACTTGCAAGATTTGTCCCATACATACTAACAGAGCAAGTTAAATAAAAGCTTGTAAAAAAACTGCATAGTTCATGTCAACCACAATGACGCGTAGATTTGTCGAATTTAACCTTTTAATAACATGATATTTCGAGTCAAGGCACGCGTCGTCGTGAATAAAACGATCTATAATTGGCTAATTAAACCTAACTTCATAAAGGCAAAAATGTAAATCGGAACCTATCAGTACCCCTAGTGTAAATAAATTCGATTTCGAAACGTGAGGTACGCGTTTGCGTTTAGTCTCATTTTGTATGTGATTTAGAAAGAGCGCGCCAAGCGGGACGTTTTGGAAACTCAAAATCCTATACAAAATGACACTTAACGCAAACGCGTTCGTCACGTTATGATGTCGATAAAACTTACACTAGGGGTACTGTTTACTAAGTTTCACATAAGTATTAACATAGCTAGTATTTTCTGTTCTTTAAAGTAGGAACAACATAAATATAAATATTTTCTTAAGCGACGTTTAAAATAGTTGACTGTCCCTGCGCTGAGCGTAATGCTTTATTTATAGCCATTTATAAGTTAGAAACGGTTTTAGTTTTTGCCTCCAATGTCAGCTTTCATACCAGCTTATACTGCGCTGAAAAAGAAATATTCATTTCCGCTATACCAAGCTTTCTAATCGTGCTATCACGTAATTTCAATTAATGTTAGGTACCAAGTCGTATTCAAATAGTAATTAGCGTCTGCTTAAATAAAAATTACTTGTATTAAACAATAGAAAAATAACATAAATTATTAAAGCGTTTTTACATTTCGAGCTAAGAATAATATCAAAGTGAAATGTTTGAAGGGCTAATACAATCTGATTCCAACGAAATTCCTTAAAATAATTGACTTTAACGAAAAACGTTGTATGATTTCCGACACAAATTCACAGATTACTTTTCTTATTCGGTAGATGGAGCAAAAAAAATCGACTCATAGTCACTACACATCGGCGTTTCCTTAATAATATTAGGGCAATCGCTCATTTGAGTGACTTCCACTTTTACGATATAATAAATAATAATAATAATAAATATTATAATAAATAAATATTATTATTTTTTTATAAATAATAATAATAATAATAACCACAGGGCAGCTTGTGGCGAGCTGTTGGGGAGTAACGACCCCACGGACCCGAGTACTCCCGAGAGTTGGTCAGGGTCTCCGTCTCCGGCGTGTCTTCGTCGGTCGGAGTGGACCCCAACGGGACCCGCAGGACTCTCAGCTCTGGCTTGCCTTCATTGGCCGTCCAGAGAGGAGTCGTTAGAGCTAAATGCTCCAGGGGTGGAAGTGAAAACTTGCATAAGACGCGAGTTGGCACAGTGGCTGTTATCAGCCACTGGGTAGAAAGCGGCGTACACCTCTCGACACCTCTGAGCCGCTCACACCGGTGTTGCTCCTGGTCGTCTTCACGACGGCATTTTCAGGGGCCCATCTAGTGGGCGGCGAGTCACCGCCTGCCTCGATAACTAGTGAAAACATTGTTATGGCAGGTGTCCGGACGTCTTTGCAATAACCCAGTCTCATTGTCCTCCCAAACTTCAATCCATAGACCGTTATACTGTTCACTTTACTACAATAGTCCCAATGCCTGTTGCGACCGGTTCATTGGTGTCTATTGTTGCGCCCGTGAACGGGTTCCAGCAGGCGTTCTACATGACATTAAAGCTCTCCAAGAGGCCTCTACGTGTTGGATCTATATCCCCATGCAAGCCTATCAAAAGACCGGGATTTATAGGCCCGTGAAATCCAAGGAGATATAATAATAAATATTATAGGACGTTATTACACAAATTGGCTAAGTCCCACAGTAAGCTCAATAAGGCTTGTGTTGAGGGTACTTAGACAACGATATATATAATATATAAATATTTATAAATACTTAAATACATAGAAAACACCCATGACTCAGGAACAAATATCCATGCTCATCACAAGAATAAATGCCCTTACCAGGATTTGAACCCGGGACCATCAGCTTCGTAGGCAGGGTCACTACCCACTAGGCCAAACCGGTCGCCAAAATATACTTATTCATATTAAATATTATGAGACAATCTTATGACATAAATCGACCTAGCCTCACGGTAACGTCAATATGGCTTAGGTTAGGTTAGGTTAGGTTAGGGGTCCCCCCGCGGGTTGCCCACCTTGTCGTGGTGGAGGGGCTTAGTAGCCGTGGCTTGGTCACCCACGGTGAAGCGAAGAGGCAACCAGGGCCGGCCTGTTTGAGGTGCGGGCTGGCCCGAGGAGGACGCTCCAAGTGGGCTTGGTGAGCCCGCTTGTGACGCGCTGGAGGTGGACCGTCGAGGAAGAGGAGTGTCGGTATTGCGGTGAGCCGTTCTCCCTATCCTCGACGGCCGAGGTGGGATCGCAGGGGAAGAGGCGTGATGGTATCACGATGCGCCACTCTCCCTATCCCCTGCGACCTTGGCGGGGCCGTTCCGCAGTAGCGGCGTTGGTGGGGCTGCAGAGGAAGAGGAGTGTCGGTATTACGGTGTGCCGTTCTCCCTGTCCTCTGCAGCCGAGTTGTGGTTTGCGGCAGAACCATGGACCTCATCTGCCGCCGGGCGCTGGGAGTTTTCTGGCGCCCGTGGCCTCCTTGTGGCGGGCTCGGGGGGGTTCGCTACACTGCAGGACGGAGGCCGAGGAGGAAGGCGCGTCGAACCATCTGGCGCGCCTAGCGTGAAGGGCCTTCGGGCATTTGCGAGGGAGCCGCTCGCGGGCGGCTGCCGCCGGTGGGGTCGCGGATGAGTGCGCAAGCGTTCCCGTAACCCCACCAATAAGGCGGCGAGGTGACATATGGGGGGTTTTTAGTGGGTATACCGTCGGCCTCATTAGCCTGGACGGGAGTCCCACATAACCACTCGGGTCGCCCCCCGCACCCGGGTGGTATGCGTAATGCATTTTCCCCCCTAGGAAAAAAAAAAAAGCAGTAAGTTCCGAGAAACTCTTTGGGGTTTGAACCCGCGACCTCCGGATTGCAAGTCGCACGCTCTTACTACTAGGCCACCTTACTTCAATGCTCGAAAAATATAATATATTTGTCACTTTTCTGAGTAAAAATATCTTATTTAATAAAATATTAAATACCTACAAATTAATGTTTTAATATTCAAGTCTTTTGAAAAACAAATCTCCCCTAGCTTATGAGTCAATTAATTCCTTGCCCTAAATCTTGTTAATTTTAATAAAATAAATTTAATTAAGCCCTCATTTCAAGATTTCACAAAATGAAGCTCATTAAATTCTAATAAATCATAAAACTGATCTCCAATAACAGACACGTCTGTTTGAGCTTGGATTTCACTTGAAATGATGAATTGATGATGCAATTTCATTCCCATATTAATTAAGCAATATTGGTTTTATAATTTCAAGGCAACTCCAAATGTCATATTGCGGGGTAAGATTGAAACTTCAACTTACCTATTTAAGAGTTATTATTTTCATTTTTTCTTTATTATAATTCATAATTATAACGCAATTAAAGATATACGCAAAATTGTAATGATAGTACAGACTTTTACGTTCGTAATGTAAACTTTTAATTTATTTCACCCGACTGCCGAAGGAGGCTTATATTTTTCGAGCATTGAAGTAAGGTGGCCTAGTAGTAAGAGCGTGCGACTTGCAATCCGGAGGTCGCGGGTTCAAACCCAAAGAGTTTCTCGGAACTTATGTACGAAATATCATTTGATATATAGTTATATACTAGTCGCTTTTCGGTGAAGGAAAACATCGTGAGGAACCGGACTAATCATTATAAGGCCTTGTTTACCCTTTGGATTGAAAGGTCAGATGGCAGTTGCTTTCGAAAAAACTAGTGCCTACGCCAATTCTTGGGATTAGTTGCCAAGTGGACCCCAGGCTCCCATGAGCCGTGGCACAATGCCGGGAAAACGCGAGGAAGATGATGATGACTCGTAAATATAATACTAGTAATAGCCGAGCAAATACGTCCGGCATCACATAATTCTCAATAAGTGAGTTTCTTGGAACTACACGAAATATCATTTTTAATATTTATTAGTATTTCTTCGGTAATAAAGAACAAACCTTCTTCATTTTCTGAGATAACAAGGTTCAATGTCAGTATACATTTTATCAGTATTTCTTTGGATTTAAAGGTTAAATGTTATATTAGAAAAGCCTTACCATCATTTGCACCATCTCTCTCAGGCCTAGGTGAAGATGCGGGCTCGCTTTTCACGATGCTAGTGACATTGGCAGCAGTGGCTACGGAAGGTCGAGGAGGCACGGCTGCCACCGCCGGTGCGGGCGGCACTGCGGACTCCCCCCACCATCGGTCGTTGGATTCATCTGCAATTGAGATTATATGAGACTGGGGTTGTAAACAGAAGTTGTAGTACATCGCCTGACCAGCTTAGCCTAGTTGTGTATTTAGCTATACATAATTATTGCGTTTAGCCCTTCAGGAAAGGTTTTAGAAAGCCGGCGGTCCCGAGGCCGAATACCGGTAACAGCACAAATTTGCGTGATGAACAAGAATACTTATAAATTAATGGGTACTCAGACTTCCATATAAGTTACAATCTTGGTTTTTAGACGTTTGTGTGTAGTTATATAGATACATTTTTACTTAACACTAACGATAGTTAATTTATGTATATAAACACAATTCTTCATAACATAATTTATGTACCTCCTCCTTTTGATTAGTTACATATGTAATTTATTGAATAAGGTACTACACCTTCGAACTTTGGTGAAATATATCAATTTACGAGTGCTGTGATGAATTCTGATTTAGCAAATGACTCTCAAAATCGCATGCACAGTTATGTTGCTACTGAGTGATTTTCTATAATAGCACCTAATATTTAGTTATACTTATAGTTATACATAGAATTGTATCCCGAACTCGGAACACAAGCTCAAAGAGAATACTAAAGCGGTTGCGTTGTCTAATATTATGAGTACAGACAATTACATACATGCTTCTCATTTATATTATATACTGGAAGCTTGGGAAATTAATTGAACATAAATGAGTTCAAATGGTAGCATTTATACATGTGTTATATGCGACTCAGAAATGTATTGAAAGTTTTAATACTTATTTATGTTAAACACACTTTCCGAAACATTCTGACGTCTTTTCATTGAGGCAATTATTTTAATTAAAACGAAGTACTCTTGGGCTTATCTCGCATTTATGTAGATTAAAACTCCAAATGACACCGTTATTAAAAACCTTAGGAAAAAATTGTTTTTTGATTAATTAATATTTTTGTTGTCGTAACAAAACATGGAATGTATATTAATACTAAGTTTTCGGTATTCTTATACAAGAGGATTTAAACAGTATCAGAAAATGAAGATTGTTGTTGTTGTTTGTTTGTTCCAACCGGGAGACGCATACAATACAAATAGACTGGTGATGACGGGTATCGGTGGTTAGGTTTTTTTTTTTATCAGACCAACTAAATGATTGCATCTTGTGTGTACCTCATGTATCTTTAAAACGGAAAATTACAAAAAAAAACTAGATATTCTCTAATCAGTCTCCATTATATCTTCTCTGGACCTCATTACTTAGTTTCCGATCAACCTTAACGAACAAATATCTAAAGTAACCCGGTAAACTATAAACTCATTGATGTTTTGCAGACAGCAATCTAGTAAATCGCTTCAGGTCGGAGCGAGGAGTTTTATAGTGAGGCAATAAAGGTGTTCTACCCGCAATAAACTCTGAGGATGAAATTACTCGGGACTGTATTGTCTTCAGTGGCCTTGTCGTTTCGAAGTTAGTAATGTATGCTTTTACGATGAGGCAACATCTGTTATTGTGTGTGTGTGTGGAATCAGCTACAAAAGATTAGCACAATGAGTTATCGTTCAGTAATAGGGCAGTACACAAATTGAAAAAAATATATGTTATAGAATATTAGTTTATACATAAAATATCCAAAACTGACGGGTGCCTTCTCTGGGAACAATAAAAAAGATCTAAAAATTTCACTATTTACAAATGTATTAGGGACTTAATTTTTTTAAAAATATTACTAGCATATTACTTAAGTTACAAAACATAGATACAGGTGTTTAGATAATAATATATAAAAACCGTTTTTTTTTTTACTTTTTCGAAAACCTATTTGGTACAAACATCTCAGGCTCAATATTTGGTAAAATAGCTACTTATTCTTTAAAATATATTAACAAAACGACAATCCCCTTTCTGGGGTTATTAAATTAAATTAGAAATTATTTATGAAGACTGGTTTAAGTACTTTGATGGAATGTAATAATAATACGTGCAGTGCTTCCTAATGAACTAATATTGGATTTTAATGAACCCTCATATTGGTTTATCATTATAATCATATCATGTTAACAAACAGCCTTTGTTATAGAGCGTCGCATTTAATAATCCTTTCATGCCTACGAAGGAGTTCTCAAGTTAATATCCTTGTATGGGCATTTATTTGTATTTAACACATGGATATTTGTTCCTGGGTTATGGATGTTACCTAAATCTGATTATTATTTAATTATTTGATTATATTTCTTGATAGCGTTAAACGGTATTCGTTTGACATTTCTCGGTGATGGGAACGTACCCCTAATTTCAGAATATTTTTTACGAGTACCGATACATTTTTACGTTTTCTCCTGGCAAGGTTTCAAATTTTTCTGCACAGTTGTTTACTACAACTACACTACTTAAATACGTGCTGAGACCACGTAAAACTCCAGACGAGGTTCTCACTCAGCCTCTCATGTGTAGCGGAATTTGTGGGAGCCAAGCGAAAGTTGCCAATTTAATCAACATATGACTTTGACATATATTAAAGTGGCTTTGGATGGAGGAATCCCGTGTATTTACTTTGTTAACTGGGTCATGACGCGACTGATGTTCTTAGTTACCATATCTGTTCTGATCAACAAGAATATAGGAGTTCGGCTCAGGTCGAAACTTCAATGGTATGCTTCAAACCACTACCTGCGCCTTTATATATAAATTATTATTTCGGATATAGTTCCACGTAAAGCGTCGCTGTAACGATATTCTTTTAATCATTTTGTTTTTCACTAATTATAGGTATTTTATGCCCTGGTTACATAATAAATATAAATGTAACAGGACCTTAAAGACCCGTATATAATGTTGCGATAGTTATTTTGTAATTATTCAATATATACAGTCATCATCAATAATAGCCGAAGAAGCAATGTGCCAAAAGTATCTGCCGTCGTGAAATACTTTTCCAACTAAAGGTAGATTTGTACAGTTCGCGTTCAATCGTATCATTTGCAGTCTAATTGTTCTACGTATAAAAGAGAAATCTACAGTTTTTGTTTAGCTTTTAGAGAACGGTAGAGAATTTTGACGCGTAGTCTAATCGGCTACTTTTGATGCTGACTCCTGCATAAAAATATGTATGCAATGCAGGGGTACTAAAGCAACTATGATTTGATCAACACAATTGACAAGATCGCACTAGTAGGTACCTAACTTATAAGGATAGCAATAATAATTTGGCAATTTAGTCTAAATTTAAACTAACTGTATAATAGAAGCTAATACAGACAGCATTGTAAAAGTGTTGTCAACTGTATCTAGTTACTGAAGCTAAGCCATCGTCATAGGACGGTACTCGTTAGTTCTATTGTGTGCTCTTAAGATGTGACTTAGTATGACGCAACATCCTACCCACCGAAGTGCAAACTATATTAACTTATAACTATGAAACATTAAAGGATAGCGAGCACTTTTCAAATTAAGCAAATTTTGGGTAGAAGTACCTATATACTGTTTTCGTTAAAAACCGTTTAAGATGGTTGGTTTTCTCTCGAGTCAAGGTAGTTTGATGATCACTTTTTTTAACCATCTCTATAACGTAATCTGGTTCCTCAATATTCTTGGGTGTATGTAAATGATATTGTACCTATAAGTACTAAAATGCGTTCACTAATTTCTAAAAGCAACTGCGGTGGTATCATGGTCGTTTTTTTTTAATCACTTGTCATGTCATGTGTCACTTTCGCACTTATATGTTATAACGTGAAGAGCATGATGAAAGATAATAAAAAACAGACCATCTTGGCTTTACTGAAAACGGGAATATTCAAACTATAAAACCAATAAAATACGACTAAATCACAAATCTTTTATATACCTGCATGATAATGATTCTGTAACTTTTAATTACAACCATAAAAGTGAAATAGACTTTTTATGATATAAAATTAGTCTATTTTAGTGCTTTTATGTCAGCATTACTCTAAGCCCCGCATCAACACTTCGCCACGTCAGGGCAAAAGTGGATTAAATGATAAAAGGCTCCCAAGGAACCGCGTGACTCCTCATAATCTCGCTTTATTAGCTCTAAGTTCTGCCTTTTCGGCATATTATATTATTAAGGAAAATCTGCTCAAGAGCGGTACCTTACTCTAAATTAGCCATGTTTTTATGTTGTCTCCAGAATAGGATGTTATTTTAAAATATTATAAATTTACGATACAATCGTCAGTCGGTAACCGATAAAATTATGTTATGATTATGAGTATTATGACATACTCAACTTTTGGGGTACATTTTTTTTCATAAATAAAAAAATATAAAGAGAGACTAAAAATGTTATTCAATTTTAATTATTAAGAAAATAATGGCTGTAAATATTTTGGTAATATTAAAAAAAATTAGATAAGTATACAAAATGAATGAGTAGGTGTCATTTGATAATTACTTATATATATTTACCAATATTTATAATCTGCAATTTCCACTACACAAACTAAAGAGAAATAAGTATCTCGTAGTCACTAATATTAATAAAATGTTAAACCTAAGTATATAAATTGATCGTGGTATTCCCTAAATTAACTTCTTCCGAGTTTTAACCGTAACGAGAACTTTTAACTTAAAATTCCTCACGGCCCAGTGATTTTGTCTACGCGGCCTAAAACGACGCCGTCAAAAATAATTAAAAAACCACTCACCGACATCGTCGTGTTCGAGATCTGATACGTCGTGAGCAACCTCGTCTTCCTCGGGAGCACTCTCGTAGCGCTCCTTCAAAACCGTCCGGGGTACTGCAACCAAAACGACTCTTTAACCAACCATTTATAAGACTCAAATTTCATTAAAGATAAGCTCACAAGTCGACTCCTTGACACTTAAACTGAACGTTAATTTTAGACTCGGGGTGAATTGGGGTTTGTAGTATCTTTATTTTTTTGTATTTTAAGAGCACGCCTAAGTTTTATGAGGATAAAGGAATAAAAGCAATCTTGGGAAGACGTGACGTTGTCATACGCTGCGTGTTTTATTATTATAATGAAATCCCACGTTTAGAGTTATTTTGGGTACCTTGACATTTAAAGGGAAAGGGAAAGGGAAAAGTGTGGACTGAACGAAGATGTAGTGACAAAAATTGAGAAAGGTATGTTGAGATGGTTTGGACACGTGGAAAGAATGAGTGAAAGAAGGTTAACAAAGAGAGTGTATAAGGGAGAAGTAGAAGAGGGAGCTGGAAGGGGTAGACCTCGGCGGACTTTCTCTGATCAAATCGGGGAAATCCTGAAAAAAGGTCAGGTCAAGAGCACCCTAAACCGACGAGCATGTATGAGGAATGTCATGAAAGTGAATGAAGCGAAAGAGGTATGTCAGGATCGTAGCAAGTGGAAATCCGTGGTCTCTGCCTACCCCTTCGGGAAATAGGCGTGATTATATGTATGTATATGTATGACATTTAAATTATATGTAGCTGTTGTATTACGGGACTTATTCTCGAGGCGGGTACAATGTGAATGTGGCTTTAAAATTCACTTACAAAAACTGTGTTCTTTTAGCTTGTTAAATTTACTGACTTCGGTCCAATATTGATTTTACTATTAACTGCCCAAGGTGGGTTATAGGTATGTATGCGTGTGCGTAGAGCTAATTACAAGTAATTTTGACTTGGTCTGTTTGAGTGAAGAAAGTTCACCTGGTATGAGCTCAACTACATGTCTATGACCGTATGTCTAATTTAATATTAGGATATCTGTGTATATATATCTGTGTGTATATATATATATATATCCATTATGTATATTGTTATTGTAAATAAAGAATCATTATATTAGGATGTCAATTAGATCTGGATTACTTATGCGTCCGATCTGTCAGTGTCAAAAGTAACGTTTCTTCAACCATAAACGGCACTTTTGACACTGACAGATCGGACGCATAAGTAAGTAAATCAGATCCATAACTAATCCAGATCTAATTCATATCCTGATATTAAAATTAAGATACGCCTGATTATCTATCGAGAACAGATTGGTGGGTACGGCTGCGTCTTTGTTCGTTATTGCTCGACTTGGATTAACCTTTCATATGTGTGTGGTTGTCAAAAATCGAGGGTGTAAACCTCGATTGTGCTGTAGTGTATAAATGATGCCTAAAAATTCGACCAGGATCCTTATTATACAGAGACAAAAGGTTTTGAACCCGGATATGTCCTTAAACTACGTCCAAAAGAGAGGTATTGGCATTGTGAATGTCATCTGATCATCTCGCTGTATGTGGTGGGGCACAACACAGTGGATGTCATTCCAGATATAGAGCAGAGACCAACTGGGGAAGTACCCCACTTACTGGGTAAGTACTTGACCTTAAAATATATGTAGTTAAATAAATAATAATAATAATAATGTCGTAATAATCGACTTGTTATTTAAATTTATTTCTGAAATTTATGAATCTTGTATATTTATCTACCTGTAATTTATACTAGTCATGTAAGCCTGACCTGTAATTTACATTATCAATAAACTATGAGTATGAGTACCTCCATCTTACAGAAAACCGCAGCCAAATAACACTAGAACCTTCTCATAATGTTGTGTTTCTGCCAGTGAGTAAGGTTGCCAGAGCTCTACAAGGGTGCGGAGTAATGTTAGGATTGGCAATTCGCATATAACTCCTTTGGAGTTGCACGCGTACATAGGCTACGGATACTGCTTACCATCAGGTGGGCCGTATGCTTTTTTGCCACCGACGTAGTATAAAAATAGCTTACAATTTCATTTTGTGAGTTTTTATAGGTCCTGTGGTTCCTGGCGCCATTTTTTGAAAAAAAAATTATTGATAAGTCTGTGTACTGAAATATCTATAGTAAACTAGACGTGAACAATTCTTAAACTGAAAAAGCATTGTCACGTGCATTTATCGTAAGAGATTTATCTAAGGTTTTCATCCGATTTGTATTTTTAAACTTGGCTAGACTTTAGAGCTACCGAAGCGCTGCAAGTGATGTCGTGAGTCGTGATCAATGGTTCGCTTCGCAGCAGAAGAAAGCCTAGACATTCAGTTATATAAATCTAAGGCGCCTATTGTGAATCGATCATCTTTGTAGACTGAGTTCTATTATAATCAGAGCTTTTGTAAGGATCTGTCAGAGTTCCAAGTTGGTATTATTCGCGAGACTATTCAAATTCAGGGATAGGCGACTATAAGGGGGTTTGTATAGTGATGTTGCACATGTGTTTATTTGTATACATAATATTATAGTATTCCGTGGCCAAAAGTCCCTACTTTCGCGTAGGTAGGCACTGTTTTAGCACGAAGGGTGTCGTGTAGATACTGAAAATCTGAAACTGAAATGAACGCTTATGGTTTCAGAGTGCGGCCAAGGAATTAGATAAATATTAAAAAATATCTACTCTAGTCAAGCTACCAAGAAAACAGTCTTAAGCATAATCCACTTGTTTCGTAATAAATTTATAATACCATTACAATCTGAACTAATATTTGCTCTCGATAAAACATCTTTTATAATGTGAATCAATGTAGAGGTTCTTTACTTTTTATATGGAAAGGTCTATAATATAAATAATATAATACTCCGGAAACCCGAGAAAAGTAAACGAAGGCTGATATTGTTTAATTTGAAGAACATAGTGACTATCTAGCATGCCTACATTTTACATTGATATTGAAAATCAAAATAAAATAATAAAACAAACAGAGCTACTGTATTCTATGGTTTAAAATATTCAAACAGCATATTTACTTTATTTAAACTAAACGCAGCGTTGAACGCATGCGTCAAACGGTGTGTAAGGAAAGGAAAATGACAATGCGCTTACCGCCGCGTTTACCGCGTAAAACTATAGGTTCGCCGCGTTTACGGCAAACGACTGCGCGCTTAAAACTGAGTTGCCAAAATATCTGTTGAAATTGAGTTACTTGATATAAAAGCCTTAAAATCTGCTGCTACAATATTTCATTCCTTTCTCATACGATTTTATTACTCGACATTCAGTCGTACTGAAATAAATACCTAAGTAAGTACTAAATATTTCGGCTTGAACTGACGTAGATTGAGATTTAAATACTATGGGATGTTCCGTCGAATAAAAATTGAGGCTTGTAAGTAGATGAAATTATTAATTATTGTTTACGAAAGCTTTTTATAGGTTTTTGTACGTTATAAGCAAGCGTTTCGGTATAATTAGATACCGCAATCATAACCAGGTATAAACCACTATACTATTACATTACTTCAGTGTAAAAATGTTAGTTTTTAGGGTTCCGTAGTCAACTAGGAACCCTTATAGTTTCGCCATGTCCGTTTGTCTGTCTGTCCGAGGCTTTGCTCCGCGGTCGTTAGTGCTAGAAAAATGAAATTTGGCATGAACATATAAATCAATAAAACCGACAAAGTCGTACAATAACATCATTTTTTTTGCTTCAACCCTACAGTGTGGAGTATCGTTGGAAAGGTCTTTCAAAACTAATATGGGTCTTCAACAAATATTTTTTTATAAAGTGAATATATTCGAAGATAGTTGCTCCGAACGAAAAAAAATATGTCCCCCCCCTCTAACTTTTGAACCATAGGTCCAAAAAATATGAAAAAATCGTGGAAATAGAAATTAAGAAATACATTAAATGAAAACTTACTATATAATATATCATTATATATTATATAGTAAGTTTTCTATAACTATAGCGGACATGATCAGTTAAGCTGTTTTTGAGTTATCGCAAAAAGTTTCCCCTTCATAGTAGAATTAGTAGAAAGATGTACATCCACAGTTAAACGTTATTCCGACATTAAATGGGTTGTTCAAGTAATTTGGCATTATTCATGTAAATAATCTAAAATTTATGATAAAAATTTGCTTATTTTACTCATTCTATTTTTATTTAATATTTAATTTGTCAAAAACAGTTTGATTGGCTGCATGAGTAAAGCCGTTGACTATTGACAGTTTTAGAACGAAAGAGTAAAAATTAAAAAGTAAGAGGCAATTCCGCTAATTTTATATTCATATTAGTTTATTGCACTCATGTACGATGCATTATGTCTAGGACTTATTGTTATACTTTACTTTTTCATGCTTAAATGAACCAAATCATTTTAAAATTACTGCAGGTTGCTAAAATATGTGTTTTATTCATCTATATAGCAATCTAAATGTTTTTCACTATGGGATATTTATCTTTAGACATGCAAAGTCTCCGATTGCAAGTAAGTCTGTTACTTTAATTAGGTACTGATTATGCAAATTTTCCTATTTGTTTAACTCGGGTGAAAGGTACCGTTTCATCCCTACCTAACAATCTATACTTTAAGCCCCAGTTTAGCTTATTGTGACGGAAGAGTAACTACGGAACCCTACACTGAGCATGGCCAGACATGCTCTTCGGGGCGGCTAGTGCTCTATGAGCAGAGGGGTATCCGGGGCGCGAGGGCTATGGCGTGCGGGGTTCCACAGGGGTCTGTCCTGGGTCCTCTCCTGTGGAACCTCGGTTACGATTGGGTGCTCCGGGGGGTGCAGCTTCCCCGCATGGTCACCGTGTGTTATGCGGACGACACACTAGTGGCCGTGCGGGGAAAGGAGCTAGAGGAAGTGCTCAGAAGGGCGGCGGTGGCCACCGAGCTTACAGTGCAGCGCATAGGACTCCTGGGGCTTCGGGTCGCCCTGCCGAAAACCGAGGCCATGGTCCTCGGGCGAACAAGGGGGTGGGGGCAGCTGCCGGAGAGCACCAGAGTAAGGGTGGGGGGTGAGTCTGTCCAGGTCAAGGCCCACATCAAGTACTTGGGCCTTGTCCTGGACAGAAAGTGGAATTTTGAGGAGCACTTTGCGAGACTGGCTCCTCGTCTCGTGGGTGCTGCCTCGGCTCTGGGCCGCCTCTTGCCTAATCTGGGGGGGCCGAATGCCCCATGTAGGCGTCTATATGCGGGGGTAGTCCGGAGCATGGCGCTCTACGGATCGCCAATCTGGGCCGGACGGCTGACGAGACGCGCGAAGGCACTGCTCCGTCGGCCGCAGAGGTTCATGGCCCAGAGGATGGTGAGGGCCTACCGCACTACCTCTCACGCAGCGGCATGCCTCCTTGCCGACACTCCGGCGTGGGAACTAGACGCGGGGGTGCTGGCTGAAAGATACTGGCAGAGGGCGGAGGCCAGGAGGCGTGGGGAGCCCACAGATGCGAGAGAGGTGGAGAGGTTGGCCCGAGCAGCCGCGGAGCGCCTTAAGGAAAGATGGAGGAATGCCTTGGAGGATAGCCGTTATGGAACCCGAACCATAGGGGCTATCCTCCCAGTAATGGATGAGTGGTTGGGGAGAAGGAAGGGGGCCCTGACATTCAGGGTGACGCAGGTAGTGTCCGGACACGGCTGTTTCGGACACTACCTGCACAAGATACAGAGGGAACCGGGGCCCCAGTGCAACGAATGTGGCGCAGCGGATGACACGGCCCAGCACACTCTGGAAGAGTGCAATCGCTGGGCCGTGGAAAGAGTGGCCCTTAGGGCGGTGACGGGGGTTGCGGACCTCTCGCTACACAGCATAATTGTGGCGATGCTGGGTAGCGAGAGGAAATGGGAAGCGGTGGCCTCCTTCTGCGAAAAAGTCATGTCGCAGAAGGAGAAGGCGGAGAGGGAGCGAGAAGCATCTGCGAATGCGCCTCCTCTCCGTCGCAGGCGGCAGGGTCGAGGGCGAAGAGCCCATGCTCGCCTCGAGCCTTAGTAGGGCCAGCGGGTACCAAACCCGCACTGCACGGCCCCATAGACGTTGTCGGGGGAGGGGGATCAAGCGTTTCTGATCCCCCCCTCCATTAGGAGGGTGCCTTGGCGACAAGCCGGGGCTGACGTAATATTTATTTTTTTCTCTTTCTGATATTTGCGTGTAAATTTTTCACAGTACCGCACATTAATTTGAAACCATTACTCACTATCACCTTAGTGACGTTTTCAATGAATTGATTCTAATATAGTCCTTCATGTAATCCGACAACGGCGACCTTTACAATTTTCTCTGATCAGCACGTATATGGGCCGCAAAACCGAACTTTGCCTTAAATTAAATTAAATGAAAGCCCAGAACTTAGCAATTTCACGAATTTCAGAGTAGTATCGGAATATGTCTGTCAAAACACGGTGAAATTTCGTTCTAGAAGATAGAACTGTGTGTATTCAAGTGCACTAGGAAGCTGGCTATCTAGAACTCTTGAGATGCTAGGTATCAGACCAGCTTTCGCTGGGATGCTAAGCTCAGAACTTAGCATAACATCGATTTCGATACCATTATCGGACAGTCTTTCAAAACTCTGCCAAAGTTAGTTCTAGAAGATAGAACTGTGTGTATTTTAGTTCACTAGGGAGTTGGCTATCCAGAACTGCTGAGATGCCGCGTACCAGACCTGCATTGGCTGGGATGCTAAGCTCAGAACTTTGCAATATCTCGATATCGATACTATTTTCGGACATAGTCTATCAAAACTCTGCCAAATTTCGTTCTAGAAGACAGAACTGTGTGGATAGTAGTGTACTAGGGAGCTGGCTATCTAGAACTGCTGAGATCCTGGGTATTAGACATGCATTCTCTGGGATGCTAAGCCCAGAACTTAGCAATTTCATGAATTTCAGGGTAGTATCAGACTAAGTATGTCAAAACACGGTGAAATTTCGTTCGAGAAGATAAAACTGTGTGTATTCTAGTGCACTAGGAAGCTGGCTATTTAGAACTCTTGAGATGCTAGGTATCAGTCCAGCTTTCGCTGGGATGCTAAGCTCAGAACTTAGTAATATCTCGATATCGATACTATTTTCGGACATAATCTATTAAAACTCTGCCAAAATTAGTTCTAGAAGATAGAACTGCGTGTATTTTGGTTCACTAAGGAGCTGGCTATCCAGAACTCCTAAGATGCCGGGTACCAGACCTGCATTGGCTGGGATGCTAAGCTCAAAACTTTGCAATATCTCGCTATTGATACTATTTTCGGACATAATCCATCAAAACTCTGCCAAATTTCGTTCTAGAAGATAAAACTGTGTGTATTCAAGTGCACTAGGAAGCTGGCTATCTAGAACTCTTGAGATGCTAGGTATCAGACCAGCTTTCGTTGGGATGTTAAGCTCAGAACTTAGCATTATATCGATTTTGATACCATTATCGGACAGTCTTTCAAAACTCTGCCAAACTTAGTTCTAGAAGATAGAACTGTGAGTATTTTAGTTCACTAGGAAGTGGGCTATCCAGAACTGCTGAGATGCTGGGTACCAGACCTGCATTGGCTGGGATGCTAAGCTCAGAACTTTGCAATATCTTGATATCGATACTATTTTCGGACATAGTCTATCAAAACTCTGCCAAACTTAGTTCTAGAAGATAGAACTGTGAGTATTTTAGTTCACTAGGAAGTTGGCTATCCAGAACTGCTGAGATGCTGGGTACCAGACCTGCATTGGCTGGGATGCTAAGCTCAGAACTTTGCAATATCTTGATATCGATACTATTTTCGGACATAGTATATCAAAACTCTGCCAAATTTCGTTCTAGAAGATAGAACTGTGTGGATGCTAATGAACTGGGGAGCTGGCTATCTAGAACTGCTGAGATCCTGGGTATTAGACATGAATTCTCTGGGATGCTAAGCCCAGACCTTAGCAATTTCACGAATTTCAAGTAGTATCGGACTAAGTCTGTCAAAACACGGTGAAATTTCGTTATAGAAGATAAAACTGTCTGTATTCTAGTGCAACAGGAAGCTAGCTATCTAGAACTCCTGAGATGCTAGGTATCAGACCAGCTTTCGCTGGGATGCTAAGCTCAGAACTTAGCAATATCTCGATATCGATACTATTTTCGGACATAATCTATCAAAACGTATCTATATATTATAAAAATATATTTTAAAGCTAAACTCATACATAAGTGTTATAAATATCCGGTCGCACTGTGCACAATAAAGCTGCCCTTGGTCGTTATATGTATATGCGTAGGATGGTTTATCGCTTTTGGTCCAGGTGTTCCAGTCGAGATTCTTCAATTTGATTCTAATATCTGGGTGGCCAACTGTCGTTTTAAAAGATAACACAATTTATCCCTAAGAGTGAGTGATAATTAACTAAGTAGTCAAATCAGTTACCTAGTTAAAGAATGCATTTTGTGAAGTCACAATGAATCCATATCTTTAAAATGATTACTCATTATACGAAATATTTACTCACTATTATCAAACAGATACGTTTAGTTAAGTACGCGACTGAAAAAAATTCCGGGTGACATGAATGGAACATGGCAATGTATTTTTATATGCTTGACTTCTATGAAATTTCCTATAGAAAGTAACCCTTTTTCAGGAGACGTTCTTATGTCCATTGCAGCTGCATCACTACAGCGACATTACTGCTACGGCGTTGACGCGGCCGTTATCACTGACAAATTCCTTGATAAAGTTAGGGACGTTCGTAACCGGCAATAATGACTGCCGTCATTAGAAAGTTGAATCCGTCACTCATTTTATTAAATAAAATAACAACAGTAATGCAACTGCAGCTGTATTACTGTTAGGGCATTTCTGATGCGGCCGCTGTCGCTGTCAAATTCCTTGATAAAATCAGTGACCGAATTACTGCCGCGATTAGAACGTTCAATTCGTCATTTTTTTTATTAAATATAATGACAATAGTAGTGCTGCATTATTGTTGGGGGATTACTGCTGCGGCGTTTATGCGAGACCTGTTACTGTCAATTTCAGTGATAACAAAAGTGCCGCCACAATAATCAAGTTGCAGTTGCCAACCAAATATCAACTTTTCTGTTAAAATTTTAATATTTCATTCCTCTCAGTAAAAATATGTACCTACATTAAAATTTTATGTACTTCTGCTTATAAATAAAAATCCATTCGTGTTTGAATCCTATTATTTAATTCGTGGCATTGAGTTTTCCGTTGAAAATGTACGTCATTGTTCTATTTTGGAAAAGCACTCCTACAAATATAACATAAGAAAAAGTGAAATATTTATCCCCGGTTCGTAAAGACTAACTAGTAGGTTAGTACAAGTAAGCCCAGAGAAGATGGCGATCCATTTACATTGAATTACGTTATTATTTAAACGAATTCAATGGTAGTTTATTTATTTATTAACATGTAGGAACATTTGAGCTTCGGTTTTATGATTGTACTTTTTCTCTGCAGCTGACCGTACGAATTATAAGTAGGTATACCATAATTTGAATAAAACTGTATTCTAATAGGAAAGAAAAGTACAACCAGCGATAAAAGCTTGTACCAAACACGAAATGTGTGACAAAAACGTATATATTGCTGTTTAAGATCAATCACGTAAGACATATTATTCCCACATAAAATCAAAGAAAATACGGTATCAAGTGAAAGATAAATCTCAATTATCTCCAAAAGTTTTTTTATAACACACATCATTCTAAAGTTGTGTACAAACTGACAAAGTAATGGAACATTGGAAGCCTTTTGGAACATTGAAAAGTACTTCTCATTTTTACGAGTACGGATGTATAAAAGAGATCCAATGCCACTGGACCGTCTGTCTACCTAACTAAAGATCACTAACGGTCCGATTCGAACTTTATATATCAGTGTCAAAAGTGACGTTTCTTCAACAAAAACGTCACTTCGGACACTAACATATCCAATCCATCTTCTTCTTGTCTTCTCGGCTGCCGAATATTGTGCTCCAGTATGGCTAGAGAGCGCACATGTTCAGAAAGTGGACACTAACAAGGAAAGGTACCCAACTGTCCAGTTCCGATTTGATTCATATTTATATATGTTATAGAGTAGTCTAAAATAACGGACACTTTATTTATTTTTTAGCTGCCACGGTCGCAAAGCCCATGGTGGAAGAGTCGGCACAAACAACTTTGATGGCGCCGGCAAACCCCTCCACCCAAAGGGGGGTGACCAGACCGCGGCAGGCGAAAGAGCCCGGGCCATCGACGAAACAGAAGCAAAGGACCCCAGACACCTCTAGCCAGGCAGTGGCAGCCCCTACCCCCGATGCCCCACCACCACCACCATCACCAACACCAGCTCCAGCAGCACCAGCCACAAACAACACGCCCCCCGCTACTCTCGACTTCGCCGCACTCGTGGCGATTTTAATTAGTCCGGACGCTCCAGCCGCCTTACTCGCGCAACCTATAATCTAATTAGGTTGCGCAAAAAGAAGAAGGGAAACACGCACAAACAAGCCATGATCGGCCAACTGCTGGCTAATCAATAGCCAAGAAGCCCTCGCCCCTAGAAATGGGCACAGAAAAGACCCGTCCGTCGTAACGGGCGGCGATTAGAGACCGCCAAAAATCCTAAGAAAAGTAAGAAAGGATGGAAAGGCCACTCACTCCTCCACTAAAGGAGATGTGAAAGAAGCAACGAGTCATTATCCAGCTTTTACTTCAGAACGAGTTATAGACGCTGTGTAATTTAAGATGAAACAGAGAAAAAATACAATATCAAATTGTAAAAAATTGTCAATCAGCAATAGACAGCAATAACTAATAAATAAATACAATGTCAGTATAGTTGAAACTGGCGCTTTCATTAATAAAATACAATGTGTATTTTTATACTACGTCGCTGGCAAACAAGTATACGGCCCGCCTCCGTCTCCGAAGCAGTCTCCGTAGCCTATGTACGACTGCAACTCCAGAAGAGCTACATGTGCGTTGCCGACCCTAACACTCCGCACCCTCGTTGAGCTCTGGCAACCTTACTCACCAACAGAAACACAACACTATGCGTAGAGTCTAATGTTATTTGGCTACGGTTTTTTGTAAGGTGGAGGTACTTTCCCAATTGGGCTCAGCTCTAGATCTGGAATGACATCCGCTGTGCTGTGCACTACCACTCAGAGCGAAATGACATTTACAATGCCCATACCTCTCTTTTGGACGTAGCTTAAGCACATACTCGGGTCCAAATCGGGTATTACATTTTATCACGTAAACAGTAATAAAAAATTATGGAAAAATGGATTCTTTAATTAAAAATCGATTTTCAACGAACAACAGACAGTGTAATAATAATTATTATCTTTAGGTTTTACGATCGTAGCCATATTATATAATATTATGTGAATCTGTTTGAAAACCTGGAATAAATTTTACGCACATACTCCTACCCCACCTACACATTATTTGTGCCCTACTTATCGTGTTGTAACCCACTTAATCAAATATAATCATAATCAATCAACATTCATTTACCCCGTCTCAGCTTAGGTAAGACCCAGTCACACAAAGGTGTATTAATGTAGTAAAGTGGTGTCGGTTTTGCCTTTTTATATTTTTTTTGCGATTTTTCTTAAGATTTGAAGCATAATATAATAAATTCAATACGAATAAGTGTGGCATCTACTTAAGAAACAGCCAGACCACTAGACAGGCTGAACATCATTTAGGAAGGCAGCCGGATAGAACACACTTTCGCCTACAAATATCTAGGGGTGACGCTAGACCGATCCCTGACCTACAAGCAGAAAGTGGCGGCTAAGAACAATATCTTGCATTGTAGCACCGGTACCACAGTAGGAGCAACCCCATATACCTTACGCACAACGGCTCTCGCACTCAGCTTCTCTGCTGCAGAATATGCATGTCCAGTCTGGAAAAATTCTACACACGCTGCTCAGGTTGACATAGTTCTCATCGAGTCCTGCTGCATAAGACCCACCAAATGTGAATGCCTTCTTCTTTCTAGAGTTGTCCCGGCATACTGCCACGGCTCATGGGAGCCTGGGGTCCGCTTGACAACTAATCCCAAGATTTGGCGTAGCCACTCGTTTTTACGAAAGCGACTGCCATCTGACCTTCCAACCCAGAGGGTAAAACTAGGCTTTGTTGGGATTAGTCCGGTTTCCTCACGATGTTTTCCTTCACCGAAAAGCGACTGGTAAATATCAAATGATATTTCGTACATAAGTTCCGAAAAACTTATTGGTACAAGACGAGGTTTGAGCCCGCGACTTCCAGATTGCAAGTCGCACGCTCTTAGCGCTAGGCCACCAGCGCTTCAAATGTGAATACCTATACCAATTGAGCAAAATTGCACCGATGGAAATACGCATAGACCTAGCCGTGGCTGTAGAACGCGAAAAACAACTACGCGACCCGCGTCACCCCATGTACAACCATAAACCGTTTACTGCAAGGCTTAAGTCCCGGAAAAGTTTCGTTACAAATTCACCTCTCCAACACCAAACTCCCCAGGAGGCTCGTCTCAAAGCATGGAACTCGCAACTCAATGACAAATCGTTACGAATAACAGCTGTGGAACACCTGCCTTCAGGGGGAAAGGAAAAGTGAGCAATATAGAAAACTCTTAATATATTTAGGACGGGAGTTGGTCGGTTAAAAGGTAACCTTCTGAGATGGGGAATTGGGCGACAAGGTGATACATTCTGGGGTCTCATTTTGAGTCCCCGAAATACAATACACCTGAGACAGTGTTCCTTATGCTCAACAATGTGCATTGAGGAAATGGCAAAGTATTGGCGAACAGAGTTTTAAGAAGTTTGATCCCTTTACACGAAGAAGAGAAGAGACAAAGTGTGGCTTAGGAATAAGTGTGGCTGTCATTCAGATTGGGGATTGTTTACACATCGATTAGTGTTTATTGTGAGTTCATTAATTTGCTACTTGCTACTTTCATCTGGTGGCAAATGTTTAAGTATGATCTCGCACTATACACTAATGAATGTGTGAATAGGCCCCGGAATGAAGGCTGCACCTATCCCCAACCACACTTATTCTTATTAACCTTTTAATATTAGGCACAATTAATAGGGTAGCAAAAAAAATCAAGTCGCATGTAAAAAACTATGGGCCTCACGTGATAATACGACTGTTCGAAATAACGTTTTATTTACTTAATGTATAGAAATGGAATGAATATTTAAACAAACTGCTACTGGTAAAAATATTTGTAACATCAATTTCTGTTTATATTTCATATAACAGATGTGACGCATCACTAAACAGAAAAATTTGCATAGCACCCAAGCGCCCGACGAAAATAGAATCCCGACATAAAATGACGGAATATCGCCCTAACTATGTTAAACTTATAAAAGGTTTTCAATAGAAGGCTGGTTTCCCATTTATGCAGATCATTACATGAGTTTGCATTTTGGAGAATAACAAGTGGGGCAAAGGGACGGAACGTTTTATCTGGATATTTCCATTCAATAAATCCAAGATCTGAGAGCTGTTTGCAAAGTTTATGGCTTACACGTAACTTTCGAGGTTTTAGGAAGTAAACGACCATCAGACATCGCGATCGCTTATAATAAAGGGTTTTGAGTGAAGTATGACAACATTTTGCGGATAGATTTATATACTTAAGTAAATAGTCGGTCTAAAATTAACAAATTCCGGATGATGTTTTGACAATTTGTACACTCTGCGAGGAAGATATCGTCTTATAGAAAATATAAGAAGATAGGATTATTTTTTCTGGATGAAATTTAGGGTTGAGATGTATATTAGCTTCGATTAAAAATAATGGGCAAGATATTAAATTGAAATAATTGAACACAATACTATATTTTTCATTGGGTTTTCCAGTATTATAAGATTTGCCGTTAGGAAATAAAAAGCCGTTTTTCATGATATTCTTTTACTTCTTAGTTTACGGTCAATTTTGAAGTAATGTTAAGTAGTTAAGAAGTATAATAAAAAGTTCCCCTCATTTTTAATTTTCTAGTTGACTGGTACATATTATGTTGCACACAGCTGTAGGTATACACTGAGGGCTGGTTAAACCCGACAGGTTTTAAAGGAGTATTTTTAGCCGCACTTAGAAACTAAAATGTCATACAAGGTTATCTGAAACTGAACATTTCTTGTAAAAAATTGTTTCAGTACCCCTAGTGTAAATATTTTCGACAGCGAAACGTGACGTACGCGTTTGCGTTAAGTGTCATTTTGTATGAGATTTTTGACTTTCCAAAACGTCCCGCTTGGCGCGCTGTTTAAAAACTCATACAAAATGAGACTTAACGCAAACGCGTACGTCACGTTTCGCTATCGACTAAATTTACACTAGGGGTACTGTACTTTCAGTAATAACTTAGTCAAAAACGCCTTTTTGGTTGCGACGCTGCCACTATGTAAATTGGTTTATGGCTCCTTTACACGATGGACCATCATAGTGGACCACTAAGCTGAGAGGGTAGTGGCGTCGGATGGCTTATGGCGCGGCAGGATGGCGATGGGATGGCCGCGGTGTCGGTTTTTCGTCCGCACATCAAAGGCAGTGGACCAGCGATGGCTGTACGCATCTACACGTGGCCCATTCCACAGGTGCGTGCTCGAACGCGGTCGAGTGTGGACGTTCGTGCTGTGTATGATTTTGATTAAAAATGACGAGTACGTGGCCGCATCAAGAAATAATAAAGTTTTTAGAATTATATCGGAGAGAAAGCGTAACTTGGAACCCCAAACATAAAGTCTCAAACTATACAAATAAGGTAGCAGGATATTAAAAAAAAGTTTTTATAACAGATAGTGCACGAATTAATTAGAGGATTAGGAAAATTACATATGCATTACGCAGACATGTGTACATACAGTACATTTACAATTTAAATAAATAAATATACCAATACTAAAATAAATAAATATTAGATACCTACATGTCTAAATATATATACATACATAATTACATATTTATGCAAAATATATACCTACACAGCGGCACATTAAGGAAGAGACAAGTAATGATTTTTCAGTAGGGTTTGAAGAGTTTTTTGCACAAATTTAAAATTACTTAGTTGACGACCTGTCTGGCTCTGGCCTAGTGGGTAGTGCCCTGGGTACCCTGCCTATAAAATATATAAATAAATAAATAAATATTTTAGGACATTAGCACACAAATTGACTGAGTCCCACAGTAAGCTCAATATGGCTTGTGTTGAGGGTACTTAGACAACGATATATATAATATATAAATATTTATAAATACTTAAATAGATAGAAAACACCCATGACTCAGGAACAAATATCCATGCTCATCACACGAATAAGTGCCCTTACCAGGATTTGAACCCGGGACCATCAGCTTCGAAGGCAGGGTCACTACCCACTAGGCCAAACCGGTCGTCAGCCGATGGTCCCGGGTTCAAATCTTGGTAAGGGCATTTATTCGTGTGATGAGCATGGATATTCGTTCCGGAGTCATGCATGTTTTCTATGTATTTAAGTATTTATACATATGTATATATTATGAATCTCGTTGTCTTAGTATCCACAACACAAGCCTTATTGAGCTTCCCGTGGGACTTACAAGGAAAGGTACCTAACTGTCCGGTTCCGATTTGATTTATATTTATATTTGCTATAGAGTAGTTTAAAATAACAGACACCAATTTTTTTTAGCTGCCCAAACTCAACCTGTTGGGAGAAATTGCCCTCCAAAGTACTAAAAAATTACTAAATCTTCTAACTCCTATAGAAAGTGATGCTCAAGCAACTTGCTAGTTACGCTGGTTTGAGTATATGTTTGAGAGCAGGAAAAAATAATGAGCATGTGTTTCGTTATTTCTCTATATCTCAAGTTTTCCTAAAAAAAACCCCGTCTTTTTATGTATCTTTAGCGATAAGATATTATAAAACTTCGAATGTCCAATTTTTAGGAAAGAACGAGTTTCAGCCGATATAACAAAACACGTGCTCATTATTTTTTCCTGCTCTCAAACATATACTCAAACCAGTCATCACCTAGCAAGTTGCTTGAGCATCACTGTCTATAGGAGTTAGAAGGTTTAATAATTTTTTAGTACTTTGGAGGAAAATTTCTTCCAATAGGTTGAGTTTGGGCAGCTAAAAAAAATACGTGTCTGTTATTTTAGACTACTCTGTAACATATCTAAATATAAATCAAATCGGAACCGGACAGTTGGGTACCTTCCCTTGTTAGTCTATTTGTATAATACTGTCCTATAATATTTGTTTATTTATTTATTGCGATGGATAGATAATATCCACCCTAATCTTTTACGTCATTTTTTTAATTACTTTATTATTGTGCAGATTAAGAAATGTTGATACGTGGCGTATAAATAAATTGCTGCAGCGGCTAATGCTTCCACGTCCATCTTGGGAAACAAATAGATCGGAACTGAATGTCGCCATCGTGTAGTGGTGTTTCAACCATCGCATGGCCATCTCGCTGGGCCAGCGCTGGGCCATCATGTAGAGGAGCCATTGACACTAAACATAGACATACCTATTAACACTAAAGTTTTAAGGACACTCGCAATTTTTAAATAAATATCTCGAACAGCTAATTTTAAAGCTTTAACTATTCGTTGTAATGTTTTTTCTTTTGCCAAGATGGAAAAAGAAATAACGTGTCGTGTGCAGAAAACGCAAAATTTTTTTTTTTTTTTGAGGAAACATTTTTTTCCCGAATTTTACCAAAACTCCTATTACGTACAGTCAAGGTATTAAATATAGATACGGATAAAGTTCCAAAAATATGTACCCACTACCATAATGTATGGGCAATTAGGGCGTGTATACAGAGTTTTGGCACTTTGTCCGATATATACCACCTTGACTGTTTTTTTTATACCACGACGGTGGCAGACAAGCATACGGCCCGCCTGATAGTAAGCAGTCACCGTAGCCTATGGACGCGTGCAACACCAGAGGCATTACATGCGCGTTGTCGAACCTTTGAAAACTTGTACACTCCTTTATTGAAGAACCCCATACTGTAGCCCCTCGGGAAAACCTCGGCAGGAAGCTCATTCCACAGCCGAAGCGTTCTCGGGAGGAAATTCCTCTTAAACCGCACAGTACGCGACCATTTAGGTTCTAGGGTGTGAGGATGAACACCCTGCCGACGTCGAGCGGTGCGGTGATTGAAAGCGGCCGTTGCCATCATGTCAAACAATTCTTCAGAGCACAGCCCATTGTACAAGCGGTAGAACATACACAAGGAGGCAAAATCTCTCCTTAGACTTAAAGGTTCAGCATGCAGGTGCTCCTGCCCAAAGGTGACAGCAATACTCCATACATTTTTTGCTCCTTATGACATCAAAAAAAGTACCTACCTTTAATTTTTATTGATGGTATTCCTTTAGAGTAAGTCAGAAAAATTCCATAACGTCAAATTTCTGTAGATAAGATTAATTATCTGAAGATTCGTCATTAAAGAACTTATTATTTATCAAATTAACAGGCGCGTCTTGCACAGCGACGATTTGACGTTGTGGGTGAATATTAAAACAGAGCTAGTAACTATGTTAATCTATATGAAAAGCAAATACAAGATGATGTAAGGATGAAAATTAATTCATGTTCAATTTCACTTGCCTATAGGAACATAACACGATCGCTATTTAGTTGTTGTTTACATGAATTACATGAAAAATGAAAGTTTTAAAAGTGTGAGTGTGACTTTTGACTAGTAGTGTCACACTATTTCAGATATTTTCATGTTGAATCCCTTCCCTTTCGTAATTTGATTAATGTAGTCAAAATTTATGGCTAGACTTGGTAGTTGGTACATATGCTAAATTAAAAGCATTCAGACTGCTTACTGAAAGAAAACATCGAATCTGTGTGACATTTATTGATAAGTTTCTAGTATGAAATGCCTTAAGAATGCATTTTTTTTACATACAATAATCTAAATCATCTTCAAACCTTTACCGTAAAGTCGGGTTACATGACCCTTTTTTCTTGTATTTTGTTATATACTTCTAGATCATTACGTTTCTATCCTTGATCCGAATTTTTAGTTACGATTAGGTGCATCTAAAGGATACGTCGGATAAGTAAACGTAAAAAAAAAGTAAAAAAAAACCTTCTGTGTATTTTTTTTATTTTTTCATTTTTGGGCCAAAGTTGATCTTAGATGCGGGTAAGTTTGAATTTTATACTTATTTTCATACAGAAAGTCTCACTATTAATCTAAACAACAAAGAAACCCAAGAAACCTCTTTAAGGTAGGCTAGTAAATGAAACGAATCAATTTTTGATACAATATTTGACATTTATTTGAGCAAAAAACAAACAAAAATAACTTTTTCAGTTCTGAGATAGAATAAAAGTTGTTCAAATTTTAACAAAACCTTAATTAACAGCCTGTTAATGAGAATCATCATTAGAATTAGTCAACATATACGATAATAAATACCTTTATTAGTAACAAGAATATGGTAATATTTTACCTCTAAGTAAAATAAAAGTACAAAATCTCAGTCAAGTAAAACTTAATACTGAAAACGTAACAAATTCTTAAATCACAGCATTTTACCGAGAATAATCGTTGGAAATAGTAGGCTAACAATTCGTTTTTGTAACTTAAGACTCACTTACACTTATTTTAAACCTATGGAGAGCAAAAACTCACAACAATCATGAAAAACTTAAAATTTAGATACCAGCACTTAATTAATTCAGTCTTTCAACGAAAACTATCATTGGATTAACGAAAACTATCAACTGATCTTCGTCTAAATTGACTTAATCGTATGATTATGTCATTTTAATACGATAGGTACAATCAATGGGTATTACTTGTAGGCTAGCTACCCGCGGGCTAAAGTTCCCCGAAATGGGGGACAATGTTTACTATGATTATACTAACGAACTTTATGTTTCTAAGAAAAGACTAAATAAGTTTTTATTGTAATTGCAGTATTCTCAAAGACATGCTTTGTATCAAGATATAGGTATTAGTAAGCTAACTTACCTTATTTCGCTGTTTTAACCAAAAGTTTGCAGACACCATTTATGTACGTACGTCTCACCTCACGCTTGATCGATACTGACAAGTTGAAACCTGCGCAAGCAACTTGGATCGCAGGTAGGTAGTGCCATTTATGATTTTAGAGCGTAACTGCTACGATCGGACGTCTATTGGCTTTGTGGCGGGATGTTAAATCTTTTTAATTTTTTGGGACAATCTTTACCCTTAGGGCTAAAGAAACCCAGTTTTACGGTACCAGGTATATGCCTTTGCGCATATGTGACCAGCCGGTAAATCGTCCCCCTTTGTCGCTTACCATAAGGACGAGATTTGCTTGTATTTTTATACGAATAACCTGTCAAGGCGTCCTTATTGCAAGCGACAAAGTGGGAAAAAGTGCACTTCTGTGTAAATGTACATATATTATAAAAGTAGCCATATCATAAACTGTCACGTTGGTAAGTTGAATGTGTTCCTAGTTTATACTCATACCTATGTAATATTCGTGGAGATATTGTGCCAGTCCACAAATATAATTCATTTATATAAAGAGGCGTTACTTTGCGGAAATCAAAATATGCGCAAGTTTACCTACAACGGGCTAGCATTGATGGATTATTAATAACAAAACTTCCGTGAGACACAGACATATCAAATATGTTAAAACGGGTCACTCACAAATTTTAAGTCGAAAACGCTCGACATGTTTCACTCCGTACCGAGGAGTGTCGTCAGGAGCTTGCGTTGACGGACCGGCGCAGACTGCGGGCCGCAGTCCTCCGCTGGCGCCGGTGGCGGCAGGGGAGGCGAGAAACTACCCTCGTTTATGGCCATGTTTCATTCGAGCGTTTCCGACTTAAAATACGCGAGTGATAATAGCACATTATTATCTAGCAGATTAGCAACTTAATATTTTTGCCTTACTTATAAATGCAAAACAATACCGTCCTTGAGAAGGCACTCTACATAATGGTAGATCAGGTACCTACGCATCTAACCTTGAACCTCTATCATGTTTGACAAGCATAAACCTAAAGAAAACAAAATAATAAAAGATCAAGGAAATACGACGCTTTTGTCAGAATTACAACAAAACTCTCAATGAGATGAAAATAAGGAAAAAGAAGGATGATAAATTAGTTTTCAACTATCAGTCAGAGTGATGGTTTCCGATTCCGATCTGATTATTTTATGAATTGGAATTATGGAATTCTAATTCATAAAATAATCATGGAGCAAATGGATTCCACTGACTACATCTTAATTAATCACTTGTATTTTGATGTCGATTGTTTCAGCATAATATATAAGCTTTTTTTAAATATGTACCTATATATAATTATACAATATTTTTTCCTACGAGTCATCTAAATGAATACTTTTTTTACTATAAAATCTAAATAATTAGTGGAAATTGGTAAGTAAGTCAGTAGAGAAAATGTAGACAAACGCGCGAACCCGCCCTGCGCCCCTTTAGTCTTTTCTACGGGAGCGCGGCGGCACGTGATTAATATTTTTTTTATATAGTTGACTACAACGTATCGAATTGAATCTTACAGTTGAGTGGGAGCCCATACATGAAAAGTACGCAATTATAGTTTGGCATACGAAATCTTAATTCAACCATTACAGTCGACGAGTACACAAAGTATTTAAAAGTGGAAAAATATTTTCTCTTTTTGTATGGACGAGTACGACAGTTATGCTTCCCTCTTAATATATTGGTAGTTTTCTATGATTTTGAACTGTTCTCGTTTATATATAGGTATATGTTATAAACATGAAATATATGTAATAAGGAATGTATAGATATCGATCATGTTTCAATATTTTTTGGATACCTATCTAATGTTAATTTATAAATATGGAAGAAAAATGTATTGTCACTCGTTTATTACTGCAACCAGACTGTTTGTAATTTTACTAAATACCTATCCTTTCTAAGAATTATAATCACATAAGTATAATTATATCAAATCATATGACGATATCGATAGTCTCATTTTTTGCCATAATATTTTTTCCAGCCCTATAATGGTCTAGCATTGGGATATTTGGCATTTCATTGAACTAAGAGTATATTTATAAAACTATGGATGAAACGAAGATAAAATAGCGATATTAGCTACTTATATGCTACGAGTAACTGACAATTGCTATGCCACACGTAAGTAATTGAACCCAACCGCTTCAACCGCTGACGTGACGGTGTCGTACCTGGCGGAGGCAGAAGCTGCTTGGAGGGCAGATCATTCCGTCGATCTGGTCCCAGAGGAAAAGTCAAGCCAAGCGGCGTGGGACGTTATTAACGTTAAACTGCGACACCAGCTCCTCGTGCGGGAATCCCGTGACCACCATGAGCGAGCTAGACTCCTGGCTGTGTCAGAGAAGGAGTCGGGCTATTGGCTACACGCGCTCCCTTCGCGCAACCTTGGCACCGCACTAGAACCGAATGCTCTGCAGATCGCGGTTTGCCTTCGTCTGGGCATAAAGATCTGTGAGGCCCATGCCTGCAGTCGCTCCATGGGCCCAGCCGCTGGACGCTCTAGGACGGCATGGCCTGCACTGCAAGTTGAGCGCTGGCCGTCTTTATAGGCATTCCTCCCTGAACGACTTAGTCCGCCGCGCCCTCAGCACCGCCTCTCTTCCCGTGACTTTGGAGCCATTAGGCCTCTCCGCGGCTGACAGCAAAAGACCTGATGGCTGCACTCTCGAGCCATGGAGCCTGGCTCACCCCTTAGCGTGGGACGCCACCTGCGTCGATACGCTGGCCCTGTCCCACGTTGAGGGATCTGCTCGAAAGCCTGGGACGGCCGCGAACCAGGCACAGACACTCAAGCGCCGCAAGTATGCATTTTTAACGAACGAATACGAGTTTGCGACGCTTGCAATGGGAACATTGGGTCCTTGGTCGACCGACACCAAAAAATTTGTTAAGGAAGTGTCTGTTCGACTGGTAGCCGTCTCGGGCGACCCTAGGGCAGGCTCGTTCTTTGCCCAGAGGCTAGGCTTGACTATTCAGAGGGGGAATGTCGCTAGCATTTTGGGGAGTTTTCCGGAGGCGGGTGATTTTGGGGAGGTTTTTTATATTTAGTTTATTTTTTATTTATATTTTTAAAATTATATTGTATCTAGTTATTGCTTGTTTAGTTTTATAGTTATTTGTAGTTAGTTGTAAGTTTGATTTGAGTTTGTTATTTTTAAAGTGTTCGTCTGTAAATTGTATATCTGTATTATGAAATAAAGATTGTTTATATTGAACCCATAGTTTATATATTTTACTTAATAATAAGTACTCACCGCAAGTATAAACGACCTTGAGGTAGGTCCGGCTGCCCATTCTGCACGGCTTCCCAAACATGTTGCTGTCGGCCGACAGCACGCACCTTCTCTTCCCATGGCATTCTCTCATCGCCGTCTCTGTCGCGTAAGGCTCCAGGCATGCTGTTGAAGAACACAAGGCAATTAATTTATTAGCTGGTGATTTTATTATGACTACCTGTCTGGCCTAGTGGTTAGAGACCCTGCCTATGAAGCTGTTGGTCCCAGTCTCAAATCCTGATAATATATGGGCATTTATTTCTGTGATGAGCACGGATATTTGTTCCTGAGTCATGAGTAATTTCTATGTATTTAAGTATTTATATAGCTTTGCTCGTGTTACAGGAAACACCCGGTATATCGTTGTGTATGTACCCACAACACAAGCCATAATTCATTTGTGCGATAATATTTATTCATTTTTTTTTTATCTGGTGGCTTAGCGGTAAGAGCGTACGACTTGCGATCCGGAGGTCGCGGGCTTAAACCCCGGCTCGTACCAATGAGTTTTTCGGAACTTAAGTACGAAATATCATTTGATTTTTACCCGTCGCTTTTCGGTGAAGGAAAACATCGTGAGGAAACCGGACTAATCCCAACAAGGCCTAGTTTACGCTTTGTTCTACACTTTTTTTTTTAATACTACGTCGGTGGCAAACAAGAATACGGCCCGCCTGATGGTAAGCAGTATCCGTAGCCTATGTACGCCTGCAACTCCAGAGGGGCTACATGCGCGTTGGCGACCCTAACCCCCTCCCGCCCCTCGTTGAGCTCTGGCAACCTTACTCACCGGCAGGAACACAACACTATGAGTAGGGTCTAGTGTTATTTGGCTGCGGTTTTCTGTAAGGTGGAGGTACTTCCCCAGTTGGGCTCTGCTCTAGATCTGGAATGACATCCGCTGTGCTGTGCCCTACCACACAAAGCGAGATGACATACCTCTCACACATCACAATGCCCATACCTCTCTTGTGGACGTAGTTTAAGGACGTACCCGGGTCCAAGGACGTATCCGGGTCCAAGGACATACCCGGGTCCAAGGACGTACCCGGGTCCAAGGACGTACCCGGGCCCATGGACGTACCCGGGTCCATCAACTTAACTTGAAGTGGGCCCCAAGGTAGTTGTTTATATCTTCATCTGATTTGTTTGATTCTTGACAACTACGAGTATATCACTTATGTAAGAACTCAATAAACGCGCTTTACACAGCATGGGTACACAGTAATGGTGAATCGAATTCCTGACAGGTCAAGTTTGATATTTAAAGACGACGATGCGACAAGACGTAAAGAGAGACAGCTGATAGTGACAGACCCAGTAGCACTAGTTAGGTGGAAAGAAAAAAAAATATTTTCCTACTGTCTAACTGCTCGGGAACGCCCAGTATTAAGGTTGTCAAAAGATGGGTGAAATAGATTCGAGCTTTAGAAATAGCTATGGAAACATTATGTGAGGCGTTGATATATTGAACTAATTAATGCAATACTACCGCACCGCACCTTTACCACACAATACTTTCTTTCTTTTTACTTATGAATGAATCAATATTCATTTTATGGATATTAGCTTGGTGAATACATGAAATGGTGATCATACTCGTACAACATTGATTGCCATGACATGGGCCGTCCTATCCTAGGTGCAAAATACTGGAAAAATATATGTAAAAAGGATATTGTATTATATGTATTTAATACTTTGCCAAGTTGTCGTCAAAACATGAATAATTTGATATTTTTATATTTTTCAGACTAGTAAAGATGTTTTTATAAAGCCACATTTCACGACACGCTGCTGAATATTATGCGCGTAAATTGTTTCATAAAGATATTCAATAAAGTTTTCAGGTTTGATTGTTTACTTTGATTGCTTAAACATCAAATTGTAATAAATGTTAGTTATCAAAATATAGAGAGTATTCTCCAATTTATGTTGACAGTCGCTAGTTAATTATTTGTTATGATTGCTTAATCGTCGAAATTTATGAATGGAGACAGTTGTTAAAATAAAGGGTATTTCCTAAATCATGTTGGCAGTTGACAGTAATGAAAATGTTGAAGGCAGCATTAAAATACGGGTTTCCTCCAAATAGATTGTCGTTGAAATTCAAGGTGGCGAAAACAATACAACAATACAATACAAATCCTCTTTATTGCACAACCTCTGAAAAAAATGTACATGGAAACTAATAAAAAACCTGAAGATAGAGGTAAACAACAGGCGGCCTTATCGCTACAGAGCGATCTCTTCCAGACAACCTTTAGGTAGTGGAGAAATTAAACTTAAATTAACTAATTAGGAGGTGCAAAAAAACTAAATAGCAAACTAAATTAAAACTAAAATACCCTTAAAATTTAAGTCTACAACAGTAAGACAATACATACACATACACACTACTTACATAATTATATACCTACATATATACAATACTATATCATTCTTGCCAAAAGTGATAACCAGTAACACGGACAGAAACACTAAGGAAGGGACAGATAATAGTCTTTAAGATGGGATTTGAAAACAGCAAGGGATTGAGCGCGTCTTAGTTCGACAGGGAGAGAGTTCCATAACCGCACAGCCCGAAAAGTGAATGAGCAATTATAAAATTTTGTGGAGGAAGGAGAGACAGAAAGAAGCAAATTTTGTGCGGATCTAGTGGAATTTAAATAACTAAAGCGTTCTTTTAGGTAACGGGGAGTGGTGGGATTAAAGAGTATACTGTAAAGAAGACAAAGAATATGAAAATTACGATGATGATAACGGATTGGGAGCCACTTGAGTTGCACGCGAAAATGAGAAACGTGGTCAAATTTACGCAATCCAAATATAAACCGGATGCGAAAACGACTTGAGATTTTTTCTTTGTTTCTAACTCATTTGTGCTGTTCATAGTGTAATATTGATAGCTGATTATGCAGTGACCTATCGTCAAAGTGTGCAGTTAACGAAAAACTTAACTTAAAACTTGTTTACCAAATTTTAATCAACACCCGGCAATCCATCGTGGCTTTTAGTAAAGTGTAGGTAGCTATCTATTTACTAAAAACAAGTACTGAACTGCCCACCATGACCTACGGTGCCGAGACGTTCACCAAGGAGGCTGTGCATAAAATCCGTGTAGCACAGAGAGCTATGGAGCGCGCCATGCTCGGTATCAAGATTCAAGATCGAGTAGGGAATGTCCAGATCCGTCGTTGCACCAAGGTGCTAGATGTGGGTTGCGTCATTACCAACCTAAAATGGAGTTGGACGGGACATGTTGCTCGGCAGAGTGATGGCAGGTGGACTAAAATGTTAACGGAATGGTGGCAAAATTTATGTCTGCGCGTATAGACATACGTTGGGGCTGATGTTAAGAGTTGCAAGCATCACTTGCGACGCGTGATAGGTGATGTTAAGCTAACTTACGAACAGTTTAGCACGATTTTGACTCAATGCGAAGCTATCCTGAATTCCAGGCCTTTGAGTCCTTTGTCCTCAGACCCGCAAGACTACACCCCTTTAACCCCTGCTCACTTCCTCGTTGGACGTCCGCTGACAGCTCCTGCGTGCGCTGACCTCAACGACGCTCCCGTACACCGTCTGACACGATACCAGCGAGTGGAGCAAATGCGACAACATTTCTGGGCCAGGTGGTCGAAGGAGTTCATATCCGAGCTGCAGGTCAGAACAAAGTGGACGAGGAATATGGACGACCTCAAGGTGGACACTCTCGTCTTGATCAAGGAGGACCATGCTCCGCCCCTCAAATGGAGCTTAGGGCGAATCACCAAGACTTTCCCGGGTAAAGACGGCGTCTCCCGAGTGGCCGATATCCGCACAAACGCTTTCGGATGAAAGAAGCCCCTGGCGTCCGTTGGCTCGTTGGGTGGACGATATTGGGAAGATTGCGGGTCACTTCTGGATGAGATTAGCTCAGGACCGGGACAAGTGGCGTACTGGAAGAGAGGCCTATGCTCAGCAGTGGGCGATAAAAGGCTGATATGATGAACTAACGAACAACGTCATACTCTACGAGCACACTCAAAAGAAACTACCAAACAACGATATGCTCTACGAGCACGCTTGATATTGGCAAAATCATCATAGATTTGATGGAGGCCATATTTCAAAAGAAAAAGAAGCTTCTTCCGAACAGAGTAGCGGGTATAATCTTTTTCAATCTCGAAGGGTAGGCTAACATATGTCAAAAAGAATCTATAGGGCCGTGACAATGCAAATTAGAACTCAACTAGATCTGCAAAAGCCATATTATCGATTGTACTGGTGATGATTTATATTCTTAAGTAAACATCTTCACAATTGATCGCGAGCGGAATCGATTCGGTTGATAAGTAGAGTAATCTCTATTGCATTTGAGTTCCGTTTTACATAATTAAACTCAACAATACCGCCCTCAAGTCCATGCACAGAAAAATAACTCGACGATATTAAAATTAAACTTTTTATTTTTAGGCCGTTGCGTCTTTAGTCATTTTGGAGCATTGCTGCGGCTGGACGCTAGCTCGCTAGTTGGTGTATTCGTCAAACTTTGTTCAATCAATCTTAGTACTGTCGAAAACTCCGCCCGTGATAGTCGAAAATATTCCACAAATTTTAGTTCATTATCAATTAAATGCCTAGTCACCAAAATATTGTAGGCACCCTCCGTTTGTCTAGCTTTAAATATATTGTTCTTCTTTTTCTTTTGCTTCCTTGATATCATAAATAAAATGTCCTCATCATCTTCCTCCTTAAGCAGTAAATACGCTAGAGTTTTTTCCATCGTAATACTACACACACACGTCCTTTCGCTACAAAAACTCTCGGAAACTGCCGCGACTGGCCGCTGCGGCTACGGTCTCAAAACGACCAAAACACCCGCTGTCGGCTGCGTCCAGCGTCTTCCATCATGCGACGGGACGTTGTCGGCTGCGTGCGGCGTGTGCAGTACGACCGGGGCCTTACACAGATACAGAAAGGACTAAACGTGAGAGTTACGACGAAAGCGAATAGGGAGCCACTTGTGCTGCGAACGGAAGTGAGAGAAATGGTCATATTTGCGCATCTCAAGTATCAACCGTATGCAGATACATTTTTGATACACTCAAACTCATTAAGATGCTCCTCAGTGAAATCGAGATAAGCAACGGCAGAGTAATCCAGAACTAGAAGAGTTTGTGCGAGAGCAACTTTGGAAGGAATAGGAAGCAAGTTCTGTAATCTCCTGATTGAGCTAACTGCTAATAACATTTTCCTGCTGACTTTATTCACCTGAGATCCCCGTGATTAGGTCCTATCCATGATGTCTTTGACTGATACATTCTTGAAAGTAGATTACTAGTTTGACGAGGGATTGGCACTGTATTAAATATGATATATATTTACATATTCCGAAATTGGAAAGCATTAGATGTTTTCCTTATTTTTGTATGTGTCAGTGCTTATGCCTATTAGGATTAGGTGAAAAAAAAGTAAAAAATTATTCAATTTAAGATATATTTGGCCTTGCCAAGATAAGGATCAAAGTGAGTTTGTGTAGAAAAAATACTTATTTTATACCAAAATACGCGCTTCTGGTAAATATTACTCGCAAACATTCAAATCAGTTGAACATAATATTGTATTTTTATGGTACATGTTGTGTATGAGTATTTCATCATTATTTTCCTAATAACATGATTTACGTTTCGCAAACCACGCGAAAGAAGATAATTTGAATGTGCTGAGTTTCCAAACATCTGATTGGATGCCAACTTTGACAATTGGTCGTAATAACTTCGAATATCGAATAGAATCAGTAAAACGCCAATATGTGTATTTGTACAAGCTTTTATTTAACTTGAAATGTATGTATGTAAATTGTACTTATGTAACATTGTTTGTACAGGTCAAATCTCGCAAGTTAAAGACTCACTTCCCAGTTTTCAAAGATGTTGAAAATTTGCACACATATGTAAGTTGGGTGACAATGCAATATTATGGTACCATCGAGCCGATCTGATGATGGAGACAGGAGGTAGCCATTGGAACTCTGTGATAAATCAACGCAACCTAATTGTGTTTGGGGTTGTTAGAATTGTATCGATGAGTATAAGTTGCTTGTGGAAAGAAAAATATAGTCGGCAATAAAAGCTTGTATGAAAAATTAAATTTTTGTCAGAAACTTATTATGATATAGGATAGGAGACAAACGGCAGACAGATTACCGTCACCCATGGGCACACGCAACGGCCGCGACACAGAGGAGTTGCGCGTTGCCATCCTTGAAGATGGGAGTAAGCTCTTTTCTTGAAGTTTTGAAGACAGAAGATTCACAGTTTAGTTGGAAGTTTATGGAGAAACGCATAGTTAAGGACTGCCAGTGCAGACCATCTAAGTGGTGAAGATGAAAAGTGGTACAGTAGTCTTGATAGAATAGGTACTCTTAATAAATCTACTATAGTTAGAATTTTAAGCCAAGGAAGGACATACAAGAATGTTGAACAAAGATGGGAATACAACACACTATTAGTTTCACTTTACCATAGTAAATCATGAAATTAAATTTCGTAATAACAAGAATTTCAAATTCCAAGAGCCATTTAAACCAAGCCAAGTGTAAATAATACCGTATCGTCTTTGAATTTAATTATTTTTGCTATTTATCCTAAATGACCTCAACAACCGACGCTGGTGTTGAGCTAATTAAACAGATCTTCGATGCCTGGGAGGAGTCACAGGATGCTTTAGGTATCTTCTGTGACTTATCTAAGGCCTTCGATTGCGTCTGTCATGAAACATTGATCAGGAAACTGCACTATTATGGAGTAAGAGGCTCGGCACTGAATTTAATAAAGTCTTACTTACACGGTAGAATACAAAGGGTTGATGTGAGTGGACAGCGATCACCGGGGTCATTGGTCTCTATGGGTGTACCGCAGGGATCAATATTGGGGCCGTTCCTGTTCCTTATCTACATTAATGACCTGCCTTACCTTGTAAAGACCCACCATGACATAGTATTGTTTGCAGACGATACCTCACTTATTTTCAAAGTCAAACGACAGCAACAAGCTTGCAGTGATGTAAACAATGCTATTTCTAAAGTAGTAAATTGGTTTAATGTTAATAATTTATTGTTAAATGAGAAAAAGACTAAGTGCATTAAGTTTGTTACAAGTCACATAAGAAATGAGCAAACAGGTGTCATTGTCAAGGATGAGGAATTGGAACTAGTAGATAGCACAGTTTTTCTTGGTATAACTTTAGATTCTAAACTACAATGGGGTCCCCATATTGCTAATCTCTCGAATAGACTAAGTTCTGCAGCTTTTGCAGTGAGCAAGATCCGTCAGTTAACAGACGTGAAAACAGCTCGATTAGTTTACTTTAGTTACTTTCATAGCATTATGTCATATGGTATTTTACTATGGGGTAGTGCTTCAGAGATAAATACCATTTTTGTTCTGCAGAAGAGGGCTATTCGTGCAATATATAAAATGTACCATAGAGACACACTTAGAGATAAGTTTAAGGACATTAACATAATGACAGTGCACTGTCAATATATTTATGAGAATATTCTGTATGTACATAAAAACATTGCCAGTTTTAAGAAAAACTGTGAAATACATAATATTAATACTAGAAATAAGCATAAGCTCGCAGTGCCCTTCACTAGGCTCCATAAAATTAAGAAATCATTCATGGGTAATTGTGTAAGATTTTACAATAAACTTCCTAATATTATAACTGAATTGTCTGTTAGTAAATTTAAAAATTATGTAAAACGTAAGCTTATCTCAAAGCCTATTATAGCACACAAGACTACATGAATGATGAAACACCGTGGGATTAAGTGTGATTGTAAAGAATGAATTATTTATTGTTATGTTATTAATGATGAAATTGATAATTCAATGTATATATATACCGTATTTTTTGACATTTAGATTTTATTCTAGAAAGGTTCTAGACTAGTATTTTTATACAATTTTGATGTTTGACGATCTTTTTGTGAAATTCTTATTATTAAGTTTACCATATCTATAATAGTTCAATGTTTTTTTTAGAACAATAATAACTGCATCAATAAATTGCTCTGATATTTAGATTAAGATGATATTTGTAAAATTTGACGATTTAAAAGTGCTTGTTGCTAGGCCTATTTGAATAAAGAATATTTTGAATTTTGAATTTTGAATGCAATGGAATGAAAGGTCAAGTTGGGATGATCGATAAGAGAATAGAATCTAAATATTTGTCAATTTATGTTACTAGTCGATTTGAATTTCCAATAGGATCGGATTTTATTGGTATTGGAATAGGGTTAAATATGTCTAAATTAAGCGCATCAATCCATGATTTTGTATAATTATATAGGTATGTGTGTGAATCTTATTAAAGAACTTATCCAAAGTAAGGATAGGTTTAAAACGCACCATTAAAATTGTGTAACAACTTTTGCACAAAAGGTATTGACATAAAAAGTGCTTCTAAAAACGTGTAATGTTATTTTTGATCGAACTCATCAAATAGTTTTATTTTTATATAACAAATAACTAAGAAAACCTGACTACTGAGCGAGCTGTGTTTGGAAAAGCACCTGAAGTCACCTTACCTTACTGTCCTTAGTATTTTACTTTTATTTAAAATTACGGATATATGGATGGATATAATAAAATCAAGAGCGCATAAGAAAGTCAACGGAAAAATAAAAATCAACAGAAATCAACCCCTTTTAAAATCAAACCAACAGCGTTCAACAGGGGCTTAGGACGAAAGCCTGGGGGCCACCCCCCTCCCCCCAAAGAGGCGGGAGGAAGGGAGCACAATTCCTTTAAATCAATATGAGGTAAAATTTTGTATCATTTTCGCAGGCATAAATTAAGGACGAGAAATTCATTTATTTACATTACCTATATTTTTTTACTTGTCGATGTTACCGAATTACTATCGCAATCGGAACGTTCACCACCTTCATCAAATAAAATGACAGTGTCCCGTTTTCTTCTGCACCAGTAACGCTACGGTAGTCTCAATCCAAAAGTAGCTTTTTAATGTCACCTAAACAAACTTATCGTACACATAAAATATACTCTCCTGACTTTTTTAATTGTACCAGGTAATATTAATTTCAGTTTAATAAAATAAAAAGAGTTAATTATAACTTTTTCATAATTTAATGCTTCTCATAACCTGGCGATTATTTGAAGTATGCTTTATACTTTGAAGTATAGGTGGTTTGTCACTTTCTCCATAATAATACTTAAAAAATACTTCGTAACAAACCTGGAAGTGATTACTACCTACCCGTCATAAAAATTTCCCCCCCAAAAGCTCATGTGAGTTTCCGATAGGGTAGGCTTATAACCTATTTACCGTGTTGCTAGCACGGTGTTTAAAGAATTAAGTACTTACTTTCCTCCTTCATCCCTCTAGGCTGCGGACACTGTATGGAGTCATACTCGGTGCGCCCGTACTGAGAAGAGTAAATAGCTACTCTTGAGTGCGGATTGCAACTGAGATGCAACACGTCATTTTCGCATCCCACTTTACTGCGGAACTCATCTGCAAAAAACGAATTTTATTCCGCAAGATAATAATGTAGAAATTTTTCATAAAAATTTTTATTGCAATTATAATTTTAATATTGTTGTTTTAATGAAATGAAATTAAAATCTTAATTTCAAGCAACTAGTGGTCCCTAAATGGATAGAATACCTTAAGAGGGAAGAATAGCTCTGCGATTCTAGAGAAATAACGGTATTTGTTCTATGAAATTCCATTTAACAAATCACTTAGATTTTGATGTCAATCGCTTCAGGAATGGTGTCAGTGTCACTGTCAAGTTCAGGCGGTTTTGTAATCGGCTCTCTGATACTGCGTGGTTGCGTACCTCATGCATCACGCAGCAATAATGTAGTTATTTTTTTAAAGATATGTATGCTAGGTTTAAAGAGGGAAGTATACCACATTTTTTTTTTTGTATGGGAGTCCATACAAAAAAAACGTTTTTAGCTTCTAAATATTTTCCTTTATCCTTGATTTTTTTTTAATGTTATTGACACAATGAAAAACTAGGTTTGCAGTACATATGGTGCTACTTTACCACACTGGTGCGAAAATTAGCATATTACGTTACTGTGTCGAACATTTAAAGGTCCATATGTACTGTAAAACGTTGTACGATACATGTGCGAATAGGTAATTCGCAACTCGTGTCGATTTAAAACACTCCCTTCGGTCGTGTTTTAATTTATCGCCACTCATTTCGAACTTCCTTTTTTTCGCACTTGTATCGTAATGTACTATAGGCTTTCTCTTTTTTTGGGCAGTCGTGTAAAAAGTGTATAAAAAATAAAGTGTAGCGGATACTTTTGGAGTGTATAAATACGGTTTCTTCGTATAAATGTGTTTTCTACAAAAGCTTAAATTAGCATTGAGATAAAGTTGACCTATGCCATAGAGAAATATAAGTAAAGCAAGAGTGCTAACTCCATACATCAGTTTTCTTGCCAAAACACGAGTTATTTCGTAGTCGACATCTAACGGTAGCGGAAGTTATCAGGCCGCGTAGCCAACGTGCATATCGTTCACGCTCCGTGGCGAACGAAACGCAACTGCCACAGTCGCACTAATATGGAAGAGTGACAGAGAGAGATACAATACGGAGCGTGAACGATTGCAAAGTTGGCTACGCGGCCTGTACTGCTAGTTGACAATAGATGCAGAACGAAAACACTAATGCTCAACAATTATCAGCTAATATTATAACCAGATTAACCGGAACTATATCTACTTGTAATATTAGCTGTAAATTGTTTTGGCAATATATTTTTCACATCAGCAGCTGGAACAAGGGTAATTTGCTGCTTAAAAACAGTGAGCAAAATCGCATTTTGCTCACTGAGTGAGACAAAATAACATTCAAGTTACCTTCATATTCGAATGTCATTTCAACGTGCGGGGCCTAATACAAGTTCGAAGTATTTTGATTCTATTGTCTTTGTCCCTTTCACGTCATTAGCAAAAAGAAAGAGATAAAAAAATGCATACTTAATTCAACGATATATTGACGGTTTATAATAGACCCCCGAAATAAGTCAGACCGCATAGTTCCAAAACACCCTACGAGTTTTCATTCGTAATAATTAATTAATGAAATAAAAGTTTAAAATTTAATAAAAATACCATATTTTAAGTATTTTATTATACAATCAAAACAATGTACTTATACAAATCTACGCAATTGTTACGCAGTAAATAATTCTACTTAACGACTTTTAACGATCTCTACTATAGTTGACAAATAGTAGTATCCGCAATTCGGACCGTATCTTACAAAGTTTTTTTTAACAAAAAAAAGTTGACGATTGAACTGTCAATTGATGTTCGTTAATTCATTATTTTCGTATCATTTTATTGAAATTTCTTTCGTTTTGTTTTATTGCGGTAATTAAAATTAATTGTTAGAATACCTTTAGAAAACATGAGTGAAATAGTGATGAAGACGGATTACATTTTTTCAGGTTGTATTTTTTGATGGCTGACTGACGTGAAAAATTTTGTGTACTACACGAGATCAAAGTTATTTACATCTCGTGCGCTTTTGAGTCCCTTACTACGCTCAAGATTCTAAATTAGATTCACTCGCTACGCTCGTAAATCTATTATAGAATCTTTCGCTTGCACGGGACTCAAAACAAGCACTCGAAGAAATATCAAACTTTGCTCTCTTGTTGTACAAATAACTATTTCATCAGTCGCGACACTTGTGACATCTGGTGTTAAGTAGCGGTACTGATAAATTCACTGCTTGACGTTAGATGTCGACTACGAAATAACTCGCCTTTTGGTAAGAAAACTGATGTATGGAGTTACCACTCTTTCTTTACTTGTATTTCTCTATGCCTATATACCTCTATATCAATATTTATGATTACATAAAGACCTTAGCGAACTCGGCGCCGTCGACTGGATGGAAACGGTTATGGACAGAGAAGCATGGCGGTTTTTGGTGTCGGAGGCCAAGATCCACTTCGGGTCGCTGCACCACAGCAGTAAGTAAATAGAAAAGTCAAGAAAAATAAGGAATAATATTTTATTATAACTTACAAGGACGGCATTTGTAGGCCACTTCGACGAACCTCCTCGATCCCGGGCAAGGGTCCACTCCGAAGGCTTTCGGGCTGGTGTGGAACTTGCACTGCCGCTTCTTCTGACACGCTTCTACTACCGTCTGTAACAATGAATACTGAACACCTCGGTTAGTTTGCCTGTTGCTTATAAGATTACTACAATGGGCATTTAGTTTAGTTCAATATAATATATAATGGTGAACGAGCCAGGTACAAGTCTGGTCAATCAGTTTGGGCAATAACTCGTAAAATACTTCATAATGTTGAACTATGTAACTAAATCAACGTCAGCTTCAGTCCTTTAGGTGAAGCAGCAGCGGTAACGAAAGCAGAAAAAAGTCGTAGTTTCGTGTTTCGTGTGTCGTTTAGTAGATTTAATGGTCTCATTAAATGATACCCGTATCGAATACGGCTTATGCCTAGGCTGCGCTTGGAAACTAATCCCTAGAATTTCGTTGGCATTAGTTCGTACGAAAGCGACTACCATCTGATTTACCAACCTAGACGGGAATCCAGGCTGGATTTCCTCACGGTGTTTTACTTCACCGAAAAGTGACATAGACATAATTTTGACGACCAGTTTGGCCTAGTGGGTAGTGACCCTGCCTACGAAGCCGATGGTCCCGGGTTCAAATCCTGGTAAGGGCATTTATTCGTGTGATGAGCATGGATATTTGTTCCTGAGTCATGGGTGTTTTCTATGTATTTAAGTATTTATAAATATTTATATATTATATATATCGTTGTCTAAGTACCCTCAACACAAGCCTTATAGAGCTTACTGTGGGACTTAGTCAATTTGTGTAATAATGTCCTATAATATTTATTTATTTATATTTATTTATAACATATATCTTTTATTCTTCTCACTCGAATGAATCTTGGCAGAGCATTCGTGGTCACGTTGAACGACGAACGATTCTACGCCAGTTCTCTATTATCATACATAAATTCCGAGAAACTCTAGTACGAGGAGGGGTTTGTACCCACGATCTCGAATCCGAATCTAGGTTACCAGCGCTTCATCAGATTTACATAAAATATTAAAGAATATTATTTTCATTAAACTAGTACCGAACCTGCCAATTTTGGTCACGTCTTACCGAAACTCAGACAGGCTACCTGGAACTTGCAGTATTATTACAAAGGAAGTTGCTGCATAATTTTATTAGTGTTGTTCAAGCAATGGGAAACTAGTGAATCGTTTCTATCAATAATCACACTTAGCAAGGGCATCTGGTATAAAACACGTGCTTTTTGTATAGGGAATTCAGTCATTTTGTACCAGTGCAGGTTTATGAAAGTTTCATTATTATAATGCCGAAATTTTGTTTTAGTTATATGATAAATCGTTTTGATACCAGTACCGTGGGAATAATAAATTGAATGTACAATGTAGAATTATTTGACTATGATGGCCTCTTAGGCAAGTCGGTAGTGACCCTGTTTATACGGTATACGCAGGGTCACTAATGCAAACCCGGGACCTCCTGCTTCATATAAGTTATGATTTTTTTATTCCAGAAATAGAAAAATTTCTTACGAAGCACTAAATTACGAAGTCCTTGAAAAAGGAGTTAACTTGTTTTTAAAGGGTTGTTGACACGCGTGTCACAATCCTGGAGTTGCAAGCTCCTATAGGCTACAGTAGCCACTTACCGCTACCAGGCTCTGTTTGGCACCGATGTGGTAATTGTTAATATGTAGGTACCATCTACATTATTTAAAAAAAAACTATATTTTTCAGTTTTTAAGTAAATAACAAAGGATTGAAAATCATAGTTGTTAATCATTTTATGCATACGAATCCACACGTTTCAAGTTTTTGCTTGAAACGTTTGTTTTAAAATGTTTATTTAACACAATAGTATCGGATTTATCCTGCAGGACATTTAGTATGCGGTGCGAGTAGCCGGCCGGGGTTCGCCATGTTTCACTACGTTAGTTTCTTTCCTTTTTGCCACGCTTTTGTGAGCTTTGACAGCTTCATTCTTAGTGAAACTTTCACAAAATACAGGTAAATTTATTTTAGGAAAGGGGTTAATGTCCCGTGGAACCATAAGTTGCTTATTGAATATGGTTCAACGTTGTTTTTGTATAAATAAATAAATAAATATGGGACAGCCTCAACTGAATCGACCTGGTCCCACATAAAACTAAATAACGTTTGTGTTGAGGGACCAAGACGACGATACGACTATAATTACATATAAATACTTATATACGTCGATAACATCCTTAAACAGGAGTCATGATAAAAACAAATAAATGCCTCCAGCTTCAACATATATTTTATCAGTCATACAACATCCCATAAAATATGTTCTGTTTTTGTATCATATAGGTATCCGAAATTTCTAAATAAGTAACAAAAATGATTAAGTTATACTTTGATGAACGGTATTAGGCAGCGAAGCGGTGGTGGTTAAAATCCTAACTCGTACCAATGAGTTTTTCGGGTTTTGTGCACGAAATATTATTTGATATATACTACTAGCTTCCGAGGAAGACTAGAAGGTTTTGAAATTTGGAATGGCTTACTGGACTTTAAAAATATAGCCAACTAACCACATACTTATGTTTCATATCTAATCTCTAGAACACAGCTCTTGCGACTTCACTCTGGCAGGCCGGCTAAGGCAAGACAGAAGCAGATAATCCTGTACCACCCAACCTCCTTTGGGTAACAGACCCTCCTTCGGGTAACAGAACTCCCCAGGAGAACTCGGGTACGTGGGGTTGCTACTCCATAATAGCTCACCACAAGCTGCCTCTCGAAACCGGTTAGCTCCATCTTAGGCCCCGTCTTCACTTCCCATCAGGTGTGACTAGGGCCAATCGCCGATCAATTTAAAATAAACTAAAAATAATAAACTTACCATAAGTGTTTCTTTAAATAAACACCCTAACAAAAATAAAATATTATAGAATCTGAAGCAAAGCTAAATTGTATAAAACAAAACAGCATTCCTTGCATTCTTGATGCCGTTGATTTGTAGCATATTTGAGTTTCAAGCTCAGCTTCGGGTATAAATCAGTAGGGAAAAAGGCTACTGCTCTAGACAAAATTTGGTAGTAATGTATACCTACAAATTAAAATAAGCTATCGCTTACTTATTTTAATGCTACTCGAAATTAGTAAATATAACAACGCAATTGGTTAGTAAAAAAAGAAAATTTGTAGTTTGTTGTTATAAGAATAGATTAATAGAAGCTAATACTCGTAATGTGCTACGAAGGACATTCAGCTACTCATAATTAGCACTACTCTTTTATCTTTTATTAAACCCTATTACAAATTCCAAGCGCGTAACTTGATTCTCTAATGACAGTTTTTAACGTTCTTTAAAACCGTCTAACATTTTTCTGTAGGGCTAAGATGGTCGTCTCTTTATCATTAGTCACCATGCCTGTCACGTTCTAACAAGTATATTAGTGCGAAAGTGACGGGCATAGTGACAAGTGATAAAAATGGAACCATGATACCGCCGCTGGACCATTTTTAATGAATACCGTGATATTTGACTGTCAAAAATTACATTCGCGTCTGATCTTTGGTTTGGAGAACACTAATGTAGGATTTTTATTGCGGCGAGTATCTATAAAAGCGATAAACCATAGCAGTAAATTGATTCATGGGCGATCAAACTCGAGTCGTGGTGAATAACGAGAGGCTACCTAACGTTTTATGGGCCATATGCTTGATGCAATGAATAATGCAAAATACGTTCAAGCTTACTACTGTCCTAACCGGTGTAAGTACGCCACAGCAAGTGCGACCTAACCCCATACGTGACAGATCTACGCAATGCAAAAGTAACAGTTTATGTTATAGCGCGTTATTGATAATTTGAAGGAGAAAGGTAATGATTTTCAATACAAAATCAGTTCGGGAGCATTCCCTAGGACTTATATATACATGATGCGCTCGCGGATGAAATCCGCAATCCGGGCAACCCCTATAAGCCCGCTAGTGCGAAACATAAATTTAATACAGGTTTGCGACTCGGGATTTCGGTATGTACGCCACATATATGCTCTTGTAGCACGGACGTGGACGACACAACGAGGAAATGCCGCCAGCATCCTTGGTACAATGCCTCGAGGGCCTATTTTAGATATAAGCTAGTTATAGTAATCATCCATTATGTATATTGTTATTGTAAATAAAGCATATAATATAATTTAATACCTCAGTTCTAATTTTATATATATTTTATTACTCACACAGATGAATATTATGCGACATTTAAGCCAAGTAGATATGCTCATGCATCACAACGGATCGCCATTTGCCATGCATTTCATCCAAAAGACTTGACCCGAATTTGTAACGCAGTGACAGCTATTTTAATCGACTTACATTCAGATTTTATTTAGGGTAGGTATATACTGCGTATATTGCGTTGCGCTTTAACACATAACGCTGTTAAAAAAAGAATACTCGCAATTTGTGTAATTCTCTGTTGTCATTGAATCCAATGATAATTTTTTACCCAACACTAGCCTTCGCGCTTGACTTTCCGCAGGAGGAAAGGGGTTGTAATTTTTTTGCTATCCCATTTTCCACTCCTACTTCAATTTAAAAGATTTGTTTGAAGATATTTAATTAATTCATTGAAAACCCGCATTCACTATCTACTATTTTATAGTCGCAAATATTGTATTAATATTTTATTTTTGTAAATTAAACCTGTACGGAGAAACTTCGTTAGGTATTCGGTGATTGTAGTTACTTTCATGCCAAATAAGTGTACCCACTGACCTATCACACATAGACAGTTACTCCTCATAAGGCTAATCTGCCAAAAGTGAAGCCGAAACTCGAGCGATGTGTGCGTGCGACGCTCGTGTCTTACGCTCAGCGACACACACATATATACAAAAACGGGTTGCCAGAGTTCATTTATTCCCCTTAAAGTAGATGGATTTTAACCACATCCTTATACTTGGCTATCAATCATTTGGGAGTGTGTATGTAGATATTAAATTTGTAGCAAAAGCTTTCAAGGTTTCTTTTAAGGACTTTGCATTTCTGTACTTTGTGAAATAATGTTTAAATAAAAAAACGTTTATTTTTTTTATTTTACAAATGTGCACAGATAATAGCTGGTAGAATTGACTTTGGAATAATGATTTTAAATGATAAATATTTAATGACGATCATTTGGATTTGATTTGGTTTGATTTTATTTGACTAATATTTTCTTCGGGTTAGTGTGGTGAAAAGTTTTGTGTTTCACTTGGGGCAAAATTTGTTTAACTCTCGTAACTTGAAACCCTCGCAACGCTCAAGATTCCATTTTTCGACATTTTGGATCTTTATTTAGCTCGAGTAGCAATATTAGCACGAGCGGTTAAACAACAACTTTTCCACTTGTAAAACAAATAACTATTTATCGTCAGTACTAGTAATTGTACCTGCAGGCCTAGCCAAGGTGGCAATCGCTATTGCTTCGAACAACGAAACGCTTTGTGTCTCTCTATCAGTCTTCCATATAAGTGCGACAGTGACAGTTGCGTTTCGTTTTTACAGACCTTAACTGTAACACCTGTGTTCCACAAATAAAATTTACTTTACTTGCTCATCAAAATGGCGAGAGCATATTCGACTATGTTTAGTCGGTTTCCATATTGCATCGTTCCTATTTAATCTAATTTTTTCCGTCCATCTCGCAGACAGAAGCGGATCAGTCGGAAATCTAAAACGAATAACACACAAAATAAAAATATGAATTTAAACTGTAATTTTATAAAAGACAAAACATAATTTGAAATAAAAGAATGAAAAACTAAAAAAGAATATTTTCTATAGTCATACAAGGAACTTAAAGTAAGCATATTAATTTTATCAATGTAATCGTCATGCCTCATTTGGAGGAAAAAAGATTCATATCACCTGGCAACATTTATAAGTAATGGCGGCTGACGAAAATTTGGATTTTTGTATTTACAATTACGTAAAAATATCACATTAAACTGGATACTTACGCATGAAATGTTATATCAGGCGGTTTGTTTTTATTCACTGATGTGTTGTGACACCAATTCACCGCACAAACGACCATCTTTCTTGTATTTTTTAATTTATAACCGGGAGGTGTACACAAACCAACTCGACCTTGAGTACTGCGAGGGCCGTTCGGATACGATGACACGAGGGCGACATAATGTCGTACTCGAAATGGCTTCACTAGGGATGTACAGACTAGGCATCTAGGTTAGTTATAAATCTATGAGTGTACCTATGTATATTGAGAGAAATTATTTTTATAGACGCGCCAGCACCAGCAAGCTACGCGTCTTTTTGCTTCTTTGTTGACGGAAAATTGAAGTAATTTCTCAATGTTTTGTAGTGTTGTGTTCCTGCCGGTGAGTAAGGTTGCCAGAGCTCGACGAGGGGGGGGGGGGGGCGGGTTTAGGGTCGGCAACGCGCATGTAACTACTCTGGAGTTGCAGGCTACGGAGACTGCTTACCATCAGGCGGGCCGTATGCATGTTTGCCACCGACGTAGTATTTAAAAAAAAAAAACTTGTCCATAGTCATTTGGCATTTCATGTTAGATCAAACTTGCACAATCCACTTATGATGTAAATACTCGTATTGAATAAAATTCTCTTATACGTACGACGAATACGGTACAATGTAACAAAGTTATCCATAAGGCATGCTCCTTGCTAAAGTGACAATGGAGACGCGACACAATATCAATGAGATTTGTGGTTACCTATTATGAGATTATGACATATAATAAGAGTCGAGTTTTTGAGTGCTCATCTTCAGCATCTTAGTTTTTTACTCTTATCATTCGAGACTTTAGTAGGTACTTTTTAAATTCTTAAACCTTCTGTAGTTAAAATAATTTCTAGAGAAGACTAAAACTTTTTGTAACGGACTCCTTTTAAGTCACGGTCCAAAAATGATCGAAAAAGGTTTTTACTCTCAAAAAAGGAGGTCTTTAGATAATTTCTAGTGCAAAATTTCGAATAAAGAAAGGACGCTTAGCACAAGGTATTGAGTACATTGAGCCGCCTGTTCCTATCCCTATCGTACGCGCGTAATTATTTAGCTGTTCCGTCCACGATGCCAGCTGCGGTCAATGACACTGAGCGAACGGGACAGCAATACAATTACCATCAATGCACGAAATTCCTCGTGATAAGGGTCATTTATTAAACTGTGTAATTTTTTCTAAAATACTCATAAGACTCGAGTTATTGCTTGTTACCGACGTCATTTGTGCACATTATCAAACGTTTAATTTGCATACCTGCAGCGCTGCAGGCCAAGCGCAACTAGTATCTCCCACCACTTCCACAGCTACCGGCTGATACTCCGCCAGCTCCGAGGCGCAGGATCCTTGGGATGCCGATGCCCCATACTGAGCCACTTGGATACTGATGGTTGTACCGCGAGGACATATGAGGGACACCATTTCTTCGTCGCAGGCGGCTTTCTGGTGTGTTCGAAGCGTGCCAAGAAGCAGTTCTGTAGACAATATGATTGATATGAATGACAAGAGATCATAATAGTTACAAGAATAGCTAAAATCTGTATAGTATTTTTATATCAGATTTGTATTCACGATAGTATTCGTTTTATTCTTGAGAAAAATCGGCTTTGAATGATTTGGCACAGGCAAAATATTTTTTACGCATATTCTAAAAAAATACAAGCTCTTTACACACTTTACATAGAAACAAGTACCTAATAAATTGACTTACAAATTTAATAACACCTACTCGTACCTTGTTAGGTATGGACTGTTGGTTAATCGCCCTGACTGACGAAGTATCTATCCCCCTTAAAGCAGTTTAAAATAAACTACTGACTAAGGTTTTTAGGCGCACGAATAAACCAAATAAAATTGACAGCTACATACACAACACTCTTATTTTATTTATTTCACTTTCTTGTCTGTCACGTAACTTTTTGCATTACAAATAAAACTACAAAAGGGAATATGTAGTCAGATTGACAAAGCAAATCTGTAGTTTAAGATTTGCATGTAGGTAAGATTGTAGTACAATTACCCTTAATGGCAGCTGCCGACTGAAGTGTCACTTTGATATAGTATACAAAGACGGAATGTTCCGCGTAGAGAGCGAAGTAGGCGTTGAACATACGGAAATGTATGGCGCTGAACGCGGGTTCGCCAGTTAGAGAACACATATAGGTACATGTAAGATGTATGAAATATGGAATTTATATGTTAAAAATGACACTCTGATCACAATTTGTAGCATGGGTGTTTACCTATGTAACCTACCTAAGTCGCGGTCACGCACGTAAGGTCATATACTAACAAAGTATATTGCATATTTTTTTCACTCTTTAAATTGGTGTTTCTAATTCCCTTTCGCCAACCTTTTCCAACAGCAGCCCACTTCATTTTTAATCAAAAATTGAAATAAGTACCCGTATTTATTCTTAACGTTGCAGAGCGTGACATTATTCCGTATGTTCTGCGCCATAATTACACCCAAATGCGTGCGCTTAAGCAAGTCATGTATAAAGCATGTCGAGATTGGCAGTTTCTGCCACGTTGCCAGCAATTACTATACTAGCTTTTGGTATGTAGGTTTCACTAACATTCCCTAATTATATACTTCCTGACAGGATCGCATTGAGATCATGTTTTTGCAATAAAATGGAAAGTAATATATTTGTACTGTGTGCACGATTTAGTACCTTCCATGAGCATTCTTATCATATAACTATTATGGTTATTTCATGTCTTGGTACCACGATACAACCAATTTACTTCAATGCCGAAAGTTGGCATATTTGCAAATTCCCTGGCAGACAGGTATTAAACTAGACAAAGTTTTTTTTTTTATATTGGAAAATAATATCGTGAGTAAGTACTAATTAATTCCAGACACTCGTCTGCTGACAAAATAAATAATTATATTGGAACTCGGAAAGGGTTGCTGGAGAAATGCTCTACAGTATACCTAACTTCATTTGACTTGTACTCCCAAATGATAGAGGTATAAATGTTTTTCAAGTAAGTAAAAAAATCAAAACGTAATATGGGATAAGCTACGGCTGGTCTACTTCAGCCAATCTCTGGCAAAGGACCCATCCAATGCCTTTACTGGAGGCATCACACTGAATGATGAACAGCTTCATATAGGTAGGGACAGGTCATCACCGCGCATCGGTGTCGATGTCAATAGTCTTTAGCTTTAACCAGGCTGTTTTAACTTCCTCAGTCCTAACCTTCTTTTTTCCCTTGCGGAGTGGAGATGTCACAATCAAAAAATCCTTAACAAAGCGTCTGTACCAGCTTTCACAATCCCGTAAACCTTTCGGTTCTTGCAAAACTCAATACGGGTTCCACCTTCTTCGAATCCGTTCTAAGACATATAAACTAAATAATTAATCATTAATCAATCTATTCATCGTAGACAAGGAATGCCTTTTCAACGATCTTAGATTAGGTCTAGCGAATTTGTACTTATCCACATTAATAGTTTGATTAGCCGTTTTCAAAACCATCATAATCTTCCTTAAAATCCCATCCCCAGCAAAATAAACCCAGACTTTGTCTTCCTCAGCATTAAACAGTGTACATGATGCAAGTCTTAGGGTAAAACAAAAGATTAGGCTATCTTATTTTATAAATTATTCAAATTGAATTAAAACTATCGATAATATGAAGCTATTTCTAAAAATGGCATTTATCCCGGTTTCACTCTTTGTAGCTTACTGTAAGAAGTAATCCATGGTGGATTTTATTCTCAACAAAGTACTCCATCTTCCGCCCTATACGACATCCGAAAGAATATATAATGTACACACTTATACGAAAACATATTAATATTTATTACTTAAGTACAATAAACTTAAGCAAGTAAATTTCAAATCTCGCTTTACACCCAATTTGTATACATATTAACTAAAATTACTTTTTCACAACGGTGACTACTTGTGGTCATTTAAGACAATGATTTCACTAAATTTAAATAGTCGATATGCGGTTTGTGTTATAGGACATTATTACACATATTGACTAAGTCCAACATCATAAGTACATTGCATCCCAGGCGTCCATAGGGCCTTATGCTTGTTTGACACTGACGTATATAAAAAAAAACATCAAGATGTATGTTTACGTGACACAATATTATCAGTAAATAACCTATATAGTAACTTTAATCTAATTAATCATCAATCAAACCATCCAATTAATTTCAAAATAATGTTTGATCAATTCTCCTGGTTGATGGGACAGAACAACAACAACATTTTCAGTGTGTAGATAATAATATTATCAGTTTAAAGAAGGGAAATAACTACGCTTAACGCCTAGAGAAACATACGCGTAGTTATTTTTCTGAAAACTGATGATAAACTTGATTATACCCAACTCCTTTGAAGGGGTCGAAGTTTTACAAGTCCCTTCCCGTAACAGGGTTGGTTTACAAAAAAACAGACAAGTTAAAATAACGCTATTCTGTTCATAAAATACCACGATACGAGTATGTTGTGCCGGTCTTGCCTTCGGCTATTTGTGGAGTTCTACGTATTAATTTGCTCATGAAAATCTGTAAAATACTAGTGTTTTATTTACACATCCATATTCTGTAAAAAAAAATCTTAGCAAATTATAAACCTAAACCTTTCTCATCAATCACTCTTTTGATAGATGAAAACCACCTGAAAGTCCGTTCAGTAGTTTTTGAGTTTATCGCGAACATACAGACAGACAGACGCGGCGGGGGACTTTGTTTTATAATACATAGTGATTTCCATTTCTATTATAAATAATTAAATAAAACTACTGGGAGGCCCGGATCAAATATAAATTGTTTCTTTTGAATGATTGATTTTATTATTTTTTACATTATGCCTTGTCTTGCTTGTCTAAAGGTATATTTGTCTAATTGCTCGGTATTTTAAATCATTATTTATTTCGAAATTGCAGAAACTTGCACAAAAAAACAAAAATAAGTAAACAAAATAACTTAATGTTTAAGTAGAACGATTACTTAACACACCTCTATCAATTACGCTATAAGTTTCATCCTGTATAACTAATTCAATTTTGTGGTGGTTTAAAGTTTGTGTTCAATCAAAGTGGTTTTCGAACTATCAGGGTTCTAAGAACAGTTTAACAGATCAAGCTATAAGATGAAGATTGTTTATTATTACGGGATCTTTACAACCATACACAACGGGAATTAATCTCGTGTTTACATTATTGCGTGGTTTATTACAAACACCGTTAATCCCGATACACGTGGGAGTTTGTAATACTCAATGCTTTTATGGCACCGCTTTTGTAAATATTTATTCAAAAGCATTAACTACATTTTAGGTTGTTTTTGTTAATGCTCGTGAGCCTCCATTTTGTTTGATATTCATCTACATAAAACGCGAAATGCACGATCATTTTATGATACCAAAGAGAATTGATTATAATAGAGGTAAAGGCTAAGAAAAAAATGTGCCCCTTAGTTTGACAATAGTCAATACTGCGCCAATAGTCAAACGTCAACTTTTGATAATTAGAGTTACCGTAAAATGTATATATGGAGCTGTATAGCACCATCTCGTTTACGAGATAAAGTTTTAAGTAAGAAATTCTACTTATTATCCAATGTGACACAAAAGAAACCTTCAAATCTTCAGAAAATTCGCATTTGTACAAGATAACAATAGTAGACAATTTTGTGGAATGACGAAGAAGATGTGACGCTGTAATAAGACGAGAATGTTACAAATGTACAGAAAACATCTGAATTTATTTTACAAAATGCGTTAGTGAGTTATTTTTATTGAGATGAATATACTATAATACAAAGCTTAGTTTGAATTCATATCTCTTTTTATAAAAATTGCAGATAAATTTTATGTCTATAATTATAGGATCACGTTATTTCGTTATCTATATCTTTTTCTATATCTTCTTCATTACATTTTATTACGTTAGTTTCTTCCACTGCGAAATATATAAAACTAGTTTTAGTTTATAAAAAAATAGTAAAACATTTATTTATAATTCAAAAATTCTACAAAAACTTGAGCAGCTTGATTGACTTACCAAAGCAGAGCTACCGGCATTATCTCGAGATAAAAACATTTACAAGCGCAACTGTTCAGAGCTTAGGGCACAAGAGCCGCTTAAACAACGGGTCATTAAGGGGAAGTGATCTATTTATAGCGTGTGCTCGTATTTCATAGCCGACGAGAGGCGTAATAGGGCGCACGTGGTGCGGACGATTTTATGCGCGACACGAGACATAAGCGGCAGCGGGAGCGGTTTAGGAACAAATACAGCAGCAAAATTTAACTGTATTTTTTATTAAGGAACGATTTTTCCAAATTGGTGTTTGGGCTATGAAATTAAAATAAAACTACTACTACTACTTATGTAGGAAAATACTTAATATTAGTTTTTAACATATGAACGTAAACTTTATTTTTAATTAAAATATATACTCTGTTTCTGTTTACACGTGGTGTTCACATATTTACCTACACATGGTATATCACAAATAATAGATAGAAATCATAAATATCAATAAAATAACTTATTGGATTGAAATATATTCGATCAAATAGATAAAATATAGGTTTCTATCATTATAGAATTTATCAAACTTGGAATGCTGTGTATTTAGTTTACGAAAAAAAATATTTATTCAAATTGAATATTATATTATAAATAAATTAAATACGAGTATGTATTAACTTGTAAAATACTCTAAATGCCCAAAAGGATGCATCATTGAACCATACCAATACTTAGAAATCGGTTGTTGAAGTACCAGCTCTAAAACGAGGATGGATCCATAGAGATAGCAACAGAAGCCACTTGACTTTTATCGAGGTCTGAACTTTTAGTTTTTTTTACGTCCTGGCACAAACACTTGTTTACACACATTGGTAATGTTTTGTTTTCGTCCCTCCGGTTTTCTTATGAAGGCCCCATAGGTTCGTTTTCTTCTCTCACTCTCAATAAACGTAATCGTAAGCGAGATGGGTGAGCGTGCTCGGAACTCATATTTTTGAATTTTGATTTGTTGTAAGTTTTAACAAAAAAAAAAACAAAAAAGTAAAGTAAATTTATATACAAAAGCTGAAATGGTGTATACATTGTTATATATTTTTGAAGTAAGTACGTTTTAGATCTATGTTGGTGATAGTTTTTCTATGGAACGAAACTCAAAAAATCAGGATTCGATGCGATGAAGTCACTAGAGAAAATTCTCAAGATGGCTAATTGAATTCTTGGCAACCGTATTGTGATCTAAAACGCGGTACGATTTTTCAAACACTCTTTGAACCTTCACGTTCTCTGCGTGATGTCCATCGTTCAACTTTACAAAATATTTACTACACCAAATATTGGCTTGCTTTTACAGTTTCATATTTTATACCATAAATTTACGAAATACCCCTTGCCCGATATTATTTAACAATTTGTTGTTATTTTGATTTTACTTTGTCACGAACTTAAACATCGGTCACGCTGATTGGATGCGAAACGAAATGAAAGTCGTGTGTGAGCGCGCGCCAATCACTAAGGCGATTATGAAGATCGTATCAAAATCAGTTGAAAGCAAACTGATCAATTAGAATTGACCTCCTAGTCTATGTAGTGTAAGTAAATTTAACACTATGGACCAAGGTCTGAAATAAATGTTTTTTTTTTTATGTGGCGGTGTAGAGTACACCGCCACAGAGTTTTTTTAATAAAATGAGAAGTTTTTTGGAACGTTGTAAACTCATTATCCACATAATTTCCAAATTATTCACTTAATCAATAAACTTTTAAAAGACCTATTGAGTTAAATTGTGCCACACGTTGATTACCTACTACAGATTTTTAAAAATTTTGGTTACATGTATAAATAAAGCATTCAATTTGTTTACATAAATTGTTCTACTTTTGTAGAATATATGCGTTTTTACCAATGACAAATAAAAAAAAAAAACAGGTAAGTATTAAAAAGTTTTACAAACACCAAATTTAAATTGGGCCACTCCTAAAACAAAAGAACGTAACTTTTTTAACACCAAACGTTCAGAATCTTGTACCAAAACCGCGAGCATCTGTCTCGTGGTTAACATGCAGCCCTTAAGGGGAAACTCCATAATGAGAGGTGAGCTTGATGAAGACATGGTTAGCGAGCCATTTATCTTTGTCACATAAATATAGGATGACAGTTTTGTAGCGCCATTTCGGATCCAATAGGGAAACGCTTTTAAAACACAGCAGGGCTTCGATATGCTTAAAAGAGAATGATTGCTGAATAAATTATGTTGGTTTCTATTATTTTAGATGATCAAACGAACTTCTTGAAGTGAAGTTCGATCATATATAACATTGACGGTGGTCACTAACGGCGGTCTCTAACGGCCCGATTCGAACTTTAAGATATATCAAATATTAGGTCCCGATACGATACGGATGGGATATGTGAGTGTCCAAAGTGACGTTTTTGTTTGAAAAAACGTCACTTTTGACACTCGCATATACGATTCATATCGTATCTAGACTTACTATTTGACGTAGCATAAAGTTCAAATTGGGCCATATTGCGTCGTTATAGTCTAAAATAGTTTTTTTTTCCAGCTGTGAATATGACAGAGATTTTTAGTATTTGGAAATCATTTTTATTAGCTTTTGACTTTTATCCATACATATTAAAAATAATTTGACTTATTGCAGCCGCCACTGTCGTGCTGATTCGATTGACCCAAAATATAGTTTTTTTTTGTTTTTTTTTTTTTTTAAATGAAAATGATTTATTGGTACACAATAGGTTTTAACTAGAACCAAAACAAGAGCCTTCTTTTAGGTAAAACAAATACTTGTGCCAGAAGGCTCCGCTCTTCCATTGATGACAAGGTTTACCATAATTATCATAGTTGTTTGGACTGAGCCAAAAGGAAATGAAACCTGTGTCCCCACAGGGAAGTGTGCCGGCTCTCATTTTGGACGGAAACCTATTTTGGGGCTAGGCGCTATTGTTTAGTTCATTTGTGAAATAAAATACGCGTTATATTTCATATTTCCTGACAATAATGGATAACAAAGGCCGTTAATTAAGCGATTGTTAAATATATTAAGGGAAGCATTTAGTAACCGAAGGCAGGCAATCCCTGTTTGTGTACAGTCAGCGTCAAATACTTAGTAGCAGTCAAAGTGGCCAAATAGTTCGGTACACCATACTAAATATATGGTGTACCGAACTATTTGGCTACTTTGGTTGCTACAAAGTATTTGACGCTGACTGTACTATGCGTAATAGCTTATAACGCAATTTAGTAAATTCTGTCTTCTAAAAAGAAAATGACAATATTTGCGCGCATGCCCGAGAAAACTTATTTAATGGTGTATATGCCTACTCTTTCCCGATATACCCGTAATTTGATAAGCTTAGACAAAATGAAGTTAGTTTGGGACGATGGCAAAACTAATATAAATAAAGGCTATATTACAAATAATGGTAAGCCGTATGTCTTCGTATATCTAAAATTTGAAGTTCTAAAATGGTTACTATGTAAGTACGAGTATTAGAAATCCATACAATCCAATTGAAAAGCTTTTGAAATCTTGAAGCCTGTTAAAACTAACATACATAGGTAGTATGTAGAAAAAAACCTTTTCAATTTCAATTATTTATAGACCTTATTGTTATTGGTGTCTAGACTTACAAATCTGGCTATCCTTCTTTACGATTGACATCTACGGTCCCATTGTATCAGTATGCATTGGCGAGCTCCTAATACTTATAAAGTAGAAAGTTTGAATCAAGATTTTTTATTACAATGGACAATGAGCTCCCCTCTTCTAAAGCACTCATCCCTGTAGAGTGGATAAAAATATCTGACAAAACTATATCGGTTGAGCGTTGGGACGCCTCAAATGATGTTGAGAAAATTGTCCTTTATATTTAGATTGCCAGTAGTCATTAAATGATAAAATCAAGAATCTTAATTTAAAACTTTTGATAAGGAGAATGTCCTAACAGTCCTCGGCTGACAAATCAAATATTTTCTTTTTTCGAACCAGTAAACCATGGGGATATTGAAGATTTGTTTCATAAAATACTAAGCAGAGACTTTGCTTTCCTGTAATGTCGAATGTAGTTTTATAGTTATGGTTAGTTTTGTAGTTTGTGTATTGACATTTTGATATTTAATTTTGGAGATAGGGAAGTATTGGGCACTTTTTTAATTAAGTCTTAATAAAAATGCATTTGTTTTACAAAATCAACTTTTTATTCCTTATAGTAATAGCACATATATTTGGCTTCAATTATAACGAAGAACACTTATACAATAATAATCAGTCTCAAAATTGCAAGAGTATTTCTGAACACTGTCAAAAGTGCCCAAACGGGAGGTTTGGACACTTTTGACAGTGTTCAAATTGTCGGGTGGTTTGGACACCTCAATGGGAGGTTTGGGCACTGTATTAAATACGCCACTTAATGGTAAATTACTTAAATATTAAATAATATAATCATAAAAACTTGCAATAAAATCAACAAACGATGAACTGTTTTAAACTATAAGTACTCAAAAAAAAAAACTAAAGATGTAGTACTCAATAGTCAGTATTCTTACTTGAGTAATAAAATTTATCTAAGATTCTGTATAACCCAGATGGGCTTATCAAAAGTATACTTAGAGCTGTCACGCTTCACCCATATCTTTGGGCTTGGCAATTTGGTTTTGATGTCTTCCAATGGGACACTTGATATATCTCAATCTCTGGATAAATAAATGTATTACGTATCTTACTCATACGCATAAATTTAATAGTTGCCATGGAGTGACGATTATTTAAATTCAATATTTACACGCAATTTAAACCCGTCGAAATAATTTTATTTTAACAGAACTTACTTTTTACAGCGATTGCCGAAACAAACAATAATTGGGCATGTCCAAACCTCCCTTTAAAATTAGCGCTCAATGCTCCCTACCCCCTCATTTCACAAATAAATTCAAATATGTGTTTTGTAGTCTAATATTTTACCTTAATTTATACGTTAATATTAGCTTTCGTAAACACATAACTAGATGACAATACAGAAACTTACGGCTTTTCACAGATCACGTTGTTATTTCCTTTGAAATAGCATCAAAATATTTACTTTTGCACGCACGAAACGGTCGAGGGCATGTGACATTGACAACTAATCAAAATGGCAGATGACATTGGCCTGTGCGGTGTTGCCAGTTAGTTAGCTAAATTACCACAGTATACAAAATTAAGTAGCTTCCATACGACCCGACTTACAAGGTGGTGCCCGAACCTCCCGACTGCCCAATGCTCAGGGGAGCATTGGATTAGGAGTCGGGAAGAGTCGGGGATAGGGATCACCCCTACCGTTTTTGATATTCCCTTGTATTGTTAATAAATAATAAATGATAGATAATTTTCACATTAACATATTGCAAATAGGTTGCCAAGTATAATTGCGTACGGATAGTTTTTTTTTTTTAAGTTGGTCCAGTCCGTGGTTGCCTAGATTAACCGATTTTTATCTAAAATCAATCATGAACTCGACCAACTTTTTAATAAAGCAACCTATTACAGTTAGATTATATATAAAATAAGCTTTCATTTAATAAAAGAAACGATTAAACAACGCAAGAAAAAAGTAAAATACATTTTTTTTTTGCGTACGAAATTTTACTAGGCAAACCTATTTGCAATGTGTTGTTGTGTTGGGTTGTTGCATTTTTTTTCCCTCTTCTAAATTTTCTTGATATTTATAGTAGTCTCGGGAATATTCTAGAATAAATTTAGTATGTAGTAGAATGTTCTCGAATCTTTCACGTAGGGTATATAAGAGCGGGCTTGTTACAGAGATTTAGTTAAATTCGAAAAAATGGACCAACAACATCTTCGAGCGATTTACTTATATGAACACAAATTGGGAACCAGTTCGAGGGAAACTGCAAATAAGATTAACACTGCTTTTGGCCCAAACACTACTACCGCTCGCACAGTACGAAATTGGTTCCAGCGCTTTAATGAAGGATACACAAGTCTAAAAGACATTCCTCATACTGGTCGCCCCGTCACTTTTGACGAAGAAGCATTGTGGCGCGAGCTTGAGTTGTATCCGAATTCCACAACCAGGGATTTAGAGAAAACTTTGAACTATCACTACAGTACCATAGATCGCCAACTGCAGTCGATGGGTTACCATAAAGTTTTGTCAAGATGGACGCCTCATGCTTTGACCGTTGCTCAACGTGCATTATGTGTCAACATTTGTGAAAGTCTGCTGCTGCGCCCCCAAAGAAAAAGCTTCTTGGAGTCAATCATCACTGGAGACGAGTCCTGGGTCTTGTACGAGAACGTTACACGAAAAGCCTTTTGGATGCCTTCCGATAAACGGCCACCAACACAGCCGAAAAGCAGTCCGTATGGCCAGAAACTTCTCCTGTCAGTTTTCTGGAATCCGCAAGGAATGTTGCTGTGGGAGTTACTGGAGGACCATCAGACTATCAATGCCGAAGCCTACGTGAATCAACTACAAAAGTTGGCGAACGCTGTTAGAGAAAAAAGGCCAAAACGTCTTGAAGTATCATTACTTCATGATATACGGCAAAAATGACCTGTAAATTTCTAGAGGAGCTTGGTTGGACAACAATACCTCACCCACCTTATAGCCCTGATCTAGCACCTTCCGACTATCATCTTTTTCGGGCTTTGAACAGCATCTTTGTAAAAATAAAAAACGAAAATTCTGGCGACCTAAAACATTACCATGCTAACTTCTTTGCCTCTCAGCCACTTTCATTCTGGGCCAAGGGTATTGAATTTTTGCCTAGCAGATAGTTACATATTCTAGATAATGATGGTGATTATATTGTCGATTGATTGTTTCAATAAATAAATATTAGAAAAAAAAATAGTTTTATTTCAAAGTGGGAAAATAATTATGCAACAACCCTATATCATTTATTTCTTATCACAAATAAATAAAATGTGAGGGTAGATATTCCTTATATGGTATCTCAAACAAAAATTTTACTACTAGTGCTAGTATCATGCATAGAGTTAAATTACTATTATTTTTTAAATACAGTCAGATGACTCGCGCCTATAAAAAGCTAGTATTTCCAATTATTCCTAAATAAATAAATAAAAAAGTCTTGGTACGCATTAATTGTCATAATTTCACGGTTAGCTAGCTGGTTGCTTAAATACCAATTTAAATCAACAAAAACGCCCTGAGCAGTTAACGTTTAATAGGGTAGTCACGAGTATTAATTAAATCATAACATGTGTCGAATATTTTGTAAAGAACATCCCGCGTCTGATTGCCAATCAGAGGCAATTAATATTTCACTTGGATGTAGCCGTTATCCGACAAATAATCGCGCGATTTAATAATGATTTAATTTGTGAAATGCTTGTGATGCATCGTAATTTCGACGAGAAACCAACCAACAGTGGTAATAAATTATTGTTATTAATATAATAATAATTCAGCCTATATACGTCTCAATGCTGGGCACAGGCCTTCTCTCATGCGCGAGAGGGCTCGGGCTATAGTCCCCACGCTAGTCCAATGCGGATTGGGGACTTCACATACACCTTTGAATTTCTTCGCAGATGTGTGCAGGTTTCCTCACGATGTTTTCCTTTACCGAACAGCTAGTGGTAAATATCAAATGAAATTTCGTACATAAGTTCCGAAAAACGCATTGGTACGAGCCAGGATTTGAACCCGCGACCTCCGGATTGAAAGTCGGACGTCATATCCACTCGGCTACCACCGCTTCTCCAATCCAACCTATATTGTTATTAATTATCAATAATATAGGGAAAGGTTCGAAGGTCGAAAGAAACGTGAGTGGATTAAATCAAAAAAGATCTTGAGTGCTACATTGAAGCTACGTCAAACAGTACGATGTGGAACAAGAAGACAAGGAAGGCTGATCCCACCATCAGATGGTAATAATAATTGCCAATTTTAATTTCAAATATCGTGGTTATACAATAGCAGACCATGTGTAGCACCAAATAAAATCATCATCCACTTGCGATATTTTATACGTTATTTACTAAAATAATATTTATTTATTTAAACTTTATTGCACAAAAGAAAACTTATCGTACAAAAGGCGGACTTAATGCCAAAAGGCATTCTCTACCAGTCAGAATATTCATTAGCAGTAAAGTTAATAAAAGTATGTTAATAATCAAGTCAATTCTACATTACACTTTCGTCGCCTTCGATCAGTAAAATCAGTTTCATTCCCACGCTCGAAAAGTTGACGTACATAACTATTTCCATCTGCCATGCACTTGACTAACCAGGTCACACCGTCGCGGTTTTTCCTTTTAATATTTATACTGGCACTGTGTTGAGCGAGAGTCACACAGATTTCCCCCGGGTTATGCCACGCCTGCGGCCCGTTAATTAGTTTTATGTTTTACGCGATTTTCATACGCAAAAAGAAAAACCTAGGATATTGATATCAATATCAACTGACTAGAGCAAAACTTTCATCATTTGAGGTAAACGTCCTAATGTCATAATTTCGTGTCTAGCAAATTCTCATGATTGATGATCCATTTGTTACCTAATGTAACAGTGTCGTGCAACGAGACAATATTTAGGAACCTTAAATTATTGCTTTGTTTATATTTTGTCGACACAACATATATATTTATAATAATAATTATACTGAACTTAAGCAAACTAACCAAAATTCTAATCCAGGAGGGATTTTGTAGTAATATAAATAAATATGTAGTAATATTTTGTAGTAAATAGGAGAGATTCTGTGAGGTTTCATGGTTTTGCATATGCAAAAGTGGCTCTTTGTTAGTCCATGAAATTTCGATTAGTGAATTAAAAAAAAAAAACACCTGAAGTTTCACAATCATTTGTACAGATATTCCTGGTAATTTTCCTACTAATGCAAACGATAGGCATATTATAAGCCATTACGTAAATCAGTCAGTCATTATGAGAAACGATTGTGCTTTAATGTTCAAAAGCAGATGTGTTTTGGAAATCATAACGGGATACAGCCTCAGATTCAGGGAATAATTACTAAAACATACATACAGTCACTGAATATTTTATTATATTAAATAAGGCTACAATTTTAAAGCCACGTATATGCTTCAGACTTACTAAAATGGAAAATTGAGAAGGTTACAGGATTAATTAATAATTTGTCATATAACATAAAAAATGTGACCTGATTTAATTAAATTGTACAATAATACAAAATTAACACCAACAATACAAGGGTATTACATTATGAACAGGTAAATAATAAGTGTCACTTGCATGTAAATAAAATAAAAATATGTTTTGCTATGAAAGGACTAATTTTAATACAGTGGATCACCAATTTTTTTATTTATTTCAAGAGATTCATAAAAAAGAAAAAAAAAATATTATTAGTGAAATCAATAGAGGAGCAAAAACTGATATTGTCATTTTTTATTTTTTTTTAGATTCCATATTCGGGGAGATAATTACATATTAGTTTTGGAATTCATCAAAGTAACCCCAATCTACGGTAATAATTACCGAATCCATACGTAATGAAATAAAAGTTCAATGTTTCTCTGTGTACATTACCTGACGAGGTACCTACTCAGGTAAGTTTAAGCGGTGATCTGAATTTCTGTGTCGAATTACTTAACAATTTAATTTTTATCATACGAGTAAGCAGTGTTTTTAAGTTTTCGCAATATGTATAAAGTTAAAAATTAATGTGAGGAAATGTGTGTGGTATTTTTTGTAAGATATATTCAGAAAAATAAATCATGCTATCCTAAAAGTGTCACATAAACAATAGTGGTAGTCAGGGGCAGCATTACCTTCTCATTATAAAATACGTTCTTAAAACAAGCCTCAGTTTCTTGCCTTGCGAGTCTCTTGGCTTGATGATATTTGATAGTTATGAGCGCTTTTCCATAAAGCTACTATTTAAACTGTGAATTTACTGCAAGACTGAGCAGAGACTCGATCTATGCGGGCATAGCCATTATAAGAATGTTAGCATAATATGGCACCGTGTTTCCATCACATTCTCAGCAGCGCAATATCCAATACAACACCATAATCCCAGTTTATTTTACACACCATTAACTTCCATATTGCGACGAAACTGTCACCGACATATAGTCCATCGTTTTCTGTACAAAATTTCAAGAAAACTGGAACGCTTGGAGTTAAAAGCATCGGCATAAGTGAGGCACCTGTGATATCCTTTAGGAATACGATGCTCGAGTTTCAACTCCGAAAACGAAATCTTTTCTCGGTTATTTTGACGCTGGTTCGAATTTCATGGTGAAGGCAAAATGTCCAGTGAGATTTTTCAATACTGAGCTTTTTTATAATAGTTTTAATAAGTCTTCAGTAAATCAATAGGTAAAATACCAAATCGTACAACAAGATACAAAAGGAATATAGAATTAAAGAGCGATCTCTTCCATACAATCTTTGGGTAGTAGAGATAAGGTAAAAAAAGTTGCGTGAGTAGGTGATGCAGTAAATGATAGAAGTTAAGAAAAATAAAACACAAAAAGCAAATTAACAACTTAAAAAATATATTCACTAACACTAACATAAAGCAACATTTCAATATCCATGCAGGAGCCTCTTTTTAAGTATTCAGGATACCTGTATTGTATTAAGAGTACAGAATGGGCTAAGAATTCAAAATCTTACTTGACTTATAAGTAAGTAAATAAAACTAAGTTTAAGTACAAAATATGGATTTGGATGGTCTGTAATAAAGAAAATTTATTTTATTTATTTATTTATTTACTTTTTTTTATGGAGGATAGGCAGGCGTTTGACCACGATCACACCTGATGGTAAGTGATTTATTTAAGTTTCTTTTCTATAGATAACTAGATATACAGACAGAGAAAAAATACACATACCATACATCTTCATATTTATATAGATTCTGCCATAATAATGGTCAAGGACTTTCTTCAATAAAATTTTAAACTAAAGCCTAACTCCGATAATAGATATTACAAATCCTCTCAAAGTCAAAGTTTTTCTATTCACTCGTATAAAGTTTACGATAAAATCTTCGATGGGTCACTATTTCCTTAATGTTTATGCATTCGCTCTGATAGAAACACACTGATAGGCTGAAGACATGAATCGTGGAAGGTGAACTTTGACCAACACTTAGAGGAATTGAAGAAATAGTATGGGGACAGGCCGGTTATGCTTACTTGCTATTATCGGCAGGTACGAAATTTGTAGTACTCGGACTATAAATGTTTCAAATGACATTGATGTGTCATAGCTCTAAATTATAATGCTTGTTTTAACAACAGCGGTAGATGGTGCATTTATATGTACACCGAAGTTAAAGAAATTCAAGAAAAACACCCTGTACGAGCGAGATCAAATTGACATATTTTTTAAATTTTAAGCTACCTTCAGAGGTCGATTCTAATTTGAATATTTGTTATGATTTAGAACTGGTTTTCAAACGACCTTGACTATTAAACATCTTAGCGATTAGCGAGCACCTTACGCATGCACCAGACGGCCTGAGCAATCTTTAAGGTAAGGTGGTTAGGGTGAATCAACTTTTAGAACACTGATTTCATGTCCCTTGACTCCCTAGCAAAGAAAAATCGATTTTTCAAAAACCATGTAATTTTTTACTTTTTTGTTCACACGGGCATTATTCGATCCATAAGTATTTAATGAACACATTAAAATTAAAATCGTGATCAGTACCCCTAGTGTAAATAAATTCGATTTCGAAACGTGACGTACGCGTTTGCGTTTAGTCTCATTTTGTATTGGATTTAGAAAGAGCGCGTCAAGCGGGACGTTTTGGAAACTCAAAATCCTATACAAAATGAGACTTAACGCAAACGCGTTCGTCACGTTATGATGTCGATCAAATTTACACTAGGGGTACTGATAAAAGTTACATTTTGTATGGTAACGCAGCAGAAAAATGTTTGTTCGTGTACAAAATTGGTGTGATCCTGATTGTTAGGGTTCCGTACCCAAAGGGTCAAACGGGACCCTATTACTGAGACTCCGCTGTCCGTCCGTCCGTCCGTCCATCCGTCCGTCCGTCCGTCTGTCACCAGGCTGTATCACATGAACCGTGATAGTTGGCCAGTTGAAATTTCTACAGATTATTTATTTCTGTTGCCGCTATAACAACAAATACTAAAAACATAATAACCACTCACATGATTCCAGCAACTAAGGTTTCAACATTTCGCACCTCTAAAATGATCGTCGCAACTCGAGTTGCGAACGGAGTGTATGTGGTTTTTTATTTCTTATCTGTGAAGGGCTGCACAGATATGGTGTAAACAATTATTAAAACACAGAATACCAACGTGACAATATTTAAAAAATGTTTCAACCACATAGACATAACCACAGTATTTTTTATCTATGTCACTTTGCAAGTTGTTCGGAAAAGTGCGTGTGTTAAAAGTTGTTGCGTGTTTTAAAATGCCGTAAGTATTCAAATTTACATATTTCTGTTAGTATTATATATTAAATTACTCCGCGTTTATTGGTCTATTAGATAAAAACTATATTTTAGACCTACTTAATATTGATGACCATAAAATCTCACTTCAAGCCAATAACTCTGTAGATTTTTGGCGTGTTTCCTATTTTAATGCCCTAGATTTCTATGATTACCAAATATATCTTGAGCAACCTATAGTAATTAAATAGTTCGATTATTAAATTACATTAATAAACAATAAAATGCATTAAATCATTGTGTATTATCCAGGATTAGCGAACAAACCATGTGACGGAAAATTGTAAGTACAAACACAGCAACTCTGGTTGCTTAAAGCATTTCTGTACATCGTAAGGCATGTGGTACACTAGACGTTGCATACGCGTTTTGGGGTGTTTGTTACTACTTACTTATAATTTCTATTTACTAATATTTCTTTGCTATATTGCCCGGATCCTGGGGTAGCTTGCCGTTTTTCGTCTGGCAGTGAATGTGTTAAAAGTTCCTATTTCTGTTGAACATCTGCACCGCGCGACTGTTGTGTCTCCGACCTAAATAGGTAGCCATCTTTGTTTTTGACATGGCGCAGGTCAGTTTGTTTGTTTATTTACGTTTATAATCAGTATAATTTCATGTGTTAATAGTTACTATTTGCTTATTGTGCTTAATTTGTTGTAAAGTGTATGTTATGGTGTATATATTATACGTGTTAGTGTAGTTATAAGTTAGTTCGGTTGTTGGTGATCGGCCGTTTTAAAAACACCAAAGTTTAGTAGGTATGTAAATACTCTTTTGTTATTTTAAGTTATAAAGCCACTATCATTGTGATAATTACATAAATTATGTATTTTATTTCAAGGTAATTAGTGTCTTAAACGGTTTTTTACTATATTTTTGTACTTCAGTATCTAAATTAGCCACAAAAAAATCACGAACATAGCACATAGTTACACGCCAGGTGGAGCAATTCGAAAGTTCCTTATCAGAATTTGAATCAGTTTTACTCTGCAATTTTATAGGTGAGCTATCAAGGTTTTTAGTATCAATTAAAAGCTTATTAAGCCTTCTTTAAATTGAATACAAAAAAAAGATATGTTATCGATTTAGATGTTTTATTAAAAATAGTTTTCTACTATAACTCGGAAATTATTCCTTTAGGTAAACTTCGTGAATTTTTAATAATTATTTTTATTATAACAGCAAATAGCTAAAGTAAGAAAATAAATTTCTTTGTTTCTTTACCATTATAAAACCGAAAGAATTATTCCAAATGCTTAAGCAGAAGCAAAGTTATCAATTTTTGAAGATATCACGACACTGTGCCGTCGTATCTGCGAAATGGCAGAGCAATTCAGGGCACCTTTCGTTAAAATCGGAATCATGTGAGTGGATAAAATAAATATTTCTTTCCAATCTCGAGCTTAAACAACGTCGGGCGGGGTTAGTACTGGGATGGGTGACCGTATTTAGGGTTCCGTAGTCAACTAGGAACCCTTATAGTTTCGCCATGTCCGTCTGTCTGTCTGTCTGTCTGTCTGTCTGTCCGAGGCTTTGCTCCGTGGTCGTTAGTGCTAGAAAGCTGAAATTCGGCATGGATATATAAATCAATAAAGCCGACAAAGTCGTACAATAAAATCTAAAAATTTAATTTTTTTGAGGGTACCTCCCCTACACGTAAAGTGGGGGTGAATTTATTTTTTCTGCCTCAACCCTACAGTGTGGGGTATCGTTGTAAAGGGCTTTCAAAACTAATAGGGGTCTTCAACAAACATTTTATGATAAAGTGAATATATTCGGAGATAATCGCTCCGAAAGAAAAAAAAAATGTGTCCCCCCCCTCTAACTTTTGAACCATAGGTCCAAAAAATATGAAAAAAATCGTGGAAGTAGAGCTTAAGAAAGACTTTAAATGAAAACTATAGCGGACATAATCAGTTTAGCTGTTTTTGAGTTATCGCAAAAAGTTTCCCCTTCATACTAAAAAGACTTACTTTAATTAGGTACTGATTATGCAAATTTGCCTATTTGTTTAACTCGCGTGAAAGGTACCGTTTCATCCCTTGGTTAATTTACTATACTTTAAGCTCCAGTTTAGCTTATTGTGACGGAAGAGTAACTACGGAACCCTACACTGAGCATGGCCCGACATGCTCTTGGCCGGTTTTTTATAGATAATGATACGGAAGCCTTCCTGTGCGAATCCGACTCGCACTTGGCCGGTTTTTATAATTCAGTATATTTAGTGCATTATGTTGTTCTTTATAAGGTGTTAAGTATTACTTTTCAGGATCAAACATGTACCCTGTTAGGGCATAGCAAATCTTATAACTAATATCTTACATCTAATAATTTATAATATAATATATAATATAATATAATATAATATTTTGACGACCGGTTTGGCCTAGTGGGTAGTGACCCTGCCTACGAAGCTGATGGTCCCGGGTTCAAATCCTGGTAAGGGCATGTATTTGTGTGATGAGCATGGATATTTGTTCCTGAGTCATGGGTGTTTTCTATGTATCTAAGTATTTATAGATATTTATATATTATATATATCGTTGTCTAAGTACCCTCAACACAAGCCTTATTGAGCTTACTGTGGGACTTCGTCAATTTGTAAGTATATATATATATATACTTACAATTTATTTAATTGTACCAAAATGTTCGGTCTCCCAGCTTCAATGACTGTTTTGCATAGGAATACTGTATATATATATATTTGTATAACATTGTAAATAGCATAATTTATTTTTATTTTTCTCTTCCTCGCGTTGTCCCGGCATTTTGCCACGGCTCATGGAAGCCTGGGGTCCGCTTGACAACTAATCCCCAGAATTGGCGTAGGCACCAGTTTTTACGAAAGCGATTGCCATTTGACCTTCCAACTTATAGGGTACACTAGGCCTTATTGGGATTAGTCCACTTTCCTCACGATGTTTTTCTTAACCGAAAAGCGACTGGTAAATATCTAATGATATTTCCTACATAAGTTCCGAAAAACTCATTGGTACGAGCCGGGGTTTGAACCCCCGATCTCCGGATTGCAAGTCGCACGCTGTTACCGCTAGGCCACCAGCGCTTCTAAGTTCTTACTAAGTTAACAATAGTTCACCCAAACGCTCGTTAATATTTAGTAGAAATACACTAGGTACACCTGTAGGGCTAAGATGGTTGGCTCTTTATCATTTGTCACCATGCCTGTCATGTTCTAACAAGTATGTAAGCGCAACAGTGGCGGACATAGTGACAAGTGATAAAAATGGAACCATGCTGCCACAAGGCAAGGCAAGGCAAGGCATAGAAAGAAAATGGCTTCCACAAATTCCATCGTCAAAGAATACGACATCGCTTGTGTACAATGCTTGCTTTGAAGTGAACCATAGTGAACTAAATTATTTATATTCCGAGGAATCACTCAAAGAGATCGTTTTACGGCCGCCAAAGAGAAAAAGCCTGACGGAGACACGAGGGATGGCTCGACATTAATGTCAATGGAATGTATTGCCCGCACGTCCCGTCAAAACGTTTTTATTACTAACACGATAAAGGCATGAGCGCAAGCGTGAATGAACGACAGAGCACACACTGTTTACGCTGTTTTTGTTTAGGCATTGAAAGCAGATTGGCAAAAGCTGTACAGCGCGATACCTATATGCGACAAAATCGTGCACAAAAGTCACGCTCATCCGTGCTGTTGCAGAAATAAAAGAGTATTTCAAAATATCAAAGTGTTTGCAAATCATAATTACCTTGATCCCTACTAAAATTTGCTATGCTTAGCTGCCACCACGCTCACGCTTAGTTAACTTCATTTATGTGACTGCAGCTGGAAAAATACCACTTTATCGCTTGGCATAAGGACAAGATTTGCCTGTATCTTTAGACGGATAACCTGTCAAGGAGTCCTTATAACCAGCGACAAAGTGGGACATTTTGTCGCTGGTTATAAGGAATATATGTGAATCTCTTATTGCATTACAGTTTTGATGCTCAGTTAATCGCTCCGTCCTTTAACTTATACCAAAAAATTCCCCTTCGTCTTACATGGTCAATACTAGAAAACGGCCCCGAATGACTGATTTATAGCCAGTTCGTTGAAAAACATAAAAGACACAGCTGCAGACATATCTTCAATTAATAGCTTATTTTGGTGCGTAAACGTCTTCAACAATATGGCTTCGGTTGTTAAATTGGTACCTAGACGGTTGAGAAACTCAAGCTCGGCCGAATTTCACCTTCCCATACAAACGGAGTTTCATTCTCATTTTAAAACTACGTGTTCGGTTGTAATTTAACTTTGCACTTACAATGACATGAGGTATATGAAATTAGTTTATATTGCTCCACTTTATAAAACAAACGAATTAGAGCAAAAACAAGTTTTGTATGAAAATATTAAATTCGCTATATATTTTTTAACTATAGTGTCTGATGCTATATAAACGATTTACCATATCCTATTGTAAGTACAAACTTTTAGAGCAATCTAGCTAGTCGTTTTTTTAAAATGAGAGCGTAACTACGTTTGAATGGAGAACCAAGCTTGCTAGGGACTCTTAAGTAACGCGCCCACTACCTAAAGTTAATTTATTTATTTAATCGTATGGCATTTTTGTTAGTCGTTTTATAGTGTAGGTTAAAGCGTCAGCGTCGAGTCAATTCTATCGCCGCTGCTCAACGCAGCGTTGGTGGAACTGCGCAGCAAGGCCATTTACCATAGCGACGACTGGACGCCAACGCTCTGAAGACGCTAGTTTAGATTGACCGTATTTTCTGATCATTTTATTAAGGCGATTACATCTGTGTACATTCAGTACATATAGGTATATTTAAGTCAGTGTTTTCATAATATTGCTCACTCTACATCAGGATTGTTGATTATGAATTTATTTTCTATATGAGTGACACGAACATTGTAACGCTAATTAAGTAATTTAATTCGAAATTTCGAATTTTAGTGAAATGGTGAGAGCCAAGAGTAACAACTAAAAAGCGAGATAAAAAAGTAACACGACAGATAAGACTAGTATGTTTAACCGCCGCCGCCAAGTTTATGCTAATACTGAAGAGGTTAAATGCCTTTACACTTGGGAACAACATCGCAAGAAGCTTTGTTACGTCTGACTTAACCCTTTTAGCCTTACCTTAACCTTATATGCCTGAAGTAACCACCAAGCAACAATTTAGAGCAGTTTTAGCCGAGTACTAACTCCGTAAAAGATTTTACTTTGATTCAAAATTAGCTGACGACCACAGTGATGAATAGTAGGTTCTTTAGAAAACGGCGTAGTCGCTTACAATGTTTTATATGTACGGGATGGATGGAGAAGTTATGTATGTATGCCGACCGTAAATTTGCGAGGTATCCTTTGCTTAACATGTGTAATTAGGGTACTCTGAGCGAGTGAAGCCGTGGGTATGCTAAACTTAATTGGAAATGTGTAGACTCAGCTAAAATTAAGTATTTAAAAAGTTCCAGATCACTTCTTAGACTACCACATATCGTAATATGGGTATTCGAGTGAGTGAGTGAGTTTACTTTTACTTATTTAAGACAGTCTTCTGTATTCCTAGTGTAAATTTGATCGACATCATAACGTGACGAACGCGTTTGCGTTAAGTCTCATTTTGTATAGGATTTTGAGTTTCCAAAACGTCCCGCTTGGCGCGCTCTTTCTAAATCTAATACAAAATGAGACTAAACGCAAACGCGTACGTCACGTTTCGAAATCGAATTTATTTACACTAGGGGTACTGTTTAATATATTATAACGGATTACTCACGTATTTTAAGTCAATAATCGCTGAAACGGAGTGAAATATGTTGAGCTATTTTAGACTTAAAATACGTGAGTGACCTGTTAGCATGCATTAAACGTTTTAATATATGTATTTAATAAAGTGTTTCTATTTAATACTTCATGATTTAGACACAGAAAGTCGTTCAATTAGCAATAATTTTCTTTATTCTCAATTATATTATATAAAGTTGAAAATGCATGAAGGAGTTTTAGGTAACTAGGACGAGAGAGGACAGAAACCTCGGACATTCGGGCGCCCCTCCCGTTTAATTTGTAACCTAACTGATCTGATCGAACAAGGCTGATGCACATTAATTAATTATGTAAATTAATTAATATATTAATAAGCTATTGTCCTTGTTTGATCCCATCGATTATTATTATTATGATTATCTTTCCCTTCGCGGAACAATGGTGTTCAGGAGATCTAGGAGGCATGCGCGGAGCCAAAACCAACACGTAGAGCCCATTTTAGCAGTTTAATGGAATGTTAGGGGTACACCCAGCGGATGCTGCCCTTGCCCGTGTCATGGGACGCACGCAGAGACACCACGCAGATGGAATCTTAAATGAACTGTGCTATTGAGTGAAAGCGATGGACTATACTCGGCTATGGGATAAAAATTCTATGGCATTAGTAATGAACTTTAAACAGCCGTCACAATTGATCACTGTTTAGTCTACGTGGCATAATAATCAACCCGTGGGGGCAGCTTGTGGCGAGCTAACGGTGAGTTGCGACACCGCGGGCCCCTATTCCAAAGGGCACTTTCATCAGGTTGGAAGTGTAAAATGTTATAACGCCGGCGGCCTGTTAAATGGATCACCGGCATCACGCTACCGCAGACTCACCTCTCGTTAGCCACTCCAAAGTGTTGCTGTATTGTTGCACTGTGATTCCAGCCATTTTGGGGTCCACTCGAAGAGTTGGCGAGTCACCACCTGTCTTTCACAATTTCGATAATGATTGTCACGGTAAGGTGTCCGCTAGTCTCCCCTAGCCTCCCATACCACCATATCCAGATATATCTAGTCCATCCAACTTGCAAATCAACAGACTATATGACTTTAGATTCCATCGCAGCATAAAAGTGCTGCACTGCAGTAGTCATTGCATCTGGCGGGGACTATCTCCGAATGCATCATATTGTGCGCTCGGGGATGGTAACCGCCACGTGTATCCCTTGCTTTTAGACTAAATTGTCTTAAAGGGCCTCCGTACTGTTGACTTCGGCCCCACGCACGCCCCACGCCTCGTAAAGGTCCGGGACCCCATGGTCCCGAGATATGGACAAGACATAATAATAAACTTCCCCGATTTTTGTATCGGTATGGCATTGACAATTGAAATGACAAAAAGCTTTCAAAAATCGCATACATTAAAATTTTCATTCCAAGCAAGCACCCTAATCACGTGAGCTGTTTGTAACAGCAACCCCCCTAGTTAGGAAACAGTGGAGATTCAACAGTAACGTGTGGACACCATCAGAATACAAATCACTAGCTCTTGTTAGTCAACTAAGTCGTGAGAACCATCTGCCTTATGATTTGCCGTTTGCATGTATATTGGATTCAAATGCGGCACTATGCAAACTAGTATTATGTGTTAATATCAGATAGTATATATTCGAGTTTTCATTGCACCTAAATAGTTTGGCACATTCAAAATTATTATTTCATTATAAAGCGGCGTATTGAACTATGTAATGCTTCTCAACGAAAGTTACGATATTAAACCAAACCCAAGAAAGTCCAGATTTGTAAGAAACAGGCTATTAATATATATTTTAAAACACGCGCAGCAACTATTGCTCCGATGGCCAAGTCAAATTTACTGTTTGATTTCAAAATAATATCTAAATGATTTCATTATCTCATCATTTGCCCGGAGACCGATTCAAATTTATTAATTTGTTAGGATTTTGATCTTGTTTTGATATGACCCTGAAGATCGCTAATTCTGGTTGGTGCAAGCGAAATTAAGTAAAAGTCCTGTAGAAGTGCACCAATCACGAAGACAATTATCAAAATCAAGATCTAAGCCATAACAAATTGTTAAGTTAGAATGAGCCTCCCGTGCATCTTTCTCACACCAATACATTTACAAATTAGGGTTTGCAATCCGGACCCAAAATGTATGAAATTATCCGGATCTGGCACCGGATCCACGGATTTACGAACAAGTAAGAGCGAAATGCAAGCACGGATGACAACAAATTACTTCAATTAGATATCAATATGTCGGTTCGAATTGGCCTCTAGGGTTCATAAGCTGATTTGCAAACATTGTTTGTTTAACTGTTCCTATATGTAACCAAAATTTAAAAAGAGCATAAATACCTACAAAAATATTGCCAACTCAGCAACTCAAATACCACACGTTAGCACAACGAAGTTCGTTAGAGTGACTTTAGATGTTTGTTCAAAGTGAGGCCAGAGGTATTGTTTGTACGACCGGGTTAGTGGGAAACTTTGGCTCAATCACACCCTGTTCAAAGCTTTATGATACACTTTGGTTGGGAATTAAGAAAGTTTACATTCTAACGAGTAGGAACCGTGTATTAGTTAGGTTCCAAGAAAACGAACAACTTTGTTAAACGTGGGATTAAACATCAGATATAAGACTTACTTCAATCGCTGAAGTAGTTTTTAACTAAAGGCAGATTACATTGATCAACAATGGCTGGTACGTACAAAAACTCATCATTTCTCTATACATACGTATACGCCACACTGTTGAGCATAGGTTTACTTTCAGTGTTACACTTTCACAAATGATTAGTACATTTCATTTGTGAAAGTGTAACACTGAAAGTAAACCTATGCTCAACAGTCTGAGCAACACCGTCCAGTCACTTGTAATAATTTAATATTTTGCACACTGAAGCGCGCAAAAATAAGACGCCCTTATGGCTGTCTAGTAAGACTATTAAAAAAATACAGTTTAGCAAACGACTTCTTGCTATTTAAACTTAAGAACACTATCTGAATTACATTTTGCAATATAATTTCAATGAAACGGTTTTTTCGTAAGGCTTCCGTCAATTAACAGGTATTATGCTTATTAATAATTAACTAGATATAAATTATACTTAGATTTAAAATATTTTGTAAAAATGTGGCCTGTTTAATCTTTAACTTATTGACGAAAAACTCCAACATCTCTTCTGAGCTTGAGCTTACTCGGTCGGTCTTTTCTGAGCTTGAGCTTACCTTGGAAAAATTCGCCTCGGCTCTAGTACAAATCCGTTCTTGGTTTGTTTTTATTCTCCTTCTGTCATGTCTATGTTTCTCTCCCGTCAAATAGCTTGAGGTTCTCATTTTGGGCGAGATTAGGATGGGTCTTCGCTGTTGTGTTTGCTCAACACGGTTGCCATGCCGCGGAATATTTGTATGGCTATCTTGTAGTCTGGAAATAGTTTTTTTTTCGGCTGGTTCTCCATTAAGCCGCGACGGTGAGGTAGAGTGTATCTTCACATAAGCATTTTCGCGACGCTGGCTGCCTCACCGTGCATTAAGTTTGTGGCTATGTCTGTAGACCGGAAATCAGTTCTTGGCTTGTGTGGTTTTCTGCAAAGCAGCAACGTCGCGTATAGCGACTCGGCGTTTGGTGAGATAAGGTTGATTCTTCACGTAGGCATTTTCTCGACACGTCTGCACTCCCGTGGAGTAGAAAATCTTTTTAGACCGGAATTCTGTTTTGAGCTTGTGTTGTTCTCCTTGAAGCAGCGACGCCGCGTACAGCGACCGGACGCTTTGTAACGAAAGGTAGAATTTTCAAATAGGCGATTTCTCGACACGGCTGCCATCCCGCGGAGTAGGTGTTTAGGGGCTATGGGAGGGAGGTATCTTGTAGTCAGGATTTCATTTTGTAAAAAGTGAGTCGCCGTGAACGCGTGTGCTCGATGCGGCTGCCGGTCGTGGAGTGTAGAACACCAACCCTAATATGTTCTTCGAGTATGGGCATGTGTATGATTGTATATTTCAATGACACGCTCTGCGATCCAAACGGCTTGATATTAGATTTTGACCATAGAAATGCCAGTAGAATCTTCTGTCTTAGTAGTATTAGTGGAAGGTAGGTTTAGGTTCTACTATACTTGTTTATTATTTCTAGCTTCTATTACTTCCCTTCTTTACTTTTACGAGTACTAGCCTTTTTAATAAAAAAATGTTTGTCCCCATTTTAGGTACTACCTAAAACAATATTAACATGTTTGTAAACAAGGGGACCCCGAAAGAAACTGTAGCGGACAGATTTAACGAAAGCGACAAGAAAGGCCTGCCAGTGACAGGGTGAGACGGGGTTGGGCGAGAAAAATTGACAATAGTATTTTGTTTTACCGCTGTCAACGTTTTAATGATACTTTTTGTTTATTTGGAAAAAACATTTTTATTTGCTTTAACTCGGATTGAAACGGAAGTTATGTGAAACCATGGATAAACAATTGAAAATAACGTAAAAAACCGGCTATGAGCATGTCGGGCCATGCTTAGTGTAGGGTTTCGTAGTTACCATCAGTCAGAACAGGCCAAACGGGGGCTATTAATTAGTAAGTATCGTGTAGGTACGTACGCAGCGCTCTGTACGTATTATTGCAGTTTTTATTTTACCGTTCTGTTGTCGTGCATGATTTATGTATCCATGCCAAATTGCAACAATCTAGCACTAACGATCACGGAGCAAAGCGGTGGAGGGACGGACAGACGGACATGGCGAAACTGTAAGGGTTTGTAGATGACCACGAAACCCTTATAATATTTATTATTAAGAGTAATTTTCCGGCAAAGAGTATTTCCCAAATTGTGGTATTTTCAATACGATTTTATGTCGAGTCATACTCGTACCAAGTTGAAGCTGAAGTTTACCTGACGATATACTGTTCAATGGATAGAAGCTTAGAAAGTAACAAAAATCATTACAGGCACATAGCTCCGTAAACACTATATAATACAGAAATAAATTGGTATATACATATATACATACACACATATAATCACGCATATTTCCCGAAGGGGTAAGCAGAGACCACGGATTTCTACTTACTACGATCTTGACATACCTCTTTAGATTCATTCACTTTCATAGCATTCCTCATACATGCTCGCCGGTTTAGGGTGCTCTTGACCTGGCCTTTCTTCAGAATTTCCTTGATTTGGTCATAGAAAGTCCGCCGCGGTCTACCACTTCAAGCTGCTTCCTATGATTCTCCCCTATACACTGTCTTTGTTAGTTCTTTCATTCATTCTTTATTAAAAAAAATACCTATTGAGATTATAAATCAAAATACAAGGCTCCAGTCTCAATTTTTTTTAAGAGTTAATAAGAAAGAAGAAAATTTTAAGTACCATTCCATTCCTTACATTTTATTAAAAAATAAATTGTATGACAACTATTTACATGAACGAAATATTTCCGGGTCAAAATAGCAATTTTCTTGATCTTCCATACCTTTAAGGACGGACTAATGTAATGTGACGTCACATTACAGTATCATTTTGTTAGAGGCGTTTCAATCGTCGAGTGCGAGCGTCAGACTTTAACTCTCATTTCTGACCTTTGTGTTGCTTAAATGCCATGAATCCTATAAAGACATTTGATCCTCAAGAAAAACAAGATAGATTGACATTATTTCATAAAAACTGTCAAGTAGCCGATTGGTAAGTATATGATAATTACAACCTTAAATTGTAATAAACTTATCTACGACCACATCTAACCACAAATTAAATACATACAATGCTACATGAGTAACCATTGTTACCAATTAACAATGTAACCACATGAAAGTAGTTTAAAATGGCTTATTATATTGCAACGTAACTTTGTAAAATATTGCACGTCACTATCGCGTGTTGAAAATCGGCTTCGTCAATCAGAGACTTCCTACTGACCTGGCCTCCATATATTCCCATTGATTACACGTACGCGGCCGGAATAGTCTAGAAGGCTTACTGCAAACCTCGTTCGACATGCTGCCTTTCTGTCGCACTTTCACATTCGTACGCAAGTGTGACAGGGAGGAAACATGTCGAACGTGTTTCGCGGTAGGCCCTCAGTTTTCGAGCGAATCAGTAAAGACTCAAGATCCGTAACGGCTTTTACTTATACGAATAACGCACTTATTGGTTTGTGTGTTTTCATGACTGCCTTAGCAGTGTCAAACTGACTTAAGTGACATATTTGCTAACGTCTGCGTAATTTACATCATGCTCGCACTAATATGCGAGTACAAGCAAGATACATAGAAAGTATATTAGTTACGCACACGCTAGCGAATATGTCAGTGTCACAATGGTGGTAGCTGTACTAGACTCGCCCGTGCGGTTGGAATGCCGCCTGCATACTATAAATCACCGCAAGGCATTACAATGGAACCCTTAAGTAAAAGACTCATTTCTAACAGTATTGCACTATAGGTTTCACTAATATGTACATTACTTAGAAATGTAGACATCATTAAGCTAGGAAAAAGTAGTATTTTAGCCATATTAAAATTTAGGTATACAATCTATATTACGACCTTATAACTTATACCTTTATACGAACAATTCTTTTATATATATTTCGGGGATCTTGGAAACGGCTCTAACGATTATCGGGGACGAAAAATCGATCCAAGTAGCTAGGTCTTATCTCTGGGAACCCATATCATTTTACCTATAATAAACAATAAAACATCCAAAATATACGAACTAACTTTCACATTTATCATAGGATTGTAGAAAACTGATAATATAAAGACGTCACTAAATCGGGCACATCTTCACGACATTACGTAAAGCTTCGTGAATATGTCCCCAGAGGCTCCGGAACAGCATTCAATATATACCAATCTTTCGGCACAAACGGCCTATGCCTTCCAACTCTCAAGACACCGCTTGGTTGTTCAAATTTATGTATTTCGTTATTTTTAAGAGGATTGGAGGAACACGATAAGCATGAAAAATACGGAATCCTTTTCACAATACGAACAAACAGACAAACACAGCCGAATAAAGATTTACACTTGACTTAGTTCCTGATTGACGTTGCTTATATATTTTTGTCTTTGACTTTTTTAATTTTTCGACTCAGTGTAAGGCCTGAGTGGACGCTCGAGTTGGGCGTGCAGCGGGGCGGGGCGTGCGGCGTGCATGTTAAACAAATGCAAAAGTTTAGCAGCGGCCTTAATGCACGCTGCTCAAATCACTTGTGAGCCGACCGCTACGCTGCACGCCCCGCCGAACGCTCTGCTTTGAGCGTCCACTCAGGCCTTACACTTACCTCGCGTCCTCGGTCCCCTAGATGGAGCAGAGGACGTCCACAGTGCGCCGCCATCTGTCTTGCGGTCTTGAGCTTCGTGCCTATGTTCGCTTCAAGTCTTCCCAATAGCCTTCGCCTCTGCAATAATAGTTCGACGCCAGGTCTGCATTGGACGTCAACGTTTCCTCTTTCCTTGGGTATCCCAGTCTAGGGCTTGCATCGGTTGTGGTCAGGATCCCTTCGGAGTGTATGCCCAATCCAACTCCATTTCCAGCGCTTGAACTGCTGGTCGATCGGGGTCTCATTGCATGAACTCCACAGGTTGGCATTAGAAATTTTCTCGTATGTATTTTTGTAACTAAATACTTGTAACTGCCCGCCGGTGCCCGTAAATCCTTATAAAGAAAGCCTTCGAAAAATTAAACTGACAAACAAGCGCGAAAAATCACGTCAGATGAATACGATATAATAAGAACCACAGCTAACAAATTTAAGTATAAGCTCCGTTTTCCGTTTTAAGTTTGCGCATTGTGCTCTCACGTTTCACAAGACAATGCTGCAATGTTCCAAATTAACTAAATATACCGCATACATCAACAGGAGAACGTCCCAGTACGTTCCTATACTACGCATACTGTAAGCACGCCATGTCGCGTTAGATATGGCGTGGCGCTGGCGTACCGCTGCGCTGCGCGCTGCCTATGGCTTAAACTGGAAACCAAGAAGAAGTTGACAAATTGAAAGCAATTAGAACCAAAGAGGAAGGAAAATCTGTTCTTCACACATGGTCTAGTGTTTGTCAGTAAACCTACATTCATCAAATTTACATATTTACAATTTCGTATATCAGAGGGTGTAAACATAGACGTAAAGTAACTATTTATATGATAGCAATCAACTACAAGAAATCGGTAGTAATAATATGGACTGGCCCAAAGAATCAGGAATTTCCTAGATTCAACGGGCATAAGTATTGAACTGTGAGATCAATTCTGGTCGATGTGGCACTCAAAGGCCCACAACAGCACAATAATAATACATATGTGGCGTCTTGGTATAAGCAAATAGGAATACATAGGTAGATGAAATCTCGCAGACATCACAGTAACATATAAGCAAGAGCCTTTTATCACAGAGAAAATGTTACAATAAGAAAACGAACCTTGCTGCGCTTTAAAGAGGGCATATTTTAGCGAAAGACAGACCACTTAGTGATTTTAGTGATTTACTTCCTTCCGTCCACGAACAGGATAAAAGCGAGCGGTGCCGATTTAGAATGAATCAGCTTAGTAGTTGGAGTTGGGGGACTAGTTATAAAGTATAGCTTTGTGCTCTGAGAGCGTAGGTAAATATTTTTAAGAAAAAGACGAGTTAGTGAGATCAAAAGCGGTTTCTGAGTTATTTGAGAAAATCGGTATGTTAGGTATAGGCAAAGAGAATTTGAAATAGAGGTAGATTGTCCAAAAAAACTTTGTAGCCACAGCAAATTTACTACCATCTTTCGACACATGATTAAATCTTTTAGAACGCCATTTGACTTTGAACCTTATTATTTAATGATATGTGTCAAATTTGTTTAATATCAAAAAGTTGCGCCATCTAATAGATCAAGGTCAAAGGTGTGGCGACAGCGTTTCGAGTGATGGCTCCATAACCTTTAAGTTGTGCCCAATAAGATGGCGCCACTTTTTGTTATTTAACAAATTTAACACATATCCGTGAAAGAATAAGGATCAAAGTCAAATGGAGCTCTAATAGTTTTAATCATTGTCAAAAGATGGCAGTAAATTTACGTGGCTACAAAGTTATCTTTGACAATACACCTCTATTTCAAATTCCCTTTGGTATAGGCTAGAGTAGTGCTAGGTACAACTATTATTATGTCTGTTGCTTGCAAATTTTCTTCTAGTTGTGAGTGGAGTTGTAATTTTTTCTATTTTAAATTTCAAAATGATCTTAGTTACTTCTTAAGTTTTGATATATAATTAACTTAACTCAGATCCTCATAATGGTTACTATATTTCCAGCCTACCTAATCGCACATTCAGTGTTATGCGACAAACTTAACCAAGCAACTTTCAAATCGCGATATATTTAATGGTATTTTCGACACAAAAGCTAACATTCTTCCATAAAAAAGGACAAATTTAAAAAAATAAAAACACGTTGACAGTAATTGCTTTCAAAATTATATAATGATCCAAGGACAAAAAGGTTACATTGTGTGTACAGATCAATGGCCGCCGACTTTCCTCTTCTACCTTTATAAAATTAATCGGTATTTTTATGTGATTGTCAGCAAACGAGCTGACAAGCCGCCTGATAGGAAGCGGTCATCGTCACCCATGGACATAAGCAACGTCACAGGGAAACTTAAGCGTATTCACTCGCCAACCCTTGAGAACCCTAAATACCCTTGCTTCTTGAAGAATCCCATGTCGTAGCGCGAAGAAAATACCTCAGGAGGCAACTCATTCCACATTCTGCCCGTTCTGGGAAGAAACGAGCGAGATGCTGCTTATTATTGGTGTACATGGCACAAGGAAGTGATAGTAATAGTGAGTGTGTAGATTATTTTGTATGGACGTTTTGACGTGGCATTTGATCTGAAGCTTATTAGGTATCGAGAAGTTTCCGTAGTTGCGAAACTTTCCACATGAGAATTTCCCGGTAACTTCTGAGAATGTTTTCGAGAACGAGAATTTATCGGAATACTTAATGATTTCATAATATACACCATTAATTCTCTCGATAGCTTAGTTGTAGTCATTATAATGTAATAATTTTATTATCTGTTTATCGTTATTCTAATGTTTAATAGACTCTATTCGGAAAGTGAAGATGCGTATAATGTATTGGCTCCCATATAATTCACGTGTCTTCACTTTCCGAACAGAGTCTACCAATAATTTAATGTCTAAAATAAGAGAATTGGCTATTTGTAAGTTTTTTGTAAATAAAGTCAATTAATCATAATTTTCCTGAGGATCAATAATAATCAGAGGCCAGAAATGAGAATCATGATCTGACGCACGAACTTGACGATTGAAACGCCTCTAAATGATCGTTTTTTAGACCGCTTGTTTTCTGCCTGTACATTTAATTAATTGTTTATTTTTCTTGTATCTTTTTACTGATGTGTGCCAATAAAGAGTAGAGTAAGTAAGAGTAAGAGTAAGAGTATCTATCCAAATGGTATTATATCGTGACGTCACGATTTATAGTCTACCTGTCCTAAATGTAGGGAAGATGAAGAAATAAGTTCAAATGTAGGCATCATACCTGAGTCTTGGTCAAAGAATTAAAATTATACAACAGAAGAAATAATTTTGAGCTATTCCCTTTTTTTGTTTGACGCCTATGACGGAAAATATCTTACCGTTACCCACTAAAGGGTTAACTAGTTCTGAACCTGACGTGCGCAGTCAAAATTGGGGTCACGGAAAGCCCCTACGACAAAGCTGTATGGTTGACAATTAAAATCGGGACAATGAACGTGTTAAAAAATATTTGGAACACTATGTTATCACAGCGATTTTGATAATTTAGTCTCTACTAGCGGATAGACTTACCTGCAGCTAACTTTATTAAAAACGCTATGGGTAAAATAAAATATCATAAAGTATTCATAAAATTTTATGAAATTATCAAAGAGTCACAAGCCTCTTAAAGATTATAAAATACAAAATACAGATTCCCAATAACTTTGATATTTCTTGAGAACGCCAACAACTTCTTGGAAACATTCTAAACGTTTTATAGAAGTACTGATTAGTTTGAACTCTATCATTATCATCAACATTCAGCGTTTTCTCACTTGTACCATTTCTTTGACTCTCTAAAACATGTGATAAACCCCACTCTTTCACTTAATCCGCCTTTTTGATCTGAGATCTGATTAAAATATATAAAACTAGTCTGCCCGCGGTTTTGTCTGATGATGATTGATAAAAACTACCTTATAACTTAAAGATAAAGATAGTTTATTATTCAAGTAGGCATTATTACAACTTCCTTGAGACAAGCCCTTTCTAGCACAAAATTTAATAAACTTAACCAGAAACATTTGAATCATAGATAGATAGATAGATGGAATACTCTTTATTGGCACACCTCAGTAAAAATATACAAGAAAAATAAACAATTGATTAAATTTAGAGGCAGATATCCGATATGTTTCTAATATCGGTTTGATGTCAGGTGCACGTTCGATTGGCCTGACCGCCTTAGCTGCTCTTTCTGCGTGCACTGTGCATTGTGCAAGTCGCAGGTAACATGACGCTATACTCATATCACAGACTCCCAGCGTTGTATTAAAGATGACGCCCGCTACACCTTAGCGAACCCACGTTACTACTAAGTACTTACATAATATATGTACAAAATTCTCACTCTCTAATAATACGAATGCTTGACAATGGAAGTTCAAAAATCATGTTTTCTTGAATGATTTTTGATTTATCGTGAATTTCGCTCATATAAGGTATGTCAAGTCGGTAGATGTATAGGCGCGGGCGAGCCGCACGATACATAAATCTTCTTCCTCGCGTTGTCCCGGCATTTTGCCACGGTTCATAGGAGCCTGGGGTCCTCTTGACAACTAATCCCAAGATTTGGCGTAGGCACTAGTTTTTACAAAAGCGACTTCCATCTGACCTTCCAAACCAGAGGGTAAACTAAGCCTTGTTGGGATTAGTCCGGTTTCCTCACGATGTTTTCCTTCACTGAAAAGCGACTGGTAAATAGCAAATGATATTTCGTACATAAGTTCAGAAAACTCATTGGTACGAGCCGAGGTTTGAACCTGCGACCTCCGACGCACGATAAAAATTATCATTGACATGATTAAAACTTATCATTGTAATGTCTGTGTACGTTCGAATTGTCCTGCAAATTAAAAATTGTTTTTCAGTGATTTCTGCCTGAAAATATCGCAATATATCCAAATATTTTCGCAAATAACTTATCGTAACGGTACCTCCTCAAATCGACCAAACTCTAACAGTATTTCGCATTACAAGCACGTTCAGGGCTAGGTATATTTATTAGATTATTAGAGCCGATTGCGATATTTATACAATTACGAATTGGTTGATTGGCCGGGCGAGAGTTCCGTAAGCTTCACTGGACATACACAATGTATCCATTAACGATTCTACACAGAAATACGAGCAAAACCCATTAGATACTAGGATCATAATGGAGAATGAAACCAGACTAGTAGTTGGCAATGTGCTACCTTTTTAATTGCATTTAAGTATACACATGTAAAATGGGAAATCAATTATATCAAATACTTAATTATTATATTCAAATTCGATTGACTAGGTTATTATTACACTCAAATAGAACCAGACTAGAAAGCATAATTCTTATAAGAAAAGTCCAAAACATTCTTATAAGCTCCGTGTAAAATTTTCTTTCTTGTTAGACGCTTCTTTCGACATTACTTAACGAATGTCCCAAGGGTTCGTGCATTTTTAAAGAATCTAAACAATGTTCATATTCCAGAAATGATTTTAGCAAAATTAGTTAAGGGGAAACAAGGTACTAAAGGTACTTATTATCATACTACTACTACTGGCCTTAGCGTCTATTTCAGACGATCTATAGTGCAATGTCCGCAAAACATCTTTTTTGGTGACTGAAAAGACCGATGCGAGAGCGGCATACTCTGCCACAGAGCTGGCAAGGGAAGTTCGCGACGGACTGTGACGTTTCGCTACGGTGCCTTTTTTCCCTTTTGTCTGCTAGTGCCGCAAACCAGGCCTCGTTGCAGAGCCTGCGACCATCTCCAACGCACTTGCGCCACTCCGTTCGCTTCTCCGCAAGCTTCTCCCAGTTTCGGTGCTCGATCTTAAAAGCTGCCATATCCCTCTTGGCGCAGTCTTTAAAGCGAAGCAATGGCCTCCCAACATCTCTTTTTGCATTCGCTACCGCACCTAGAAGAACACGGCGTGGCAGTCGAGAAGGTTCCATCCTGTACACATGCCCCAGCCAACGCAGTCGCCTCTGTTTGAGAAGCGCGGTCAGGCTGGGCAGCTGTGCGATTTCTAGAACCTTTTATAAGGTCTTATAATATTAAGTAAGGAACTATTCTAAGTAGCTAGTTAGGAAAAAAAACTAGTTTCTTAAATACAAGTACTAACTACTGTCCACTCGTAGTATATCCTTGAAAAGTCAGGGTTGGGTTTTGTATAAGCTGAGCCTAAAGATTATCCGACTTCGTCACGTGCGCAAATTCAGAGTGCTATAGCCTGTTTCTTCGTATTACATGCCAAGTGCCGCCTCAGGCGACCAGTATAAGTGAGACCTTTAGATCCGTGACAATTATATGCTAATGAAGTTGCCTTTTATAACACAACGCTGGTGAGCGATATAGGTCCAGTTCTTGACGAGTTAGAAGCCCACTAAAGTCTCTTGGGAAACATATAAATAGTCTATGAACTTTACTACTTCGGTATGTGGCACGTACCTACATGGACGTGGGATTTGGAAAAACCCGAGAACTCGATCAGCTACAGATTTTAGTCGCACGAAGGTAACATGATTTTTGTATTAGACTTCCTCACCTCACGGAACGTTTTCAGTTCGCTGAAGCGGGTGTGCGGGTAAAATCGTTCGTTGCTCTCAGGAGTACGATGAAAGATATACAATACCAATTTAGAACCTTGGACCTTTTTGCATTGCAGGTTTGGGATTTTATTTTGGATCCGCGATTGGTTTAGTAACAATACTTAGTAATATACCTACAGCTACGCTATTCTGACTATAAACCTCGCATGAGACTCAAACATATTAAAATTTCATTATAAACGAGTTACTCGTATATTTTTAAGTCGAATAAATGCGCGATATGTTTCGATCGAATTTTCAATTTTAGTCTTATGTTGGCTGGTAGAAATGACTTAAATGATGTTTTTTTTAAAGTCATTTCTGCTAGCGCAAAATTTTACGCACACTAATTAGCTCACTGTGGGTCGTGTTAGATCGCATAATAAAAATATTATATTATCATAACTATAACAAAATAATATAACTTATGTATGGTAGCGAAAGTTGGGTATGGCAGAAGAAACATCAGAGTCAAGTGAATGCAGTAGAAATGAGAGCGTTGAGAAGTGGGTGTGGTGTCAAATTACAAGATAGAATTAGGAACAGTGTGATAAGGGAAAAGTGTGGACTGAACGAAGATGTAGTGACAAAAATTGAGAAAGGTATGTTGAGATGGTTTGGACACGTGGAAAGAATGAGTGAAAGAAGGTTAACAAAGAGAGTGTATAAGGGAGAAGTAGAAGAGGGAGCTGGAAGGGGTAGACCTCGGCGGACTTTCTCTGATCAAATCGGGGAAATCCTGAAGAAAGGCCAGGTCAAGAGCACCCTAAACCGACGTGCGTGTATGAGGAATGTCATGAAAGTGATGGAAGCGAAAGAGGTATGTCAGGATCGCAGCAAGTGGAAATCCGTGGTCTCTGCCTACCCCTTCGGGAAATAGGCTTGATTATATGCATGTATGTATGTATAACAAAATGTAAAGTTTTATTACCACTCAATGACACGGACCCTTATGGTTTCAAACAGACAAGTTTTGAACTGTTAATCTGTTTTTAATGATTGATAGTGAAATTTTGAAGTAACCCTGAGTTCAGCGACATAATAATTCTCAAAGGTACCTTGAAGGATTATTTCAATTAAATGAGATCAATTTTTAGAAATAATGATAATTATCTATAAATACATAGGTAAATTATAATTATATTATTATATTATAATTATGTTGTTGTGGCTTCGTTAACAGATATCTTAATACAAACTTAATTAATGTAACATTAACAAGGATTACACTTAGTTATACTTATATTTAGTTGTATTTATTTAGCTTTAATAACTATTATTTTAGGTATGAAATAACTTGTGCGGTTACGTCGTGTCTTTCCCACTGCTTTAAAAACGTGCACTGTGAAGTCACTTTGATCTTTGGAGGGTAAAGCTGTAAAAGTGAACAAGGAAAACCTGTGAACAAGGAAAACTAAAAAATATATAATCTTGTTTAGTTTTTTCTAAAAGTCAAGAACAAATTGCGAAACAGAAAGTATGCTTTAAGAACGACGGACGATCGGTTTAAATGGTGTAAAAATCAAGACAAACCATTGTACATTCGAATTGGCCTGTAAGTCTACACCGAGCTGACAAGCGATTGCGAAAGCGTCACTGTAAATTTACGTCAAATTCCGATGAAAATATGATTTACATACATTCCACATAAATGGCGTAATAAAATTACCTTTTTGACGTTTTCTGCAGTCAGCAACATTACTGCAACATTATTGCAGCGCGATGTTACTCGGAAATCTCGAATATCAACGTTGCTTCCCGGATTTTCGACATTCCCGGCAGCATTGCAGTCGGTAGCAATGTCGCGCCGTAACACTGCAGCAGCTGGCGTAGTCTGAACTGAATCCGAACGTTACCTTTATAATATTTTCCGTAAGCAGTCGTGGGCTCATGTTTAGTGCGCAACTGTCAATTATGTCTACTCAAAGACAAGCACAGGGGGCCAATTTGAACCTATATTTTGATCTCAAAATTTCCTCTTGTTATCTTTTGCCCGTGCGTATTGCTCGCGCCAATACATGTAGGAACAAGTAGGAGCGAAATGCACACGCGAATGATAACAAAGTTGCCGCCAGACCGTGCTGTAAACACGACGAGTGCTAGTACGCACTACGGTGATATTTATTACGTAACTAGTGGAAATTTTCTAACATCACATATTTCACAGTTATGAATTGACCCTTATATCACTACATCTTATAAAACAAAGTCCCCCGAAGATGAAGTGATTTGTTAAGATTTAGTAAATAGAAAACGTTTTCTCCCGAAATGGAATTTCATAGAAAAAGTACATTTATTTCGTTAGATTCGAAAAGCTATTTTTCTCTCTTAATAATAAATTTTAAGTAGGTATGTGAAGCTAGAAGGATTCTAGGGTTTACTTCGATACTTTGTCTTTAGCACCTCAAACTCTAGCACTATTTAAAACATTTACTCGTTTATCCCTTTTATAACACATCTCCAGATACATCCACCGAACTTGGTTCAGTTCAGACGATGCCTGTCACGTTTTCACTTAATGACACATTTAATTTTCAGTTCACCGACTGAGGGCGCGTGTATTTTATCGCTGACAATATACAAGAATATCGTCGAAAGTAATTTTGGCAATCACGTGCGCGTAGGATTTGTAGGAAATATACCAATATACCGGAATGATATTTTGTAAGAAATACGAAACTTAAAGGTTAAAATTAAACTTGATTTGTTATTTAGAAGTCTCAACTTGTTATCTTACACAATATTATTAGATATGCTTACGAGCAAGATCCAACAATATTATCAGAAGAGGGCCCGGCGGTACAGTGTTGTCGGTGATAGATAGAAGATAGTAATAACACCAAAAGTAGATTATACGAGTATATAGAACCCTTTATTCAGGCAAGCTACCTATTTAATACATATGAAGTGATCGCTGAGACAAGCAATATGCGTTTATGTCGCAGTAAACCAAAACGTTACTGCTAAACACTAAAAGTGGCTGATTACCATTACACTTATTAATTATGATATTTATATATAACATAACTCTCAGTGCAACGATAACAAATCAAAACAAATGTTTAAATTTAATGCAACAATTAAACTTTTAAATTTTTTCAAAAGAATATAATTACCAAAAATAAGAAGTCCCACTTCTTCTTTTTATAAGTACAAAATAAAAACAAAAGGAAGATGATTGGTTAGGAAGTGATTTGGCCAATAAAACTGTCATTTTAAGACCATAGTGGACGACCGCTTCGCTTTATGACTCCGTTTCATTGGCCGATATAAAGCATGCGGAGACCAGAGACTCCTCGCAGGCGGTAAAACGACTAGTGAAATTCATAAGTCGATAGTTCGGAGGTCGATGTGCAGTATGCGGGTGACTCCCCGCAGGCGGTAAGGACTACGACTAGTGAAACTCATAGTGGCATGCGTTTTGGAAATTTCCCGTAACTCGCATATGGGCCCTATCGACCAATGAAAACCGTTCCCCGAATGTGGGTCCTATAGCATACTTTATGGAAATTTCTCGCACTCCGCATGCTGGCCTTATAGACCAATGAAACTGAGCCATTTACAAACGTAGTGCCCGTTTACTCTCTGGATTGACACTATAGAGAATATTTTTAAAGAATTTATTTTAAAATTCCGTTTGTTTTTTTAATTATTTTAAAATTAAGGAGCTATTAAAAGTTTTTTACTGTGTTTGTATTTCGCTCTTAACTCTTATAATGACAAAAAAAATCGAAGAGGTGGTTAAATGGAGATGCATGCATGGTTAATATACAATAAATCGTGTAAAAAATATCCAGGGAGGAAAACGGGGACTACATTTGTATGGAGAAGCGGTCGTCCAATATCCTCTGATTTGTGCGATTTTATATTATGAATTTATTTTATTCGTAGCAATAATAAATACTACGAATATAGAATAATATATTTTGGCCGTACGCTTTTTAATGTGTCAATAACATACAAAAAAATCATGTAGAATTGAAAATATTTAAAATTGGAAAACACTTTATCTTTTCGTATGGAAGAATAGATCACGTGGTTATACTTCTCTCTTAAAACCGCAACGATGCGCCCTTTTGCTTATGCGTGTTCCGACATGCATTCAGCCTGTTTTTACATTTAAAAGAAAATGTACACAACAATTATATATTTTTTATTTAAAAAAAGACAGACCATTTTTTTTTATACTACGTCGGTGGCAAACAAGCATACGGCCTGCCTGATGGTAAGCAGTCTCCGTAGCCTATGTACACCTGCAACTCCAGAGGAGTTACATGCGCGTTGCCGACCCTAACCCCACCCCCCTCGTTGAGCTCTGGCAACCTTACTCACCGGCAGGAACACAACACTATGAGTAGGGTCTAGTGTTATTTGGCTGCGGTTTTCTGTAAGGTGGGGGTACTTCCCCAGTTGGGCTCTGCTCTAGATCTGGAATGACATCTGCTGTGCTGTGCCCTACCACACAGAGCGAGATGACATTCACATTGCCCATACCTCTCTTTTGGACGTAGTTTAAGGACATACCCGAGTCCATATACGGTAGATACGGTCAAGGAATTTAAATTCAGTACCAAGGTGTACCTTTATCGTAATGACAATAGTATGGATTTTCATGTTAATTATCACTGTGACAAGATACGAAACAAAATAAATTTCTTCACTGTACTGAATGCGAATAAGAACTAAGCGGTTAAAACTTAACAAATAGTGCGCTATCTTATTTTCCGTAACATCGCCCACAAAATATTTAACGTAAGTGAGGAAATAGATTGAACATTAATCCGTTTACGACATTCACATTATTCTTCAGATAAAAATAAGCCCTAATACTATGTATTACAGTCGTAAATACAACGATGGGATGGCAGTTTCAATTTGAACAGACTCACCAAGATTATCCGCTCGGTACAATGGGAAAATTGCTATCCACAGTAGGACGAGGAGGCCTGTTTTCCGCGCCATTGCTGCGCGCACGTCTGTGGCCACGTTAGACTGGTCCGTTCAATTCACACATGTTTGATAGATACACTTAAACCGCATGTTGACTGCATCACTAGTGCACAAAACTAGTATTCGAGGCTGAATTCATGGCACTGATTGGCGGCTTATCTGTAACAAAATATAATAGTGATTAGAACGCGCTTGAGGCAAAAAAGCTTGGAGGTTGGTAGAAGTCTTGACACGTAGTTTGAGGATGAAATAGTTTGATATATTATTTATACAAAAAAGAAAAAATCGGACATGTGCGAGTCGGACTCGCCCACGGAGGGTTCCGTACTTTTTAATATTTGTTGTTATAGCGGCAACAGAAATACATCATCTGTGAAAATTTCAACTGACAGTTTCGGTCAGATGATGACGGTTTCGGTTCATAACAGCCTGGTGACAGACGGATGGACAGACTAACGGACGGACGGACGGACAGTGGAGTCTTAGTAATAGGGTCCCGTTTTACCCTTTGGGTACGGAACCCTAAAAACCAATAATAAGATTTATTTTAGAAGTAGGTAGTCATAACTTTTATTTTATCCAATTAATGTAACTAATATTTATCATATTTTCAACAAAGACTTTTATGTTCCTTTAATAATATAAATTAATGCACTGTAATGTTTTTTTTTATTATCACTTTTGATGTTTTTATTAAATGTTATTGCAAACAGCTACGGTATTTTCATATCCCATTTTACATTGTTATTCACTTCGCCTCGTTTCAACATAATACTCGTATTCCCTATACGGAAAGGAGGGGAAAAATACCCTTATTGAATTTTGTTTATTTTTGTACTTACTAAATTGGCAGGTAGATACTGCCAGTTTTGTAACGTACTTGTTAGTATTACAGACTTTAAATACTGTTGGGTTTTACTAATAAAAATACCTTATCTATCAACGGTGAAAATATTTTCGGGCTCTTAAATACACCTAAATTATTAAGTTGATAGCTGCATAGTTGGAATCATAATTAATAGATGTCATACCAACAATTGTCCATAATATTATTAACTCATACAAACAAGTCTTAATCGCGTAGTAAAACTTAATACGCGATTTAGTCCAGTTTTTGTAGAAATCGTGAAAGTTTAAATCATACTAAATGAGACTTAAAGCAAACGCGTACGTCACGTTACGAAATCGAATAAATTTACTCTAGGGTCACTGAATATACTTTAATCGCTCATGAATTTTTTTTTTTTTTGTCGTAGAAAACACGTTAATTAAGTTATTTATTCACTCTTGCTAATAATCGTATTTGAGACGATCTGTTGAATTTTACTTGCATAAAAAAATATAACAATTCAGCCTATTTACGCCCCACTGCTAGGCACAGGCATATGTATGCAGGTTTCCTCACGATGTATTCCTTCCCCGAAAAGCTAGTGGTAATATCAAATGATATCCCGTAGATAAATTCCGAAACACTAATTGGTACGAGCCAGGATTTGAACCAGCGACCTCCGAAAATAGCGACTTCTATTTATAGTCCATTGAATGAGTCCCTCCAAGGGGGGTCTAGAGTGCGTGAGTTAGTAACGTAAGATGTTTCTTCGGAAACATGTCAAGAGTCCCTAGGTAATAAACATACTAAAACCCCGGGACACTAGGAGGAGCCCCGGAGTGGGGGGAGGGGGGGAAAGGGTCCATTTTTTCATTTTTCGCTTAAATCTCAAAAACGGTACATGTTACAGAAAAACTTTCAAGGAAAAGTTGAAAGGCCATAAAATTATCTACAAGTTGTACCTGAATCATTTTTTTCTATTCCCAGCCGTTTTCGAGCTACATCCCATGAAAGGTGAAAAATTCCTCGCCCCCGTTTCTCTAGTTCACACGGATGAGCATGGGGTTTTAGCATAAGCTTAACGAGGGCGGACCCCTTCCCATGCTACGTGTGAACCTTCATCGAAAAAATCCGAACAACGGATAATGTTGGGACATTGATGTCATATGAGAGGCACTAGAGGAAAAAAAAAAAGTTCAAGTATCGTAACTACCCTAATAAAATTCAATTGCTCCTAAACGCCTCCATGGTGGAATCTGGTTTTTTTATCAATGATAGACCTAATTATGAGCAATCTATCGGTACCGGTCACAAGTTGCACTTTTGAGCTTTTTGGAAGAAAAAAAAATAAAAAGGTCAAGTTGCGTAACTACCCTAATATAATATTTTGACAATCGATTCCTCCTAAAGGCTTCCATGGAGGAATGTGTTTTTTTTTACCAATGATAGACCTAATTAAGAGCAATCTATCAGTACCGGTCACAAGTTGCACTTTTGAGCTTTTTGGAAGAAAAAAAATAAAAAGTTCAAGTATCGTAACTACCCTAATAAAATTCAATTCCCCGTAAACGCCTCCGTGGTGGAATCTGGTATTTTTATCAATGATAGATCTAATTATGAGCAATCTATCTGTACCGGTCACAAGTTGCACTTTTGAGTTTTTTGGAAGAAAAAAATAAAAAGATCAAGTTCAGTAACTCAAACTACCCTAATATAATATTTTGACAATCGATTCCTCCTAAAGGCTTCCATGGAGGAATGTGTTTTTTTTTACCAATGATAGACCTAATTAAGAGCAATCTATCAGTACCGGTCACAAGTTGCACTTTTGAGCTTTTTGGAAGAAAAAAAATAAAAAGTTCAAGTATCGTAACTACCCTAATAAAATTCAATTCCCCGTAAACGCCTCCGTGGTGGAATCTGGTATTTTTATCAATGATAGATCTAATTATGAGCAATCTATCTGTACCGGTCACAAGTTGCACTTTTGAGTTTTTGGAAGAAAAAAATAAAAAGATCAAGTTCAGTAACTCAAACTACCCTAATATAATATTTTGACAATCGATTCCTCCTAAAGGCTTCCATGGAGGAATGTGTTTATTTTACCAATTATAGACCTAATTAAGAGCAATCTATCAGTACCGGTCACAAGTTGCACATTTGAGTTTTTTGGAAGAAAGAAATATTTTTTGATCGATTGATGTGATAAACATGGGTATGTAGTATGGGGAAATTGTTTGAGCCAAAATCATTTTTTACTGCGTGTAACTCAGAAACGGCTGGGAATAGAAAAAAATGATTCAGGTACAACTTGTAGATAATTTTATGGCCTTTCAACTTTTCCTTGAAAGTTTTTCTGTAACATGTACCGTTTTTGAGATTTAAGCGAAAAATGAAAAAATGGACCCTTTCCCCCCCTCCCCCCACTCCGGGGCTCCTCCTAGTGTCCCGGGGTTTTAGTATGTTTATTACCTAGGGACTCTTGACATGTTTCCGAAGAAACATCTTACGTTACTAACTCACGCACTCTAGAACTTTATTCAATGGACTATTATGACAAATGAATAGTGTGAGCAGTTAGACACTTTTAATTAACATTCGAAATTCTTCAAGTAGCAGTGTTATAATTCTAATACTTGAGAAAATAATAATAACTATAATAATTTGTATATATGTAAGTATATTTAAAATGTATATTTATGTAACTCTAGTATCATAGTAATCTCGAATCTATTTTCATATTTACTTTTTACAATTCTGCACCAAACTGTTTCTATTTAGCCCAATGGTTGACTGGTAGAGAATGCCTCAAGAGGTTAAGTCCACCATTTAAAGATTAAATTAATAAATAAATAAGATGTCTCAGCAGTATTTATTTCAAAGTACGGATGGAAGTTTGAATGTGGAGTTCCTCATTATGGGTCTATACATGTAATTAGTATTTTAAGAACTCTGTTCCAAACTAAACAAACTTGAATGCAGTTATTTCGAGTGCTGGTATAAAGTCACATTTCAGAGACATAAAACAGTTTACAGGATAAAAATTAAATATAATGCGGGCTGCCCCCAAATTTCCTCCATTTATTCCGGAATTCCACTTAAGCAAGTTTGCCTTTACGCCTGGGGATAGAATGACGCTGGTGGGTGGAGGTTTTTAAATTGATATAATTTATAGACAGATGTAAATCTTAGTCTTACGCCTTGGTAATTTTTATATTTTGCATCTTGCTGTTCTGTTTATGTGTAGACTTATGGCGTTATTATTTGTAAGAAAGGGATAAAACATAATTGAACTAAATTAAGCCCGTAAAGTTTTATGAATTATTTTTTGTTTCAGATCGATTATTGGCATAAATATTACGTTTATCAAAAAAGGTTATTCTAGAATAAGAACCCTAGTCGCTTTTCGGTGAAGGAAAACATCGTGAGAAAACCGGACTAATCCCAACAAGGCCTAGTTTACCCTCTGGGTTGGAAGGTCAGATGGCAGTCGCTTTCGTAAAAACTAGTGCCTACGCCAAATCTTGGGATTAGTTGTCAAGCGGACCCCAGGCTCCCATGAGCCGTGGCAAAATGCCGGGACAACGCGAGGAAGAAGAAGAAGAACCCTAGAGGGTTGAAGCGAAAAAACACATCCCCATTGTTCCTGTAGAAGAGCCACCCTAAAAAAACATTTTTGTAGTTTTTATTTTACGATTTCGTCGGCGTAACTGATTTATAATATATTCGTGCCAAATTTCAGCTTTCTAGCACCAACAGTCACAGCAAAGCCGCGGATGGACAGACAGACAAACGGATATGGCGAAACTATAAGGATTCCTAGATGACTACGGAACCCTAAAAATAATAAAAATGTTACTGTGCACCCGAAAGCAAAACGTGCGGCTACTAAACGGGAAACCTTAGTTTTGAATCCCTGCTCTTACGCAGCTTGTACCAATGGGTTTCCTGGAATAGACATACTCTTGTCGGACTTATCCCAATAAAGCTTAGTTTTCCCCTGGATTAAAAAGTCAGTCGGTACTCGCTTTCGCAAAAAAAGCTAACATTGATTTTTTTTATTATATGCAATATTTATCTATGTGAATATTATTATAGGTCATACTGAGCAACTCATACTATAAAGAAGTTAAATCCGATATTGTTTACACTTAGTAAAGAAAAAAAAAACACATTTTTGTGACTAATGCTGCCTACTTCGCATGATACTTATAATAAAACTAATTAACTATATTATACAAATCGAGCGAGATAGAGTTAGACCAGACTAAGTGGGTAGTGATTTTGATAGCACATATGGTGCTAGTGTTAAGCGATTCAAACGTCAATCTTAAAATAACACTTGGACAGTCTGTGCTATCAGAATCGCTGCCACTTGGCTTGGTCATCAGGGATAACATTAGACAAAGGAAATATTCTCCAATTGTACAAACGCTGATAGCAGTTTATTTTTTACAATCTTTGAATCAGGATTTACCAGTCATAGGAACAATTTTTTAGCACTTTTTGAGCAACTGTATTAAAAATAACTATTTCATCACACTTGCTCGAAAAAGATCTTATTTCTTGCAGGTGTACTGAAGGATAAAGGCCTATATTGTTGCCGCGGGAATTATAGAGTGTGAAAAATAAAACTTTAACTCCCTAGGGAGTTGTAACTTTTTTTTTGCTACTTATTCATACGAATTAACTAGGTATAAATGAGTTTTACTTTTAAAATATCAACGTTTATAGTTTATCACTATAAATTATTTAATTTGATTAATTTAATAGCCGTTAAAAATATTTTGACACAATTTTCAATTGTTGCTGAACATCGGATAGATCTGTGCCTTCGATTCCTAAACTGTCAAAACATGACAATATGGCGGACGAATGTTTGAAATGTTACTGTATTTAAGATTTATTTCGCTTAAAATCTAGTCTTTTCTTCGCAAGAGTGATGAAAAACATTGTGTGTCATTCCCGTGATAAGAATATTGTTACTCGATTCTATAATATCGACTCTCGTGTAATATTTCACTTAACCCCTTATTGCACAATGTAATATAAACTAGCTAGATTAGTGCGTAGTAAAAAAAACTATGTTACCCCTTTGCCCCAGTTATCCCACTTGAAGGTACTAATTATTAAGAGGAAATACCAGCTAAGCCCCTTCCAGATTTGAAAATTTTAGGTGTATATCTCCGTCGCGCTGACAGGCGGCTTCAAAAATTAGTGCGATAAGGACAACTGCAGCTCGGCTGCAGGCGAAAAATCCTGTGTAAAATTCTCAGATATCGTCGTTTCGTTCTCGCATTTTACTCCTTCAAACAACCAATCCTAATAAAATTTTGGGAATGGAATGAAAAAGAAATAATCTGCGTTTTACTGTTTGCGCTTGTTGTTGCCGATTTTGTATGCTAGGCGTCTGTTTACGGCCAATTTACTTGGCCGTTTTTCGCGCTGGTTAAAGTAACCTTTCTCTTATAAACAAGAATATCAAAAAAACCAAAACATACAGACACAGATATTGGGAATATTGAACTCTTCACAATGTATTCATCTAGAGCCAAAATCCAGAGAGGAAAATGTCGAGAACGTTTGTATGGAAAAATCACCACCTTAATTTCCTCATAAGAAGGAAGGATACCACGTAATTATCCATACAAAAGGAGAAAACGTTCGTATTCGTATTCGTATTCGTATTCGCGGGCTGGGTTTCCGCAACTCGACGTCGCAATTCGCGCCTATTTTGCGTGATGGTGGGTTGACGGCACTACTCCTGCCAACCCAACTCTACCAGGAAGCCTAGCAGACCCTTGATGTTGCCGACGACTTCTGGGAGAGACCCCGGGGAACCGAGGTATTGTGCCCGGTATTCTGCCACCCCTGGGCATTCAAGAATGACGTGGGCGGCTGTCTCTGAGAAAACGTCTGTCTAGGAGAAAACGTTTTTCCACTTCTAAATATTTTCCATTGTCCATGATTTTTTGTATGTTATTGACACAATGAAAAACTAGGGTTATAGGTTTTCCTTTTTAGGGTTCCGTAGCCAAATGGCAAAAAACGGAACCCTTATAAATTAGTCATGTTCGTCTGTCTTTCCGTTTATGTCACAGCCATTCTATGAACCGCATTATGATTTTTACACAAAAATAGAAAAAAAAAATGTTGGGGGTTCCCCATACTTAGAACTGAAATTCAACAATGTTTTTTATCATCAAACCCATAGGTGTGGGGTATCTATGGATAGGTCTTCTATTGAGGTTTCTAATATCATTTTTAACTAAACTGAATAGTTTGCGCGAGAGACACTTCCAAAGTGGTAAAATGTGTGCCCCCCCTGTAACTTCTAAAATAACAAAATGATAAAACAAAAAAAAAATATATGGTATACATTACCATGCAAATTTCCACCGAAAATTGGTTTGAACGAGATCTAGTTAGTAGTTTGTTTTTTAATACGTCATAAATGGTACGGAACCCTTCATGGGCGAGTCCCACTCGCCTTGGCTGCTTTTTTAAAAATTAGTAATACAAAAATGTTCTTTTTTTAAAAAACGAAACTTATAAAACTAGAATATATTATGCTGAAGCGATCCCCATCAAAATCAAAGTGATTTGTTAAGATTTAGTTAGTGGAAAACGTTTTCTCCCGAAATGGAATTTCCTAGAAAAAGTACCGTTATTTCGCTAGGATCGCAAAGCTTCCCTCTTAACACTTGAGTCTGCGGTAATATTTATACCAACAACGCCTACTAAGCGTGTACGTATTGGCGTAGGTTTTGGCTACTATACTTATATCAGATGTATAAATAATACTGGAAAATGAATACTTTTGGATAAGTTATAAGTCGCATCGTTACCCAGATGTTGCGTAGTTAAGTTTTGCTCCCGATTTGCGAGAAACCTAAATTATTCATTGAGTTTTGCCGACGAAACCATAACTGTACCCTTGAGCCAGACATAAAGGTTATTCATGAAACAAAAACATTCCCGCTAACTGAGACTACTTTTCTGAAAATACAAGTTTTTGGCTAAAACAATAAGAGATTTTCTAATTAGAGTCCAAATTAAAACCAATAAAACTCGTGAAACAATCAAGAAGGAAGTTATTTTTTCAAATATTAATTATTTTAAAAACAACTTCCTTATTGTCAAGCGGTGGATGCCGAGTGGATATGACGTCCGACGTTGAATCCGGAGGTCGCGGGTTCAAATCCTGGCTCGTACCAATGAGTTTTTCGGAACTTATGTACGATGCGATTCGCGCATGAGAGGAAGCATGTGCCCAGCAGTGGGAAGTCTGATAATGTTATGTAATTGAATGACTTTGATATTGACAATTATAAATTAAGGGGGTCCGTAACGCCAATGACCTCCGATCTGAATCCCTTAGTTTTCTAATGTTTTTTGTAGCTCGTCATATTAACAGCAACGGCTGTAAGCAATATAGTATACCATATTTACTTCAAAGTTCACCGTCTTCGAGATATTTGGCATCAAAATTGAACAAATTTGGGCCAAAAAACTGGTTTAGTGGCCATAACTTTTGTGTTAATTAGTTTAAAATTAAAATCTCTGACAAGTTTTTAGAGACGTCAAAGAAGAACCTAAATGTGTATATTTTGTACATGTAAAATCCTTCACAGCAATCTAGTAACAAAAAAGTGTTGTTTTAGACATTGTTTAAAAAAACAATGCGAAAAAAAAGATATATAGGTTTATATTACATAATAATTTAATATAAACCTCTAGCGATCATGCTATTAATGTTTATTTTTAAGAAAATCGAATATTTAAGCTCATTTTTAGTGAACTGTATTGTTCTTATGAGTAATTAAAGAATCTCTCTAAACCTAAAATAATAAAAAATAAGTGTTCATTTCTTTTAAAATCCGGCAGACCAGATTAAATAAATATTATAGGATATTACTCGTATTACACAAATTGAACAAGTCCCACAGTACGCTCAATAAGGCTTGCGTTGAGGGTACCTACTTAGACAACGATATATATAATATATAAATATTTATAAATACTTAAAGACATAGAAAACACAGCTCAAAGTCAAATATCCACACATCGCACATCGACATTCATGTCGCACGAATAAATGCCCTTACCAGGATTTGAACCCGGGATCATCGGCTTCGTAGGCAGGGTCACTACCCACTAGGCCAGACCGGTCATCAAACATAAAAGAAAATAGAATAGAGATAAAAGATTGAAGAACCGATAGCCGTTGGTCTTATAATTCTATCTATAGTGCAAATGTAGGAGTAACGAGTCAAAACTAGTCAAAAATCGATAAAAAACCGCGGGGAGGGCTCCTCCTTAAAAGTTAATAGTCTTATTTGTAAACGCATGAATACCTATAAAAAATAAGCCGTATTCATGCTTTTATTTAACCTTAAAGGTTATTGTGTTTGTTGAGATCAAACAGATGTTGCTAGCACGATTGAGCTATGTAAGACCTACTTTCCGATATCCGATCGAGTCGTTATTCAACAAATGTACATAAGTTTTGTGCCGTTTCATAGTTACAGCAGGTAGCAAGCTTGTTATGGTATTTAGGTACGATGTCAATTTCACCACCATGTTATGTACGAGTATGAAGAGGGGGGGGGGTTCGAAATCACAAATGTAGACTGATAAAATAAGCCACCATGCAATTCACATGTATTATTTACCTACCATGACCAGATATCCCAACAGCTGAATATGACCTGACTGCACTACACCAAGCGACTGAACGTAACCGATAGCGGCAACTGATCAACACGATCATAAGGAATCACGATACTCAGCAGTGAGGGAACGATTAAGGAGAGAGATGATCATAATGACAAGTTCAGTTAAAGCTTTTTCAGTCAAGAAGAAAAGCAACTGCCAGTGTTTCAATGTCGACCCGCACATCATAGGTGTAGTGATGATATCTCCGGCTAAGGAGGGGGCGTAAAGTCAGGAAATTACAAGGGAACAATAAGTATGGCGTGACGGAAGATAAGGATATCGCGCGTAGTTTAGTGATTTTTTTTATCGGGCCAACTTTAACCCAGTACCTTCGTCTGCCCTTGTCAAAATAATGTTGTTTCCTGTGATTTTTTTTCATAACATTTGCCATTGATTAAAACATGTAACAATCCAATATAAAAAAAATACAATTTTGCGTTAGCCGGGTCAAAATCCTTTCATTTTCTTGTTTTTTTGCCCCCAAACAATATGACGGAGTGGAGTGTTTTTGTATGGGATGAAATTCAGTTAATTTTTCTCAAGATAGCTATGTAATTATAATCTACAGCTAGAAAAACTCAACCTTTTTTAAAGACAAAAATATAAGCGTGACGCGTGACAGATTGGTCAAAAATAAGACACCGAAAAGAATTTCGACCCAGCCCCCTCTTAAGGTGTCACGAACAAACATTACATCTTATTAGAAGTATAATTAATATCCGTTATTGACTCGGTAGGGTAGAAATTTCAAAAGCGAGTGAAAATAACTATTAACTATAATTATGTGTGTGAAAGTGATGATTCCTAAAACCTAATTGTACATGTTACCTACTTAAAAATAATTATTTGCAATATGTATCAAATATTAACCATTATAATCATCTTTCTTACTGCAGGTATTAAAATCATTATTTTAAAACGGTTGCACTATACACTTTACAATATTTTAAAACTGCTTATGAAAATGATGAATTAATGAATTACATTAACGGTTTTATTTCGTTAAATATTTAAAAACAACTTCGATGCATCATACAAGAGTCGCACATGTATTAAGCACGTATAAAAGGCAAGATGTTTGTACGAATTATTTGCATTCTGTAGAGGGCTTCTAATACCCAGTATTCCAATTTATATGCAAAAAACCATGATAGATGAACACCAAATTTATATTAGTGAAAGAAGAAATATTGTACAAAAAAAAAAAACACTCACTTGTCAGTCCGAATCAAATCCGTTTCGTCCATCCAAGTTGAATTATTAAAATATAAACACCCAATGCGTCCTGCACTAATTAACACCTCCAATAATCAGTCGCTTTACAATCAACATCGCGCAAACACTGCGATGACGATATTTTGTAATTCGAATCTTAATTAAAACTCAAAATTCACTTAACGGTTATTAAAGTTAGCACTGGCACATATGTAAGTATCACCGACATTTGGATTCCATGTTTGAATTAGGTTCGTAAAGTTACTATGAATGGTGCACGCGCGAATGAATGGGTGTCGAAATCACGTACGCGTCCCGATGCGTCGGCGGTTGGCGGGCGACTGGCCCATTCAGATGACTGTATTTCAGAGCTTTCGCCAGATTCTCTGCGCAGAACTGTTATCATATAACGCGGACTGTCGCTGAAATATTGCTGAAGTGCTATTAACCGGTATTGGATACGTGCACCGAGGTTTTAAAATGGTTAAATTGATACAGTTGAAATCCTTGCTGAGTTGTAGGTAGGTATGACTTTGAAAGGCAATATAAAATGGAATACATATAAAACACTCTTTTTAATTGAAATCTAGGAGTAATATCTTAAATCTACATAGTATATACCAATATAACAAAAAAAAAAAATTTCTATATTTAAATGGTATGATGATACCATAGTAAGAAATATAAGCAGTACTGTAACCAACTACCAATAAATACTCCTCAATACATTGTTTTGGGTTAAATTGACTTTCTTTGTACATAATTATGATCATTATTCGGGCCAATTGTAATAAAGAGATCGACTTAGAAAACTTAGAGATGAAATAGAAGTTATATCTAATAATCTATAACTTTTTGCTATGAGATTATCTATTAACTTTGCGTTGTTAGCAAGTAATTTATAAGCGGTAATTTATAAAGAGGTTCAACTGACCCCTGTTTACTTAACAACCGTTAGCTCTTGTATGTCTGTTTTGTCCTTAATCACATTTTTTGTTATTTTTAGAGCTCTACACTTAACTAACTATTCGCAGAGCTTTTATGAGATCACTTTGGTCTTACAAATCGATTAAATGCGATTTCTCAAAGACCATGTGACGTAGGTACCTATAATTCGGAACAGGTGTAGCAAGTATAAATTATACCATCACTAACACTGTGAATGAGACAAAATTGCTTATTTCTGTTTTTTGTTCACTGTCATTTTTAATACAATAAAAGTTGTTTTATGTAATTTGCTGTACAGTATGTAAGCTAAATATTATTCAGTTATTTTATGCGTGTAGTACATACAAGTATAATACGGTGTAAATACACGGCGACCAATCCGTTGATCAACCTAATATCTAAGATATTTACGTTGTTTATACATGGCTTTCAAATATAAACTGCTGGTCCCATTACTTTCTTCCGATTTTAAATTTAAATTTACTCTTCGTTTAGGGAAACACACTAGTAGGTTATAAAAAAAAAAAAATTATGTACAAAACAAAATGATGTACCTTATACGAAATTGATTGCGTAAGGGACGCAATAATGAATTATTTACAATTTTAATTAATAGAATTCTGAAAATAAACAATTTCTACTTAGCTTAACAAAAACATTAACAAGTATATCAACCGCGTTTTTTAAAAATTACAAAAAAAAAACATAATACTGTTTTCATACTGTTTGCTGTGCCGCATCTGCGGTCGATCGTCCCAGTCCTCGGCGCGCGCTTCCTTTGATTAATTTAAATTACTATACAGACTTGGCGCCACTTTGCATAATCTCCTAAACGTGTAAACGGTGCGAATTGTTGAAATAAAACAATTAGTGGCAAAACTTGATAGGCATTTCAGAGCTTCGAAAGAGCTATCTTTCAAATACAATGAAATTCGCGCTCATGAAATGATTTGTTCTATTAACGCAATTTTAATGGAATTTAGAAGCTATCTCCCGGGCTCACTCTAAATTTCTTGACGAAATATTTAATTTATTTATTTGTAGGTAGGGGTAATTACCGGGGGGGGGGGGGGGGGGTTATGCAAAAAATACGTATCAGGATGGTAGCTATAAACCTAAGCACATAACTCAGTTCGATTAGCAACGCGATGACAGAAGGTTAGAAATGCCATTGTATTCTACCAAGTATATTGAGTGCTTGTTTATTAAAAAAAAAAAACAATTTTTAACAAAAACCACGTTATAATATTGGCATCTGATTTCCGTAACAAAATTACGCACACACTAATGTGTTTAAAGACATATCGTGCACACAACGATTTCCGTACAATGACCCTCCTGCGATAAAAGCTCCAAATTTTTTGAATAGAATTTCTTCACAGATTTTATCTACTTATACACTTTTACGCCTAATAATCCTCTTGGAATAATATTTATTTATGTTCCATAAATTGGAGGTTATTATACTTACCTATTATTCGATAGGAATAAGACGTAAGCAGGGGTGAGTGAGATTTAATTTAAGGGAAAAATATAACTTTTTTAACCGTGCACCACGTTACTCTGACCCGTGAGTTGTTAAAATTCGATCGAATGCACACGTAAAGTGCCCTCCAAATGTACCCGACAGCAGTGAGATCAGAAACAGTCAGATAATACTCGTAATATACATTACCATAGAGTTTGGGAAATAAATAATCATTTAATTCAGGCATAACCTAACTTATAATATCTTTAACTGTGTAACACAAACTAAAACCAATCAACCAGTTTATAAAAAGTACTACTGGTAGGTAGGTACGGTACAGTTTTAAATTATAAACTGAAATAAATGTACTAAATACGAGTATGTATGTAATAAATATACTAAGAAAAAAGTGGCGGTGACATAATCGGACAGACAGACGGACATGACGAATCTATAAGGGTTCCGTTTTTTACCATTTGGCTACGGAACCCTAAAAAGACCAAGGCTTTCAGGACCGAGAGCTGGAATCGAACTAGCGTCCTCTGCTATCGCGACAGGTGCCTCAGTATCCAGGTCGCGGCAGCATGGGTCGAATTTTACCAAGTAGGATGCAAATTTACTGAGGACTTGTGGCGCAACCTGGCTATATCTAAAATTCGACTCATGGCACTGTGACTTAGGTGATTACATTTCGTCAACTTTACTTACAAGTACTAAGTAATTAGTACTGGAGCCCCGTCGAAAGTTAATTTGTAAGTAAAATTACATTGAGTCAAGGAAAGCCTGAAAGAATATTTTTTCTATCCAGCACTACATACTTAGGCATCTGCTGTTACAGTTATATCTCCAGACTTAATTAACCTTAAGCGATGCTGTAAATCGAAGTAGTGTCACTGAACGATACAGTGTACCTACTCTAGAGGCGCTTATTCCAACCGCTGGGTAATTTGCACGAGTGAGTTGATCGCAATAACGAATCATCATTCCTAGGACATGTCACGTGCCCTACGACCCCAAGTCAAGTCCGAGACAAAATGCTTTAAAAAGAGACAGATAAGCGACTTGTCTCGCGCGTGACTTCGGAGTTAGGATGGCCAGGCACATGTGTGGGGTATGCGAAATCAGCACAGCATTCGTACATTGAAAATTTGTTAATATCATATTTTATTATCATATTTGGTGACAATCTTACACGATTACATGTTTAGATACGTAGATAACATCCATAACTCAGCGGCGGTATCATGGCCGCAGTTTTACCACTTGTCATATCATGCGTCACTTTCGTACATACTTCGTTACTACGTACTTTGTTAGAACGTGACAGGCATGGTGACATGCGATAAAAAACCGACCATCTTAGCCCTACAGGGACAAATATTCGCGATAAACACACAAATAATTGCCCTCACCGGGATTCGAACCCGGGACCTCCTGATTAGTAGTCAGGGTCGCACTAATATGTCAGTATGAGCGAGATGGAGCGAGGGTAATTACCACGATTCACTGACAGTGTTGACACTGACATGTACGCTAACGTTAACGTAACTTACTTTCTATACATCTCGCCCGTACTGACATATTATGTGCGATCCTGCTTACGAACCGGGCGGGGCGTCCCAGGGGGCCTACCGCGAAAACCGAAATTCGCAAATAGCGGGGATCTTTCTCTTTTACTCTCACTAAGACGTTATTAAGTTCTAAGAGTGAAAGAGAAAAATGCCCGCAATTAACGAACTTAGATTTTCGCGGTTATAGCTCAGGTCAAGCTCAATCCCGGTGAGGGCATTTATTTGTGTGTTTATCCTTTATATGAGCACTTTACGAATATACATACGGCCAATTCGAACAATGCTTGATGTCACAGCGATACCGATCTGTCAATGTCAAAAGTGACGTTTTTGGTTGAAGAAATGTCACTTTTGATACTGATAGATCGGTATCGTATCGCTGTGACATCTTAACAGAATTCTTAGAATTCGGCCGATAGAGGTTACGGAACTCGAGCTCACAGTGAATTGGTTTCATTGTGAACTAGACTCAGCAACGCTCATATAAACTACGTTTACCTAGTCAGCTCAGATAGGCAGACCACTCAAAATCGAGTACTGGGGCGCAACTAAAAATGAATTTTCCTCGGTAAAGCAACTAGGAAATTAGATGAAAGTGGTTTGCTCCCGGTTAGAGCGTACTTTGACTTTGTCGCTAGAAAGTTTATACATGCAACAGTTGCTAGTTGACTTTATCCTTGAAATTGAAACTCTTAATATAATAATATGAAAACCGTTATTTTGCTCTGAATTCTAGTGAGCAAGTTTTAAGAGTTTAGTATTTAAAATATATATATATATATATAGTATTTTTCACATCATTGTCAACATTTCCATATTAGGTAACCTTTCTTGTTTAAACATTAGTCATAAATGCTTCTCAAGTCTGACAAGTCCTTGACATTTATTTTTCTTAGAAAGGGACAAACACATAAGGACGAAGGTTTAGTCAACCGTTGTTAAATATTTAAGTAAAACATTTACCTTTATTATTAGCAAAAATACACTAGGTTGTAAAATAATAAATACCGGTGAAGATATTATAATTTTTTATATTATTCCAACTTATAACAGTATTTACAATTACAAGCCTGACTCCAACTCAACTGAGAGACGTCGGCCTAGTGTAATTTATTTTTATATCCAACTAATAACCGTCTTTTCAATTTCAGAACTACCTTTAACTTTTAAAACAAATTAAGTTAAACAGTGTTAAATACCAAAATCTCTAAAAGCCATCCAAAAATATTTAAAATAATAATTTGACATAGGTGTGTAGTAAGTAGTCATATTTTTAGAGTTCCGTACCCCAATAGGAAAAAACGGAACTCTCATAGGATCGCTCGTGCGTCTGTCCAGTCCAGATGTCACAGCCAATTTGCTCCGAAACTACTGTACCGATTGAGCTAATATTTGGTACATATACGTTAGTCGGTGAAGCAAAGACAAAGATGGGCTTTACGAAAATAAATTGATTTTAAACTTGACGGCCATTTTGGGTTTTGGGCCAAAATTATAATAAATATTTGGAAACTTGACCATTGAACTGAAAATAATGATGCAACGAAATATTACGTGATCATTTTGATACATTATTTGGGTTTGTGTTTTCCCACTGGTTTTTAAACTTTTTAAAGGGTCGGCAACACGCATGTAATATGTTTGGGGTTGCAGGCGTCCATAGGTGACTGATTACCATCCGGTGGGCCATATGATTGTTTGCCACCGATGTGGTATTAAAAAAGTGTTTTCTATAAACGATTGTAGCTTGATTTGTTTTTTGTATTTAACTGGTTTTTGAGAAGAAACTCAGCCCTGATTGTTTATTCTACGAACACCCTCGAGCTTTAGACGAGAAAATGTGCCTTTAAAAGCTAAATTATCTATAATTATTATTACCTAGAACTGAGGGCCTACTGCGAACTACGTTCGACGTGTTGCCTCTTTGTCGCATTTGTAAATTCGTACGTAAGTGTGACAGGTCTGTACTTATTTTTTGCGTCCTCAAGACTTACAGCCTCTTTCTTGTATTCTTTAGGATAGGTCAATCTATGTGAAAGTGTAAGTTTTTGTAATTTATGTAACATTGTTTGACGTTTCCTGCAACTTAAACAACGCATACAGTATGCGTGTGACAAATTCTAATGCGGAATTAGGCTCATTAAATCCATCATGAAATTAAAAAACTTACTTACCTTATTGTGTTTGCACATACATCCGCGTTGGATGTGTCGGATATCATCGGATATATCCATAAATGACAGCGACGATATTAAACCGTTTTGCATGAAACATTTCATAGGCGTCACCGGAAATTAAAGCTCACCCAATCATGAAATGGTTTTTATATTATGGAGTACCTACTATATCATTTGCTGTATTATCTATTATTGTTTCGGACATATTTGATTATATTGACGTTGTTTCCATATTTATACACTCATTACCCTTATTGGAATTAAATTGATGAACGAAAAATTTATTAGATACTTATGTATAGTGCTAGCGGTACGCCAAAAAACGCTGCAAATTGTGATAATTATGTTAAATTCGTACGATTGATCTTTAGGCTATTTGAATCAATTTAACCCAAAAAAATGGGCAGGAGTTATGACTCCATCTTTTTTTTGTATGGAAGAGAAAAGATTTGTTCAGAAACCTATCTTGTGTGGTATTAATTGAAAGGCCTTTTTGAGCCGATTCTAAAAAAAAATCATAAACCTATCCTGTGTGGTATCAAATGAAAGGGATGTTTAATTCAATTCTAAAAATATATGTCATCAATACATTTCATTCATTTACTTAAATTAGAATAAAAATAATTTTCAAAACATACCAAGTCTGGGCTTCTCCAGATACGATACCGGTCATTTTTTATTTTTTTTGTAAAATATAGCTCGAATAATACCCAATAGCCTTATATCTAACCCAAAGAAAGCAATTTTGAAAATATTTGCATTCAGATTTTTTTTTCATTACTTATTCATTATTACAAAGTGTGAACTATTAATCTATAAGCTAAATATTTAAAAAGAAAGCATAAAATTAATTTGTAGTAAAACGGAAGGTCCCGTTTCTTCTCTGCTATGTAAGAATTAATTGAAAAACTCACCTTTAACGCGGTCGGCGTTTCCTAGAGCTCACCCCCAACCATCAGAACTTTTTCTTATTTAAAGCTTAGATATTACCAAAGGAACATGTAAACCAAGTTTCAATAGTCTTATTTTACCCAAATGACATTATACTCGTATTGAGTAATACGACAGGGGTATTATCACACCTTGTGATAATGAAAAATTAAAAAAAAAAACAAATATTTTCAAAATTGCTTTCTTGGGGTTCGATTTGAGGTATATTTTACAAAAAAAAAACTGAACGGTATTGTATCTGCAGGATCTCAAACTTAGTGTGTTTTTAGGGTTCCGTAGCCAAATGGCAAAAAACGGAACCCTTATAGATTCGTCATGTCCGTCTGTCTGTCCGATTTTTTATTCTATTTTTTTAAAAGTGTCCGAAATGTAATGGTCACTTATACTTTTAGAATTGGCTTAAAAATCCCTTTCATGTGATATCACACATGATAGGTTTCTTAACATTTTTTTTCCATACAAACAAAGATAAAACTCCTCTCCTTTTTACCTTTGTTTTTGGTTGTACGGTTCAAATCGATTTCAATGGCAAATCGTACCCAATACTACACTAAAATCGACCGGGATATAAACTGTGATTACCTGCATGCAACTGCGTCGAAATATCGGGAGCTCAATAAAAACAATATAAAAGGTAATCACGGTTAATATCCTGTACCCCTAGTGTAAATTTAATCGACATCATAACGTGACGAACGCGTTTGCGTTAAGTCTCATTTTGTATAGGATTTTGAGTTTCCAAAACGTCCCGCTTGGCGCGCTCTTTCTAAATCATATACAAAATGAGACTAAACGCAAACGCGTACGTCACGTTTCGAAATTGAATTTATTTACACTAGGGGTACTGGTCGATTTAAGTATAGTGAAACTAACCGTGATTAATTCAAAATCGTACCGAATTTTATACTTTTAACACCATTTGCAGCGAATTATTGAATTTGGGGGTGTACCGCTAGGACTAGTACATAATGCATATCTCACACTGACATGCAATAATTTTAATGGAAATATATAATTATGCAGCCTTTGTACTTAGCTGTATTTATAAAATTAACTGACAGTATTGGCAATTAGTCTAGTCTTACTTCGAGATTTCTAGGAGCACAATTCAAAATTATAATTGGATATATAGCCAGTCGATTATATATGGATGAAAGTTTTATTCATATCTCGTAGTGCTGAACCGACTTATGACACAACTTCACAACCTCCAATTTCATTCTATCAGTATGGGTCCCTAAATTTTGTTGCACGTATCACAAGATACTGATAATACTTGGAGTAAAATTGCACCGTTTTCTGGAGACTTTAATACAAAATGCCATGTAGTATCTATTTTCAAAAATAAAATTTATAAATAGAATCCAATAGGTCCGCAAATACTAAAATTGCAGTTTACCGCGCTGCGATTTTATTGTACTATTCATATCCGATTTGCGGCACGGGTAAATAAAATTTATTTTATAGTAATGAACGAATGAATTTACGGAAAGTTCAATACGGCTCTCTGGCTTACCGAGTATTCACTGCATTATTATGGTGAAATCACGATGATTGAATCACAATGGTAAACAAAGTTGCTGTTATAGTTTCGGTCAATGAACCCAGAAAAAAACACAAGATAAGCCGACTAATTGCGTGCCTTATATCATCTACATGATTTTTAAAGTTTTCATTTGTTTAGTATAAACGATAACTGCCCTTAGGCTTTGTTGAAAAAAAGATCCCAGATTTTTCTAACAAACAAATAAATATTTAAAACTGTTCTGAAACTAAAAATAAATGTTTATGATTGCAGTCTATCTAATAAGTGAGTTTTAGTATTACAATGTGTTTTATTTGGTCATTTTTATCAGGGTTCCGTACCCAAAAGGTAAGATGGGACCCTATTACTAAGATTCCGCTGTCCGTCCGTCTGTCTGTCTGTCACCAGGCTGTATCTCATGAACCGTGATAGCTAGACAGTTAAAATTTTCACACATGATGTATTCCTGTTGCCGCTATAACAACAAATACTAAAAAGTACCCTTGGTGGGCGAGTCCGACTCGCACTTGTCCGGCTTTTAAGTGAATAATAGTATAATTTAAGAAAACATGGTTGAAGAAACAAGGTAGACACCTACCTATAAAGAGCTATGAAAGTTATTAGCAAACCTAACATTAGAAATTAACTTAATATTCGAAATTGCCATAAAAAGTTCAAAACGTTGTAATTTTCGCTATAATTCGGAAATTAAGTATAAGTATATAAAGTTTTGGTCAACTAAGTAGCGGCTTACAAAGTACACCTTATAACACAGTAAACTCTCGCGTTTTGTACACATATTTAATGACATTAACGGGTCGATTAAATTTCATTATTACCGCACTGTTTATATAAACTAATATCTGGTTGTTTAGTACTGTTTACCAATATGTCCGTTGACATTTTGCTGGGACCTTAGTCTTCCATGACCATAGCTAGTGCAACCGAGCAGAAACATCGGAATAAAAGTAAAAATAAATACTGAAATTTAATGCCTATAGAACCGTTAATGTTATTAAATAAAATACACCTTAATTTCCGAATAAAATGGTGGTGACATACGGATAGTCGAACGGGCGGCCGGACATACGGACAGCCAGCGGACAGACGGACGGACGGACGGATGGACAGACGGACGTGACGAAACTCTAAAGGTTCCGTTTTTGCAATTTTGTCGACAGAACTCTTACAAGAATTGTACCCAAGTAGGTAGGTAAACATCATTATTTGTTTTATACCAAGTAACAAGAAAAGCTTAACTAGATAAAGTTTCCGAGACTGTAAAAAAGGCTTCGAAAAGTGCATCTTCGTTAATAAAATAATAAAAGGCAGGAACTGTTCAATTTGAAGCAAAGCAATATTGACGATAATAAAAACACGATAAAAAACGTCAAGATAACAAATAATTATTTAATGAGTGTATATCCGTTTCCGAACGCAGGTCGCTAAGCACTAGGAGGACGGCCGTGCGTCCTCGGGAACGCGGATACAAAACAAAAGTACCTAATCCATGAGTCGAGAGCAATGAGCAATGAGCAATGAGGTATGGGCAATGTGAATGTCATCTCGCCTTGTGTGGTAGGGCACAGCACAGCAGATGTCATTCCAGATCTAGAGCAGAGCCCAACTGGGGAAGTACCTCCACCTTACAGAAAATCGCAGCCAAATAACACTTGACCCTACTCATAGTGTTGTGTTCCTGCCGGTGAGTAAGGTTGCCAGAGCTCAACGAGGGGGGTGGGGTTAGGGTCGGCAACGCGCATGTAACTCCTCTGGAGTTGCAGGTGTACATAGGCTACGGAGACTGCTTACCATCAGGCAGGCCGTATGCTTGTTTGCCACCGACGTAGTATAAAAAAAAAGAACCAAAATGACATTACGCATTTTTAGAAGCAATTATATGTAATACTGTCTTACTATTCATAAGTGCTTGTTGCTAGGCCTACATGAATAAAGTATAATATTTGAACTGAACTGAACAATATTCGTATTCATTCGTATTCTGCAAAAATAAAAATGTCTAAATTTTTGTTCGTGATTTTTTTTTCTATCGAGCGAAAATTGTTTGACCATCTAGTTTTCTAGACAATATTAGTTTAGGTTAGTTTATAATCTTCGTCTATCCTAATACTAACTAGCAAGATTAACTGGTTAGTGTTTCAATTTTACGATGACATATAGGTACATGCGAGTATAGAGGTAAAACATTTGAATGTCACCCAAAAACTACATAATACTTAGGGCCACTTGCGCCATCAAGGGTAAGTACTAACTCGGGTTAACCGGTTAAACCCGGAGTTACTAGTACAATTTTACAAAACCGGTTAACTCCGAGTTAACACAGGACGGGCGCAAGTAGCCCTAGCAAACCCCTTTTCTTTTTTTTCTCTTTTTAACAAACATAAATTACAAAATAATTATCAACAGCTTGACTACCCGTCCAGACAACAAAACTTACCGACAAATGCAATTTTGATTGGTCAAAATTAAATTCAAATTCAAAAAAGAATGAAATACACCTATTTATAGGTAGCTGAACGGCTAGACTAAGAGGCTATGAATAAAGCCAATGATCTTTATTTATCTGGTGTTTCTAATAAAATACGAACATATTTTATCCACGTTCAGTTAGTTTAGCATTAAAATGAACTGAATGAAATATAAGTTATGGATTTTAAGAAATATTTCGTAATAGTGGAGAAAATAGTGACTTTATCTGTGTCATTTAACCCGGAGTCATCGCAAGATATGCGATATGCGCTATCTCTCTTCCAGTTGGACGGAGCGGGTCCGTCTGTATCAGCGACCACTGACTTCCCAAACGGCTGACAGATTTCCGATAGGTAGGTACTTTAGGGCCTTTAGGTGTTATGTATTAGGATTCGAAATAAAACAGAAATATAAAAAATAAAAACCCACAAAATAAATCATAACCATATACATTACATCAATCTTGGTATATAAAAATTACACTGAAAATCTAGTAAAGACAATGATAATGATTGTAATGTATTGATATTTATACAGTAAGTTAGAAATTAAGGGGACAAATAGATATCATATAATAGAATCGTTGAAAATGACAAGCCGCGTCGCAGCTAAGCGCTAACAATATACACAACTTAACGTCATAAATATTCAAAAACAAATAGCCTGAATATTGTATTGCTGTGGAGTACGTTGTTTATACAGTTTCAAATATAGAACATAACTATCAACAATACTTTTGCAATATAGGTATAATACCTATTTGCAACAATGCAGTCGGCATGGCATAGTGCAGTCATCTCGCACTGGCCGGTAATAAAAATAAATGCCCTTTTCGCTTGTCTTTTGTTTTTTCGGGTGACTTTTCTCGACAATTTGAAGGCGAATCGCACAACTCAAATTACATTTATTTAATGTTATTGCTGTATTGTTGTTGAAAATTACTTCGTACTTAATGGGCTGCCTTTAACGCAGGTAAAGATTGTATACTTTCTTGATATTCGTTGCTGAAGTTTGTATCTGGTTGCCAGCATTCATCGTTCGGCTCGACGAAGATTGGGGAATTGAGAACGTTAAGGCCAGTTTCGATATTTTATTGGTGTAGACTCGCATACTGACGGATATTTATTGTACATATTTTTACTTTTATATTGTTTTACTATAAGAACCTAGTTTTTATTTACTACCGCTTTAGTTAGCCGGCTACATCCGAACGGCACCTTGATCCTAAACCATCCTGCGCCCCAAAACAGAGAACTGTGTCATTGACATGATTTTTAGCTTACATAATATCTAAGAGCCCTAATATTCTCAGAATAAATGATATTTGATTTGATTTTGAAAAGCCCAGCAGATTTTGGAAGAGCTTCTGGTCCGTGAAAGCGCTAATGAAGGGCGACCTTCCTCTGTATCTGAAGCGCAAGCTCCTCGACATGTGCATCCTGCCTATCCTAACCTACGGTGCTCAAACTTATTAACTGAGGCTCTAAAGTCGAACGAAACTCAAGGTTTGCCAGCGAGCGATGGAGCGTAGTATTTTAGGTGTTCGTAGAACTGATCGAAACAGAAACCACGGAACTACGCTCCATAACTCGAGTTGTAGATGCAGGCGTCAAAACCGCTAAACTCAAGTGGGACTGGGCTGGACATGTCCGCCGCATGCACCCAGAAAGGTGGGCCAAAATTACTGAGTGGGACCCACGAAACACTATAGACGGTGCAGGACGGGGTGCAGGCAGACCGAAAAGGAGATGGCGGGACGACTTGGACGCATTCTATACAAAATGGTGGGATAATGCCGATGACAGGATTGAGTGGAGAAAACGAAGGGAGGCTTTTGCCGAGCAGTGGGACACAAAAGGCTAACAAAAAAAAAAGCCCAGTCAGTATCATCATGTATGGCATCGCCAAATTTTGCAATGAGGTATCTTTATGTCTTATGATTTTAGATAGAAACAGTGACGCGGTTATAAATTACACTGTATAGCATTTCTTTTATTTATCATACCTCGTGTAAAATGTTCAAAAGATAAAGCCATTTCCATTTCCAGCTCAATCGGTATAGTAACGACGTCGTTCCTGGAAATATATGATGGCACAGTGTCAGACTGAAATCTCGGAGGCTAACAAACCTGAGATAGGGCGTCGACTTGGCACTAGCCAACAAATACGGACAAAAGGATTATCTTATATATTTTTGTGATTTTCTGACTTGTTCCAAAAAAGTTATAATACCTGATGTAAAAAAATATTTGTGGTACCTAATGCGTTTCAGATATTACTGAATATTTTTATAGAAAGCACATTACGGTTTTAACACAAACAGTAGGGCTAAGATGGTCCGCTCTTTATCATTTGTCACCATGCCTGTCACGTTCTAACAAGTATGTAAGTGCGAAAGTGACGGGCATAGTGACAAGCGATAAAAATGGAATCATGCTGCCACTGCAGCGGCTGTAACACGGTCGCATTTTTATCATTTGTCAGTATACCCGTCACTTTCGCGCTTACATACTTGTTAGAAAGTGACAGGCATGGTGACAAATGATAAAGACCCAACCATCATAGCCCTACAGTAGGGCTAATATGGTCGACTCTTTGTCATTTGTCACCATACCTGTCACGTTCTAACAAATATGTAAGCGCAAAAGTGACGGGAATAGTGACAAGTGATAAAAATGGAACCATACTGCCACAGCTGGATACAATAGAGTTAAACAATAATAGTAAAACATAGTAAAAAAACCACAATCTATCAAAGTTTGTAATCGAGACTATTGGACTTCCAGTATATGGCTACGAGTGGTTACAAACTGTACATTTAGTTACCATTTACTTACATAAACACTTTTAACTGACCATTTTTGGACCTTACGCCTTTGCAATAAGGTTTTCAACTGTCAACAACAACTTCTTCTCCTCATCTTAGCATTTTTTTAGTTGCATCGCCAAGAGCTCGGGATAATAATGTATTAATTTGTCACAAGCACCAGTTTTTACTTACCTTTGCTACCCCTGTTTTTGTAACGGCAGGTGTTCTATCAGTGGATGCTTTCCAGACATTGAGTATGTATCTATTTAGATTAAAGTAAACCTGATAACTTTATGTCTAATCAAACTGTTTATTTATTTTTAATACGATAAATAACGATCGATCTTTCCGGCCGATTTCGACCATGGCGACCACTTCGATCCTAGTTAGCTCGGCGTTCATGCTTTTTATAGAACAGTTATGTTCTATATACAAGAATGATGTTATATAGGTACCTATAAATACTATAAATTGTTTTACTAAATTATTGTTTTATATGTAATATAAATTATAATGATGTGACGTGTAAAATTATTATCTTATAAATAAATTTATGGAATTGAATACACTTTTAAAAGGTACGTTAGTTATTTAGAAATAAGAAACATACATATATGTATTGGAAAATATTAATATTGTCCTAAATTACAAAACTGATTTACAATTTTCATGTTTTGTTCCTAATAATATCCTCGGAATCAGTCCATATCAAATTTTTGAATTAGGACCCTTTTATCCATTTTTATCGTACTTTCTATCTATGCCATAATTAAGCAAGACAATAACTTTCTCTACTAAGGATTTCTACGAGTTTTTTATATCACAAAAGAATAGATTAAATATGTCTAAATATGGTAATTAGTCACAATTTATTAGTATCAAAACAAAATCAAGAAACAGTTTAATACCACTTGGAACTTATCTAGACCTATAACAGACCGTTGCTTCTTTTGTACTATCGTACTCTTCGGAAAAAAAAGTTATTTTTAAACATCTATCGAATGATGTGTTTTTGCTGAATAAAAATATTGACACTGTGTTGTTGTGTTTTATGTGTAAATGTTGTTATGTAAAGATTGCTATTAGACCGCCTGCTGTCTACCATGGTCAATTTGTGTATACCGTTTCTTTTGTTATTGGTGTACAATAAAGAATATTGTATTGTATTTAATGATTATACAGAGCAAGCGTATAAAAAGCACGTGACATGCTGGAGGGTTGAGCGGGACCCGCGCCCCGGTCTTGCAGGCGTGACAAGTTGGAAACATATTTTTTTGGAATAATATTATTATTTATTAAACATTCTTATAAATAAATCTCTCTCTCACGTGTTTTATTTTACATATTATATATATTTCATCTCATAATGCATTATAAAATATATGTTATACGTGCTTAAAGCATTCGCTTAATTGTGTGTTAGAATCGATAACTTTGGAATTGGTTCATTTATACACTTTGTATCACAAAGTGATTGAATGTTGTTGCATTACTTCACACAGCTTTTGCACTGAGATAGGAAAGCAAAGGAGACTTAACACAAATAAATCTTACTAGTTGTCGTAACACCACATGCTAATTATCCAAGGATAACCAAGGATACCGTCCCGAGCCCCTAACGAGGTAAAATATTAAAACCATATTAATTGTAATAGCAGCAGCGATTTATGGCGACCTGAGCCGTAAATCTGTGTGATTACATAAAATGTTGAATGTAGTTAATCTCTTCCTCGTTTAGATTAAGTACCGGTGTATTTATTGTCTGGGACATTTCAAATCCTACCGCTTTGTGAAATTTCCACCATTAGGTACCTATCTATATTATGGGGATAATTCACAGTCGTGTATAAATATTTCCATAGTAATAATCTTGTACTCCCACCATTGTACTTAAATGGAGAAATTAACTTTTTCCAACGAATGCCTACAATGTTATATTATAATACAATACATGCTCATTATTTCATTTCCATTGAGGAATCCTAAGGTGACTTTCCAATGAAGGTGACAAAAGGATGGGAACTGTCAATTTATTTGATATATTGAGTAAAGCAATGCAATTTATCAAGGAAATGACAGTGATATCGCTGATACAGTAAACATCCGAATGTCACTAATCCTATAAAATTGATTTATTAGTTATTAAAACTGAAAAATATTTATGCACTACGTATCTAATGTTAATAAAACCGGCCAAGAGCATGTCGGGCCACGCTCAGTGTAGGGTTCCGTAGTTACTCTTCCGTCACAATAAGCTAAACTGGAGCCTAAAGTAAATTGTTAACCAAGGCACCCGAGTTAAACAAATAGGCAAATTTGCATAATCAGTATCTAATTAAAGTAAGTCTTTTTACTATGAAGGGGAAACTTTTTACGATAACTCAAAAACCGCTAAACTGATCATGTCCGCTATAGTTTTCATTTAATGTATTTCTTAAGCTCTACATCCACGATTTTTTTCATATTTTTTGGACCTATGGTTCAAAAGTTAGAGGGGGGGACCCATGTTTTTTTCTTTCGGAGCGATTATCTCCAAATATATTCACTTTATCAAAAAATGTTTGTTGAAGACCCCTATTAGTTTTGAAAGACCTTTCCAACGATACCCCACACTTTTTTTTAGATTTTATTGTATGACTTTGTCGGCTTTATTGATTTATATATCCATGCCAAATTTCAGCTTTCTAGCACTAACGACCACGGAGCAAAGCCTCGGACAGACAGACAGACAGACGGACATGGCGAAACTATAAGGGTTCCTAGTTGACTACGGAACCCTAAAAATGTTCAGTAGTAAAACGGTTTATTTAAAGATATTGTTACAGTTTTTTACTACAGCTATAAAACCAAAACTATTTACTCGTAGAAGGACAATACAGTAATGTTTTTTTTTTATTTTATTTCTCACGAATTCAAGATATTACAACTACGTACATATGTAGTTTAAGTTATGGATTTGGTAAGTCCTGCAGATTTCTGAAATGGAAGATTGGATTCCATCGGTTTTAGAAACGTTAAAATATTATTTGTTTATTTAATTCTGATTTAATTTTCAAAAATTGCGGTAATGGTTCAGTGCTATTTTTTATTTAATTCGAATTTTTTTTGTCATTACGTAAAATTAAGTTGAAATTTATACCTAAATTTTTCTAGACACTCCTCATTACTTATTTCACCTTGCTCGATGGTCCTATGAAACCTAGTTTCTTTGCACACTTTTTAGCGACTTCAAAATTCTCAATATAGGCATATACACCGTGTTTTTTGATTTCCGTTAATTTCAAGGGTGCATCCGGAACTCTTCCACGAGTCAACAAGTATTAAACGTCTTAGGGCTAATAAAATTGTAATTGTATTTTGACATGCAATATGGTCCTGGGTTCGAATCCCGATAAGGGTATTTGTAAGTGACCCGCAATCTTCCGAATGTCGTCCACCCAACGAGCCAACGGACGCCAAGAGCTTCTTTCATCCGAAAGCGGCGGGTTTTATTTATTTTTTATTTCAAAATGTTTTATTACATCAATTTTTTTCTATTTCATTGCATATGTATGTGTGTCTATATCTATGTGTGCTTGAAATCTTGTAACTTAAATATGAACCACTTCCTGGGATCTGATTCAGTTGAAAATTGGAGGACTACCTTCATTCCGATGGCAATGCAAGTGTTATGCTAATATTGAGCTGACCTAATGATGTATTCGTTTTATTCGTAAGATAAACAACGGAACTATCGATGAATATACACAAATACATCGTGTTTAGGCTCATAGAAAGATCTCGAGAAGTACTTGATAGATATATTATACTTTGTTCAATATTTATTATTTATTTAAATTAGAAGTAAAAATAAAAAAGTAAGTATTATAAAATCGTGTGTGACAATATATTTTTTGACGGTAACTTGTATAAGTTTAGAAGTTGAAAGCAATTTGCATGCCAGTATGTGTTTCATTGGTTATTTATTTTTAATAGAATTTATTTTTAATAAATCTTTATTTATAATTTGTTCGCGCGCAGAATCCAATTTTCATTGCTATCTGAACTTACATATATTGGCTCTCGTCCGGATTTTGTTTTGTGTTTCACAACAAAATTATTCTCTATTTTTATGTAGCTTTGAAATATGCATCCCATCAAAACTAAATTATGGTTCAAGTCAAAACCATGACTGACTGGTAGATAATGTTATTTGGCATTACGTTCGCCATTTGTACAATGTTGTATATATTTTGTGCAATAAAGTTTAAATAAATAAAAAATGATGTTAATTAATTTTTCAGAGATTGTTCATCGCACTCTGTGTATTCACTGCACCACGCACAGCAGTAAGGCTCCATAAGCTCTTTGAACTTGTAGATGGTGGCTCTACCCCACATTACGACTCAAACCTACAAGGCTTTCTTCACATTGGTAACGACTACTCCGTTTTCCTCAGAACACCAGTCGATAACGATAAACATTTAATCTACGAGCTGTACGAAACTAAGAATATACCTAACTCTCCAACATCTTATGACTACAAGCCGTCACTGTTAGCCGTATCGCAAATACCTATAGAATATATAAAAGAACAGTTGCGTACGTACAGAGACGAGTTACATAATGCCACTTATATGAACGACACACTAGTGCCAGGAACTCAGGTGATGACTTTGAGAGAATGGCAAATTGCGAAAGCGTTGAGAATACGGGAAGAAAATGGAACAAACACACCTTTGCGAAGCGAACCACTGGTCTTAAGAATGCTCGATTGACGATAATCAAAAAACACTAAATAATAGTAAAATATTTGCATCAGCTTAATAAATGCTACTCTTCCTTCTACTTTTATTTGCTTATGTAATCTTTATTGTAAAAAAGAAAACACATGCTAAAGGCGAACTTAATGCCGTAACGTAAAGCATGCATTTGGATAAGGTAAGATAACTTGTAGACGATGCAACAGCATGTTGTATGAAATCATTCACTGCCAGCGAGCACTATGCACTACGAGGGTAGCCGAATACGTGGTTTATCCGCTTAGTAGCGAAAAGCGCATAAGAGCCGAGAACCCGCCTAGTGGGTCGCTGGCAATGAATGTGTTAATATATTACGATTAGGTAGCATAATTGGTGTACATACATATTTTTATACATAACATATAGGTGCTTAAATACTAAGATATATGAAAACAGATGAAACCCACAAAACAGAAACGAATAATTAAAAATAATAAGATAAGTAGTTTAATATAACAATTAAAATTAAACAGCAATTAAAATATTTTTTTAACAATTATTTTGAGCAAATAATTCTACATTTACTTGAATTTTACTATATGACTTCTATAAAAAGTAGTAGGTTCAGTAATTATTGACTGTTGCCTTTCTTCGTGGCCTCTCGGACATTGACGTAAAAAGTACTATCAGTCGGGTGCGCCCCTGCACTTAATTGCATTTTTCAAAGATCTTACTTTAATTGCGTTTTATACTTCTCGTGCCTGATAATGGCTTTGATTGCTGCTGCAAGTTAAAAATGTATCGGAAGCAGTATTTGCACTTTATAATCTGTTACGGATTATACTTACATACCGGGTGTTGCCTATAACAGGAGCAATAAATTAAACTGTAGGCTGTACTCCTCACGCTGACCAACATTTGTTCAGCGACTTTTAAAAATTGCTAATGTTTTGATTTTTATTACACTTTATAGTTTATTTTACGGTGCAATGTATTGCGAATTTTATCATGTTATATCGCTAGGAGCGAGATACACGTGCAAGGGATAACAAAAGGCGTATAGAATCAGACAAAGACTAAGCCTGCAGGGATTTTCATAGCACACGCAATGTAAGTTTTATTTTAAACGCCAAACTTCTATGAAATTATGAGATATAAATAACACACACTACGTGTGCTGTCAAAATCGTTGCAGACTTATCCTGGTCTAACTCTATGAGAATATACGGATCTACGGCCCGATTCGAAGAATGATTAAGACACGTTTAAGATATTGGAAAGATCTTTAAAAGATCGATAACTAAACGACATGTCAAAATTGATTTCTACGATATTTCTAACGTCAAAGTGACATTGGTTGCCCGAATCGAGCTGCATCTGTCAATTATGCGACATACAAACGATATCTAAATGAGAACGTATCTAAACCAGAACTTATCGTTATCGTATCTCATTCTTCGAATCGGGCCGCTAGTCTCCGGTTATCTGTCTTGTAGGTACCTGTTTTGTTTAATCTTAAGTAGGTATTTACTGAATTCGCAAATAAAGCATACCATATTTCCACCCATCGAAATGACACGACACAAGGTTGTCACCCGCGGTTTAAGTACTTCTTAATATCCAGTACTCGGATAGGCGATCATCCATCATTGAGCTCGTCGACATCGGATCACTGTTCCATTGGCTACAGCAATTCAGCACCCCTACCATTTAAATAAAATTCTTCCTCGCACAACGTATCAGCATTGCGATACAACGAGGAAATGCAGCCAGTACCTATCCTTGGTATAATGCTTCAAGGGCATTTAAGCTAGTTACGAGTATGTTTATACCTATTATGTAATAAAATTTATCAGGCCGAATACGTAAAGCGATTACCAAGGCCCTAAGTATGTGAACCATGGCAAAACGCCGGGAAAACACTACGAGTAGAAAATTGACGATTTGAAAAAATAACCGCGTTTTCAGTGACAAAGTGTGGAAGCATTACCACTTCATATATTCACAGGATTTGATGTTTATGGTGTCATTGACACGGTCACTTGCAAAGTCGTTAATATAAAATCACATGCTTTAACAAAGTTAAATACAAGTAAAAAAAATGTTGAAGTTACACGATGCGCGTATTTTGCATTGCATTACGTAACTTATAGATTAGTTAGGTAAATGTGACAATTCGTACATTTAAAATAACTCTCATTTGATTAGATACTTTGCCAGTTGACTTAACCCGTGGTAGCGCTGCTGTCTTCATTACTCCGTAATTTATTGCCTTTGGCAAGGAAGGGTTCATCAACCAAAACATCTCGTAAAAAAACGCTTCTGGGCAGAATGGAGATTTGCTTACCCGTTACTTTTATTATTTTGTACGTATAACTTAGGATTTATTGGCAATTCGTTATCAATACTTTGTTAGGTTTTCTTCTGACTGTATTAATTTTATTAGTAGGAACCTAATCACATATATGTTTATAAAGGGATTAAATATTAATTGACGAATCGATAAAAAAACTCATTTAATGTCAATATATTATATAACGACGACCGGTTTGGCCTAGTGGGTAGTGACCCTGCCTACGAAGCTGATGGTCCCGGGTTCAAATCCTGGTAAGGGCATTTATTCGTGTGATGAGCATGGATATTTGATCCTGAGTCATGGGTGTTTTCTATGTATTTAAGTATTTATAAATATTTATATATTATATATATCGTTGTCTAAGTACCCTCAACACAAGCCTTATTGAGCTTACTGTGGGACTTAGTCAATTTGTGTAATAATGTCCTATAATATTTATTTATTATTTATTATATTTATATATAACGCCACGAGAATGGTCAATGTTGTAGATAACATTAATAAGTATGATTTTTTCATTTCAGTTATTTGCGTATGAAAACTGTTACCATAGTGCTGTTTATAATTTCAAAATGTAAAATTGGACTTGAATGACAGCAGTTATAATCACAAAAGTAGATTTAAAGCACAAATAAACTAATTTGAGCTCTTTAAAAATAATAAAACCAGATGGCGCCGTTAAAAAATAACAAGCCTAAAATGCTTTTATTATGCTTTTGTGCATCAGGAAAGAGGGATTTTAAATCATTCACCGCTGAGGTACGATCGTAGCGCTAGGTCGTAGCCGATAACAAGAGTTTCCCGTTATGTCGTGGAAATGCTTCGTAGAAGCAAAACGACAGCGTGTCATGATAAATATATAAGAAATAGTAATATGGCACGCAAGGTTGTCCGTTTTGAATATTTACTAGTCTCTGTTTTTACTGAACTATTAGTTAATTGTACCTTCATAAGATTCCAAAAATGCATTGGCATGAAAAACTCGTGGCCTAATGTTTGGTTGAGACGCTTTTTATACTATATGAGTATTCTATGAAGTGCCATCTCAAATTAACTGAGAATTGGGCCACTGAAAACGAGTTCACCATTTAAATAGCATAAAACTTAGCAAGTTGCGCCCAGCCGGGGTTATCGCTTAGTAAATTAAGCGTGCCCAGATAACACTCGACTATGAGGGCTCTCTACTGAATAAATTAAGTTGTTATAAACCACATTAATTACAGGAGAAACTTAGAAATACCTCTCTTGTTTACAATAGAGTCTGACGGAGTTTTAAGGGAGCCTATTTACGCCACAATCATTTTTGGAATTACATGTTTACCGAACGCGTGCTATCAAATATTTAACATATTAGAACATAAATAGTCTTAAGGTTACATTTGGATGGCGATTGCAGCAGCCCTTCTGTTGCAATTTCCTTGATAAATTGCGTTAGTGTCGTTAGCGCATTGCTGTTGCGATTGGAACGTTCAATCCGTCACTCAATCGGTCAAGGAGATTGAATGCCGTTGAACGTTTCCCGCTTTTGCACCTTTGCAGCCGTAACGCTGCAGCAACGAGCACGCTACAGTCTCAATCGGATGTCAACTTTTTTCCTTTTAATATAACTGAAAACCACCGAAGAAAAGTTTTCATAATCTCAACTACGGGGCTATACATATTTCAAGCATATAGTCCATTTTTTGCATTAGAAAGAAGGTAACCGATTTTGACGTGTCCTTTTATTGAAAAATACTTATGAAAATTCAATCAAGGAAATTTTTTAACAGTTATAAATCATATACGATCATTTAGGTACTTACATTATTTTTCTTTCATAAATAATAATTACTGATTTGAAAAAGCGTTTTGTAATAAAAAGACATGTCAAGATTGTTTACCTATTTTCTAATGCTAAAAAAAAGGACTTTAATTCCTGACGGTGTGTGCGTTTACAAAAGTCAAATATACATTTAGATCTTGTATAAATAATCTCACAATGGGAGATTTTATAAACAAACCAACATCAAAAAAGCGGCCAAGTGCGAGTCGGACTCGCCCATGAAGGGTTCCGTACCATTTATGACGTATAAAAAAAAAACTACTTACTAGATCTCGTTCTAACCAATTTTCCGTGGAAGTATGCATGGTAATGTATATCATATATTTTTTTTAGTTTTATCATTCTGTTATTTTAGAAGTTACAGGGGGGGGGGGGGGGGGGGACACATTTCACCACTATTGAAATGTCTCTCGCGCAAACTTCAGCTTAGAAAAAAAAATATTAGAAACCTCAATATCATTTTTGAAGACCTATCCATAGATACCCCACACGTAAAGGGTTTGATGAAAAAAAAAATTATGACGTATTAAAAAGAAACTACTTACTAGATCTCGTTCAAACCAATTTTCGGTGGAAGTTTGCATGGTAATGTACATCATATTTATTTTTTAAGGTTTGTCATTCTCTTATTTTAGAAGTTACAGGGGGGGGGACATTTTACCACTTTGGAAGTGTCACATGACGAATCCATAAGGGTTCCGTTTTTTGCCATTTGGCTACGGAACCCTAAAAACGAAATGCGCGCTAACGACATCGACAGCACGAAACTGCACTCACAGGCTCTGACATTTTCGTTCGCTGGCTCCGCTTTTATTCAAGAGGAAGAAAAATGATTGTTACGCTTTTTATTCAATAGATCCCCCCTCGCGCGAGATCCAAGCGTTTAGTAGACAAATACCTAGCGTCTTACAAAATATTTTTCCCTCCCTTTGTTTTTGATGAGTTCTCTGCCATTTATTTTGGAGCGATTCCATTTGATATTGTTTAGGGATGGGCTTTTCGCGAATTAACCCCGAACTTTTGACTCTATAGTAATTTGTTTTATTTTGGGCATCGTTGATAGATAAATTTTTTCTACACGGTGCTACATGAGGAAACCGAAAGATTTTGAGAGTGTATTACTGATCACATTTAGAGACTAAAATGTCATATAAACTTTTCTGGATTGCCTAGTTTCAGAGTGACCAATGTAAAAAAAAATCTTCTTATCGTAACTTAGTGGAAAACGCCTTTTTGATCGCGATGATGCCATTATGGGGCGTAGTCTAAATATCCTTATTGATAGATGTCAAAAAGTGACAAGTAACCTTTGCAAGAACTAGTTTTTACAAAATAAATCGTAAAAAATTATTTTCAGTGCTAGTTTTACCATAACGTTAACTTTTTATGTACAAATATGTTCAAAATTAAAAAAAAAAAGAAACAAAAAAATATTTCCTTCTTTTGGCCTCAGAAGTACGTGGTTAAAATCATTCGGGTTCCTCGTGAGCACCGTGTATAGGGTAAGTGTTTAAGTTTATTTTTCGGTATTAATTAACTCACAGGTCCCAAAAACACGAGCAAGCTCGTCATTATCACTCAAATACGAGCAATAATACAAAATAGTAAATGGGCGAATTATATTAAAAAAAACTTGCATTTGCTACCTCAATCAAGTACTAAAAAATCGGCCAAGAGCATATCGGGCCATGCTCAGAGTAGGGTTCCGTAGTTACTCTTCCGTCACAATAAGCTAAACTGGAACTTAAATTATAGTACATTATTAACCAAGGGATGAACTGTGGATAGTACGTCTTTTTACTATGTAGGGGAAACTTTTTGCGATAACTCAAAAACAGCTAAACTGATTTTCATTTAATGTCTTTCTTAAGCTCTACTTCCACGATTTTTTTCATATTTTTGACCTATGGTTCAAAAGTTAGAGGGGGGGGGGGACACATTTTTTTTCTTTCGGAGTGATTATCTCCGAATATATTCACTTTATCAAAAATGTTTGTTGAAGACCCCTATTAGTTTTGAAAGACCTTTCAAACGATATCCCACACTGTAGGGTTGAAGCAAAAAAAATGTTCAACCCCACTTTACGTGTAGGTACCCTAAAAAAAATATATATTTTATTCTACGACTTTTTCGGCTTTATTGATTTATATATCCATGCCAAATTTCAGCTTTCTAGCACTAACGACCACGGAGCAAAGCCTCGGACAGACAGACAGACAAACGGGCATGGCGAAACTATAAGGGTTCCTAGTTGACTACGGAACCCTTAAAAGCGTAAGTGAGATTTCTGAATAGTAATATTAGGATTGAATATAAAATATTTTATTTTCCCTCCGGATCTGATCCAGAGAGCATTGCCAAGATGACAATAGTCGTTTGAAAACTACGACGAAAAAATCGAAAAGTTATATAATGTATGCAAATAGTCACAGTTTCCGGTAAAAAATATAAAAGTGACATCGTATATTTTCAACTCTCAAACTTTTCCCTACTGATAATTTGAAATATTTTATTTAAGCAAAAACTTGTAACTTAGGGCAGGCAAATATAAATATCTATGGATATATAGGTATTGAATATTAGCTAGTCTGAAAATACATACTGATGTATACCGTGTATTTTTGATACAACCTCATAACCAAACCAGTTTAGGCTTTAATGAACGCAATTTCATGGGTTTTAAAAAACAGATGAGTTTTATTTTTCCACATAAAATAATTCAGCAAGTAATGTATCACTACTTTCTTTTAACTCAAAACGTCGCATTTAATGACGCGACATCACAAGTGCCTACGATGTACTAAATACATTACCGCTCGAAAAAAAAAAAAAAAAAATTATGCGCTGGTAGTTAAGAACTAAATAAAAAAGAAACTTTTACAATCGTTTCATACTTCGAGCAACACCGGCTTCCGATACGTCGGAAGGGAGGAGCCCAGGCGATATCTTACCGTACAAATCATTCTGCCATTTTTTGCGGGGGGAAACGTGAACACTGTCGCACTTCTCACTCACTACATACAAAATCCAATCTGTAATGAAGACACAAATACGTATAAAATGACACACGTCAAAGACAAATCTTGCACACCTCGATCTCTTTTTGTGTATGGACGAGTCACAACGATAGCACTAAAACCTACGTCTAATATACGTTTGCGGTTATATTCAAAATACACATTGTGAACACACATCCAAATCATTATGCTTGCAAAAACCAAAAAACTGTGTCCAAACATTCGTACTCCCGGATGAAATTAGCAGTAAACTGAATAAGTGAAAATGCGCTCGATTACTTTTTCTTTCAACTTGAGCTACTAGTCACACCGTTATCTACGAATACTCGTATATACTAATAATTTTCATACCGTGATTTAATAATTAAACGAGGTGATAACTTTATAAAGGATATTTTTTAAACAAATCCAGTGTGTAAGTTGTCTGGAAGAGATCGCTCTTAAGAGATAAGACCGCCTGTTGTTACCTCTGTCCAATTGCTTTTGTTTATGTTTCTGTACATTTACTGTAAACTGTGTGCAATAAAGTTTATTGTATTGTATGCATAGTTAGTGCTCAGTAATGAAAATGGAAACCTAGTCTTTCAAAAGCATATCGCGACTGACTAAAACATGTGAGCTCCACCATCAATTTAAGGGTTCTAAGAAAACAAGTTTTTAAAGTGACACCTCTAGAGTTGATAGCGTTCATATGCTACGGTAACCGCTTACCATTTATACCTGATATCATTAGGTCAGTGCCTGATATATTTTTCACACACACCCACACACAGATAGAGAGAGAGATAGAGAGAGAGATATATACATCTTTTTGGATTTATGTTTACGATACCCAGCTTTTTCATTCATTTAAATAAGTTTCTTAATTCTAAATCGAATGGAAATAGTATAAACTAGAATTTTTGCCAGTACATTAAAGTTAATTAGCTTAGCATAGTTAATATATATAAATAGTTATGTAACCTAAAGGAGGAATGGCGCCACCGAACACAGACATTTTTGCTTACTGGGTGGCTATATCACCTTACATTATAAACAAAGTGTTTCTTACGCAATAAATATTTTTTTTTTTTTGTTCTTTTTTTATAATTTGTAGACTATTATAACTATGGTGACGGTGTTCACAGCGGCCATCTAGTTTTCCAAACACACGTTACTCTGTGGTTATTCACTGGGGAACCATTAAAGGTCTGAAGCCGTATATAGTAGTATATACGCCAGCTCCATTAACAACTCTGTTTCCACTAATAAGCAAGATGGAATGACGCGCAAAAGGTTTTTGTTCGCGGAATATGCTAGCAATTAACATGCCAACTTGCGTTTGTCTGAGTAAAGGTGCCATTCGGATTCAGACTGCACAAGCGTTATTGCTACAGTATTGCGGCGCGTTATTGCTGCCGACTGCACTACTCCCACAAGTATGGTGTATTTCTGTATATAGTAAACACCCCTATAATGGAACAGGCACCAGTAATGGGATGATATAGACAAATCCTGTAAAATAAATATTAATCATAGGTTTTTAAACACTGGCAACATTTTATCATAAACAAGAGCCATAGAGCTGCTTAAGTTTGATGTTTCATTGATTTTTATTTATTTTAAAATTAATGGCACCATCTATTCCATGACTGTAGCAAACAATTTTTATTTGGTAATAAAATAATATTGAAACCATTTGCAGTTTATTTCATTAAAATCATTGAAAAACATAAAGAACGAATAGGACATTCAACTTTTAACGCATAAAGTGGTAGAAATTTTACAGGTGCCGAGAAAATATTAAAATACTCAAAATTTTCTCTTCAATGTCCCATAACTAGTGCCATTAACATATATTTCTCCATATACCTATTACCCAGTTGTTTGAGCTTTAACCGATTAAAATGCTTGCGATTAAAATATTTTCAGCTACATATGTCATCCTCTAGGAAGGTATAATGGGGGTTGAAGGCAGTGTATACGTATTCCTATACTTACAGAAAATAACGGGGTAAAGCTAGTATGATATTGAATAATAAATAGTTAAGTGGTTAATAAATAGTTAACATGGGTTTTTTTTTTATTAATTCGTTAAAATGTAAAAAAAAAATTATAAAGAAAATCTGGAAAAATGCTTTTAATCATTACTGATATCTCAGGTACTTACCTAAAAGGATAATTTTTTTCACAAATTCTATAAATGGTTACTGAGTACGTGTCTCTGGTCCGTGTGATTTACTGATTTAATAAACTATTACCTAGTAGGTAAATGTCATATTATTGTTAGATTTTTTTTTTCGTTTTAAATACACTGTTTTACTAGTAGTTATTTTATTACTTACCTGGCTTGCAAGTTTCTTATATAGAGCAATATTTTTCGAAAATGTGTAAATAAAGGTAACATACAGGCAGTACGTTAGCGGAAAATCCGGAGTTCGCGGGAAATTGGGAATGCCACTGTACATTTTCTTGATAAATTGAGTTGCTGCTATTACCGCATTGCTGTTGCAATTGGAACGTTCAAATCCGTCACTCGATTTATCAAATAAATTGACGGTGCGATCGCCCATTTCTCGCATTTTCAGTGCTTCTTCACTAGTAACGCTGCAGCATTAACGCTGCTGTAATTGCATTCCCAATATATACGTAATACAATACGATTCACGAATTACAAATTGAAATAGGTATGATACTCGAAATAATACTGCTATACTAAATATCCAAGTCTGTACTTATCGTATGGTGACAAACCAGCATGTTGTTTTTACTGTGTGTCAGCACTCTGAATCTTTTCGTCTGAGCTTGCTCCAACGAACGGAAAAAAAAACTAAAAACGACCGGCTTGCGGTGAGATTGCGTAAGAGTTCACTGCGGATTCGTCGGTTTTTGTCACAATGTTGGTTGAGATGAAATTGCTATACTGCTATAGTTCGGTTTTGCAGTGGTTTGACCCTCAAAGGCGTTGTGAGCTATCGTTAACGTAGTAAGTTTGAAAACGTTTTTCACAAGATCTCAAAGTAAAAGCAAGGTTTGTCAATATTTGTAACTTAACGGCTAAATACAAAGCGGTATTTTGGTATCAAACTCATCGTTTCTTATCATGTATGTATGATATATATGTAGATATTCTTTGCCATCAGCATTTGAAAGCAGATGTCTAGATATCAGGAACATCCAAGAATAAATTCATATTGAACCCATATTGTCGTGATATCGTTCAGCATTCATAAAAGTGCACCTTTCGGTTTCAATAATAAATATGAATATATGGAAAAGGCAAATGATCGGAAAATATACAGAACTTCATAGCAGGAATACAGGGCTGTTATCGTAAATGAAATAATGCGGAAATATTTTGCCATTTGGGTTCATTGATCATGAAAGCGTGTTGCCGGCCTGTAAAACATCTGTGTTGAATTTCGTTAATTCGGGAGCTTCTGAAAAACTGCGGTATACAGTCCCTGAGGTGTGATGCGTCGCATGCGGCTGCGGTTGGCTTTGTATTCTCATTAGAAGGACGACCTTTGGACTAACCAGGATAACGTGACACCAAAAGCCATAATATCGATGCGTATTGGAACATTACATTTACTGTATTTTGGATTCTGCTCTTTCGACTCGCCAGTACCTGTGTTCGGTTACAACATCATTAATCAGATATAGATGTGTATACAAACAAATGATGTGTGTTCTCAAATAATTAACCCTTCTGCTACGTTTTTATATTCATGTTCATGTAGAATAATATGTATATGTAGCTACAGGGCTGTTATCGTAAATGAAATAATGCGGAAATATTTTGCCATTTGGGTTCATTGATCATGAAAGCGTGTTGCCGGCCTGTAAAAATATCTGTTGAATTTGGTTAATTCGGGAGCTTCTGAAAAACTGCGGTATACAGTCCCTGAGGTGTGATGCGTCACATGCGTCTGTGGTTGGTTTTGTATTCTCATGAGAAGGGCGACTTTTGGACTAACCAGGATAACGTGAAACCAAAAGCCATAATATGGATGCATATTGGAACATTACATTTATTGTATTTTGGAGTCTGCTCTTTCGACTCGCCAGTACCTGTGTTCGATTACAATTACACCCTTACAACATCAGTAATCACTGTAATCAGATATATACGTGTATACAAACAAATGACGCGTACTCTCAAATAATTAACCCTTCTGCTACGTTTTTATGTTCATGTTCATGTAGAATATATCACAACTAACATAAAAGTCCACGCGGCCTATGTACTCATAATTAATTGTATATTTAAGGTCAAATCTTCGCTATGATAGAACTACCATTCACTCTGTATGTAGGTTTATAGATGTATTCCTTGTGGCATCAATGCCACAACATCTTAGTACAGTGCATCCCGTAGGTTGTAGTTAGTTGTGACTAGGGTTCGCGGTCGCGTCCGGGTTTCGTGTACCCGTCGCTGAGGCTCCGTTTCCGTGTTAGTTACATGACCCAGGATTTTTGTTTTTGGCCATTCGGCATGTGTAATTAAGATTCGTGTACCCGTATCCACGGATCTTAATTACATATTGCGGGTCGGGCACGTTCTCCACGTATATTGGCGATCCAATGCGTTGTCTAGTTATAAAGACGACGAATTCAAATATCTGTGAATAATTACTATTATTGATACTGATGACTATTTAGTAGAATAATTTAAAGTTATGATAAAGTCGCATCGGAAGAATAACCTTACTAAGTAAAAGAAAACATATTTTATTCGTAAAAAGTGAATGTTGCGAAGACGTTGACCCACCACAGCACTATATTTAGATTAACTCGTTTGAGTGCAAAAACACCCAGGTAACAAGTATCTATTCCTGCCCTAATCACCGAAAGCGAACTCACGATTTATAGGCGCCGTGAGAATTTAGTGGTGTTGAGCATGAAACGTGGCCATTTGTCTTTCAGTTAATATCCAGTGCTCCAATGCTCTCCGACCCAATTCAATTAGAAGGGCAATCGTTTGAAAAATTCACAGACAAGCCAATGAGAATATATTAGCCGTGAAAAATTAAAATTGATATTCAGTACTATGTATTTTGCTCTAATGATTCAGTGATTCTTTTAAATATTTTTTATTGATAACAGAGTAACAAGAACCGATGCAAAATCTCAAATACATACGAGTTTAAAAAAGAATTTTGTAATTATTACCAATGCAAAATATCATCTTCATCAGGAGACTGGGAAACATATTGTACAACTTCGGTTTTTTCCATAACCTTTAAGGTACCTTATTTAAAGCTCCACGACATTTTCAATAAAAACGATGCGACAATTAAACACATAAAATAAGAATAAAATAATGTACGTATGTATAAGTATTATACACTCCTAAAAATCAAATCTTTTTCTCTTTCCATATTCGGTTCATAATAACAGCTTAATTGTCACCAAATATATATATTGATAATCACGTAGATCCATTTTAAAGATGTACTGTAACCAGCCACTGAGCCATTTAGGGTTCTAGCTAAATTGGACATCCATAGTTAAGTATTAAATATCCAATTTATCTAGGACCATGAAGCGACCAAAAATCATGAAGCGTGACCGTACAAAGGTGTAGGTGTAGCGTCATCGTATCACGTCTTGGTGCCACTTAATTGGGGCAGTAAGCATATAAGATAAGGTAAGATAGTTTATTCCATAAAAATTTTCCAATCATGTTGGAAATATATTTAACCTACAAGTACTAAAATGAATCACAATTCTATAAATAATATGCATAATATAAAATAAAATCTTATAAATGTCATAAAAAATGTGAACACATTGAAATATAAATTAAAGATTTAGAGAAAGAAGAAGAATACTTTAAAAATTATACTTAGTTATGTTGTTTTTTAAAACATATGTGTTTTACTTTCCACGTGTCCGAAATCAAAAATAGAGTGTTTGCTATGATGAAAGGCATCCATTGTTATAATATTTACGTACTTATTACAAAGAAAAAAATAGAAACCTAATGATAAATTTCAAATCTAAATTCGTGTAGCTTTTGACCTACAATCCTTATAATCTTGATAGCGTTCATAAATAAAATAGAAAACTTTAAAATATGATCAGTATTTCATTATTTATAGTTTTTTTATAATACTTTTTGAGTCTTTAGGCCTTTTCAAATTAGAGAACAAAGCTATTGTTTAAAACAAAGGCTTCATCAATCTTTTGTAAGCAAAACACAATCGGGGTCGCAACAAAAAGTATGAAACCATATTGAAATCTATTGCTTGTTTTGCTTATACTTTTGATGCAGTGCGTTTGGCTTTCGGACAATCCAAGATGAAACATTACGAGTCTCCAGTCTGTTTTATTCTTTGACAGTGGCACGTGATGTTTATTAATTAGCCGGTATCTCATGTAGGCTGTGTGTACAGGGGTGAGATTAGAACAACGTGCGGTTACCCCTTTTTGGCCCAACCACGGGAGGATTGGGTTAGAAATTAAACCGAAATTAATTTCAAACGCGTACGAGTACAATATGCGCATTCAAATGAAATCTATTTACCCCTAATCGATGATTAAGCTATTATGTCATTGAAGCAAGCAAACACGTATTTGAATGATTAACGAGTTTGGTCAATTTACTCGTATTTTAAGCTAACTTTTACCCCACGCGCACAAGTTTTTTTCAAAAATCGCGAAGCGTCTGGCTGAAGTAACTGGTGACCGAAGAGCTAGCGGTTTCCTCGCACAACGTGTCAGCATTGCGATATAACGAGGAAATGCCGCTAGCATCTATATCTGTTGCGATTATGACGTTCGAATCGTGGAAGTAATTGGGCTACGAAATACGAATGTCGCTCATTTTATCAAGAATATTGACAAAGACAACGCTGGCATCAATACCGCAGCAGTAGGCGCCGCAACAGTAATGGCTGTGGTTGACATCCAAATGTTATCTTCACGATATATTAATGAGAGACAGAGCATAGTTGGTAATAGGGGTTGGAACAACATATTTCTTCTTGGGCGCGAGGCGACTCGCCTTTTTTTCTTAAAATTGACTACCATCTGTCGGTGACCGGTAAGTAAATAGAAATCCCGTCAGGCTGGATAACAGTTATACAGTTTGTTTGAAAAGTTGTAAATTACTGCTTATGAGAAGGTTCATCATAAAATGAGCTTATTATTAAACTGAAGCGAGCAAACGAGCTAGGCTGTGAGTTCTGTAATACAAGGTTGGTAGGTATTTATAAAGCTAAGGTGTGTGTACAAATTGGATTTACGACTTCAAACATAATAATAACCCGTCAAGTGTGGAATAGACGACGAGTAGGCTTCAGTACTGAGAGGGCGGACACTTGATAGAATTTCTGTATACGGCGCGGCACCTGATGTGCTACTTAACATGCCAATTCTAATTTTAAAGAAATCTGATTTCTTTTTGCCTACCTTGCCTAGCTGTCATATTTTTGGCACGAGCCACTTGTATCATGTCAAACTAAACTTGTCATTTCGATAACTAGTTTAAATACACATTTGTAACCCACTGATATAATCGATCTGTTATAAATTTTTAACAGTCTTAGAATAATTTGTGAAATTTCAACAAGTCCATCCATTTTGCCCCTTCGGATTCCTTAAAGAATAAGTCATCTTTAAGAAATCCGAAGGGGCAAAATGGATGGACTTGTTGAAATTTCACAAATTATTCTAAGACGGTTAAAAATTTATAACAGATCGATTATATCAGTGGGATCAGTGAGTATGCTACCACTATCGACTATGAAATGTTGTGTGATATAATCTTACCTAATAATTATTGGTAGGCGAGTTAAATTCCTAAGCGTTATACATACCTTAATAGATAGTTCGTTATGGCATGTACTAGCCACTTTATGAATAAATTCATTAATAGTGCGTCCATGAAATTTTGCAGCTAGTTGTACACAAATAAGTAATTTAGCTAAGTGTGTATAGGTATATACGATCCATTCTTGCTAAGCATCAATTTATATCACCAATCTAACGCCAACAAACTTCATTTCAAAAAAGGAAAAATCATGAACCCGGAATTTTTCCGTAATAATCAGATACGCCGGCGGTATCTACTCACGTTGATTAAAAATAAAATTACCGGATAATTTAATGAAGCCCTAATAAAACTCGCCGAGACTTATTGCCGGGCCACACCTCGCGAATTCCCGATATTGCTAAAAGAACGAGCCATCATTACGTTCCCTTTGTTTTATACCCCCGGATATTATTTCCGGTCATGCTATGCCTTGAATTAATATTTTATCGCGGTGATAAAAATAATTGAAGACTTCGCACCGCATTCATTACAAGCTTTTGTATAAGAAGTATTTCGGTAGTAGGCCACTGTACTAAAGAAAATATTGTATAAAATTCGTTAAGAGGTACTATACAGGTAATCTGCGCCATTTAAAAACCATTAATTGTAACAACGTAGGTAAGTGAAATTGCAAACCCAATTTGAATTTATTGTTTATCTTTTCGCGAGATGACGCTTAAGAGTTGGATGAGTTTTCGAATGTTTGTTTTGTATAACATACCTACTACTCTGAAGTATAATATAGGCCCGATTCGAAGAATGAGATACGACAACGATAAGTTCTGGTTTAGATATGTTTTCATTTAGATATCGTTTGTATGTCGTATAATTGACAGAACCAGCTCGATTTGGGCCATCAATATCACTTTGACATTAGAAATATCGTAGATAGATCTTATTGGGATTACAGCGGAATCGAAATAAACGTCAATTTTGACATGTCGTTTAGTTATAGATCTTTTAAAGATTTTTTCCAAGATCTTCTACGAGTCTTAATCATTCTTCGAATCGGGCCGATAGAGTATTTAATTTGAAAACCTTGAAGGCCTTGATGCTTCTGAACTTTTTGTAAGTTACTTTCAGATAGGTATCTATTTTTGTATTGGCTTTGAGTAGATTCTAACATCAGACAAGTTATCTATCAATGTTTCTTTTTACTAAAATAATTTAAATAATATAAGATAATACTAATTAAAATTCACATGCAAAATTAAACTATGTTTTTGCCTACTCATTAGGCTCATTACATTAAATCAGTAAACGAATACCAGCCCTCTGACAGTGATATTCGTTGTTTTGATGGCAATACAAACACTGTCAAATTCTACGGAAAAACAAACATACAGCGATTAAATACTTATTTATTCTAACAGTAATAGATAACAAGTTTTTGTCATAGTACTATTTATCCAGGTCTCGAGATTAACAAAAGTGACAGGCGACCTTTTTGCGATTGTTGAATGTTGTAAATGCCATATTATCATTCTGATAGCTCGGTTGCTCACAGCCTATCATAAAAAATAGCCATATGATAACAAAGCGAACTTTTTTTCACTTTTGTATACTCTATTGAGCACTTGTTTTCCTAAACTTGTCCTTTGAAATTGTACAGAATTCCACAATTGACTCCTAAAAAGACGAATAATTAGTATAGATAAGAGGGCTCCTTCTCGACATGCGAATAGACAGTTTCTATTTATAGGCATCCTAGGCACGTGCCGGACGGCAACACGTTTTGGATACGTCCGGAATAAAGTTGCACATGAGTAAATCCCTTTAATATGGGACTAAACGTCAGCAGTTAAGTTCGTTTATTGTAGGTATAACTCTGTATCTGTTCTATTATGCGAGTAATTTTGATTGTATACGAGTATTATTACAAAAAGAAGGCTACATACATGATGAAATTTTAATTTTAATTGGATTAAAAGTAGTCGTAAAATAAGGTGACAACTGTAACGTAATTCAAACTCAAGTTAAAACTAACCTCACGTGGCCGGCTTTTTGAACCCTCAAAAATAACAAAATGTGTGATGAAATTCACTGCACAGAAGATAACAAGGCAAAACAATCCGTAATATAAGTATATAATATATATACATATTTTAATTTTTACCGCAGTGAGTTCTATCTTCCCATTTGCTTATAGTTTATGTTCGGTTTTATAAAATACCTTTTAATTATTGTTTCCTTGTGTGGTAAATAATAAAATCAGTATTAATGTTCAAGACTTTGATAAGCGGTTTAAAGTACCTAGATAGGTAAAATTAACTAGGTACAACGACTCAATAAATTTTATTTTCAAAAAACCGCTGGACCGAGGTATTGCTAATAATAATTCATAAGAACCAATAACGCTTGGGGAACATCTATCGGCCCGTTATTGGGTGACCAGGTGTTGTTAAGTGTTGTACGAACTGCAATAAACGAAAAAGTCACCTTCGTTCCACGAGTTCAACACGAGCTGCGGCTAACTACTTTTATGTGACGGTTAATTAGTTGTTTAATATATTTATATATCCTTCGAGATGCATAGTAGATACGTATAGCGGTCTAAATGAATGATATAGGATAAGAATGTAGTCATAATGTTATGTTAATGTTATATTATGTTGATAAATAAATTAAATTCATTTATTTGCATTAAGTGTGGTAACATTCATGGTCATCTTACCATATGTAAAATTAGATCACACACTTAGCAAAAAGTAATAATGCATAATTTGTTCGTGGCTAAACTATACACTAAACGACTATATTTAAAATATTTACAAACAGAGGACTGGTCACTATTTCGCACAGCGTATTAGTACCGCCGTTTATGTACTTTATCAGTAAGTTTTAATATGTTTGTTTATTTTTCTTTATTATTTAAGCTAAATTAAATAAATCTTATATTTAAACATAATATCATTTAGAAATTTAAATTAAATGCAACATTATATAACAAATTTCATGTCAATTACTAAATGAATAAATAATAAGGACATTACATAATTCATCATTACAAGAGTACAAAAATTCACGAATTGTATTTATTTTTGTTAAAATTAATAAGGCTATTAAAAAATAAATATCCGAGTTAGAAAGTTAATGAATAAATTACATTGTACCTAAATTAAATAATGTAACATAACATGACGTAAAAAATAATTATTTATATTATGCTATGTCGATACCAATTTTTGTAGAATTTACTAAGAATACTATTTTTCAAATAGATTAACACAATATTCATCGTAATAAGGGAAAAAAAGATACACTAAATTAAATCTCTTCTGTAGGTATTCCAAAATTAAATCCCAACGTAACTTAAAAAGGGCGTTAATTATACACCGAAAGGCATGAGCAAAAAGTTGAGGGTAAACTAAATATATCACAAAATCTGATGCTTGTTTTTTTTCTCTGAACAAAATGGAAGAAATAATTAAGAGGGGAGACGAAGAGCCTCAGACTGTAATAAAACACCGAGCGTTGACTGACGAGACTCGGTACGACAGCCATATATAATTTAGACAGTTCGGAATTTTTAAGATGCTCTTTAACGATCTAAAGCACCTGTGACATGGATTTTTATAACCGACTTGTCTTAATTTTGACGTAAAACAGCCTATCGTTCGAGACATGTTGCGTTGAGGCGATGAAATTAAATTATGTCCTATATTCAGTTACTCTTTTTTAAAAGACACGAAATGAGATTTATGAGTCTTATGACGATCTTTAACATTAACATTCAAGTGTTGACGTTAGTGATTTTTTCATGTTCGTGTTGTCTATGGTAGAATACAATTAGAATAGTGTTAAGGGCACGTCTCAATTTTTAAGACTTTGAATTTATCGAATTTAAACTCGTGAGACATACTAACGTTAAATAATTCTACGGTTTACACTCACGTATTTTTAGTCATTCGCGCGACATCCTTTACGCGATTCACGGCCGTCGTTAACGCTGCTCGCACTGTTAGTGCTTGAGAAAGGAGACCTAAGCTCTCCGAAACGTGTCGCACGAGTGACTAAAAATACGTGAGTGTAACCCGTTGAATTATTTAACTTTGAATTTAGTATCAAAATAATATATTTAAAGATGCGTTTCTCAATAAAAATACCGAGGTAGGTATTAAGGTACGAAAAATTGCTATGTATATGATGAAAATTACGTAAGTTATATTTAGCTCTCTTTTTCCAACATTAATCATTATGTTTTAGACTATTATTTTAGGTATAAACACTATCATTTTTATAGCAGGAAAACATTAACAATGTATTTAGATATAAGAGTTGATTCATAATATCTAAATTACGTCCTAAGTCCTTATTACCAAGACTACTACAACCATGTAATAATAGTTTCCCCGTGAAAGAAGCTTCCTAAGGGCTGAAGTTAAACCCCAGTTCCACTTTATCCGGAGTTTAACGGTGAACTTAAATGACTGTTAATGGACACACTTTGCAGCAATATTCACGCCTCCAGCACTTAGCCTAAAACACTTAGGTGCTGCGAATATTAAGTTTTAACTCGAGCCATATATTATCTTGGTTTAGACAAAAATGAGCGTGAAATTTAAAGCGCTGGTTTCAGGCCGGAAGGCCGAAAAATGTAAGTTTAAATAAATAAAATATAAAAATGTAAGTGTAAATTTAAGTTTTTTTTTAAAGATTAGTTAGACTAGTAGCTTAATTTGAAAGTACACTTATATCAAAATGACATCCAACTGATCACATTCAGTTAACGTACATTTTGCTCGTACTTGTCCAGACATGTATTGCCGCGGGCGAGACGTACGATAACTAAATAAGTAACATGATTTAAATACCATTCTGATGTCAGTGTATGTTCGAATTGGCCTGAGTATCATCGCGTGATCAATATAAAGTAGGTATAGGTATTATACGTAGGTGTACGCATGTACTCGTATACAAAAATTACTCTTCACCTTCTATTTATTTAAATCTCATTTATGGGCCGCCTCACACTAGCGTCTTCCGAGCGTCGGTGTCTCAAATGCTGCGGCTCGACGCAACGTTGGAGCAATTGCGCAGCGACGCCATTTCCCATAGCGCCGACTAGACACCGACGCTTAAAAGATGCTAGTGTGGGGTGGTCCTTAACTTTCACAATTTTCGCACATTCTTATTTACTTCACGGGACTTATTCGCGTAAACTTAACATTTAAAATTAGCTCCGATGTTTCGAGGATGGTAATTGTCCCCGTGACCTCGGAGATTGACATCAGAATAATATCTAAATAATGTCTTATTGCTATCATCTGCTCGTGCGTCTCGCTCGCACCAATAGGTGTACGGATAACGGACAAATACGAGCGAAATGCACTCACGAATGATAACTAAATCACCAACGAATTGTTTATGAACTTGAACAAAACGTCTTAAAGTCGGAGGTAAATCAATCTTAAGTACGCAATTAAGTAAGTAAATAATTATAATTATTAAGCTGTCATATTTTTATTAAATATAGGTATATCGCACTACATACAAAAGCCCTCTCGCGCACTGTGCCTAGCATTGGGACGTATATACGCAGTTATTTATTGATTTTATTTATTACATACAACATACAACATGCCTATGCCTCATGTCTATTAATAATTATTTGTACTTATATATGTGCTTAAAGCAAAACGACTGTCATATGATATGAAATTAAAACTCATAGGGGAATTTAGAGCTTCTTCGCCTTAGATATTATTGGGTTTTGTGACTGTCAAACACTAATACTGTAGGCGATACGTATCATATGTTAATAGCAAGTAGTTACGCAAAATTAATCCCAAGACTAGAACAAACATCTTGACCTCAATCAGTTGCATGGGGCAATTGATTAATCACTCGTACATTAATCATTCCAGTATAATATAGTGACCGCAATCACTTTCGCCTCTAATCCCGCATTTAAGTTTATTAATATTAAACCTTATATAAAGGAATAAAGGGTCGTTTTTCCTTAGTAAGCTTGGCATGATGTGGTTAAATTTGGCTGCGGGTTATTTTAGTCATGAATTGGTAGGGAGGATGACTCCTTTCTTTTTGCTATCAGTATTGGTTTTCTATTTTTAACATGGCAAAGACCTCGTTAACACATTCGCGTTCGATGATTTAAATTACGTTGTCAAATTCGTTACAAAACCGTCTATTCATATGGCATCATGGAACATTTAAGATATTTTTTTTGAGTATATTTGATATTTCACCGACATCTTTAAAATTTCTACCACTTTATGCTTTAAAAGTTGAATGTCTAATTCGTCTTCTATGTTTTCTATGTATTTAATGAAAGATAATGCAATTGGTTTCAATATTATTAACCAATTAAAACCGTGGTTTTTGCTCCAGTCATTGGATGTATGGCGTCATTGATCTTCAAAAAACAAATATGAATTAAAAATTAAATTTAAGCAGCTCTTTGGCTCTTGTATATGATAAAATGTTGTCAGCGTTTAAAAATTGATGATGAAATAGTTATTTGTGCAACAAGAGAGGAAAGTTAGTTTTTCTTGCGAGTGTTGATTTTGAGTCCCGAGTAAGCGAAATACTATAATTGAATCACGAGCGAAACGAGTGATTCTAAGTTAGAATCTTGAGCGTAGCGAGGGACTCAAAAACACGAGATATAAAATAACTTTGCTCTCGTGTGACACACACAACTTTTCACCTCAGTAGTGAGAAAATATTAAAGGTTAAAAAAATTTAGCATCAAGTAAAATTTTTATTCCTGTATTCATGGCCTTCACTAAATTATAAAACAACTCTGTCTCACTCCCTGGAGTGACGAAAGTAGGCTTGTTCGAGCTACTGAGGTGAAAACGGGTTTTACAGGATTTGTCTATACCATCCCATTACTTATGCCTGTTGCATTATAGGGGTGTTTACTATAAGTAACTCAAACATACGCCGGTACCATAAGATCATATCATATCATTAAGTACACAATGTTTACCATATATGTACATAAGTACTATTTTTTCCTAAGGTCAGACTCATGATTGACCAATGTTTATTATTTGCTATTATGTTATGTAAGGTTAAATATTAGACATATTAAGAAGAAAGTGGAGGACCCGCGAGAAATCACCTTTTCATACAAACGTAGTCCTCATTTTCCTCTCTGAATATTGGGTATATTTTGTCACAATTTTATGTATATCAACCACATCTATGCGCCTTCGTTTGATTTTTTTTTTTTTTAAATTATAATAACAGTTAGCATTAAAGAATTTGTATGGAATTTGTTTTTCGCTCCTAAGTTTAAAACATCAAAAACAACCAAAAAAGTCAAACGCAGGGGCATAGCTCCGTAAGTCAATGTACAGAGAGGAAAATGGGGACTACGTTTGTATGGAGAAGTAGCCGTCCCCTTTCCTCTTAACTTACCACAACCATCTCGAAACTAGGTTCCGGTTTCCTTAACTTCCGCCAACAGACGAAACACCTTTGTTTTTCTGCGTCTTTATGTACTGCTGTGTCGTCATAGCCGGGGCCGTAATGTTGTTTTTGATTTTATTCTACGTTGTTATTGTTAACGGCATAACAAAGGTTTCATTATCTGTATCTTGTTTCTTTTGTTGTTGGTTAGATGAGTAAAGTAAACAGGCTTCGTCCCATAGTAGATATTAAATAACCGTTTCTTATTAGCCAACTGATTGAAGTAATATATATTATCATATACTCGTAACTACGTTAAAAAATAAATACCTACAATGAATTTATTTTTGTATAAGAAAAGTACCGACAACTACTACGGTATGTTATTTTATGAATTCTATAGTCATTCGAATTGTATTATAAGATGTAATGTTTTGATTAAATGTGTCCCGCCGAGTTTTTTGCCGCTCCCATATTGGGATACTCTCCTACAATTTAGGAGGGATTTAAATCTTCTCGGGCAGAGGTGCAAAGTTAGAGCCGGCGCCGGCGTAGCTTTTATTTTACGCTCATAAGGGCATTGTACCTATAATATGCCTACTTGGAAAATAAACTGTTTTTGAAGGTAAGGAAAAAAAAACCTTTTCTCAGAGTAATTGTTAACTTACTTAAAAAAATTCTCGTAACTCGTTCTTCTACCGTAAAAAGTTGTGAGATCCATGTATTTTTTATACCTCGTCGGCGGCAAACAAGCATAGGGCCCGCCTGATCCGTAGCCTATGTACTCCTGCAATTCCCGAGGGGTTACATGCGCGTTGCCACCCCTCCCTCTCCTCGTTGAGCTCTGGCAACCTTACTCACCGGCAGGAACACAACACTATGAGTAGGGTCTAGTGTTATTTGGCTACGGTTTTCTGTAAGGTGGAGGTACTTACTTCCCCAGTTGGGCTCTGCTCTAGATCTGGAATGACATCCGCTGTGCTGTGCCCTACCACACAAATCGAGATGAAATTCACAATGCCCATATTGCTCATACGTCTCTTGTGGACGTAGTTTAAGGACGCACCCGGGTCCGGGATGTCATACCAAGTCGGTTAATTTATTCAGTCCCTACTTAAGGGACCTTCTGTCTTAAGTTATTACGTAATTAGCTAACTTAACAACATCTTATTGTGACCACATCGATATTAAAAATATTTTATGTTTTAAATAAACAGAATTACTTGGCATTAACAGTAGTAAAATAAACTGCTAATTAACTATTAAGCGGTATCACAGACTATATCATTAACCAAACCAGTAAATAGTTAGTCGCATATTACGTTTGTTTACCTTCCTAGTTACACATTTCAACATAATTATAAATCTTCATTGTTAAATCCACAATAATAAGCGAGCTTCGGTGACTCCGTGATCCATTTAAGCACGCCTCAAGGGACATTACTTCCTCGACTTAATGGTGTAAATATTTCTAGTAAACAAAAAAGGTAAGTAATCTCGCGAAAGCCAGCATGATTTTAGCTCGTAAATAAGCAGGTCGTTTGAAAAGCTTTTGAAGAAATATTACGCTAGCGGCTATCGGAAGCAAATAATAGCTTTATTATAATCCTGACTTATATTCGTTGAATTGTGTTTAAAATCGAATAGAATAGATGCCGTTATTAAAAAAAAAGTTCACCAATAGTAGGTATTTTAGATATAAATCGTTTGTCACTTTGCATTAGGTAGTAGTAATCGCTTTAATGTACAAAAATAGGATCACATAAAATTTACATACATTGAGGCAAACGGTGAACTTACCCTTGAAAAATAAAACTAAAATACAATACAATAGAATACATATAATATATACCTAATATATACTAACTTACATCATTATTTATTTATTTAAGCATAGATATGGCGTAACATTGTAGGCAATATTAATATACTATCTATTTATTATAAGTCGACATACAGGCCGCGCAGCCAACTGATTGCGTCCGGTATCAAATTGGTATAGAGGTCCGACCTACGAGCGAGGCAGGAAGAAAACTGAGGAGTGGCAGTTTTCAGCTGGAGCAGGCGTGGAAGGAAGAATGGGCGGAGGCGGCGACTGGTCACCACAAAAGTACCTAAAACCCTACTCGGAAACCGAAGGGCTTTCTCGCTGCAGAGGAAATACTGGTGCCGCCTCAACAGAATCCGCACAGGTCATGGCAGGTGCAATTATTATATGCGTCACAAATGGGGATGGTCGGACGAGAGTCCGTTGTGTGACTGTGGCCTTGAAGAACAAACTACCCAGCACATTGTTAAACGATGCCCAAAGAGACGTTTCCAAGGCTTACATAATTATGATACTAAATAAATATTATATATATAAATATCACATTGTAAAAAAATAAGGTTAATACTAACCCAGTACTTAACTAAGGTCTGATTTTTAAAACAACAGATAAAATTATCTGTCAGATAAAGATAACCTTTCTTTCACAAGCAAGAAGAATAAGGGCCGATTTTTCAATTCCCAGATAAGTCGCCGAATAGTTATCCCACCGATTGCCACCCATTTTGACACTTACATTATCCTCGAGCATGAACGTAAGTGACTTTCAATGCATCTCGTTTGCACTGGCATATTAGTGCGTGCGAGATATACATATAGAAATTAAGTGACACGGACTTTAGCGAATATGACAGTTTGACACTGCACTGAAAGAAATGTTTGCATAACTGTAACAAAATTTTGGTTACTGTTTACACAAAAATTGGGACTTGCGAACTATGTGTTATATGTTACAAAACCGTGTTTGGCTATCAGTGTTCAGGTACTGGGTATACACTACAAAATAAGTTTGTAAATTTATGCAAAGTTTATTTTCTTATAACCGTAGTTTAGTTATTTAGTAAAGTTACAAAACCAGTTCGGCTATCTATTTTTTTCAGTGTGATAAGGCAATCATGTTAAGGTGCCCTGGATTGTTCTAAGCTGATTTTAATGCTGTTGAAACGCGGTGGCAGTTATCTTGGATCGGTTCTTCTGTCGGTATTCTCTTAAATAATTTTACAAAGTGATCTTTTCATAGTAATGCCAAGCTGGTAAACTTTTTCCATAAATTAAGTACAAAATTGGACTTTTCAACTTCCGTTCCCGAAGTGATTTGAACTTTTATAAGGAAATTAAATATCTTATACAATAATATTCTTTAGAGATTTAAGTTGTGGTAAATGGAACTAGAAATTTATTTGACAGTCCCTTTTATAGTGCATCAGTTTTCTTAGGTCAGTTCTAAAAATGTAATGGTAAAATAAAATATTATTATTTATATTTTGTGCTAAAATTTACACTGTTTATTTCTTCCTTTTTTAGATAGGCAGTTGTAGGTATAATATATTGTACATTATATATTGTACATTGTAGGTACCTTGGACTAAGTAGGTACTGTATGTACTCTTAACTCGCTCAAAAAGGGCACACTACTAATGAAAGATTGACTATGAAAACATACGACCAGTAACAAAGATATCAAATGATCTAATCAATAAGGTGATTTAGACTACGTATCAAAAAGGTGTTTTGCAATAAGTAGAAATAAAAATAGTAGTAGTAGTAGTAGTAAACACTTTAATGCACATAACATAAAAAGAATACAGTAAATGTGTACAAAGGCGAACTTATCCCCTTAAGGGATCTCTTCCAGCTAACCTTTAAGTATGTGAGAGAGATACATACGAAATGTTAGTCAAACTAAGATAATAATTATATACATGACGGCAAGACTTTAAAGAAGTAGCTAACCCTAGAAACAACTAAATACTATATGATGCATTAGGTGCAAAGGCATATATATACATATATAAAAAAACTACATACCCATAAACATATTATTACATAACTACATATATAAATAAATATATACAAATATTTTAAAATATATAACCGCACAATCCTACCTACGTTTCTTCCAATTGAAATTAATTTGATAGCCATAACCTCTTTAATTTTGCCTTCAGCGACGCTAAAGACTGACACTTCCTCAGCGGATATGGCAACGCGTTCCATAGCTTCACAGAGTGTACCGTGAACGATTTATTGTAAGACCGGTGTTTGTGGGGAGAAATAGCGAGCGAAAGCTCCGCACTAGATCGCAGCCGGTGGTCACTTCCATCCCCCAGAAATCTGAACCGTTCTGCAAGGTAAGGTGGGGAAGAGGGGCAAAACAGCACCTTATAAAGGAGAGATAAGGTGTGCAAGTCTCTACGGCGGCTAAATATAATGTTGATTTAAGAGTTAGTTAATTTAAAACTGTTTAATTAAAGTAACAATAATATGTTTATTTCAGTTTGAAATGCAAAATGCAAAACTTATTTAATGTTATGTTCGGAGTTAGGAATCTGCGATTAAAATTGGATATTTTAATCGCAGCTTCTTATAACTCCGAATTGCGATGCGATCAACGTTCGTTACCCTTTCTTATTATAATATGTTTGCTAAAAGTTTCCTAATACCGGAGGGTTTAAATTCCAGGTAGGGACGAAAATCTTAATCAAACTTCGAAGCTTCTAAAAAGTATTTTTAACTCACAGCTTGGAACTTCGAGAACGTGACAAGTACTTGAAATATTAACATCGGCAATATTTATCCCGGAGCCGTATTTCTTACTTTAATAGTATGTTTTTTTCTATTCATTTCATAAATATTGGTGCTAGATCAGCGCATAATCATAATCAAAAAAGCGATGCCGCTTGGCACGATTTTTCCTTAGGTCAAACAAACCTGATTAAGCCCGGTAGCCACGAGATCATGCTATTTTGGCGTGTTTCTACTTCTATTTACTCTTATAAATCTACAAGCTATATGCATGCCAAGTTTCTGTCTTTCTGCCGAATGGGACCATACCTTCATACTTAATCGAGTTAAGGAGCCGCACTACAGATGAGGATATGTACGACGACACGTGGTCATGTCTAAAATTGCATCCTCCAGACACAATGGATGTAAGGTACGTAACGTATACACGAAGTAAGAGGAATCGTAGAGGAGTCAATTATGAAGAGAAATAGCATAATTTGACTGCTTGCCAGTATCTTCGGCGGCCGATCGTAACATCCGCCCGGTCGTAAAGTTCCTATGTAATTTTACGGTAGTCAATTTAACAAAATAGACAATCTTTGCCCACGTAGCGGTGATCCGTCGATTCCGGGAATGAGACAATGATTTTCACGTTTTATGATATGCCTAGGAATTTTATAATCTGACTGACATTACGATGGGCCGCTGACATAATATATATAAACTGAAGTCAGTCTTGTCAGTCAATGTCCAAAGCTTAATGCATATAAATAAATATATTCATTCGTTCGATATATATATACTTATATATTTTTTTCTTTTGTTCTAAATGTTTAAGTGAATGTGGTTTTCTAATATGGACGCAAAAATTAAACATACAACAACAATACTAACCCAGGGTGCCAATACCAAGAAAGAGCTAAAATTGCCTATAGTTAAGGCTGCAAAACGAGGATTTACTTGTCTACGCCTATTTTATTTGAAATACCCAGCCATCTAGTAAAAATGTCTTAGTAGTGTTCGATAATACTCGCTATACTACAAAAACTCATATCTAGTTAGAGGATGCTCAATGTATAACTCTAAATATTCCGATTTTGATGTGTTCAATATGAAGACGGGTAAATTCGTTACCTCAATGAAAAAAAGAAAACCTAACTTAGCACCCTTCACAACAAGCTACCTAACACACTAACGTAAGTATTGTATGTACTTTTTCTTCTCCCAAATTAATAAGCATAAGTGTCATCTAAAATACCTGTTAAATAGGTTTTGATTTACTTGATTGCTTTGGAAAATACTTTTTATGTTTTTTGTATTTCACTAAGTTCCCTTTGAGCTTTTCTGCTTTAATTAACTAGTGGAAATTGTTTTGGCTTGTGTTCCATTAATATTAATTCATATTATATAAGATTGTTAGCTGTTTGTTTCCAAATAAAATAAAATAAAAAAATATAGTCTCATCGTGTTTTCATGTCATTTGATAGCTTCGTACCATCGGTGGACCTTATTACAAAAAGCATAAGGTCCACCGATGGACAATTAAGAGTGTTGCTGTTTATATAATCAACTTCCTATAAAACTGGTACCTCGTAAGCCATGTTTTGATGCTAACTGTACCTTGTTAACTGTAACTGTATCTAGTACTGTACGACGGAAAATCATTACGATAAGAGTGATCTGGCACACATTGTATTGTAGTGTATAGATCACTACAATGCAATGTCAGGCTAATTGACTATTTTAGCCTTGTTCATACAAAATCAGTTCCAAAAGAGCACGACCACTTTCAGGAATCAGCGCAGGTGTGTGTGTGTGTGGGTTTGTATATCGTTTGTATTATTACATTACCTATTATAATTCTTATAATATTATGCAAATTTGAAAACATAAAATATAAATACTAAGGTTAAAATGTAAAATAATCCAGCTCAAAACATGCGGAATGTAAAATAAGGACTGCATAAAAGATGCGCACTTACAAATATGAGAAATTCGCATCAGCGCGGTGTAGTGTGCATTGAACTTTAGGATGCAGTTGGTAATGAACTTGCATTTTGCATTACGAGTGCATTTATTTGGCTGAAATAGTTTGTTCTATGGATGAAATCGTTAAGTCACATCGTTTTTTCCACAGAGATGCTTTGAACCTCGCTACATATCTAACGATCTGTGATATCCACTAATTTGGTTTCTGACAACGACTTTCCAAATTTCAGAGTAGTTACTCGTAAACATAAGCCTTATCTATTTTTGTGTAATATAATTCAAAAGCGCTGGTGTAGAGTGATATTTATAAGTACATATAAGTACGAGTATAAGATAAGATAAGATGATGTATAGACCATGTAATAAACATTACATTTAGCACGTCATATATTGCAACAAATTTTAATATTATATTAATAAATAATTTACTGAAATCTTTTATAGAGTAGACCGGGTTTTTCTCCAATAAACTCTTGATTTTATTTTTAAAATCGTTTTCTGTTAAAGTGGTTATATCTGTAGGCAGTAGGTTGTATAAATAAATTTTGATAGAATTTCCTTGCTTGTATAATCTCTTAGTTCTTGATTTAGGCATACATAGCTGTTCTTTATTCCTCGTATTGTATCTATGAATATCTTTCTTTTGTTTCAAATTATTCTTATCCTTGTGTATTTCTAGAAGACTATTGTATATAAAAAGTGATATAACGGACATAATCCGGTCCTTTGCAAAATATTTTTAGCTGATTGACGCTTACGTAAGTTATTTAATATTCTGATGATCAAATCTTCTAGCGTGAGTAGTCCTTTAAGTAAATATGAAGTTTTTTTAAGCCCAAACTAAGCCTGAACCTATGCCTATGCCTGCAGCTTGCACACAAGCATAGTTTGAGTAAAAGAAATACAATTTCAAAAGCCCATAAATAATAGAAGCTAGAGATGCTACAAATATCGCAACTAACTTTACTATCTACGTTCTTCATCTACCAACCATAGGCTAATTATACCTCTAGTTTGAACATTTGAAGGCTGATTTTTCAAATATACCTAATTTTAAACTACTAAATATCATAGTTTATTTATTATTATTGTGAGCTATATATAAGGATGACATACACTAGATCGGTCCGGGTTGGGACTGAGGTCATACACATCGTTTTCTTTGATGAGATAATTGATTTGAACTCAGTCATTCGCATTTTATATATTAATAAGTATAATATCTAAAATCAAGACGGAGTTGAGACTGAGAACACATTTACTTGAGAATGACCCTTTTATGCCATTCGATGCAAAAAGCTATTTAAATTTACATTTCCATTTAAAATTATAATTTCACTAGCGAACGTTCCTGCTTTGAAAAAACTATCTACACTTCTATTTTCGTTTCTGGTTTCTGTATTCGTAACATTTCTCCCTAACAAACAACTCTGAAACGCAGTAAAATAGATGAATAATTTCCCAAATTTGTGTGCAAAAGGATCCTCGGCCACAATTAATTTGGAGGTAGCAGTTCCATTTGTAGTGGTCATCTTAACTTGGGAGAAATTGAGCAATACATTACAGAGATCTTGACAGAAGTAGTTGGCATGGATTGATATACCGCATGGCTTGAATTGAAATATCGGTGGACGAGTGGATTTATGGTCTGGCTAAACAAACCCGGTAACACTGATATTTTATCTATGGGAAAGGCTATCGAATGAAAATTTGACCGTTTGGTTAGCTGAGGCGTAAATTTTTAAGTTTTAAAAAGTATCTAAGTCTAATAATAATAAAGAATGAATTTATTAGAGTAAGAGAATATATTTTATTACGATAAAATGTGACCTGGCGCTCCTGCCATATGAAAACGTGCCAGAAAATAAGTGGGAGGAATTCGCCCGACACGCCACTATTCCATGCATATTATAAAACTGTTTGTTTAGCTGCTTCAAAATGTATTACCAAAATAACAATTTAAGAGAAAAAATATGTTTTCATTATAATTTTAATCTTGTTTGATGAAAAGATAAATAAGACGATAGGTACCTACAATCAAATAATCATTGATAAAGTGAGAAATATTTTCCTTGTGCACTTGTGCACTATAATTTTCACTTGCCTAACGAATTTTCACTCAATACTCCAAACTGTCCTTTAAGAATATTAAAAAAAACGACAATAAATCTTTTATATGAGAATTATTTGAATAATAAAAAGCACACAAATAATATGTCAAAACATCGATTCTCTTTTATTAAACGCATTATTCTGGTTTCAAGGAAATCGTAAATCCGTAATGGATTTTCCTTGTTTCGCCTGATCATGTGTTGAGAGAAAAAATATGTGTCCCTATAAATACGTGTTTTTGTACTCAAAATGTCAATATGGAATAGAATAGATGCAATAAAGATTTGACGAGAACACATTTATTATGTAAATTGATTGCTTTTGGTGGATAAAAAAGGCGAATCGATAGGCATAACGATCATTTGATCGTTTATTAACATAGAGAACTTCATTTAATTGATAGAACAGATAGCCTTTTTTTAACTTTTACTCCTACTTGTAAGTAATTGCAATTCATGATTTTGTTATTTTGTATGTCTTAACCCGTCATGGAATTATTGTTCCGTACATTTGGGAGGCATGCGCTAAGCCGAAACCAACACGTAGATGGCCTTTTGATACTTTAGTGAGATAAGGGGTACAACGAGTGGGTGCTGTCCTTGCCCATGTCATGGAAAGCACGCAGAGACAGCACCCGCCACGGTGTAAAGATTATTGGGAGTTGATGGAATCTAAATGAACTAAGCTAGATGAAAGCGATGGATTGAATACTGGGCTATAGGATATGGGGCTAAACCGGACCTACGCTATAAGCCACTCTGGTCAAATGAATGACCAGATGAAAATAAACAAGCACAAAATTAAACAGTTTTTTTTTCATATACCTTGGAGCAAAGTTATTCTAATAATAACTTTGAATAATAACATTTAAAATAGTTAGGGAAAATCTTCCATTGAAACGAAAACTTACATAGGTAATTTGGCAGTGAAGAAAGACTAGAGCTAGTTTCAACCTAAATAATCTAAATTTATCGATACTAAACAAATAAGAAGAAACAATATAATCTTGCTTTTCACTCAAGTGTTACCACTGTATTAAATTATACACTAAGATGACATTGGGTCTGTGGCTGAGATACTACATGTGTCCATCAGTGTAATGCAATTAATGGTAAACCAATAAGACAAAATAATAAATAAGGTAAAACAATGAAGATGTCTTCCCATGAAAGTTTTCATTTTTCTCACGCCGCGCGTACTTGTCTTGCATTTCCGCTAGGACGCCCTTCGCACATACACAAGATATACCACTAGTTAAAACCAAAATAGTAAAAATAAAATCTTCAGAAAAAAAAATTAAGAAGCGCTGGTGGCCTAGCGGTAAGAGCATGCGACTTGCAATCCAGAGGTCGCAGGTTCAAACCCCGGCTCGTACCAATGAGTTTTTCAGAACTTATGTGCGAGGTATCATTTTTGACGACCGGTCTGGCTTAGTGGGTAGTGACGGTCCCGGGTTCAAATCCTGGTAAGGGCATTTATTCGTGTGATGAGCATGTATATTTGTTCCTGAGTCATGGGTGTTTTCTATGTATTTAAGTATGTATAAATATTATATATATCGTTATCTAAGTACCCTCAACACAAGCCTTATTAAGCTTAATGTGGGACTTAGTCAATTTGTGCAATAATGTCCCATAATATTTATTTATTTATATTTACCAGTCACTTTTCGGTGAAGCAAAACATCGTGAGGAAACCGAACTTATCACAATAAGGCCTAGTTTACCCTCTGGGTTGAAAGGTCGGATGGCATTCGCTTTCTTAAAAACTTGTGCCTGCGCTAATTCTCGGGATTAGTTGCCAAGCGGACCCCAGGCTCCCATGAGCTGTGGCAAAATGCCGGGACAACGCGAGGAAGAAGAAGGTCTTCAAAATAATACCTAATATGGAAAAAAACACTCGTTTTTACCAATTTATCTCGTCGTCGCTATTACCCGCTCAAGCAAACGACTTTGCCAAAAATTGCAAACTTATTTAACAACACCGTCATGTAAAATTTGAATAATGACAAAGGCAACGTAAAGATGTACATTTTTAGATGACGTTAAAAAAAGGAGAGGCTTAATGCGACCGTGTCCAATAAAGGAGCGGAACTTTTGTAGGATTATCCCTCTTTACCTAACGTCACGCATAATTTAATGTGCCACTTTACTGTCTACCCTCATCTGCAGCCTTTAAAAGAAAAGAGTGGATTATCGTCGAGTGTATGATTTTACATCCGTGACCGTATGTGGTTTATAAAATGTTGAACACTATTTTAACGTTATATAAGGTGCTAACAAATTAGTTTCCGATGTAAAAGACGGTATATAACATAAAACAAAACTTTAAATACTTTTTTTGTTATTTAAGTACAGAACAAAAAATAAATTATTGATATATCTAAAAATAATCACATGTGCATTCAACTGACAAGATGTTTAACACTTTCTGTCATGTAAACAATTGTTTGTCTTAAATGTCATAATCAACGTGTCGTTTGATTAAGTTAGGTAAAATAGGTTCTAGAATCTGTTAAATGAGGTCTCATTTAATCATCTCATTAACAGGGTGTTTTACGTATCAATTTTCCAATTTTCTCAAAAGAAAAACATCATATCTCCTATAATGTTTCATACTTAAATATAATCCAGGACCCGAGTACTATCAGCTGTAAAAATATTGGTAGCTAATTAATTAGCACCTTATATAGGTCCAGTTGTTCTAGTCTTTTGTTTTAGTTACTATCGGCCCAATTCGAAGAATGATTAAGATCTTGGAAAGATCTTTAAAAGATCGATAACTAAACGACATTTCAAAATTGACGTTTATTTCGATTCCGCTGTGATCCCAATAAGATCTATATACGATATTTCTAACGTCAAAGTGACATTGGTTGCCTGAATCGAGCTGCTCAATTATACGACATCTAAATAAGAACTTACCTAAACCAGAACTTTTCGTTATTTTATTTTATTCTTCGAATCGGACCGTATTACTCAGTTACTATATTCGTTTTGAACCCGACATATGTAGAAGCCGTAATGATTTGCTCGTTATCGTTATTGGAATGATGTGAGATCCATGTTAGATCAGTATCACATTAAATTGCTTGAATTGGCTTGAAAGTTTTAATTGACCTCTTTTAATTATTATTTCATACATGGCGGGAAGAAGTTGATAGCTCGTGAGATAAAATTGAATTAATTGGAACCTTATGTAATTCTATTTTAAGTTCAAACTTCTTCAAATTTATATCTCGAGTTATCAGCTTCTTTCTGTCGTGTACCGAATTAGAATATTACAATTCAAGGTATCGCTGCAAAGTGCTACAACTAGTTATGGTTACGCGGGTAATAACTGCTACGGGCTACAACAAAGTGCTACGCACAGATAAATATATAAGGGGCCGATTCTGACTTAACAATTTGCTTGAGGTCGTAAAGAATCTCATGCGCACAAATAACTGCAAGCGAGATACCTAATACTCGTAATAGCTCTGATTACATTTCACATACACCGATCAGCGTGAGCGATCGTCAAGGTCGTATCAAAAAATTAACTAATTGTTAAATAAGCATCGCCTAGTATACGCTTTGTACAGTCTGTGAGGACTATAAAAATATTAATTTGTTCTAATATTAATTTTACATCTCAGTCAAGCTTGATGTACTGCTAGTAATGAAAAATTGAGTTAACATTATGTTTGAAATGAATAGGCCTTTGGAACAGAATTCGAACTTTTAAAATCTGTTCTTGATTTGATTCTATTGATTTTACATAAACATACATCACTTTCAGTTCAGCTTGCTACACTAACATATTTTAAAGAACAAATCATCAATTTTACATTTATAAAGTTAAATACAGTTTAAGTCCCCCCTTTTTATCAAAACATTTCATCTCTAATAATACCTTTGGACCCACACAGTTTTATTACTGCAAAGAAAACGCACTAAGAATGTTGATACGACTTTGGTATCGTCTTTTGAACCTCCAAATAACTTTTCAAGTCTAAATAATCGATTCAAAATAGGTTTTAAAGTACCTATTTTGAATCGATTGTTGACATCAGGTTTTCTCGACATGCAGTATCTTAAAAATGAAACTAGGAACTGAGCGAAATCCAACTTGAAATACTCAAGCAAAGTTGGCCAGCATGCTTCGCTAGTTTCGAGGAACTTGTACGTATCTAAGTATTTTCTCTGCGTTCGTGGTTTCTAAGATTGCGCAATAAACTTAAAAGTAACCGTTACATAAGAGTAAGGACTAAGGACATTTACGTAGGTATATTTATTTAGGTTAGTAAAATGCAATCATTGATTAAACTGAAATAGACAAAGGAAGAGGAAGCGTGATAAAAAATATCCATTCACAAACCATAGATGTCGTGAGTGTTGTGTGTATGCATAGTGACAACCCTAGCGTAAATGTGAATAATTAAGACCAAGTACGGGTAGTTCTCAAAACTCGCGCAGCTAGAAGATGTTATACAATTCTTCGCCAGGCTATCTGCGAATAAGAACGTAATGTCGCCCTAGAATCATCAGGATATATGACATTGTGCAACGAGGGGGGTAAGTTAAATTTAAAAACCGACAGCTGCAGGCTGGAGGGAATTAAAGACCCGAGTTTGCAGTATTCTTATCCCCGGAGTTACATACAATGTTTTTCGTCACACTTGCAAATAAAAAACTAAATTTTAAGCGACATAATTCTTAAATACGGTGACATATCAAACTTCGTCCGCCATTTTGTAATTTCTTGACAGGTTAGGCATCGACGGCACAGACCTATTCGGCATTCAGCCACGATTATTAAAAATACGAACGAAATTATGTAAAAATATTTGAAATGGCTGTAAAATTTATCAAATTAAATAATTGTTAACATAACAAAAATATGAAATTATAGACGTTGTATTTTAAAAGTAAAACTCATTTATGCTACTTCGTTTTTATGAACAAGTGACATAATTTTTTTTAAAAGCTTATAACTCTCGTGGGAAAATAGGCCTTTGTTCTTCCAGTGCACCGTGCACCTGCATGAAATAAGATCTTTTTCAACCAAGTGTGATGAAAAATATTTAAGTAAGTGCATGCGATAGAGGAATATTTCACAATCAACAAAACAAAAAAAAGTTACATTATACTCGAGTTAGGTATACAAGGTGTTAGGATAAGCACAAAACGAAACGTAAATTGTCAGACCAATATAAGCTCAGATAAGATCGTGTCTACATTGCAGTGTACTAATCGCCTGTCTTTTTTGCCTCACATAAATAGTGGCAAGACAAATTGCGCAGACTTGGACAAATGTTAGGTAGGGATAATGAAACTGCCTTATCAGCTCAATCATTTACGAAAAAACAGGCATTAAAATGTGTATTAAAGTTTGCGGCACATACGGGCATGAAATTAATTACAAACCACTTAGATACTGTGTCTAGTTCTTCTGAAGTAATTAATAATTGATAGGTAAAATTAATAATAATGCAGTTGTAATTTTATTTACAGTACATATGCCTACTTTACCGCACTAGTGCGATGATTAGCACATTTCGTAATTATACTGAAAATTTAAAGGGTCATATATGTACTGCAAAATGTTGTACGATACATGAATTTCCTATTTTTCGCACTTGTATCGTAATGTACTATTATAGTACATATATGACCCTTACACATACAGTATTGACAATCCTGAAAATATTAACCCTTAGCCAGACATGTTGTCGATGGGGTTGTCATAGCGATCACATAGCATGTTTTTTTTTTGACGAGTTGAGGATATACACAGACTTATAAAAGGAGTTTATAATTGAACGATTTCCGAACGCAAAGGTGAAAAAAAATCTTGACATTTGAATTGTCGAATTCAAATTAAAAATTGTCTGTTTTGCTTGTTTTTAGGGTTCCGTAGCCAAATGGCATAAAACGGAACCCTTATAGTTTCGCCATGTCCGTCTGTCTGTCTGTCTGTCTGTCTGTCCGAGGCTTTGCTCCGTGGTCGTTAGTGCTAGAAAGCTGAAATTTGGCATGGATATATAAATTAATAAAGCCGACAAAGTCGTACAATAAATAAAACCCTAAAAAAAATTTAATTTTTTTTTAGGGTACCTCCCCTACACGTAAAGTGGGGGTGATTTTTTTTTTTCGCTTCATCCCTAGAGTGTGGGGTATCGTTGGAAAGGTCTTTCAAAACTAATAGGGGTTTACAAGAAACATTTTTTGATAAAGTAAATATATTCGGAGATAATCGCTCCGAAAGAAAAAAAAATTGTGTCCCCCCCCTCTAACTTTTGAACCATAGGTCCAAAAAATATGAAAAAAATCGTGGAAGTAGAGCTTAAGAAAGACATTAAATGAAAACTATAGCGGACATGATCAGTTTAGCTGTTTTTGAGTTATCGCAAAAAGTTTTCCTTTCATAGTAAAAAGACTTACTTTAATTAGGTACTGATTATGCAAATTTGCCTATTTGTTTAACTCGGGTGAAAGGTACCGTTTCATCCCTTGGTTAACAATTTACTATACTTTAAGCTCCAGTTTAGCTTATTGTGACGTAAGAGTAACTACGGAACCCTACACTGAGCGTGGCCCGACATGCTCTTGGCCGGTTATTTCTGGTTAAAATTGCTGATAATATACCGAATAAAAACACGGTAAGGCTGTGCTGTCATTTTTATGCTGTATATAAGAGTGTAGCACAATTTATCACTGTGTTTTTTTTGTGAACTATTTATTCGCACTTAAAGTTTGTGGTTCGTATATGACCTCTGCCCGTTTTTTTACTATATTGCTTTTTGTTTCATGTTTTTCTATTGCAAAACTTATCTAGTGACCTATGTAAACTATCTAAGATCTCTTAATAAACTGATAAATGGTCAAATATATTAAGAATTTACTAGCCTTTGACCTAAAAAATCACTCTGATTATTTAACATTTATTAAAGCTAAATAATACTTCCTAATCAGAAATAGAACGCGACATGTTCAGCCTAATTTCGGATCGTATAACATTAATCCATTTGTCCTTAAGATAGGCATCTATTAAGTAACTCCCAAATCCGCTCAACTTAAGGCAGCATTAAAGGGCTCCCTTTATTCACACAGAGTCACGTCTCAGAATTTGTTAGAGAAAACAGATTTTACTCGAAACGCATCGCGGAGTGTAACACGCGACTACTTTTACTTGAACCTTGGAGACAGATAACATTCCCCCTTTCAAGTCTGATCTAAATGACACAAGAAAGGACAAGCGGGTCATTGAACGCTGGTCTACAAACACACTCAAGTACACTAATCCTTAGTAAATTGAAATGTAATGCCGAAGATTGACGTCGCAAAGTCTGCCATTTTACGTTAAATAATTTTGTACGCTCTAAAAGGACTCGTTAATTATGAGAGAGGTTGCTTTTACATCAAGTGCCTATAACAAAATATATTCTCGCCAGCATATATTATTATTTCCTACCCAAAATATGTTATTGAATAACCTTCGAAGTTTGTAACCAAAAAACAACACTTTTCTACCGTACGTGGAATGCCCGAGTGGAAATGGTAAAACAGTGTTTATATTTTACAATACAGATATGAGTAAATGTGAAATATAGTCTATCCACGAGTTATAAATAATCTGATTATTGAGGACGGAGGTCAATTCAATCACTTCTCTTAGATTCTCAAATCAGAACCTAACGTTACTTACAGTTAAAATCTTAGGTACATTTTAGATGTATTTAATGCGCAGTATATTATATTGTTAGACATACTTTATTGGGATCAAGAAATCATATTTTGTTAAATGTATAAAATTACCAAATAATACTATGAACTAAATTGATAATGATGCCGATGATGACTTATAAAAACTATCCTAAGTCAACTATAGGTATGTCCATAGTCCATACCAAGTTTCATCTTAATGTGTTTAGTGGTTTAGGCGTGAAGAGGCAAGAGACAGACTGTAATATTAGTAAGGATGTACAACAATCCATATACGACATAAGTAAATAACAATCAAATCATAGTTTAGCAAAACTTCGACGACCGAGTTTAGACGACCGGTCTGGCCTAGTGGGTAGTGACCCTGCCTATGAAGCCGATGGTCCCGGGTTCAAATTCTGGTAAGGGCATTTATTCGTGTTATGAGCATGGATATTTGTTCCTGAGTCATAGGTGTTTTCTATGTATTTAAGTATTAATAAATATTTATAAATTATATATATCGTTGTCTAAGTACCCTCAACACAAGCCTTGTTGAGCTTACTGTGGGACTTATAGTCAATTTGTGTAATAATGTCCTATAATATTTATTTATTATTTATTTATTTATTCGACGTCATGGTGATTTAAGTGTCTATAAACCACCGTAAGACCTCAAGCTACTCGTAATAAGTTCGGTTACTCCAAAACTGTACCTCTAGTGTAAATTTATTCGATAGCGTGACGTGACGTAACGCGTTTGCGTTAAGTCTCATTTTGTATGGGATTTTGAATTTCCAAAACGTTCCGCTTGGCGCGCTGTTTCTAAATGACATACAAAATGATACTTAACGCAAACGCGTACGTCACATTTCGCTATCGAATAAATTTACACTAGGGGTACAGATCTATTTTTCTAACGTATTCATTTCGACGTTGCACTGTGTGCCTATTTGGTTATCATATTAGTTGAGATCCAGTAGTGCATAGATATGTACAAGTTAAGGCATTTTTGTGGTAAATATATTAAAACGGGTCATTCACGCATTTTTATACTACGTCGGTGGCAAACAAGCATACCTACGGCCCGCCTGATGGTAAGCAGTCTCCGTAGCCTATGGACGCCTGCAAGTTACATGCGCGTTGCCGACCCTAACACTCCGCACTCTCGTTGAGCCTCGTTGATTTTATGTCAAAACGCTCGATGTTTCACTCCGTACCGAGGTGTATCGTCAGGAGCTTGCGCTGACCGCAACGCAACGAACGCAACGCACGCAACGGAATGCAAGCTCCTGTTGACACTCCTCGGCACGGAGAGAAACATATCGAGCGTTTTCGACTTAATATACATGAGTGACCTGTTTTAATATATTTAATATGCCTGTGTCTCACGGAAGTTTTGTTATTGTTTGTGTTGTTTTATCATAATCTAAATGTATTATAAATGATAGATAATGCCTCGTGTTTCAATACTCCGCACGCTACCCTTCAAGTACCTGTAAGTCATTTGAACACATCTTTATAACGATGATAATCAGTGCCCGAAAATAGAGATTTCTAATAATTCTAATTAATTGATTATTTGTCGAAATGAAATGCTACTAAATAACATTTGCTACATTTATATAGATAGGTAGATTGGTATTAAAAGGGGTCAACGAGATGAAATATTATTACGAGGAAGAGATTAATTATATTTTGTATTTATTTTCGTCTGTTATTCCAGACTGGGTACCGAATCCGTTCAACTCCATTAAAATCGCAATTTACTTTCAAAGCTTTACCCCAATCATTTTGAGAGAAAGGGGGGATTTTTTGATTAATATGTGCCTAAGTCTGTTTAAGTTATGGAAAAAACTGTGTTAGGTCATTCCAACTGTCGTCATAAGTTAGAATGGGTAATTACGTAACTAAATAAGAATCTGTAATTTTGAATTTATTATTACAGATTTCATATTTTTTACAATCAAGTATTTAATTGTGTTTAACTAAACATAGCCTCTTTTTAATAATGACCAGGCATCGGAATTTTTTTCTCACGGTATGACTAATAGCGGGCTATGGAGTCGACATAAGCAATAAAATTCAACTCATATTCATACTCATACTCATTCATCTATGTATAAAGTGATTTTAATTTTATAATCAAGAACTAGAACTTTGACGAGTTATATACTATCCTTTAATTTTGTCTTTGAATATATTACAAATAATAATAATTACCATCTATTTTATTGATTATATTACGAAATTTCATAAAAAGAACAATATGTATATTAAAAGAGGTAGAAATAATATGAATATAGATTAATCAATTCAAAAAATGGTCATTTCCCTTATTTGAAATATTAATGTCCTGAAAGACAAAATTCAAGGATCGTATACAAACATTCCTGTCCTTGTAAAATTAAAATCATTAATTAAATAAATTTATGAGTATGAATATGAATATGAGTTGAATTTTATTGCCAATGTCGACTCCATAGTTCGCTATTAGTCTTACCGTGCGATAAAAACTCCGATGCCTGATAATGACGCTTACTTATTGGTAATTTTATAACAAATCGAATTTATTTATTTTAACCTTGTGTTCGTAACTTTACAAATATTTTTTTAAAGGAAACTTATTAAAAGTATTGGAAAAGAAAATTCTATATTCACCACATTAGCAGACAGACGTCCACTGCTAAATAATGGCTCTGTGCCATCTAAAACCCATAATCCATTCGTCATTATAGTACATACCATTATCATAACGATTTAATGAATTGAGCACCCGTTTTCACACGATACAAACTTGCCCTGTCTGAACAGCGTACGCCTTTTATTCAATCCCGGTCGTATAGGACCGTAATCACTTTACCGCTACAACTCCAAGCATTCGCATAAAACGTGCACCGATTTCCATTAGCTCATTTTTATTTGCCCCACCTGCAATACGGAGTACAGTGATTTAATAAAGTGTATATTCAGCAAATTTTCTGTAAACACAAACAATGGTTTGTATTAGGGAGCCGTTTCTTTATAAATCATGTTCTCCTTTCAACGTTTGTCGTAATTTAATAAAAAGTGCCGGCTGATCAAATTAATAAACGTCAAAGTGTCGACGGAAAATGGAGACGAGGTTTATGCGACGTCTGAAACGCAGCTCGTTTGTACTCGTATTGTACTTACATGTATGTTTTCAGTACTCATTTCGCTTCTAAAAATTTACTTGCAATGTTTTCTACGGGACGAGACGAGTAGTAAGATAAAAAAAATAAGGCATTCTTATTTAAATTGTAAAACTAAATTGATCCACCGAAAAAACTTCACGAGGCGTATTTAGGTTACCTATTAATTTGATATTTATAATTTAATGTGAGTGTTAAAAGTGAAACTTCACTTTTGATATTGATGAATCATATTCGTATCTATGACAAATCCCGATCAAATTCATAACCTGTTAAATTAAAATCAGAATACGTCTCCAGTTCCAAAAACTACATGACGATGATGATCAAGAAGATCTGGGATACAGAATTTTATTTTGGGTCGGATGGAACCTAAGAGGGTAGGTTTAGATAACGACCTAATTTTTTTATGGAAGAACTTAGATGGCTTTGAGCTCCTTAGCCACTCTTCTTAATCTGCCCTTGTGTAGACTCAACAGAACTGCACTATTTTATTTTTATTTTATTTCTTAGGAAAACATACAGCTAGAGTGACAAGATAGGAAATAACATAGGAACAGTGAGCCAATTACAAGTTTCCACAGGTAGAAACTGGGTAAAGTACAAATCTAATAATGAGTTTAAAGAGTTAACGAACTGTGTTACGATATGTACTTAGTTGACATTGATAGAGCATTTAAAGCCCAAAAAAGTGCATCAGAGCATAAAGCGGTATTGGTACAAGACAATCATGTAAAATCATATTTAAAAAACTTAAAATCTTTCCTTTGGCATACATAGCATTTAAGGTTTTTGTTTGAAGAAACGTCACTTTTAACACTGACATATCCGATCCATATCGTATCTAGAGTAAATTCTTGACGTAACATATTGAAGTTCGAATCGGGCTGTTACTTATAGGTACTGTACCGACAGTTACTTCTTTATCAATAGATTTGGCCGGAATCGAGTCCTAACATGCGAGATGTTGAGCCGCAAAAGTGCGTGACCATGGCACACAGGTTTCAAAGTGCGTAGACAACGTAACAATCCTTAACGCTCCGTAGCGAACGAATTGCACCTGTCACTGTCATACTAATATGAAAGAGTGATACAGAGAGATAACTAAGCTACGCTACGGAGAGTTAACGATTTACACGTTGGCTAAGCACCCTGAAATTTTAATTACTCTAATGCTTCGCTCTCTTTCCAATTGTGCATACTGACGGTCCGATTTGAACTTTAAGAAACGTCAACCAATAAAGATACGATATGGATTAGATATGTCAGTGTCAAAAGTGACGTTTCTTTAAACATAACGTCACTTTTGATGTTTAGGATTTTTTTAAGTATCTCAAAGTTCGAATCGGGCCGAAGTGTTGTTGTGATAAAAGTATATCAAGTAGTATAGAAGCTGCGCTACTTGTTTAGCTTTTACTCTCTTTGATATTGACTATATTTCTTCTCTAAATATTAAGATCAGTGTACAAATCCTACTATAGTATTTTTCAAAAAGAATGAATAATTGGGTATAGTGATAGATGTCATCGTTATAAATTTTTCCTAGATTTCGCGTTTTAACACATTCAACGCTGAGCTACGTCGTAGCCGTTATCATGGGTTTCCCGTTATGTAGCGGAAATGCATCATAGAGGCAAAACAATAACGTGTTATGATTAGCACTAAATGGGTTAACATTATAAATTGTATGGAGATAACGTCTATCACCAAACTATTACCACCAAGCATTTCAAATTTATTGAGACTTAGTAATAAACTTGTATTTCAATTAAAATGGCGGTCGTTGAATGCAAGCGCTGCGCCTCAACTGCCACAAGTGCTTAAAATCTGTGTTTATTTATTGAATCAAGTTAACATAACATTACAGCTTACGTCAAAGCGTTACGTAGATTCATAACTTAAAAACTGCTTATTTATTAAAAACTAACTTACATCTACAAATATCTGTCTTGCATCCTTTCAAGCTCTCCCTTCCACTCAGATATCAGCCTTCCTATCCCTTAAGTCCCGTGGGTTCAGGTCCTTCTCTCACTATCACTGAGAGTAATCGTGAGCCGGACGGCTGTGCGTGCCCAGGATTGCGGATATCGTGTATCGTGCGGAAAAAAAGTAATCAATGAGATCGATCGAAAATAAAATTGCGCATCAGTCTTGCACCGGTAGCCACTGTGGACGCGCGTGCCGCAGGATTACCTGAGTGAATGCGAGTTTTTAATAACTTACCGTATTATTGTTAGTGTAACGTAAACAAAACTTTGGTGTGCAGTGAAAGTGCAAGGGCTCCTGTTAACAGGAGTCCCTTGAATAAGAAATGAATCAAACTCCAATGTCTCAAAACCCCACAATGTCCCAAAAAACCCCATCGTCTGAAATTACCCCAACGTATTCTCAAACACAAGTGTCGGAACAACAACAACAAAGTTCTCAAAAACATGTTAGTTATGCAAATGTTACTTCGACTACAAGTTTCCCCAAGAAAGATCAAGCTATTATTCTTGACGCCATTGACGGTATTACAATAAAAGACTATTTAGTGGCGTTATCGGCTATCGTACCATCGACGTCTATTCGCTTCATTTCTCGTATATCGAATGCCCGCATATGTATATACATGGATTCAAAGAAAACTGCTGATAATCTCATAGACACAAAAAAACATGTTAATATTCGGGATAAGCAGCTGCAGATAAGACCATTAGTAACCAGAAATAAACGGATCGTTTTATCAAACGTATGCCCCGTTATTCCGCATAACATTATTGAAAACAAGTTCGAAGAATTAAATGTAAAAATAATGTCTCCTATCACCTTCATGAAAACCGGTGTAACGGAACCAGGTTTTTCTCATGTATTAAGTTTTAGAAGACAATTATACGTCACCCCTGAGGATGAAAAACATCTACCTGAATCATTCCAAGTAACCTTTGAGGACACAAATTATTGGATATATATCTCCACCGACTCTCTTAAATGTTTTACCTGTAATAGTATTGGACACCTGGCTAAAAACTGCCAACAAAACACTGCTCAGAACAGTGAAATAAACACACAAGAAGTCGCAGAAGATATAAAAAACACTTTCGAGAGAAATGATGACTACATTCCGACAATTTCACAAGGCATTAAAAGGGCCCATTCCCCTACTACAACAGAATCGTCAAAATTAGAGATTGTGACCCCACTTCCCCCTCCCCTCCCGCAAGTACAACCGATGGCACCAATAGAAATAGATTCTGATGACCTTGAAACTGATGAAACCCTTAGTAATGTATCCCTAGACGAAAATTGGACAGAAATAGAAGGAAAGAAGAAAATGAGAAAAAAATTGAAGAAGACTGATCCCAGGAGTGAAGAACAGGTCTGGAAAGATGTAGAAAAAGAAATGATTAAACTGAGTGACGAAGTAAAGTTTCCATTAAACATAGACCAATTTAAAAGTTTACTGGATAACACACGTGGCAAACAAAATGTAAAGGAAGTAGTTTATTCATACTCTGATAATGTAAGAGACGTTATTATGATGTGCAACAGCTTACATGCAAAAATGAACAAAAGCCTGAAGAACAGATGTTCGCGCCTATCCAGGAAACTTCACGAGATCTTAAACACAGGACCATCTGTTTAATGTTAATGGTATGCTAAGGTTAACCTTATATCTTTATATATATTTTATATTATATAAATATAGACTATATATACTACAGTTATGGATATACTGCAGTGGAACGTTAATGGGTATTTTACACGTTTAGAAAATATTAAGTTGTTAATTAACCAGTTAACTCCAACCTGTATTTGCCTACAAGAGACTAATTTCTCTTCTGATTATTGTGCATCGTTAAGAGGTTTTGAACACTTCTTTAAAAACCGGTTACAAGGTAACAAAGCCAGTGGCGGAGTCGCTATTTTCGTGAAACCTTACACTTTTCCAGAACAAGTTCGCTTAAATACACAATTAGAAGCCTGTGCAGTCCAAATAAGTTTTCCATTAAAAGTTACAATATGCAGTATATATCTTCCGAATAGTACTTCCTTAAATATGAATGATTTAAATGATCTAGTCAATCAACTACCGCTCCCCTTCATCTTGTTAGGCGATTTTAATAGTCATCATTTTTATTGGGGCTCAGAAAGATGCGATACTAGAGGTCGGTTGGTGGCCGATTGGCTAGACTCTCATGATAACATAGTTTTATTAAATACAGATCAACCCACACATTTTGCTAGTAGCACAGGTCGCACTAGTAATATTGATCTAACAATAGCTTCACAAAATATTGCCTCATATTTTGAATGGAATGCTTTTGAAGATCTGTATGACAGCGATCACTTTCCGATTTTGGTTAAATCCTTAGTCAATGATGTAACACCGAACTCCACTAATATGACAAAAAGATGGAAATTTCATGCAGCTGATTGGCCGCAATTTCAAGAAGAAATTAATAACAATATTAGTAAATTAATCAACTTGGATCACGATTCTGACATTACTATCAATGACATAGTTAGTAATTTTTCTAATTTTATTTTGGAAAAAGCAGAAAAATGTGTACCTAAGTCTTCAGGCAATTGTAAAAGGAAGAACTTAGTACCATGGTGGAACGAAGACTGTAAAATAGCTATTAAAGAAGCAAAAAAGGCTCAAAGATTATATTATAAATTTGCTAGGAATGATCATGATTCAAAACTAAAAATTGATTATAAGAAAAAAAGATCTAAAGCTAGAAGAATACTTAAAGAGAGTAGTAGAAATTATTGGGAAAATTTTATATCATCCATTAATAGTCATACACCAATTGGGATTCTGTGGAAAAAAATCCAAAAAATTAATAAGAAAAATATTAGATGGGACACTATCGTATTACAACATTTAGACGGAATATTAAGTGCTGATCCTGTTGCAAACGCAGATCTACTGGCTGAGACATTTGCTTCAAACTCTAGCTCCACTAATTATGATCAACAATTTAATGTTTTTAAAGCTTCACAAGAGGTTCAAAGTAAATTTGATGTATCGGATAATTCTAATCCAATAAATAAGAATCTGTCCATGCATGAATTGTTATCAGTCCTTCCGCAATTAGGAAATACCAGTCCAGGACCAGACAATATTCCAAATATCATTATAAAACATCTTCCGATAAGTGGTCTAAATTACTTACTAAACCTCTATAATTATATTTGGAATAAACAGGTGTTTCCAGATAGCTGGAGAGAAGCTTTAGTTATCCCAATTTTGAAACCTGGAAAAATGCCGAGTTCTCCAGGAAGTTATCGTCCTATATCTTTAACATGCAACCTGTGTAAGATTTTTGAGAAAATAATTAGCAAAAGAATCAGATGGTACATGGAGTCAAATAACCTTTTATCACCTTCTCAATATGGATTTCGCCAAAATAGGTCGACGATAGATTGTCTGATGAATATTGAAAATGAACTACTAAATGCCCTTGCTTGTGATAATTCAGTAATAGCTGTTACCTTAGATATTGAAAAAGCCTATGAAATGGTATGGAAACATAGAGTAATCGAGCTTCTTCAAAATCTTGATATCAAAGGTAATACCCTGGCCTTCGTTAAAAACTTTCTTTCAAACAGATCTATCAGAGTCAGAATAAATAATTTTCTTTCAAACACAATCTCTGTGGAAAATGGTTTGCCTCAGGGTTCAGTTCTGAGTGTTATTTTGTTTCTGATAGCTATAAATGACGTACTCATTGTTATTGATAAACCTGTAAAAGGCTATTTATTTGCAGATGATTTGACAATAACGTGTAGTGGCAGAACACTTAAACCTACAGCTAAATTAATACAAAATACTTTAAATGATCTTCAAAAGTGGTCACGTAAAACAGGATTTAAATTTTCTAAAACTAAAACTGAATTTATTGTATTTACAAAAAAGAATAATCAAAACAAAACGATTGAATTATCATTAAATGATCATTTGATCAAGGAAGTTAATAATGTTAAAATACTGGGATTAACGTTCGATAGTAAAATGTCATGGAAAACACATATAAATAAATTAAAATCAGAGTGTATAAATCGATTGAACATAATTAAAACATTAGCCTCTCTATCTTGGGGTTCTGATAGAAATTGTCTTTTAAACACTTACCGTAGCATAATTAGACAAAAAATAGACTACGGTTCAGTTTTATATGATTCTGCAAACAGTGGAACATTGAATTCACTTGAGAGTGTACAAAACACGGCACTGAGACTTAGTATTGGTGCATTTCGTACAAGTCCTGTTAATAGTATATTGGCTGAGGCCGGAGAAATGCCACTTAAATATAGGAGGAGAGCTCTTTCGTTGATTTATGCAACGAAAATTCTATCACGTCCAGATTGTCCTACATATGATTATTACATCAAACAATCTGTTACTGATGACGAATTTAATTTTCACCCAGGTTTACATCAACCTTTCAAAATTAGAGTAGCAAGATATCTGAAAGAATTAAATCTCACTATCCCAGAATTATACCCAATAAAATTACTTACTTTTCCACCTTGGGAACAGCTTCAAATGCCCATAAATCTAACCTTAGCCGAAAATAAAAGGAGTGACACGGCACAATATACTTACAAGAATCTATTTAATAAACTTAATGATGGGTTTGAACACTGTAAAACGTATTATACCGATGGTTCCGTTATAAATGGCAAATCTGGATGTGCAGTTGTATCTAGTAACAATAACTACAATTATAGACTCCATGATTTCAGCTCGATTTTTACCTGTGAAGCAACAGCAATTCTTAAAACCATAGAATTAATTGAAAAGGATTCTAACCTAGTGAAACATGTAATTTACACTGATGCTAAATCATGCTTGATGGGCCTGCAGAACCCCAAGAACGCCCATCCACTTGTTTTACATATTAAACAAAAAACTATTGACCTATTAGAAAAAAAATTTAGAATTGAATTAATCTGGATTCCAGGACACCAAGGGATCATTGGAAATGAAAAAGCTGATATTGAGGCTAAAAACGCTACTAAAAATCAACAGATAGATCATTCAATTAAATCCAGCTACCCTGAAGTTAAAAAACTGATCAAATCAGCAATCAAAACCTATTGGAATAATTATTGGAAAAGTGGTAACGTAAGTGATTTATCGTGTGTTAGAGAATCAATTTTTGAAACCCCACCGATACCATTCACGTGTAGAAGAGATCAGATCGCGATTACTAGGTTAAGAATAGGACACACAAACTTGACCCATTGCTATCTTATCACTAAGGAAGAAAAAAATAAATGTGATAAATGCGGTTTGGAGTTGACTGTGAGCCATATTTTAGTTGAGTGTTTAGCATATAAGAAAGAAAAAGATATCTGTAAGTTGCCTAACACCTTAAGTGATTGTTTAAATAATGGATATTTACATGTACTCAGGTTTATAAAATTAATCGATATATATAAAAAATTGTAATTCTCTTGTGGTCGCTAATGACCTTTGTTGTTAAAAAGCGACCTTAATAAATTAAAAAAAAAAAAAAAAAAAAAATTGCGCATTTTAGTAGCAATTCCAATATTTTTATTTAAAAAGGACAAATTTTTAAAGGACAGTAATGTTGGTAATTATTTTTATTCTACTTACTAGAGAAAGGCTTCAAGATTGCTAATAAATTTTTTGCCACAAGTATTGTGATCTATAATAGCGCTACGATTTTTCAAAATCTCTGCTCACTAAACCTACTGCACCATAATGTGCTACTGAAACGGCTTACCTCACGCTGATGTGGGTCTGGGAATTTGTGTTGAACCAAGCCTTGTTTAAAGCAAGTTGTTTACATGTTGCTAATTAGAAACGAGCTTAATTTGAGTCCGTATATGTTTTGTTGTAAATTGGTGAATTTTATTGCTGAGTACGAGGCTGTGAATCGCTTGCTTAATCAGCTAATCCCAGTTCAATACAAGCTTTTTTACGACGCCTAATAGTTATTTGTTTTACAAGAGGGCAAAGTTGTTTAACCTCTCGTGCTAATATCAATACGTGAGCAAGTGAAAGATCCCAAAATGGAATCTTGAGCGTTGTGAGGGTTTCAAGGCACGAGGGTTTAAAAAAATAGCCACCGATTGAAATACAAATTTTCATGACACCAACCCAAGGAAAATACTAACTGTAAAATATCAAACAAAATCAAACCATATCAATTCAAAATGAATGGTATTAAATATTGATCATTTAAAATCATCATATAAATGTCAATTCTACCAGCCAACATAAGGAAACAATTCATTTGCATTTGATTGCTTTGCCACACATGTACATAAAATGCAACTTTCTCATCCTTTTTTGAACAATCAAGAGGGTCTTAAGAAGCCGGTGTTGTGAAAAATAAATGATTCCAAATCGGTATGGCAACATATACTATAAGAGTCTGTACGTTTATATGTGCAAATATTTGCAACCAGAGCCACTAAACGGCTCCAATGTGGTTAAAAAAGCGACCAAAATCTAAAAATATTTTTTAATAATGCAGTAAAATATTTTCTACGATTCCCCTTCTTTTTCCATCACTTTTTCCGTTATTTGGGGTCGGGTCTCCTCACATATTTGCGCCAAGATGTTCTATCTTGGTTTTTCGATTCTGATTGATTTATTGGGCTTTCTTTCTTGAGGTCTCTTATTTAACAATTTAGCAAAATCTTCACAATAAAATTGTTTAATCAAGTTACTAACAAAGTATTCGTAGCTGCGAAAACAAATCTAGCGCGACGACGCTAACTCGACTCTAATTAGATTACCCAAAATTACAAAAAACAGCCGTCCAATTTATTCAGTTTCGTTTTATTCAAACCTTTCCTTGAAGAGTTCGCCGGCCGAGTGGCGATTAGATTGTAGAACCAAGTTATGTATTACAATTGACTGCATAGCGCGGGCGAGGCGGGTTGACGAATTACCTCGTATAACGTGACCTCGTGACACGTATACTTCTACAATACGCATAAAGGACTTCGCAGCAAATATAAGGAAAAAGCTGTTTCAGTCAAATCTCACGAAATTTTAGTATGATGTAATTGATGTTTATTCAAGTCTCCTAATTATTTTTGTATAAGGGCACACTTCTCTCAGAACTGAGAAGTATACTTTTAGAAATAATCACTTTTTCATTTTTCTATTTCTGCGACGTGTTTCCTAAAATCGATAGGTATATTGAAATGAAAATGACACACACTGACAGTTACTGACGGTTTTAGTATTTTGCTTATTGTAATTAATGTGTTTATTGTAATAACCTAATTATCGGAGATAAAATATTATGATCATAATATATTTTTGTTACGTTAGCATCGCATATTATCAGTTATCTATGTTACGAACGACGTGCATTATCGAGCAAAGAGAAGGATTTACGAAAAATATGTAGGTACCGTGTATTTTGTATAGGAACAACTAAATTTATTATTTCTAAAAGTATACTTCTGATAAAGTTGTGCCCTTATAAAAATAATAATAATGAGGCCTAAATCTCCATCATACTAAAATTTCGTGAGATTTGACTGAAACCACTTTTTCCTTATGTTTGATGTGGGGTCGTTTAGTTAACACTCACATTTACTTGACAAACGATTGGAACGAAGCCCCAAGCCATTATTCACAAACCTTCACCGAGCCAGACGAACCTAGTCTACGGCTTGGTCTGCAATAACGCATAGTTGTCATAGTTCTGGCGATGAGGTAATACTAGACATCACAGTCGAGACAGAATATCTTATGCAATAGTGCGGGTAGGCACCGAAGCAGAGCTTGTTATGCATCCTTTCAAATTTGCAATTCTACTATGGAAATATCTTTATTTTCATAAAATGTTAAGATGCTAGAGTTTTCTCACTTCCATCCATCTTCAACAAACCTCAAAAAGGGGAAGCTTTGCTATTTGGTTATAGGTATGTTTGTTATTTCAGGTAATTATAAATCGTAAAATGTGGTACTTACTTCGTATCGATGATTCACTTCAAATTTTTAAAACAAATTATCTTGAATTATCAAGTCAAGTTCTAAAATAAAAATTAAAGGATTTTTTGTTAGATCGTTTTCCTGTCCAAAAGCTCTTTCCTTGTAATTTCAATTCGTTTTCAAGTCTTTTCACGATTTGACTTACAATTTAAATAAAATGAGTACGATTGACGGAAAATATACGTACTGCGCTTGTTGGTATAATTAGATAGATTGCGACATGTCTTAATATTAGTGCCTAAGAGTTTCGCGCTCCCGAAAGCGAACTTCTGCCACGGCGGCAATCCATGGCCAATGATGGATGTTCTCTTGGTTTAATTAATCTTGCTCAGCTGCGGCATTATTTGTCACGATAGTGGAGAGTTATTCAGGTTAACATGAAAATATGCCTTAATAACTGTAGGTAAAATGCACGATATATGTATTATTTTGAAAATAAATTATATTTATTGTACCTTTCAAAATCAATGCTAGAAAATGATTTTATGATTTCGATAGAGTCAATAAGTAAAGAAATAATAGCCATTAGAGTATGACGGGGTAGAGGGCAAGACAGGATACCGTAACTTCATTAGGGTTCCGTACCAATGGAACAAAATGAACCCTTAGGTGTCGGCTTACGTGAGCGAATAACTCGCGAACGCGAAGTGGCGCGGCGCGGCCCGCGGCGCGGCCTGAGGCGCCGGGTCGCGAGTTATTCGCTCACGTAAGCCACTGCGTTAGGTGCGACTCTGTCCGTCCGTCTGTCTGTCACATTGCCAAATATCTCGAGAACTAGTTGAGCTAGTTGAAATTTAAAATAGTTATAAACAACGCTAACCCAGATACATTGAAGGTGTATTTTTTGAAGGAAAATATGAACCCCCCCCCCCTTTGTACTAAGTTGGTGGCAAACAAGCATACGGCCCACCTGATGGTAAGTAGTATCCGTAGCCTATGTACGCCTGCAACTCCAGAACTCCCCTTATCTCCGAAGTGTACCAACGAAAAATACAGTTACAGTTAGTTTACAGGAAAGATATAATCACACCTCTCTCTTGATAACTTTTTTTAATTATCAAAAAATTAGTTTCTTTTTTTATTTGAAATTCAACCTCCTTTGCGGGTGTTTATTATACTTAAAAAAATTATGAGATTACAATAAAACACAAGTCTCGCGAATTAGTTAGCCAGTTTACCAATAGATGGCTCTGTTCACAATAATTATGCTTAGTGTACCTATTGGTCAAAAGCATTTCGTTGTTATTGTTAGATGAGATAATTAAAAGTTTGAACGGAACCCTCGGTGCGCGAGTTCGGGCTCGCACTTGACCGGTTATTTTTTGCTAACGACACGCTATGTGGCTAACATTTTTAGGGCCACTTGCACCATTCAACTAACCCGGGGTTAACCGGTTAAACCTAGAGTTACCATGGTTACCAGTACAACTTGACACTGGGTTAACGGTTTAACCTGTTAACCCCGGGTTAGTGAGATGGTGCATGTGGCGCTTAGTAGACAAAGTGTCAAAAAATAACGCTACATGATTACAAATGCTAATATTTAGAATTTTTAATCTTGAAGTTTTAGAACACTTATTAAATAAATATATGTGCCGTTTTCAATCAAAATAAATTAAAATCAATCATTTACTTATTTTCGGTTGTCAATAAACCGCTTTGAAATCAACCTTATCGACAACTATCGATGTGGTACTTTTTAATTGAAGACGTCACAAATATTGTACTAATTAAATTTTAAAATACAAGTACCCAGATTGAAAATACATGCACGTTACTTATGAAAATACATCCGAAGCGCAATCTCATTATGTCAAAATAGTGTACCTAACCAATTTTGCAAAGATAATTAATGCAAACCTGTTTCCGAATTATATCCAGCGTTAAAACGTGTTTACTGACTCTACGTGCAAGCTGGGCAAAATAAATTTACTACACTATTAATTATATCACAGACAAGGCAATAATAAAGATTGCTCATCTCTGTACAAGTTAGGCGCTTAGTTCACTGGCTACGATTTGCACATCATTCCGATGTCGCTATAATAAGTGCATAATGTTGTCTCGCTCCAACATCGGAGCGACGTGCGAATCGTATCCAGTATGCTAAGTGCCTTATCCATAAGGCGATTATCACACTGCTTCGCACTTCGGAGCGACGTCCGGTGTTGCGATTTTTAACTTACCGCATGGTATATGGCATGGTATAACACATTGGCTCCGCCTCTCCGTGCGAAGGTGCGAATCGCATGACGATTCACGCTTTCCGATGTAGATGCGGTGCGTGCCGCAAGATATGCAACACCGAGCTCCATAATACCGTACGGATGTTTGTATATAAATGCGATACGTCGCGCATCGCAGCGGACGAAGATATTATGGAGAAAACCACACCATCGTACCGTCGTCGCCTCACGCGAATTCGTAGCTTCGCACTTTGCAACGACATGCGACGGCAGTGTGATAACCGGTAACCGGGGCAATTGTTGTTCGTAAATGGCGTCAAATTTGCGAGGTCTCCGTTACATTTTGTTAGTAAGACGCTTTGAACTCTACCTCCATGTTAATTTATATTAGATAAGAAAATCAAAAAGGCGAGATCGGGCTTGGCTAATAAAGTAACTTACTTTGATCACTTAGTTGAGTTCTCATGTAAATGTTTTCCAGAATAAGACCTATTATTTGATCTAATCTTAAGATTAGCAAGGGCATCAGCAAAGGTTCACAGTATTTGCACAATACCTATATTATACTGATCAGAACATACTCAAGCGTGAACTTATATTTAGTTATTTTTCTCAGACATTTTTTATCAAGAGGCCATTCTGAACTTTCATTATTCCAACTAGTGATCTTAAGGATTAGACAGCCTTTATTATATACTCGCCTCTGATTATATCGAGTTCAACAGCAGCTTGTTTTGTCAACAAACAGAATAAATTTCGAGGCAAAGGTCAACATCCTGAACAGTTTGGGAGAAATTGGCCATACACCGCGATATTGGGATCGTCCCAGAATACATTAGTTTGGGTTCCAAACGGTGTTTAAGGCAATTTTCCGACCAGTGGCGACAAAGCGATAGCGGCATCAACATTTTCGCGTACAAAAATAAAAATAAAAAGGCACATTTTAACCGCTGCTCGTCCACTGTTCACGCTGCCAAAGACTAGGCCCATGAAGACAGAGCTCGTCGATCGCTACTCGCTATCGCCGCCGGTCTTAATGACCCTGTGTCTTTGCGGCCAGGGTGTGATTATAATTGCATACAGCGCGCATCGCTATTTTTGTGATAAGTGGTTATCTCACAACTGATCAATTAAACATTTTCGACATAAATAGTTTATAAAGGTGACATTCGGATGACCACTGCAGGAGCATTACTGTTGCAACGTTATGAGGTGCTGACGCTGGCGATGTTACTGTCCATTTCGATGAAAATTTGCGTTGATGTTGTTGCAGCTGTTTACGGTTACAATTATAACATTACGATATATTGAATCGCAAGGCTAATAATGATACTATCTGACCAATTTTTACATAATAGCATCCATGTATATATACGTATATCACAGACATGTACATGTTATTTTCTTGAGGAACAAATATGCCTACGCATCGGCATAACAAGATGTCATTCTGTTCTGACAGTAAGACACAAATAGCATGTACTCATAGCATAGATATGTGACAACAATCTGCGAAGTTATATACGTTTTCGTAGTTACCTATCGACAACAGTGTACCAGAGAAATGTTAGTAATGACGATAACTTACTGCAAAATAAATCTAATGGATACAAATTCGATAAAAAACGCATTTAACCGATTTGCAAGACCAAAGTGGTCTCATAAGAGCTCCGCGGACAGTTTTTTGCGGATTTCAAATAACTACCTACTCAATATTTTAATGTAGGAAATATGTAGATGGTGTTGGTAGATGAATACGCTGCTTTTTAAAGTTTCACTGAGTTTCTTGTGCTGGTATATTCTCGGGTCACGAGTAAGGTAACACTTGGAAGGATTTCGTTCTTGATATTCATAAGTGCATTGATTGTTACATGAATAAATGGAAGAATATATACATACATATAATCACGCCTATTTCCCGGAGGGGTAGGCAGAGACGACGGATTTCCACTTGCTATGATCCTGATGTCATTGTACCTCTTTTGCTTCCTTCACTTTCATAACATTCTACACGCTCGTCGGTTTAGGGTGCTCTTGACCTGGCCTTTCTTCAGGATTTCCCCGATTTGATCAGAGAAAGTCTGCCGAGGTCGACCCCTTCCAGCTCCCTCTTCTACTTAAATGGAAGAATAAAGATCTAAAACTCTGACTTTAATGTAAAAACCGTTATAATTGTTTAGTATGCGCTTGCTTGCGAATATTTTATTTAAACGAATTTTCTATCGCTGAATGCATGCAAATGATTTGCTTTGTAACGCGCGACGCCTTTGCCAAGCGCGACTACAAACACAAAAAGGTTGACATACCGCCGAATCTTGACGAAGGTAAGCTTAATAATACTCTGCCACGCTAACTATTTTCAACTATTTATAACGAAAAACCTGTCGGTAACTATGGTTTGAAGCTCTCAGGTGTCATGGTACCCTGGGGTGCTATTCGAATTTGCCTTTTTGACAGAGCTTTTAGCCGTGATTTCACAAAGTCTGCGAGAGGCCTGGGAGCGTAATGCGTATTTAGCCAACGTGTCAATCGTTAATGGTCCGTAGCGAACGAAATACAACTGTCACTGTCGCAGTGATATGGATTATATGGAAGAGTGATAGAGAAAGATGACTACGCTACGCTATGGAGCTTTAACGATACGTTTGCTACGTACCGCATTGCTTCAAGTTTGTAGGTATAAATTATTAGCTTGGAAAACCCACCCTGTTTTGACCATAACACAATTATTTATCCCTTTAAACTTCATTGTACAGTACAATATAAAATTGTCCAATAATTGCGAAGTTAGTGCCATATGTATATGTATGATTGTAAAATAGCACACCTTAATGATCTCTTGTAAATGCATTCCGAACAAAACACCGGCTATGTTCCTGTCGGACCACGCGTAATGGCTTCCTTTTTTTATTCGACTTATTAAAGCGAACTTATAAGAGCCTCGGTACCATTTTGTACCATTTGGCGTTGAAACTTTAGGTCCATGGGATCCCAGCGCGCATAAGTTTTTTTCATAAATCGCGAAGCGTCTGGTTGACGTCACTGATGACTGATGAGCTGGCGGCTTCCTCGCACAACGTATCCGTATTGCGTAACAACGAGAAAATGTCGCCAGCAACCTTGGTACAACCTCAATGGCCTATTACAGATTTAAAGTGGTTATAGTAATCTTCTGTATACATATATCCATTATGTATATTTTTATTTGTAGAAGTAAATGGTAATTACTATTAAAGCAAAAAAATACATTAATACCATTACATCCTATATTTTATGGATTAAAATGGTTGTGGACAGACACATGGATTGTCCCGGATATTACGAACCTATCATTATCCAGATATTCCAGTGTGCCTCACCCGTAAGTGCAATAACTGCAGCAAAACAAAACAATCTTAAAAAGTATCCAAGCTCTGTGTAGTAATAACTTAATAAGACGTAAATTCCATAACAATCCCTTGCTTTTATTTAACCACTTGTCATACTCCAACATATTGAAAGAATATAGATATTCCGTCTATTTCCGTAAAGTTTGAGCTAGCTCTGAAACCTAAATAAATTTGCTAAAGTCTTGTATCCCAACCAACGGCTATGTAAACTACATAGGGTAAGTGAGATAGAGGCAAAGGCCCATAGTCGTTTGGAAAATATAAGAGGTCGATGTTATAGCCACCGTAAGTGTTTTCTGACCGTCGTTTTCTTTTCCAATCCTGTGGAATTGTCCCCAGAGGTCGAAAGCCACCTGCGTCTCCGGCCAAAAGTTGTATGTAGATGGGCAATGTAATGACATGTCCCTTATTATCTGAATGTAGAAGTGATGTTGGGCAACTTTGCCGAAGTTTTAGTTATTGAACGGTAGTACGAACTTCCGCGACTTAAACGAAAGTTTTAGGTACCTATGTACATAGTAATTGATTAAATGAACTAAAACTTTTTATCAAGTAAGTACTTTACTTATTATCAAGTAAGATTACTTTACAATATGATATTATTTTACGTCTAAAAATTTTTTCCCGCGCTGTATTGCAATAGCACGCCTTTGCGCGAGAAAGCTGGCCGCGCGAGGGTACCCCGATACCTCCCTCAACCGCTTTCCGAGCTCCACACCACAGACCGAGTGTCTCGACACCAAAAATTACGAACTCATAGTTGTGGCCGAGACAGCGATATTTATTTGCTTTAAATTAAAGCGCTCTCGGGTGTCGGCCGCCGCCCCGGCATTTCTGCTGGTTGCTGAAATCTGCCTATTTTATATTTGTGGTATATTTTGATGGTCTGACGGTGAAAACTATATAGGCTATTTGGTCCCTCTAAATATGTAAATATTTCTTGTGTATGTGGTAACTAATCAAATTATTTTATTTACACACACACACATTGCTTCATTTAATATTAAAATGTGTGCCTTTTAAGTTAGTATCTATATGTAAATGAACTAACGCCATTTATTAAATATATGAAAAGAAATTTTAAAAACGTCAATATATAATTATTAAAAAAAATACACAATTTGCACCTAACAAAACCATAAATTATATTTAAAAAAACTCTACAATTAAGCCAAATAAAACTAAACCTGAACTATAACTAAAATAACCCATCCTGTATCGTACCTGTATCAAACGTCCGAAATACATAAATATAAATTAAAATAGATGTCATACCTACACCTACTAAAAAAATGTAAAAGTGTGGCCGAGGCCGAAATCCGGCTTCTTCATCTTACGCGGCTAAAGTGACCTAATAGTGGCCAGGGCGTTAAAAGCTGTGGCAGCTGAATATGCTCATTCTTTACTAGGTATATACATATATATATATATATTATGTCAGTTTGAAAATTTTCTCATATTTCTAGCGGATTCTAAGCAATCAACGTGGTGAAGGCGATCTAAATCCAGCTCTATGCACACATCGTGCTTGCATGAGTGGAGGCGTGTCAGAAACATGCTGCGTTCGTCAGATTGAGAATCGTGAGACGTTAGTATATACACAGAACAGGATTTCTGGATATGACAATTTACCGACCGAGTATTTCTTTTTTTTTGCATTTCAGCAAGTACCTAATGAAAGTCAGAGAAAATAAAATAATGCGTAGCGCCCAAAAATTACACTCACAAACAAAGTTTCATAAGATCACAAGAAACTCATTTGACCACCACGTGGCTTTTGGTCGTCCCCTACCTTGGGGTCAAATGTCATGACGGGTCGACGGACGGGCGACAGTTCATAATAATATGTTATTTCCCTGATTATTCGTCGTTTACTAATATTATTTTATTAAGACTTTATATTGCTTACATAAAATTTCTCAGCACACCATCGGTAAGGTAGCGCATCCAGTGATTTTAAGATGTACCCTGGTTTGATAGATGGCTTGTGTCGTGGCGGCTGAGGCGGGATCATCGCGGCCGTGATTGATTACAACCGACCAGCGCTTCTTGACGGTGTAACCGCACCGGTAGGTATAATGAAGAGATCCTGGATATGTTAGGGGTTTATAGATACGAATTGGATTTTTAGTTAAGACACAGTTCAGCCGGGCTACCACATGATTGGTGCAACTCGCGGCGAGATAGACTACCTGTCCCTCTTTAATTAACATAGAAAAAGACGGGTAGTCTATATCGCCGCGAGATACTGTCTCGCCAATTATGTGCTAGGCCTACTGCTATGTTGTATCGACAAAAGCATCGTGAAACTGCTCCCTCTTATCTGTATTAACCGTATATCCCGGCCGTATAATTGATTAGACAGTACCTCTGGCGTCGAATGATGATCCCTATGACAGTTCCTTCAAGTCTGTTTTGTTTGGGCTGAATTAAAAAAACCAATTGAGGAAATATGTTTTTTGTAGTTTTGTTACAATAAATTAATTAATGTAATTTAATTTATTTCAAAAAATACTTATGTGTATATACATACAAAAGCTTCGATAAACTGAAGACAGTTTGTTGGCGAATATTTCGCTCTCAATTATTATTATAAGTAATAATACTCTGTGCCGTATATCAGGTACCAACCGAGTACAAACAAACTGCATATAGTATACTTAGGTTAAGTGTAAACAAAATTTGCGTGAATACATAAATTGTTAAACAAGATCGGTTTTTATTACTGTACAGCATGTGTACCTACTTCATCTCCTGGAAGCATTGACCATGAACTTTATTATTATGATATTACGTTTTATAATTGTATCAGGCCGCTCTTTTGTGGTGAAATATCTACGCATGCCTACCCACGATTAATGCTGGATTAATGCAATAACTAACACTGATAAAACTATTAAAATATACGATGGATTTATATTATCTAACAATATTGTTTGTATTCTTTTTTTAAACATCTATTTACTACTACATTGATCAACTGAACGGATGAGTTGGTTAAGAATCTTAGGTATTAAATGTTTGCGAGTTCTTTGGCCGTAGTAAGAAAATATGTACAATATAATGCTAGTAAGTATTAGCATTATATTGTACATATTTTCGTTGTGTGCTTATGTGTGTTGTGTATTACGTAATGTTTTTCTACATGTTTTAAATCTATCGAGTGATATAAATGTATTTCTAAATAACTTAAAAGGGAACTATACCACGTGATCGTCCATACAGACGGAGAAAACGTTTTAGTTCTAAATATTTTCTATTCTCCATAATTTTTTTGTATGTTATTGACACAATGAAAAACTAGGTTTATAAGTTTTCCTTTTCTTCAAAATTTCCAATGCATTAAAAAAAAGCGAAACCTATAAACCTGGAATATCTTATGCTGAAGCGATCGACATCAACATCAAAGTGAGTTGTTAAGATTTAGTTACTGGAAAACGTTTTCTCCCAAAATGGAATATTATAGAAAACGTACCGTTATTTCGCTAGGATCGCAAAGATATCTTAATGGGGTTAATTTCTACAATCATTTTGCGTGTTAGCTCTCGTAATAATTAGTACCTTAAACATTTATGTTATATAAAGATATGTTTACTTATTCTATACCGTGGTCATTATTACTGTAAAAAATCAAAATAACTTCAAACATTCGTGAAATCCCATTAGAAATGTACTGAAAGTAATTTTTGTACTGGTTACCAATATTGGACGCGAGAGGTAACTGCACCTCATTAATTAATAACGTGTTCATATGACATGTTGAGAAGCATATTGGAACGAGGAATTAGTTCAAATACATTCTGGTAAATTCTTTCCTGTGGACATTATGAATATTCACGAGTTGGCTACATTTTACTAGCGCTTTTATGGGTCTTACGACACGTAAGTAAAAGGTTTGAACATGCCTATCTGGCGAGAAAATTAGGCTTTAAGTCCCTTTTTTTATAGTGTTCAAGACACATAACATAAAAAAGAAAGATTGTTTTTACCTACATTTATGTAAGATTGTCATCTACTATAAATACTATAATTTATTACAGAATACCGGTTCAAGTTTGTATAGTGAGCACGGGATAGTGTGGCATATTAGTCACTTTAGGTTACATAAGTTATTTTAGGAATATTATATCCAATAAATACAGGAATCTGAGAAAATCCAAAGCAATAGTGCGCTCTACATAAATGTCAAATATCATGCCTTAACGAAAATAAACAACGGATCGGGCAATCGGAACCAAAAGCTACCGGGAGCTACTCAAGCTTCAGGTTCGAATGGTAAAAAAACTGTTTGGAATACACTGCGGACCTATTTTAATGCATATTCTGGCCAGAACTTTACCTAATGCGCTACAAAAAATAATCTTATGGTTATGAAGTTATATCATTTTATGAGTAAATAAACAGTTTCTCAATTTTGAATACCCAATGTTGAATATATAATTTTGTGTACCCCTTATATTGTCATTTCATTAAAGTGTGAAAATCAAACGGGACTCTACGTGTTGGTTTCGGCTCCAAACGTCCAGAACACCATTGTTCCGTGATGGTAAAGATATTGTCATAACACTAAAACGCACTAGGTCTTCTTGTCTTCATTTATTTCTAAGTACATGACAATGCTTAGACAGACGCTCTCGTTGACGCGGGAACCTCTCTTCACCACTCGCGCCGATGACAGTTGGGCTGTCAGCTAGTGCTCGCTCACAAACCCGGTTAGATACCCGATAGATAATAAAAAACAAAAACGTTTTATGAACTAACTAATCGATGGAAACAAAACTAAAAAAACTTTCGAAGCCGCCGACGAATAGATCCACCCAATATTACCAATACTAGCCATGGAATGGAAACAATAACAATAAATAATGATACGGGAAGGAACGCGCCGGATGGACACGACCGTTTACAGTGAAACGAACTGTGCCAACCGATTGTGTAGTATAAATGGGGGCGCTTTATCAAAAGCCGATCGTACGCGTATCGGCGGCCCTTTTTACCGATGGCTAAAATACTTTAAGGCAGTTTCGTCGGTATAATGTATAGATCTAACCCTTTGACCGATTGGATTTTCGCTAGCCGAGCGCCGGTGACCGCTCCATCAAAACAGTATAAGAGCATTATTTGATCACGCATAGGAGAGAGTGGGTCACAGTGGGTCACTTTTATTTGTAAGAGCTGTAGTTACGCCATTTTGACTTCAAATTGTATTGCTTTCTTATTTAAGCCTAAAGCATCAATCTAACCCTTAAAGCTTATTAAGAAAAAAGTTGTAAGGAAGGCTAGAAATAAAATAAAATGAAATTTAAATAAAAGTGGAGGAAGATTCAAATGCACTGTTACCCGTGTGTGGGTAATAGTGGATCATCGTGCTATTAGACGAAACTATAAGAGCTGCTGCATTATTTGAGCATTTTTCCATTAAAATATATTAAGTTTTATGATATATGAGATTTAAACTCGTTTTGTGCTTCAAGTATCAATATTTTTTTCCTAAAGAAAAACTTTAATTTACAGGCCCGATTTTTTTTGATCCACTGTGACCTAAATTCATATGATCTACTCTTTCTCACTGATGTGGGTCGTATAAAAACGTACTCAAAAATGTATTTGTTTGGTTTATGGTTTAAATAAGGTAATAAATCAGTGTTCATACATTAAAACCATATTTACAATAATGAAAGAATTTGTAATCACAAGTCATAAAGAAAACGATTCTTTTGAAAATCATCTAAAAAATACAGCTACTTGGTAGGCGATGCTCATCACTGCGAAATTTAGTTCTGAAGGTGACATGGCAAGCTTACCCCTGTACAAGTAACATTAGTAAAGTTATTACAAAAGAGTACTTTTAAGCTGTTACCCTTCATCCACTGTGACCTACTCTCCCCTAGTTGTTTCGAATCTCTAGATCAGAATACATTGGTTCCATAAGGGATCAATTCACGTTTTCAAATAGTTTTTTTGTACATGTAGGTACATGCAATAGAGATAGCAATAGGCGGGTCAATGTACAAAAATCTATCTGGAAGAGACGCTTTCCAGGACGTCCCCTTCCTTAAACTACGCCCAAAAGAGATACGCGCTTTGTGTGGTAGGGCACAGCACAGCAGATATCATTCCAAATCTATAGCAGAGCCCAACTAGGGAAGTACCTCCAGGCTCCACCTTACAGAAAACCGCAGCCAAATTCGCTATGTGCACGACTGTCACGCAACCTAGCGACCGCAAGTCTAGGGGAAAACGTAAATTCACTACATCTTATAAAACTATGCCAAAACTAAAAACTACTGAACGGATTTTCATACGACTTTCATCTATCAATAGAGTGACTCTTGAGGAAGGTTTAGGTATATAACTTGTTAAGGTTTTGTGTAAATTGGTTGAAATATAACGATGTTGTCGGAAAAAATCACGCTGGCTAGGAGCTTTAATCGAAAACGCTGCCTAATCCGTTTGAGCTATAACAACACAATGTATGGTGGGGTTGTCTCTCAATCATAGGTCTACAAAAAAGTCCGTGATGTTAAATGAGTTATCCTTATAGATAGACATTTAACATCACGGACTTAACTGGTAGAAAAAGATCACGTAATATGTGTCATTTGCAAAGCTATTTACACGGATACATTAGTAATAATTATCAAATTAAATACGTTCGTTTTATTAAGCATTTCATACAGATTACAATGGTTCCTTACACCATACAATTCACATGAATATTTCAGGAGAAATCGTAAATGAAAGTTTCATTTCGAGCCATATATCTTGTACGAAATGTTAAAGACGCTATCCTCAGTTAGTTCTAATTTTTACGAGTACCACCTTATGCGCTGGGATCGTTTTACTTACCCCCATCATGCATTTCGCACGGTCCTAACTCATAGACCTCATAGTGTTGTGTTCCTGCCGGTGAGTAAGGTTGCCAGATAGCTCAACGAGGATGTGGAGTGTTAGGGTCGGCAACGTGCATGTCCCTTGGAGTGGCACGCGTACATAGGCTACGAAGACTGCTTATCATCAGGCGGGCCTTATTCTTGTTTGCCACCGACATAGTATAAAAAAAAGCTTTCGCGTGCTAATATGTAATCGCCTATTTATTTTCTTTAGATACGTTTACGTAATTTTTTATACAGTAATTGCCCTACACAAACATATTTATAATACTCGTAAATTAGATTGTTTGAGAATTAAGTTTGTAAACAAACCAAAATTCAATTTGACCCGATGTAATCAAGAAACTAACACTGCGAATTTTAATGGACCTTTTCACAGCTTACTCGGCTAAATCAAATATAAACTCTCGTCTCGTTTTCAAACTGTAATGAACTAGGATGGGCCCTCACTTATCCGGGGATGGGTAGATGTAGATACGTGGATTATGTAGTGATGCGATGCCGATAACGGCGCCATTGTTTTATTAATTAAAATAAATCACCAGTTATTTTCACACATTAAATGAATTAGGTATGTACAATTGTACATCGTCCAGTATTTTTTATAACATCGGTGACTTTCAAAGAAATATACATAAGGTGTTAACAAATTAGTTACCATTTTTTTTACAACTGATAGTACTCGGTTTCTGAAGTATATTTAAGCATGAATCATCGAATTTCCTACGTAAAAACTCTGTTAATTAAATGGAGGAGTGATCTTCAAACAAATCAAACCATATACATATTAGTTTTATAAAAATAAATACTTTTGGTTTAGGTATCTTACAGAAAACAGCAGCCAAATAACACTAGACCCTACTCATAGTGATGTGTTCCTGCCGGTGAGTAAGATTGCCAGAGCTTCACGAGAGTGCGGGGTGTTAGGGTCGAAAACGCACATGTAATTCCTCTGGAGTTGGAGGCATACATAGGCTACGGAGACTGCTTACCTTCAGGCGGGCCGTACGCTTGTTTGCCACCGACGTAGTATTAAAAAAATGTTAAATAAAAAACATATTTTTAGTGTGGAAAAAACAATCAACTTTTAAATCTTTATTTTGTACGGTTTATCCCATGCCTAGTCCAACAGCGGGTATTCAAAATCCTGTACCTGATTTTACTCCTAAAAATAGCAATGGAACTCGCCAAGTTATTCCGGTTCCCAACTAGTACAGCCTTCAGACTCATTTTTTATACTTGAGACATTGTTTAAGACAAGCATCGTTTTTCCATGTTTTGTACAAAAAAAGACACTTTTACAAAACCGGGTACTACCTGGTTTTAGCCAACCCTGGTTTGACGACAAAGATGGCAGCACGTTTCCGACTTTATTATCACCCGGGATTTATATCTTTATTATTACCCGGGAACATCACATCACTAGCTAATCCTAGTTTTACTTTTTAATGTAATTTAGTTAATCTACTTCATTTACTTTGTTTTGCATTTTAATGGTGAAAATTTTACGCATTAGCGTGGAGAATAGTGGAGTTTTAATATGTAGTTGCATGTAAGCAATAAACGCAACATCTATAGCCCCTAGGTTTGTATGACCTTTGTTTGTATGAAGAAGAAAATCGTTTTTACTAAAACGCTTGCTATTTAATAATATTCTAATTCAGAGATAAAACTAGGCCTTGTTAAAAATTGTCTAATTTTATAACAAACGATTAATTATACTGTTCAAAATAAAATAGGGGCGTCTAAGCGTTTTAAACGTTACGTGAAAAGCACAACGTGTTTGGTGCCTCGTCTGCCAAAATTAAATGTCAGTGGGGTTAGATCGTTAACTATCTTTTCTGACCTCCAAGAAAATCTTGTGTCCGTGGATATATTTTATTAATATTTATATATGGAAGCATCTGTATTTAAGGACATTTATTTTTGTTCATCCCATGTTTGTTTTCTGTCTTATCTCCTCAATAAATAAATAAATAAATTTTGATAAGTCCTGAAGATCTTACTAGTTTCAAGTGGAAGTAGTAAGGCCTATTTTTTATGTAATGTGTAAATGAATAAATTTTAGCACTTCAATATTAATTTTAAATATCCGTGGGCACTACATTTTTTGGTGGCCGGAAAAGATAGCAAATTCCCAACCTATCTTACGTTTTACATACCTTTATTTTTCACGAAACATTCTGTTGTTTTTAATAACAGTAAAACAAGCCTTGGTTGAATTAAGGCTTTTAAAAATTATATAAGTAGTCAATTGTTTCACATATATCAATAAACATGAAATTAGTTTTCCTGTAATGATCATAATTCTTAGCCCCTATTTTATTTTGAGTAGTATATAACGACATCTTCAGTACATAAAATATAGAACGAAATAAAAAATAAGGTAGGTAAGGTATATAAGTATATTATAGTATTCTTCATGTTGTTCTGATGACTTCAGAAATAAACCCACATGATTCCTACAGATTATACCGTCTCATAATTATTCTTTGAAAGGTTAAGGTTCATTTCTGAAAAGCAGTTTACACGCGTTTGACGTACGAAAAACATAAATTCAACATGTCGAGATCGGCCGACAAGGAGAATAGGGGTCGTGAGCTCGTCTCTTTTTACACTAAATTCATATAAAAAACGTGACAAGCCTACGGATACAGAACCTTGTAAAAAAAATTAAATGGAGTTATTTCGGCTGATGGTGGCATATAAATAAAGCGTTGTTTGTAACCAAAATCGCATACAAAAAGTTACACGAACTGTTAATTTTTACATATTAAGGAAGTAAATCAGCTGAAACTATACTTTCTATCTCTACCTTAAGTTGCCATTTATATATTGTATATGTGTAAGTATATATATACTTACACATATGTATACACATGTGTATTATATTATATTGTATATTTATTAGTATATTAGGTATTGTTCTAATACTTATATAAGTAGTATGTGTGTTTGTATTTAATAGTCTCCATATTTAGCTCCTTGCACTACCTGTTGACTTTTGTATGAGTTCGAAATTTCCTGCTACCTAAAGGTTGTCTGGAAGAGATCGCTTTTTAGCGATAAGACCGCCTGTTGTTACCTGGTTCTATTTTCCTTTAAAAATCATTTGTAGTTTTACATGTATGTAAAATGTATAATTGTTGGTGCAATAAAGAATATTTACTTACTTACTTACTTACTTACTTACACTTAAAGATGACTCACGCTTCACGCTAGAAAGGTCCGAGCCCGGGACGAGGTTTCCGACACGTCTTTTTCTATGACATCCGTGATCACGTGTTGTTATCAGTGTTGGCCGAACGTTAATGCAATTAACCATAACAATTACCCATTAAATAGGTTAATTAAAATTAACCATTAAAAATTAAGGAAAATGTATTATTAATTTTAATTAACATTAAATTGCATTAACATCAATTGCTTCACAAACCCTTAAAAATTAAATCAATTGTTAATGAAAATTAAAAATGTAATTAATAGGTAACAATTAACACAACAACAACAATAAATACACACAAGAATAAGTTCCGTAGTTTTATAAAAGGCGTCCAAGGGATAAAGGTCTGCAAGACTGAACATATATAAGTTTTGAGTATTTATTACTCATCCTCCTTATGAACACTGGCAGTACCTAGTGGAACTCAGGTTTGGTGCAACATAGGCACACGCAGTTTTGGTCATCCGACTCGTCTTGATGAGCAGTTGGGAGAGCATTACCCAAGATAGAGCTGATGCTGAACCTTGGCAGTACCTAATGGAACCAAAACAGCGTGTGCCTATGCTGCACCAAACCTGAGTTGTATTAGGTACTGCCATGGTTCAGCATTAGCTCTATCTTGGGTACTGCTCTCCCAACTGCTCATCAAGACGAGTTAGATGACCAAAACAGCGTGTGCCTAATGTTGCACGAAACCTGAGTTCCACTAGGTAGGTACTGCCAGGGTTCAGGGTCATTTTGTTGAGTCTCATTTTAAAATATCACGATCTTTTAGTTCACTGAAGATGTATTCATATGCTTATTTTTTTTATGATTTTATTAGTTTCAAGCAATAGTAACATTAATTATTAGTTTACGAATTTATTTTATACCATTAATCGTTAATGCAATTGAGAGTAATTGTAATTCATTTAATTCTAATTTATGTCTCCAAAATTTAATTCTAATTAACTTTTATTAAATTAACACTTAATGCAATTAATTCATTGCGGAATGAATGGTTAATGCAATTGGTTACTGGTTAATTCGAATTAACAATTACGGCCAACACTGGTTGTTACTACAGAAAACTGAAGTGTCGGACGTCCCGGCCCAGGTCCGTACCTTTATAGCGTGAGTCATCCTTTATACAAAACATAGAGCATTAGGTACAAATATTGTTTATTGACCTCACAACACACATGAGGTCAAAGCGGCCAAATCCGTCTGTGGAAAATTCCGTACCTACTCGTACTTCGTGTACGCGTGTTGCGCTTTTTCCTGCCTCCTCATCACATGCCCATACCACTTTCAGCGCGATTCGGAGAACTTATCTTCTATTGGCAGGATCTTAACGCTGCCACGGATGTCCTCGTTTCTCAGCCTAACGAGTAGAGTGACACCTCCTGCCCACCTCAACATCTTCATTTCGGCTGTGTGCAGTTTTGTGGTATGGACCTTTTTGAAAGGCGAACATTCAGCGCCGTAGGAGAGAGCCGGTCGGATTGCGGTTTTGTACACCTGTCCCTTCACACGCACTGGCATTAGGCCAAATCTAATTAAAACATAAATTAACGTCAAATGGCTGTAAATGAAAACTTTTTTCACGCAATTCACGCAACCGTAGCTCTTTTTTTAACCAAGGCTAAGGGCTAAGATGGTCGGTGTTTTATAATCTGTCACCGTGCCTGTCACGTTCTAATAACGTAAGTAAGTACGAAAGTGACGCATGATATATTATGACAAGTGATAAAAATGCGACCATGAATACCGCCGCCGCCGTTGTGAAAATTGTTTGCAATTTGTAAAACGTTAGTCGTTTATTTAGTAAACGTCATCTCGACTGATATTAAAATAGACGTCAAATCAAATTTTGTTATTCACAGTTGTTCAAAATTGAAATGTCATATTATAAAATAATAACAATTTCACACATAAGAAATTTGTTCTATCTAATTATTATTTATTATTAAATCCTTTATTTCAGGCAAAAACCCATAAAACAGAATTTATCTTTATGTTAATGACAAATCATTATGTTTCAAGATAAAATTGTTATGAATACGATTTGATTACGCTTACTTTAATTAGTATTATTATACCTACTTACCAAGAATGTGTGACAGTGCTAGTTGAGGAATTGTTACGTTTCGTTTAGACAAATAATTATGAATTTACTTATAATATAAATGCTAGAAAATCAAAAATATGGGCTTTCTTTTGGTAGGCGAATATTTCATAGAGATTCTTACAACATTATTTTCCAGTAATTTCACTACATATTCTTAAATTTATAAGTAAAAGTATTCTGTGAAATGAATATTCTGTAAAATCAAAAAGCAAAATTATTTGCTTATAGACCAGTTAAAAGCTTACAAACGGCTTAACAAATATGCATCCAGTTCGCTCGCCGAGATTTGTATAGTGCTTTTGTCAAACTTACAATGAAAAAAATTTAGTCAATTTATTTTATTGGTTTACATAGCTAATAAAAACAAAATCTACTACTATTATTTGATGATTGAATGCCACGACGTTTTCTTACAATTTAGCGTTTAAAAACAGAAGAAGGTTCTGGTGTGTAAGGCTGTATGACATTCATTTACATATTATCTTCTTCACTCATCGCACCTGATACATAGTATTCCTAGACCTTGAGAAAAAAATATTTACAATAACGTAAACAGCTTGACGTATTCTTCTAATTCCCAATAGTTGACAGCATGTTGTCATTTTTATGAACAATGACTTAAAAAGATGACATGTACTTAATGAGATAGTGACGAGCATCTAGACGTCTACCTTCTTAATGGAACAACGTTAAACATTGTCTCTAGGTCCAGTATTAGTTTCGTATCTCAACCACAAAAAAAAGCTGTAACGACTTTGCTCGACCATGAACGACCGATACCATTAATCTCTAATGAATTTGTTCGGAGCGTTTTTTTCGTAGCTCTTGTGGGGTAAAACAATAGGCAAAGGGGCTTCACTGCCATCAAATTATTGCCCTATTGGCCCTACGTCATGGTTTGGACGGCTCAAGGCAGATGCACCTAACAATGGTCCAACAGTAATTCATCTCAGCCCCATTTAACCCATCTGGATAATTAATGACAACCACAATAACACCTTAAATATTTCACAACGATAATAAACCTTAACTACTACGCAACAAGGCTGAATTCAGGATGATGGGGGAATTAAGTAGCCAGTTTCTTCAGCGTGGCAGTATACGATAACAGACTTTTCTCTATTTCAGGTGATTAATCAACTTCATCAGGTAAGAGTACCTAATAAAATGAATAGTCTAAATGAGCTTAATATTGTTCATGTATATTTATTTAGTAGACGAGATAATGATAAAGATTGAGAATGTAAACAAAATACCTCACAGATAAAACAGCCTGAAATATGAGTAGGTAGGTATTTAATTACAAATTAATTGTTTAATCTATTCGCAAACAGTTAATAATAATAAAATAAAATAAAAAACAAATATTAAACCTAGATAATATCTAACATTAAGTAACTGTGGAATAATACATTTCTTTACATATCATATTTTATTAAAAGGGTAGGTGAGTGACGAGAACGAGTGGCCAGAGATATGTCACCGAAAATCTTAAAAATAAAAATAGAAAATATTTTACAATACTTGCAATCCTTTCTGTGAAAAGAAGAAATGGGTTTTAGGGCATAAATTCAAAGATAAAATTACCTAAAAGTAGCCAAAACGTCGTCTTATTGTTTTCTTTCATTTCAACAATAGCAGCGTCTCGTCGTTGCTACCATAATTGTTATATTCCATTATTTATTTTCTGCTCGTTGTCTTAAAAAAAATTGCTGCAATTTAATTTGTTCATGTTGTATTCATTTCGTTCCGAAACTATGTATAATACTCAATATGGGCATAACTACTTTGTTAATAGTAATACATCTGTATATATCTATTATGTAAACTTTGTTTAAGGCAAGTGTTGTACTTGTTCATTGGTATTTGTAAAGTTATGTGTTAGAATAAGACAAAGATAAGTTGGTAGAGATTTTGATAGCCCAGACGGTGCAAGTGTCAAGTAAATTTCATAATTTCATAAAGTTTGACGTTTAAAATAACCCGTGCACCTTCTGGGCTATCAAAATCGCTGTCAACATATCTTGGTTTGACTATACTTTCGTTTGGCTCAAAACTTGACTTATCTAGTCTTGTTTTTAACATTTAGGCTTTATATAGGACTGTTATATACTTAGAAATGATTTTGTAACATTTAAGTAACTCAAATAGGTGCCATAAATTATAATGACTGAAATATTACGTGTTTAAAACAATCTGTTAAATCACCATAATAACACCTACCATCGTTTTATATTTGCCAAAATTTCTTTAGCTGAAACAGCGACTTTATAATAAGTCATATAATATATAGCATTGTATTAAGATTCTCCTAGGTATATGGAATTTCCTAAAATCATCAATAACTAAAATAAAGTTTACATACGTACAATACGATAATATTATGTACCCATATTGATAGCAACGACCTCTCTATGTCAGGACGCGGACAAATTCGACTTCGCCGCTGGGAATTGACTAATATGATGGGTGATTTTCATAATCACCCTATGTAGGATAGTTCCGAGTTACCCGAATACACCTTACACATAAGTATTATTTAACAAAACGGCAGCGTAACTGTATTTTTTTTTAATATAGGTAGCAAAAGAACTAGTTACGTAAAATAACAGGCTTATATCAGTCTTCTTTTAAAAATTAAGTTATGGGTCAAAATTATTTTCGTTGTTTTATTTTTTGTCTCCTAAAAATGTGGCGGAGTGGAGCTTTTTGTATGAGATGAAATTTTGTTTTTAATTTTTCTCATGTAAAATATAATCATACTTTTTTTATTTGATTGAACGACATGACATAGAAACAAGCGTGACGGAGTGGTCTGAAACAAGACAACTTAAATATTTTTGACCCTTATACATATATACATTTCATTCATTCATTTATGTTGGCATTCTTTTGCTGCTGGCTGTACCCCAAGCCCAAAATTAATTTTAAGGTGCCGTAGATTCAGAGAACGGAGTTTTTGAAAAATCGTACCGCTTTTTAGACCATAATACGGTTTCCAAAAATTTAATTAGCAATCTTGAGTATTGTCCCTACTTCTCTAGTGACTGCGTCTATTCGAGTCCTGAGTTTTTGACTTTCGGGAGATAGAAAAAAAAACCACGAGCATAAATCTAAAACACTCTTTAAAAATTTGTTATAATTTATGCACAAAAGCTATAAATATGAAAATAGCTTCTAAAAATACGCAAGTTTATTTTTGAGGTAACTCATAGATTACTTTTATTTGTTAAAATTTACATCAAATCAAAATTCAAAAACATGATATCCGCGGTCCCGAGCACGACGTACATTCATCTCGCTCACACTTGCGCTCAGTGAGAGTGAGAGAAGAATACGAATCTACGGACAGTATGGAGCCTTAAGATTAATATTATTTCGGAATTAATCCGTTAATTTCCGTTTTGCTGAATAATAAGTAATAAATAAAATTTTAATACACCAAACTATTTATTATGTACTGAAATGAATTAAAATGTAATGTGTAAGAAATAAAATAATTGTTTGCTTGTCTGTTATGACCTTGTAAATATGGAATGAATACCTACGTGTAATTTAGTAATTTAATTTTGCATGCCAGCTGCTGGTGAAATGTGTGTTTCTCTAATATATTGACCATCTTTTGTACCATGTTTCAAGCAAAATAAATGATTTATGATTTATGATTTATGATTATTATGAATATGGTAAGTTGTTCAGGGACCAAGCTTCGAACCCAAAGTCACTGCACTATCTCCGTACCTACTTTTAGAAGGTAGTCTAGTTCATAAATTGAAGCTCAATAAATATTCTGTGAAATCTGGTCTCCATTTTCCTAATATTTCCTTTGAACCTTTTTAGAAGCTATTGAAAAAAATAAGATATTATCTTTCAGAGCTCGGCTCATATAAAAAGATTTTCGTTGAAATCATTTTGATGTCATACACAGGTAACTTTGATGTCTTGCTCTTCTGAGGAACAAATAACTGACTGACTTGATCAAATCTCATTCTCAAAAGATAAGATATTCCTTCAATCTTTATTGACAGTTTGATTATAAAAATTTGGATAGGATTTACACGAAACGGCTTGCCTCCGTTACCCGCGCACTTTAAAGCCAACCCGCATAGCCAACATGCCACTGGTTAACGCTCCGTAGCGAACAAAACGTATCTAACTGTCACTGTCGCACTAATATGGAAGAGTAGTAGAGAGAGATGACAACGCTACGCTACGGAGCATTAACGATTGGCATGGCTATGCGGGCAGGAGTTTGCAACCAGTGGGGCGTGTCCGCCTACTGAACCTAAGAGTTGGTAATAAAACCCGATGCCTTACAGGACAATAAACATCACAACATGAAAATTTTGTATTTATATATTATTTATGACTCAAAAAGTTTAGAAGCCCCTTGTGTATACTATACAGGGTAACAGCGTCAAAAAAAATTATACTACGTCGGTGGCAAACAAGCAAACGGCCCACCTGATGCCTGCAATTCTAGTGGAGTTACATGCGCTTTGCCGACCCTTACACCTCGCACCCTCGTTGAGCTATGGCAACCTTACTCACCGGCAGAAACACAGCACTATGAGTAGGGTCTAGTGTTATTTGGCTGCGGTTTTCTGTAGGGTGGTGGTAGGTGGTGGTCAAAATTATTTTATTAAACAACTTCCCTGCAACAAACTCTTTTGAGCGAGCTTCTAACTCGAAAATAATCCACTAATAAACTCAGTACACTGTTCTCGTAAGAAGCTCTACTAGTAACTAAATTAAGCCAAGACATAAAGTTAAGGCTTCTACCTTAGAAGAAAAAAATCTACAATCAGCAGAAAAGCCAGACAGTTGCCTCATTCTGTCGCAACGGTTTAACTCCACTGTAAAAGGCGGAATGACTTGCGATAGTTGAGAGAGATTAGCCATGAATCTCGCTAACTGCAGCTGGGAACTTGATAACTCATAGTTCATGGGTGGTCTTAGAATATAAGACGAAGATAGATGCGTCATATTATAACAAAAGCATTCATTTTAACCTAGAGCCGCATTCCAACTTTAAAACTTCAATGGTTTTAAAGTTCAAGTGTGATTACTAGTTATATTGATAACGTCTTATTTAATTGTAATTCCGTATACTTAAACTAAGCTATTATTTGGCTTATCTAGGACGAACAAATATTCACAGTAACTTTTCATGGTGTTTGTCCTTGGACCAGAGGCGTAGCGAGGGGGGGGGCTAGGGGGGCCATGGCCCCGGGCGGCACATGAGAGGGGGCGGCAAAATACGGTATTTAAAAAAATATAAAATTAAGAAATCAATATTTTCAAATCGTGCCACGAAACGAACCAGTGCACCGCGGGAGCGCACAGCGCGGGGCGGCTGTGCGGGGGCGGTCAATCGCTACCGGAGTGCTTACACCGCCGAGCATATACGATAGTTCGCTGGGCTACAACCGCGAAAATCGAAGTTCGTCAATTGCGGGCATTTTTCTCTGTCACTCTAATTACGTCTTAGAGAGTAAAAGAGAAAGATACCCGCAATTTGCGTATTTCGCTTTTTGCGGTAGGCCTCCTGGTTATAGGTATAACCTATAACCCTATATGACATCACACCGAATTGAACACGGTGCCCTCTGCGCGCAATCTAATGCAGGGCACCATCATTCGCAAAAATAGTCCGGCGCAGCCCAATGAACGTGGTGCGATACGCGCGATTAAATGCCGGTGGCTTCGGTGCCCTCATATTAAAAGAGTCGGGCATAGCCTGACGTGGCCTGACGTATGTTGTCGCGCTGCGGGCGATCGAATAACAGGCGCCTTTTGCGCTCTCATGTAAAAGCATTGGGCGTTTTGCGTGCGCTGCTGTGCTGAAGGCACCCTGGCACAAAAATAATGTAAAATGATTTTAAATAATTGATTATGAAGTTATAACCCCAAAATTAATTAAATATAAAAACGTTCAAATATAAAAGCAGACTACTGAAAATTGCGCTCTAAAACGTATGAAACAAGAAAACATTCTCATCTGAAATAATCATTAACCTTAAAAGTTGTCTGTAAATAATAATAAAAAGCTTTTCACCACACCAACGGGTAAAGTCTCTCTTGATTGTTCGAGTCGAATGAGAAAGTTGAATTTTATCCACATGCATGTGAGGCAAAGTAATCAGATGCAAATTGTGAGTTGTTAACTAATGTTAACTTGTCGAATTTACTTTTAAATGATGATTTCCAATGATAAATGTATTATTACGTTCATTTGAATTTGATTTTTTTGGTATTTCATTTCATAGTTAGTATTTTCCTTGCATTGGTGAGGTGAAAAATGTTGTGTTTACTCGGAGGCAAAGTCTGTTTAACCCTCGTGCCTTGAAACCCTCAGGCAGACGGGCACAATTTCACTGCTCGAACTTAAATTTTTGAATCGTTCGCTTGCTCGGGTATCAATATTAGCACGAGCGGTTAAACAACAACGTTGCCCCCTTGTAAAACAAATAACTATTACTTATTCGCTGTAATGTTTATTTTACCAAGATGTAAAAATAAATAACGTGTCGTGTGCAGAAAACACACACATTTTTGTCGAATTTGATCAAAAGTCAATTTTTTTTACTCCTTATGACGTCAGGAATGATACTAATCTATGAATACGTGGTTAAAATCTGTCGGGTTACTCGTTCCCTCAGTGTATTCAAAAATTAGTAAATTATGTTAAATTGTATTTCTTTATTTAAAAGATGTAAATATACAATATTTTCTCTGTGATTACTTCAGATGAGATTTTTCTCTTTTTTCATGCTTTTATGAGTCAGATTTTCAGTAGTCGAGTTTTGGTTTTTGAACATATTTTAGTATTTCACCACTTTTACCCAACTTTGTCCAGTCAGGTCATAAGTTATGTCACAAAGGTTTTGACTGATAATATGTAATACAAAGTTTTTGATTAACAAAAAAAAGTTAGCCATGATTTGAAAGCTTGTTTTATATGATCAAAACGTATTATAATTGTTTTAAAATTTAGATCGCGACTTTATTTACTACTTGTTTACTTTGGGATTGTCGTTAGATGCGAATACGCGGCTGGATTGTGTACCTTACCCCATCTATTACTAAACTAATTAACTAAAATTCAACCAGGATTAAATAAAATTAGGAAAATAAATAAATTTGGCCATGTGATCGTCTAGGGTATTTACGTTGTGAACCTTAGTACCCTTCGTCTTTTATGTGAAAACTGATACGATTTGGATTTCTCAAAACTATCCCTAAATATCCTATGAATTTGTAAATATTCCTACTGTATATTTTTATTAACACTATTGTTAGACAAATAAAAAAATAGTAAATAATATATATTTTTTAGAATTTATCTCCTACCGGGCCCTACCGTGACCAGTTACCGTGAACAGTAGTAAGCCCTTTTTGTTCGTAATTTAAAAACTTATATTTTCCTTTTAATATATCTCTTCGCTAACCTAGCTAGCTAAAGGAAAATATGTATATGTAACCATTGTAACCATAAGTAAATATATTGCAAAGAATAGTAAGTACAAACATACTTTATCTACTGTCACGCCCGGATGAAGACGGGTCTCTAAGCTAATTAATACCTATTTTATTTTATTTTATTTTTAATAGGTATTCCTAGCACTATGTAATATTACTCTACCAACGTTTCGTAACCTAATTTCAGACGAGAAGAAACGCCAAGAAACTCATCTGAATCTACTAATAATGTATGGAATACTGAAAACAATCGTCTATTAAATATGACTTTATTTACCCTTTAATTCCCCAGTTATAGAAAAGCTCAATTGTCACTAGTGAACTGCTCCGCCGGTCACTAGCTCCCTATAACAAAATTATTTAGTATGTCCTCAAATAACTTTGTTCCCCTATCTCACCCAATGTAAAAATATATAAACCTTCCATCATATTTAATGTACGAGCCTCAGTAACCCATCCATATGCTACTGAAGATAGATTTTAATTTATTTTGTAATTAAAAACAGTTAAAACTAATGATTTTAGTTTTGTATACAAACAAACTAAATGTGAAAGAAAATAAATAAACCTAACACCCAAATAATGACTCTACCCTAACTCTACCCCAATTCACCTATTCTAATGTGTGTAAAACTAGAGGCGAACCTCTATTTTTACAGGGAGGAGTGTGTGTGTGAGGGACCCTAATTTAAGCTCTAAACGTTCGGCCGACAAAACCGAGGTATAGCAAACCCTAGTGTCTGTGTGATTACCTCCCTCCATCTGTGTTAGCCGAAGCCTGGGTACAGATGAATAAGGCGCCCTAACCATGTATATAATGTGTATAAATAAATATATTTAACAAGACAACGCTTCTTCAATTACCAACAGATTTCAATGAGTAAGGATTACTCCTAATGGTCCACACGTGAGACCCTCATATCCCTCTGTCAGACCTTGAAGAGAACGTAAGAGGTATAATCGTCACCTGTGTTGGTAAAAAGGCTGACGCCAGGCCCCTCTCGCGACCTGGACCTAACTCTCTACTGGATTCCCGAGTAAACCTGCTTGTCACCGTCAGGTTAGGTGTACTCGGTAGGTTGACCATGCAACCTGACACTGAACTGGCTCTAAAATACAAAAAATCCACAAAAATAAGTAAGTATTGACACTAAAATAACAATTGAACAGATTGACAAAGAACAGCATAGTAGCTACGCAATGTCAAACATTCAATCGTCAAAATAACAACCATTGTTTTTACGTCTACGAATAAGCCAGCGAAAGTGACAATCCGACGGTCAAAAATATAATGGCGGTCCTGGCTTAAAACTGAGCTATTTATAACTTTCGGCAACCGCTCCAGACGTGTTAGACGCGTCTCTCGTACTTATCGCAGGGTAAAGGCACCAATAGTCAACCCCTCCACGAAATTTCTATATTCAAGAACGTCTCATTTGCCCACTAATTGATCAATAAGAATTATGAATGTATTTACTCATCAATAATTTAATAAAGTTTAATTTTTACAAAGAATAAAACGTAATTTAATTTAGCTTATGGAAATATTTCATTAAATATAATGCAAGGGCCCTTCCGCCAGCAATCAGCCTCCCGTCTACCAAGACACAGCCTTTAAGTACCCAATCTACAGCCATCCCATTTTAACGCCTGGCTATTGGATTCCGAGTTCCGTGATTTCAGTGTCCAGTGGTCAGCCACAGGATGACTACTGAGTATTCGATGTATTACAATGAAATAAAGTCATAATAATGTAGATATTTAAAGGTGCTTGATTTAACGACTTACATTGCATTTGAAAATAAAAATAAATCTTGAAACCTATGCTCAGCCTCTATCGGCTGTCCTCTCGGTCCACGTCCCTTTAAAATCACTGCCTCAAACCCAGTAATCGGCCAGGGCTTACTTTAATATGGATTTATATTAATTTTTTACTTTTTCCAGACAAATTAAGTATTAATTACGTGAAGCAGTGCACAATTCGGCTGCTAACGTCTGATCAAAATACCATGTGACGCTCCAAAAAATGGCGCATATGACATATCCCTTCATGTCAGAAGACAGCACTTCTTTGAAGTAGTGTTGTGGTTTATGCTAAACAATTCTTTTAAAAATTAAGTTACTTTTCAATTCATACTTTATTAATCTATAATAACACCTACTTTTGGCACACTGGTGCATGTCTCAGCACTGATGCCTTTACCTTATACGTTTGACTAATTTATTACCCTTTGAACTCGAGTACCAATCTCCTTTTCTGAGTAACGACCCACTACGAAATATGATTTAGTTAAAGTCTTTGTTTGTTGTTTAAAATTTCTCGTGAGAATATTTTGCTTCTATTCCATTAAACTTACGGAATTAATTTATTAGTTATATACATACTATTTACTAGTATTTTGATTAATATTGGAACATAATAATTGAAGTTTTTAGTTTATGAAAATGATATGGACCGATTATTTGTGCCAATTATTTTTATATGTTAACTAGATCTGCTAGTGCGTCTAGTTACAATCGCCCCCTCGAGAATTAGCATTGTATTGTTCCACACATACATGTATAATTCTCGAACCCTTATTCCAATAAAACTGAAAATTATATCCTAAATTTGTTGATATTATCCCCTTCCTTCCCCCCTTGCGTAAATGTAAACGTGTGGTGTATGGTGTGTGTTTAAACCAGTACTCATTGATTGTGATTGATTCAGTATAAAACTCGGATCTCTGAATTTTAATAATGTATCATGATTATCTTTTCGTCACGATTTTCCTACCAGCACAGGATATTGGGTCGTGAATCCAATAAGCTCTAGTAGCTCGATCTCATGGTTTCATCCTAGTCTATGGATCTTTCTATCCGGCGACTTAACCACATTGCCCGGTTAATAGATGAACCAACAAAACCTCCCTTCACAAAGTAGGAAAAACATTTGGTATAAGTACTGGGATATTCATTCTCCATTAGTCAAAGCTCAATCCGAATTCTATTACCCCATCACTCCTTCCAATCAAGTTTTCTTGGAGCATGTCTCATACATGAACCAGATATTTGACTTCAGACTGACTTCCATATTAACAGTAAAAATGTTAAAAAAAAAAAATTAAATTATACCTTGATAACATCCTGATACTTGTATCAAAACATTATCTTTACAAACATAACATAGATATAAATTACAAATACTATGTAATGTCTGCAATTAAATACTATTAAAAATAATAAATATTCATCCAGACGAACCATTGAAAAATAATAAAATTTAAAATTATCTACACTACTGTAAACACTTCACCGTTATAACATATGAAAATAAGTCTTACTTGTGAACCGTTTAATACTATTATCTATCTTTCTATTTAATAATTAAATACATATAACCATTTCACACTCAAACCCATATTTGAAATAACTTGATAAAATTTATTTAAAAATAATGCATTAATATCTCTTGAGAATATAAAATTGTGATAATGCATGTTCATTGACATGTCATCATCGTATTTTGCTGTCAAAGATCTCATTCACTATGAGGTGTGTAATTAGTCATGGTCTTAGCTTCTTGTGAAGTGTATAGTCAACAAAAACTACCCTTTGAAAATGGGTCGAATCGTCATACGATTTTAGCCTACTGATAAGAATTTGTTGACTATTTTGTGTATTTCTTTGTAATAAAAATATCAACAAATCCAGGTTGATTGCAATCCGACATTTGTCTAATTGTAAAAATCCATATATACAAAAATATTACAAACTTTCACACACTTCTTGCAAAAACATCAAATACCCATTAGTCTATTCTTATAATTAAATAGTTAATCATCTTTCATTGGCTTTCATTTCCCAGTTCACTCAATCTATCCCAGACCATTTCTACAGATAGCCAAAGTCACGATATGCAACCAGAGTTAAAATGCATCCAATAAAACTTACTTTAAAAAACAATATTTCAGACAACCCCAAGCTCCCTCCTATATATTGTATAACAATATCAAACGTAATGTGTATTGACAAAACTGTTTATATTTAAGTTGAAGTTGTTTGTTAAGATAACGTTAATACCGTACCGTTTTATTTAAGGTTACGTTATTACATCTTATCATGGCAACACTAAAACTCAATATTTTATCATGGCAACCCCGCAATGAAGCGTCCCGGAAGTGACAGAAGGGATGTGTTAAGCTTCTATCTGATCAAACTGACCGTTGTTACTGGCTCAGTCTTGAATTTCACCCTGTGTCGTGAAGTGAAATGTAATTGTGAAGTGTAATAAATTTTGTTGCTGAAGAAAATAATTGGTAAGTTTTGAATGTATTACTTATTTTTTTTTATATCATATCTAATCTTGTAAATTGGTAATTTTTATTCATTTATGCAAAATTTTTTTTTTCCGCCAATTCTAGCCTAAAATTTTATTTATTTAGTATTATCTTCGAATAATACCATGAATATTATAATTTTATCCTCTCTTGCAGTATCAGATAAATATTTAATTAACATATTTTTAATATATACTTATCATATTTTATGATAATGTAACAAGTGTATTTAAACGACTTAATTAACTTTTAAGTAATCAAGAGTAATATTTTATTATTATTTTACTACCTATTTCTAGACTGTTTAATTTTCTTTTTCATGTATGCTATAAATACTAGAAATGCCACGAACATATGATAACTATATGGTATTTGACCTATTCGGCCACTTTTGCTGAATATTCAGTATTCGGCCAATACCACTATTCAAATCATTTTTATCAAATACTTGTGTTATATGTATTATCTAGGTCAATTAAATAACATTCTATCCTTTACTTGTACTCAAAACCTCCACGCATTTTACAGTCCAGGTAGAGAAACCCTCGACGCATCGGCAATTTTTTTTTTAGAGACCCGAACATGTGCACTCAACTTGTCCTTAAACTTTTGCGTCTATTGTCTCAATTTTTTTATCACCGGCCGCATTGTCGGTCTTAACATTCTAAGTTTTATTATTTCAACATGTTTTTGTTTTAATCAATTTTTCCATTAACTTAAACCCAAGTTTTAAAAAAAAACTCAGTAATAAATCAAAGATCATTATTAATATATCGGTAATTTTTTTTTTTGTACAATGAATTGTATTTAACATTTTATTTCAATTAATTTCTTTACTAGCAACATCAGTAAATACTGAGTATTTCCCTTGTTTTGTCTATGGCGTCGCTAGAGTATAGCGCTAGTGGCGCCCCCTAGCATAAACCATAGGTCAATTTGTTATACACAAAGCCAAACTCTTTTTGAAGTGCTAGGTTGTGATTGTGACGTGTAAGTACATTATTTTCTTTAAAATGAGACTTACTAAGATTGACCTTTTAATTTGTGAGTTCCCGATAATTTGGGATAGTAACGAGTTATATACTATGGAGATAAATTTTTGGCCGAACTCGCTCGCCAGGACTTATTAAAACTGTGCAAAAATGTAAAACCTTTTTTTTAATTCAAATATTTTGACTATGAAAATAAGAAATTTCAAGGATCGTCTTCGCAGATTTAAGGTATAACTACAATTATTCGATGTTTTGTCAATTATTTTATTTTAATAATATTTTAATTATTATTCCAAAACTTTTGTAATATTAAAAGAAAACATTTCTTATTACATCATGAAGACCAAGTTTCAATAAGTTTAATTAATTCATCGATAGCATATGATTAATATTTTTTATTTATAATTCATTCAATTAATCATACTTGTTTCTTTTGAATTTTTCAGGCTCTATTGAATGAATCCGGGTCGCTGGATGAGTTGAGTGACCCTGAATCTACCCTTTAGGTAAGTAATACACTATTCTCTTAACTCTCTTTTTTTTTTCGGAACATTTTTTCCTAAAAATGTCAACTAGGTAGGACACGTTCAGTTATTTCAGTATATATTAGTTTACCGTAATGTTAATTTAAACTACATATTTAGATTATATCTATGCTATAATACTATCCTGTTGCCATTATGTTATTAGTTCATTATATATATAGGTATGATGGAAAAAATTTAACTCATTGGCCTACAATCTATTCTTTTTTTCTTCTGAAGTCTGTTCTGTTTGCACTATAGATACTGATAAGAAAGTGTTGTTACGCCTACTTACTTGTTTTAAGTGAACTCTATTGCCTATATAATATGAATGAAATTTGATAACACAAAACAAGACGTATTAAGGAGTACCTGCGACCCTTTTTTTTCCCCCGACCCTTTAAGTGGCCAAACGCGTCTCGCCTTGAGCTGAGCGTCAGCTATTTTTAACACATGTATTAATTTTACGGTTTTCAAATTTTTGCTTAAATATGATTTCAGATACGTAAGGCGTTTTTGAGTAAGCTGATATGTAATTAGTCCTCCTAATTATATGACGACATATTATAAGTAAGTATACTTTTCCTAACCTAGCAGTTTTTTTTAATTTCATTTTGTTTATTGATTTATTAAATAAAACAAATTTAATGAATTTCATCGCAATAACCAAATATTTACTGTAATTATTTTCAAACTAATTCCGCATAACCAATTTTTTTTGTTCCAAAAAGTGATATTCTCGTATATATAATTAAAATTGTATTGATAATTTTAGTTTCTTAATGATATATTGAAATCTTCATCTACGAAAATAATTACAAAACGTCTTTGTTCTCTGTTTAAACTGGATACTTCCCAATTTTCAGATGTTCCAAGTAACGAGGTATCGAGTGCCACTGAATGCTGTCCTGTTATTTTATTTTGAGGTAATTAAATTGCTTACTTGATATTAACATAATTTTTTTTATGTAATATGATACTATGTATGATTAATATATATTTTTAAAATCATTTTATGAACTAAAAATCATTACTGCTAGTCTTAGTCTCTCTTTAGTTTAAATATATAAATTGTTTATTTATTTATTTATTTATATATTTTTTTTTCGAAAATTCCACTACCGCTATTTGTGCCTTCGGGTAACATAAAGTAGCTCAACTCTTTAATATACAAGCTTATAGGATAATATATGTATTTTTTATGATTAATACACTCCATTTTTATGAACAATACACAAATCAAGTTCATTCATTTTATTTTTTATTCTATGTATAATTGAATGAAGCGACTTGTATATGTGAATAGTGTTACTTCCACACATACAGACTATTATTATGCCGGATGTGGATTGAAGACCCTATTCTAACCTACCTATTTAATTTACATTTCAAAAAAACTTAAACCTATTTTGTCGTTTGTTATTTATTTTTATAAGCAATTATTAAAAGTCTCTATAACAATATTACTTTTGTAAACATTTTTGGTAACACTTAATAATAATAAAAATATTAATAATTTCAGCTAAACTACCACATTCAGCATCTCTACACTCGACCCGCGACCCCAAGAACCAGTGTTCTTCTACTCTAGACTTGGTAAGTACAAAAATATTCCTTTTATTTTTAAGGATACAAAAATATGACTTAATATCTAATACACTTATCATTTTAATATTTATTCTATTTTATAACTATTATTTGATTCTAACAATTATTTTTCTAGTCCAATCTTTTTATATTGAACCACAACAATACGAAGTATAAATGTTTTTATTTATAATCATTAATTTCAGTCAAACATTACGTTCGCCGGATCAGCTATTTTTACTCAATTTGCCTTTATAATATCTTGACAAATGAATTGCATTATATTTCCCTCTGAATAAATTCGTGTATGGATCAACTAGAATATATACGTTTGGATAGGGAATTGCTGCAATTACATAAGGACCTTCATAAATTGATTCGAACTTTTTTGTAATCTTTTGCTGAGCATTTGATTTATTTAACTTTTTTATTTTAACCCAATCCCCTATTTGAAATTGAATCAGTCTAAAACTTTGATTAAACTTGGGACGTTCAATATTTGCGTTTTTAATATTGTATATAATAGTCTTCTTCTCTTCAGCAGATAGCTCGTTTTCACTGCCTGAAACTATTTCAGTACACTGTGTATCTTCTAATGATTGTTTGATGTTGTATCTGCTTTTTCTATAGCTTCCACTTGTACAGGACTAATTGCCGTTGCAAGCTCGTTCCGTAACTGACTAAGCCCCTCTGTCATTTTCTGTTCAGTCTGTTTCAGCAAGTGATAGAACAATCCACGTCTTACATCCGATTTCTTTTTTATAATTCCACGAGCTACTCGTGCTTTTTGATTAATACGTTTAGTAATGCTTTTCTCGACAGATGGCGTAGCTTGTTGTATGCTTTGACGCGTAGATTTTGATTTAGCTGCGGCCGTTCGCTTCCTTGTGGCCCTCTCCATTTTATTTATTTTTAATAATTTTATTCACTTTATAACACTGATTTAACACTTATTTCACTTATTTAAACACTTATTAAACACACTTATTTTATACATGAATTTTTAATTTTATAAACTAAAAACATAATTTAGTCACTTTTTAAACACTCACTGGATTTCTACACTATGTTGGTAAAAAAATGTATATGTATACATCCGTACATATACATATATGCACATTTGTTTAATGAAAACGAAACTATCGCCCGCTATCTTTTTGTTTGGACTCGCATAACGCATTTTAGTTTTAGCTAATTTTAATTGACTATTTATACTAATGTATTTTTGTGTTTGTTTCAGGTAATATTAGTCCCTACAATGCAAGTTACATCGGTAGAGTGAAGCCAAGAGGAGAAAAAATTATATTGATAAATATTATAATATATAGATATAATTTAAAAATTTCAAGAAAAATCCAAATCATATTGTTCACATTCCAGTTTTCTTACGGCAGCAAAAATGTAGCCGACGAGGCTACTCTATGTAATAAACTATTTATATATATAATCCTGGTCATTCCGGCACCAAAAATGTACCTTACCCCATCTATTACTAAACTAATTAACTAAAATTCAACCAGGATTAAATAAAATTAGGAAAATAAATAAATTTGGCCATGTGATCGTCTAGGGTATTTACGTTGTGAACCTTAGTACCCTTCGTCTTTTATGTGAAAACTGATACGATTTGGATTTCTCAAAACTATCCCTAAATATCCTATGAATTTGTAAATATTCCTACTGTATATTTTTATTAACACTATTGTTAGACAAATAAAAAAATAGTAAATAATATATATTTTTTAGAATTTATCTCCTACCGGGCCCTACCGTGACCAGTTACCGTGAACAGTAGTAAGCCCTTTTTGTTCGTAATTTAAAAACTTATATTTTCCTTTTAATATATCTCTTCGCTAACCTAGCTAGCTAAAGGAAAATATGTATATGTAACCATTGTAACCATAAGTAAATATATTGCAAAGAATAGTAAGTACAAACATACTTTATCTACTGTCACGCCCGGATGAAGACGGGTCTCTAAGCTAATTAATACCTATTTTATTTTATTTTATTTTTAATAGGTATTCCTAGCACTATGTAATATTACTCTACCAACGTTTCGTAACCTAATTTCAGACGAGAAGAAACGCCAAGAAACTCATCTGAATCTACTAATAATGTATGGAATACTGAAAACAATCGTCTATTAAATATGACTTTATTTACCCTTTAATTCCCCAGTTATAGAAAAGCTCAATTGTCACTAGTGAACTGCTCCGCCGGTCACTAGCTCCCTATAACAAAATTATTTAGTATGTCCTCAAATAACTTTGTTCCCCTATCTCACCCAATGTAAAAATATATAAACCTTCCATCATATTTAATGTACGAGCCTCAGTAACCCATCCATATGCTACTGAAGATAGATTTTAATTTATTTTGTAATTAAAAACAGTTAAAACTAATGATTTTAGTTTTGTATACAAACAAACTAAATGTGAAAGAAAATAAATAAACCTAACACCCAAATAATGACTCTACCCTAACTCTACCCCAATTCACCTATTCTAATGTGTGTAAAACTAGAGGCGAACCTCTATTTTTACAGGGAGGAGTGTGTGTGTGAGGGACCCTAATTTAAGCTCTAAACGTTCGGCCGACAAAACCGAGGTATAGCAAACCCTAGTGTCTGTGTGATTACCTCCCTCCATCTGTGTTAGCCGAAGCCTGGGTACAGATGAATAAGGCGCCCTAACCATGTATATAATGTGTATAAATAAATATATTTAACAAGACAACGCTTCTTCAATTACCAACAGATTTCAATGAGTAAGGATTACTCCTAATGGTCCACACGTGAGACCCTCATATCCCTCTGTCAGACCTTGAAGAGAACGTAAGAGGTATAATCGTCACCTGTGTTGGTAAAAAGGCTGACGCCAGGCCCCTCTCGCGACCTGGACCTAACTCTCTACTGGATTCCCGAGTAAACCTGCTTGTCACCGTCAGGTTAGGTGTACTCGGTAGGTTGACCATGCAACCTGACACTGAACTGGCTCTAAAATACAAAAAATCCACAAAAATAAGTAAGTATTGACACTAAAATAACAATTGAACAGATTGACAAAGAACAGCATAGTAGCTACGCAATGTCAAACATTCAATCGTCAAAATAACAACCATTGTTTTTACGTCTACGAATAAGCCAGCGAAAGTGACAATCCGACGGTCAAAAATATAATGGCGGTCCTGGCTTAAAACTGAGCTATTTATAACTTTCGGCAACCGCTCCAGACGTGTTAGACGCGTCTCTCGTACTTATCGCAGGGTAAAGGCACCAATAGTCAACCCCTCCACGAAATTTCTATATTCAAGAACGTCTCATTTGCCCACTAATTGATCAATAAGAATTATGAATGTATTTACTCATCAATAATTTAATAAAGTTTAATTTTTACAAAGAATAAAACGTAATTTAATTTAGCTTATGGAAATATTTCATTAAATATAATGCAAGGGCCCTTCCGCCAGCAATCAGCCTCCCGTCTACCAAGACACAGCCTTTAAGTACCCAATCTACAGCCATCCCATTTTAACGCCTGGCTATTGGATTCCGAGTTCCGTGATTTCAGTGTCCAGTGGTCAGCCACAGGATGACTACTGAGTATTCGATGTATTACAATGAAATAAAGTCATAATAATGTAGATATTTAAAGGTGCTTGATTTAACGACTTACATTGCATTTGAAAATAAAAATAAATCTTGAAACCTATGCTCAGCCTCTATCGGCTGTCCTCTCGGTCCACGTCCCTTTAAAATCACTGCCTCAAACCCAGTAATCGGCCAGGGCTTACTTTAATATGGATTTATATTAATTTTTTACTTTTTCCAGACAAATTAAGTATTAATTACGTGAAGCAGTGCACAATTCGGCTGCTAACGTCTGATCAAAATACCATGTGACGCTCCAAAAAATGGCGCATATGACATATCCCTTCATGTCAGAAGACAGCACTTCTTTGAAGTAGTGTTGTGGTTTATGCTAAACAATTCTTTTAAAAATTAAGTTACTTTTCAATTCATACTTTATTAATCTATAATAACACCTACTTTTGGCACACTGGTGCATGTCTCAGCACTGATGCCTTTACCTTATACGTTTGACTAATTTATTACCCCTTGAACTCGAGTACCAATCTCCTTTTCTGAGTAACGACCCACTACGAAATATGATTTAGTTAAAGTCTTTGTTTGTTGTTTAAAATTTCTCGTGAGAATATTTTGCTTCTATTCCATTAAACTTACGGAATTAATTTATTAGTTATATACATACTATTTACTAGTATTTTGATTAATATTGGAACATAATAATTGAAGTTTTTAGTTTATGAAAATGATATGGACCGATTATTTGTGCCAATTATTTTTATATGTTAACTAGATCTGCTAGTGCGTCTAGTTACAATTGTGAAAAAATATACTTCACAAAAGGGAGTAAAAATCAGTGTCACATAAATAAAATAGGTACAATTGTTTATTTATATGAACCTATTTTTTATTATAACGCTATTTTATCGCCAGCATTTAGTTCTTCGACAAGTCTATACTTCAGCTAATACCCTTCATACTTAGGGTACTTTTCAGTAACATGCTTATTTTTGACTGCCATTCAACGAGTAGGTTTGGTAAAACATGTACAGTTGCAATTTTAGCAGTCCAATACACATGATTTAAGTATCTAATGAAAGATAAAAGACCCAACATTTGTTTTATGTACGATTCAACAATGTAAAACAGAAAAATAAATAAATAGGGATCAAAATCACCTTAAAGAGGCCGCGTATTTTTTTCATGATTATTTATACATTTGCGCTTACTTGTAAAGCATGCTGTGTACAGTCAGCGTCAAATACTTCGTAGCAGTCAAAGTGGCCAAATAGTTCGGTACACCATACTAAATATATGGTGTACCGAACTATTTGGCTACTTTGACTGCTACGAAGTATTTGACGCTGACTGTACACTTGTTTTGAATCTCGTGCTTATTTTTAAGCCATCTGTTTAGTGTACCTAATAAAGTAAAATAATAAATTTAATACCATTTCCTTCGAAATATTACATAGAATTATACAAAACTGTACCTATAACTTTTTTATCAGTAAAAATCTTTGTGACTGAACTTATGACTTGTCTAACTGATGTTGGTCGTAAATTGGGGCGGCAAATTTCTGATCGGCCCCGGGCGGCAAACCGATACGCTACGCCGCTGCCTTGGACTTCTCTTTTATTTCTCTACACAATTTTCTTTGCTGCTTTGTTTCATTTACCAATCCCATTCGTACTGTCGCATACAGGTTGATTAGACAATTGACGTTAACAATAAAATTAAATCGCACTCATATTGGGTTATCAGAATATAGATATACCATGTAGTATGTTAGCACATTTTTTGTCGTTTCTGAATCAAACTTTTTTAATTATTGATTGAGAGCAGTTATTTTTTTTTCATAACACCTATGATTGGGCCGAGTCTCTATTTGATAATTTAAAAATTAGTATATTTTATTGTTTTAGGGCAAACTGCAGTTTTCGTACTATTTACCTAGGTAGGTACTCCAAAAGGTATACCTAATCTATTCCACACTGTTGCATCTACATCCAAGTAAATGTTCCATCGTAATTCAGAGTTCACGTGACAAATGTCGCCGCGTGAAACGTCTTAACTCTAAACGAGGGGGCTAAAGCATGATCATAAAACTGTACCTACTCTTCATGTCACACCTGACTTTATGACGACATAACCGAAGGGGTTTTACCCATTAACGGGTCGTAAAAGATACTTAGAAACCCGTAAAATGTACCTTACCTTTACTAACATGGCATAATTTCTTAAGAGTGTTTGGGCATGTTTTAACATGCTCTCAGTGAATAAAAAGGGTTATAAACAGTTTACGTACAAGATTTATGTAAGTAGGTACCAATTTTATCAATAACATCATTTTGATGACGATAATTATATTGCATATAAAATACCTATAAACTATTTAAGCAATAGACTAAAAATTACAAAGTAGTCCTATAACTTATTTGCGTCTAAAACGTTTATCGCCAAGTACGCAGTTTAAGTGTTATTTTAAGCGTCAAACTTCTATGAAATTATGACGTATAAATAATACATGCACTGAGTGTGCCGTCAAAATCGTTGCAGAATTATCTTGGCCTAATTCTAACCAGATAACCCACTAAGTATGGTCATAAAATTGTTTACGATTTCTAATTTTTTTGTATAATTTTGGAGCAGCTAATAATTTTGTAGTGTTAATGTGTGTGTGCGTGCGTGTGTGTGTGCGTGTGTGTGTATGTGTGTGTGTATGTGTGTGTGTGTTTTTTTTTTTATAGAGGAAGTAAAAATTACGATTTCGTATCATCAGGCCCACGCCTGGTACCTATGTCGGACTCAGATGTTTAATACCGACTAAAAAAGCGGCCAAGTGCGAGTCAGACTCGCCAATGAAGGTTCCGTACCATTTATGATGTATTAAAAAAACTACTTACTAGATCTCGTTCAAACCAATTTTCGGTGGAAGCTTGCATGGTAAAGGTGACAGTCCATTTCCAACTGCAGCTGCACTACCGTTGCGACATTACTGGTGCGACATTACTGCAGCGGCCGACTGCTGCTGCTTGCGGCGTGCAGTCGCGGCAGCGTTCGTCAGTTGACTGTCAATGTCAATGAGTTATGAATAATGTCACTGTCAGACGTATAAATAAAATTACTGATTTACTTATTTGTATATTTTACGAGAAGAAGTAAGTGACGATAATGCTACATTGTATACGAAAATGAAGAACAGATTTGCCTTTCTACAAGAATCACAGTCAGTCCAAGGCAGTTACGCAATATTATTAAAAACCAGATATTGAATTGTGATCGTTTGTATGCCGATTAAATAAATAGCAATTTAACTTCAAATCGAAGAAATACAACCAAATTACTCGAATGAAATTAATGCAGAGGAGCAAATATTTCTTAACTTAAGGTAAGTTAACATTTTGAAATTATCTTCCCCATCCTCTTGACTAAATGCGTGACCACCGCGCATACAGCAACCCGACGAGAGCGGGACTCATGTTGCTCGTGATGGATACGGTGTACGCTGGTTTGCAAAGAGATTCGTGGGTTTCGGAGATGGCAATGCGACACGTAAGAATAAATTCTCCAATGTAGACGTTCAGTGTTAGTAAAATATTACACATTTATCTTTCCGAGTTTTCATATTAAGCCAATTTTACTTTCTTTAGGTACCTAACAGTGAAAAATAAATGAATAAATTGCTTTGTAAGAGCTATAATTGCGCAATTTACACTTAATATTGTCCAGTGTCCTATTTCAAACTGAAGCACAAATTTAAATCTTATAATGGCTCTTGTGTTGCAGGTGTCCATAGGCGACGGCACTCGTGGTCGGGGCAGATACAGTGTATGACTAGACCTTATAAAACTTGACGGGCGAGACAAGAAATCCTTTATGAAAAAAGCTATTTACGTCAGCCAAGGGGCTGATAGAAAGAATTTTGAATAAATTAATCGGAATAATACATATTTTCCTCGTGTTGAAGTAATGAAAAAATTTCGTGTTGCACTCTGTAGCAAAGTTTATTTAACTCTCATTCCTTGAATCCCCGCAACTGTCAATAAAATTTTACTTTTAAAACCGTTGTCACTTCTCTCGTGGTTCAATTTTGTAATCTTTCTTATGATTGAGTATCCATATGCTACCATGTGTTAAACAACAACTTTGCCATTTATAATACATGGTAATACAACTTACTGATTCCTCCTTTAGCTCAGGAATGGCTTTGCTATGACAAAGTGAGAAAGTGTCACCATAAACGAGTTAAACGATATTATACACCGTGGGCTGGTAAAACTTGATAATTTTTAAATTTGTATTCTTAATCGCATTTAGAGACCAAAATATCATACAAAGTTTTCTGAAATCGGTCTTCTTTTAGAGAAAACGCCTTTTTGGCTGGGGCGCTGTCTCTATGTGACTTGGTTTAGTTAGACATACCTTCTGACAAACATTACTGAACTAAAAAGAACACTCGCAATTTTGATCTATGGATGAATTAAGAAAACTTTACTTCTTCGTTGTGGTGTTTTTTTTTTTCGCCAAGATGTAAAAAGAAATAACGTGTTGTGTGCAGAAAATTTCTTTTTTATCGGCTAAAAGAAAAAAGAACATTTTTTGCCGAATTTGACTAAACATTTTTTTGCTCCTCAGGAATGCGTGCTTAAAATCTGCCAGGTTTTACTAACCCACGATGTATATAATATGATATTATGACACTTTCACATTTTATCACGCCAAATTCACTGTGCCACGGTATGGTCAGCGAGCATTCAGTAATTAATCCTGTTAAATGCGAGAATCACTTAAACTTTTTTTCGGTCGGTGGCAAACAAGTATACGCGCCGCCTGGTGGCAAGCAGTCACCGTAGCCTAAGCACGCCTCCAACTCCAGAAGTGATACATGCGCGTTGCCGACCCTTTAAAAGCCTGTACACTTCTTTTTTGAAGAACCCATACTGTAGACCCTCGGCATCGGCAGGGAGCTCAAACTACAGTCGGAGCGCCCGGGGGAGGAAATTTCTCAAAAGCCGCACAATGCGCGACCATTGTGGCCAGTAAAAAAATTGATCTACTATTATGGTTTCGTAGTATCCTAACCTAACACAAATACAGAAGATACAGAGTAAGCTATTTCATTCGAAACATTTTCTACTTTAATTCCGAAATCTATGGATAAGTCAGAGAGAAAGAGGAGAGAGAGGAAATTGCATACGACCACCCCGTTCAGTCTTAGAATAATCAAAGAAATATTATATTGTCACATTTGTATGCTGTGTGTACATGATTGTATGATGAATAACAGTTATTATACCTACATCGATCTTTTTCTAACATATAAGTGCGTCCTGTAATTTAGTAGTACATCGTAGTAGTAAAACTCTTAATTGTACAAAAATGAAAACAAAACAGGAAAAAAACACTCATCATTAGTACAAATGCGAACTAGTTTTCCAGTTTTTTCACTATCAGTCACGTAAATAATTTATATATACATACATACATAGCTCCTATCTACTTATTGCCTACCATGAAAATCTTAATTTGAAAATCGTATATTTGCCTCTCTATCGCTCTTGCCCTTTCGAGCTTACAGCTGACCTCGGAAAAGTACGAAAAAATGAAAGCACAGTTTATTTAATGAATTGATCAGGAAACATAAAAAAAAAAAAACTATAAGAGCCACGCCAGGATACAGAGGGCCTACCGCGAAACACAGAAACTATCGGGGTTGTTTATCCGCGGGTGTAATAAACTCCTTAGAATGTAGTGGTTATATCCTCTTAGCTTAGAGCTACTAATATCTGTGACCAAAGACATTTCTGTACAGGTGAAAGATTTGACACGTAGTGATTATATGCTCTTTGGATTTGACGTGCGGCACGCAGCTGCAGTTGCGCTCCAAACACTAAAAATCGCCATGCTACGTGCAGTCGGTCTTGTCATCATTTTACTATGGAATTTGACAATAACACTGACGCATTCAGGCCGCTGCAGTAATGTCGGAGCAGTAGTGCAGCTGCGGTCGGAAATACGTTAAAATTACCATATTACGTGCAGTCGGTACCGTCATTGATTTTACTATGGAAATTGAAAATAACACCGACGCGTTCAGGCCGCTGCAGTAATGTCGGAGCAGTAGTGCAGCTGCGGTCAGAAATGGACTGTCACCTTAATGTACATCATATATTTTTTTTAGTTTTATCATTCTGTTATTTTAGAACTCCAGGTAGATTTCTGATAATATTTATATATTTTTTCTCCAAACTAATAACAGAAATAAATATGCTTGCCTTTTTCAAGAATGAATCGCCCGCAGATCTCTATTCCTTCAGCAGGGCGATAGTTCTGAATTAAAATAATCGTTGCCAATTATCTACCACGTACTGTGTGTGTCGCAATAGTCCCAAGCGATCTTTGACAAAAAATAATTATGTCTACCAGTATCTCTGGTTGGATTGCTTGTTCAATATATATAAAAATTGGATAACCTAATACAAATATTGGTTAACCTAATACAAATAAAAAATACGTTATTTGAAATGTTGATCTAAAACCAATATGCAGTAACAAACCCAAGCAAATTGATGGCTTATATTTACTCGATTAAATTATGTTTGTTCCAATTCTGTGAAACATTTAGAACCGCAATTAGTGGCTTAAGAGGCTTAAGCGTAATTATTAAATTGCGTTGTTCATTAACAAATAGGTAGATACACAACCAGCACGTGCATGTATCGAATTTAAACCGTCGTGAGTCATACCTATCAATATTAACCTAACTTAACGGCGTAACTCAAGATTCGATTTACTCACGTAAAAACCTGTCAGAAGTGAAAAAGGCGTTTTCACTAGTTAAAAACTAGTTTTCACAAAGTGCCGTGGTGAAGCAAGCGCCAGAACCGATGTTATATTACCTACTGTAAGTTATGTAGAAAAAAAATCTGACCTTTTTTCATGTATATCGTCGAAACAAAACTAGATTTTACCAAGGCACCTTGCAAATACGATTTTCGACTAAATAGCTCAGTTAAAAGTAAAACTAGTTTACAAAGCATTACGGAAAAATAGTTTTAACTAGTGAAAACGCACTTTCACTGAGCCAATACGGAACTTTTAACTAGAGTAAATGAGTTTTACGGTAACATACACATGGATGGAGGTTAAATCACCTTCAATCAAATAAATATAGGTATAGCTGTGTCTGTGTATGCACATACGACATTATTTACACATACGTATTGAGATTGTTACAATCGGTAATATTTAGATTTTTTTTAATTCCACGACGGTGGCAAACAAGCATACGACCCGCCTTATAGTGAGCAGTCTCCGTAGCCCACGAATGTATTTTTTGCTTTTATCTTATCGCTCATTAAAAGTTTCCATTCAATTCTATTTTAATTCGAACCGAGCAGAGCAAAAAGAAGCAGGAGGTCCCCGGGATAAAATCCTGGTAAGGGCATTTATTTGTGTGTTCATCATATACATTTGCAATGTTCCTGAGTTATGGATGTTTCATATGTATTTAAGTATGTATTTTATCTATACAAGTATTATATATTTATTACGGGTAATGTTAGAATGCTAATTAAATTCAAGTTTACCCTAGTATAATTAGTAATACCCAAGCATTTTGGGTAGAGTACCAAAATTTAAAGAAATTTAATTTGTATGCGGTGTTTACCCGTACACATCTAGGTCTACCCAACACTGGCTGGGTAATGTTAGGTGTTGCATCATCACTTCTGGCATTAACCTCCCAGTATTGGGTAGACCTAGATGTATACGGACAAATGTCGAATACAAATTAAAGTTGATTTAATTTTCGGGCTTTACCCAAAAGACTTGGGTAATATTAGCTATTCCCAGATAAACTTAAGTTACGGGTAATGCTAGAATATTAAGGGCCTGTTTCACAGTGTCTAAGTAAATTTTTGGATAGCTAATTAACAAATAAATTAACTGCCAGATAAAACATCCTGCAAAAATTTGCACATTATCTAACACTTAAGCTTATTTGAATATTGTGAAACGTCGACGATGACTTTATTCGTTAGATAAGCCCTAAGTAAACTTAGGTTATTAAGTTATTATTAAATTAAAGTTTCATTTTAATGCAGGCGGGTTTTTAGGGCTGCGACTTATGAAGTGCAGATCCAAATTCCTAACATCATTATAAATATTACATCTGTATAATCTAAATACCTACTCAACAACATTGATTCTCTTTCATCCAAACTCGACCCTAATTCGCTCAAAACCGATTAGAAGGCACATAATAATAATTATAAAGGATCGCACGTTACCTAATTATCAGCGATAATGCAAAATTCGGGAATATCAACCCAAGAATTGTAACACCGACCGACCCTAATTATTCGAGTGACCGATTCTGACTTGTCCTAATGTGCCTACTCAAAATGGAAAGTTAAATTGCTTTTGTTCGATCCCTGATCCCGATAACTGTGACTGTAAAGCCAGGCTTACATTTTAGAATTTGGCTGTTTATTTGTAGCTTAAGATTACGTGTGAAACGGTGTAATTATAAATATGAGATAATTTTATCAATTTAAAACAACAGCACAATATAAGCAGTTCACAAACAGGGCATTTTTTGTTAATAGACTTAATCTGGGCCGGTAAACAGATAAAATGACATTAACTACTTTAGGTTATAACCTGAATATTCAAAACTGCCTTGCGTTTTAAATCCACCCCCAATGAACCATAGGTAGAATAAGTATTTATTCCGTCCGTTTTATACAAAGCCGTGTTCTGAACATTTTTTGAAATAAGAGCAAAACCGATAGCAGAAATCAAACAGCATAACATACCACTAACACGAAACAAACGAATCCCACCGTAAGATCAATAAGGCTTGTATTGTGTTGTAGGTATTACCTCGACGATGACATATAAAATAGATAGATATAGATAAATTAAATATACATAGACTTAGTTAAGATATGAGGTGCATTGAATCTGTCACTTGTGCTAGTTTCAAGTAAAACCCAAACAAAAACATCATCATCTTCCTCACGTTGTCCCGGCATTTTGCTATGACCACGGAGCCTGGGGTCCGCTTGGCAACTAAACAAAACAAAACATATCAAATCAAAATGAAATAAACTAGACAAAGCAGGTGGGAGGGATGGTAAAAGTGAGAATTTCCGAAATGTTAAAATTTGCGTAGTTTTAAGCTTATCGGCCCGATTCAAACTTTAAGATACCTCAAAAATTTGCTAAAGATACGATATGGATCGGATATGTTGTATCGATATGGGATATATGATATCCGATCCATATCCTATCTTTAGCAAACTTTTGACGTATCTTAAAGTTCGAATCGGGACGTATCGACTAATAAATGCACCACTATATTAGTATAAAGGCGAAAATGGAATAAACTAGGTAATCATTGTTGAATACACATCCTCTTCATTTTCATTTCCTTATACATACTTAATGCAGAAGTAGCAAAACAGTAACATTTATTCGCAAACCATTAAATTCATTCGTGTCCGACCATGCAATGTAATACATAATATATTCTATAAATAATTATATTTCATAAGTATTTATGAACAGAGTAGAACATGTATATGTTACACAAAATATAACTACAATAACTTTAAAATGGTGCATGTATTTTCACACCCAATTAATGTTAATTCGAACCTGAAATTATTATCGTGCCATTAAAAAGCTCGATGTAAACTCGGCTTAACGGACGATTTATAGGCCGCGTAATTTCGGTTAAGTTTCAATTTCAACTTTTTTAATGAATGGCGTGTATGGAATTTCGCATTCCGGGCGCTTGGAATGCGAAAATGTACACACTATGAAAGTTCCGCGTTGATAGTACATCAATCTGTCTATGTCGTGTGTTAATTACTCTTGAAACATAATGGTTGCGCGTGGAAAGGCTTCAGAGAAATTTCCGTGGACTGCGTCCCATTAAGGTTGTCCCCTGAGATTAGAGAATGGAGTTTTCCGAGAAAAGTGTACAAGGGCGGCAATGTTAGTTCCCACTGGAGCCACAGAAGATAGCTTAAATTTGTTATCTTAGGTTTAGTTATTACCCCATTTCTATCTCCATAAACGAATACACGTTCAACACTTCATCCAATAAACTTTCGGTGGAGAAGAAAGGCAAATTTATTCTACGATACCATAATGTCAATTGGAAAGAAATGTGAAGTTGCGTGCAAATATTTTCAAAAGATAATAATAGAGTTCCGTGGCATTATCAGTATTATATATTTTAATTATGCAATTAAAAAATAAGTTTTTGGCAAAAAAATCATTTTTGGTACAAGCTTTTATCGCTGACTGTACTTTTCTTTCCACAAGTAACTAATACTCATCGAGACAATTCTAAAAACCCCAAACACAATTAGGTTACGTTGTTTTATCACAGAGTTCCTATGGCCACCTCCTGTCTGCATCATCAGATCATCACGATGGTACCATAATATTGCATTGTCACCCGACTTACATATGTATGCAAAGGGTGTAGCAGGATAGCCTAGGAAAAATTGCCCCCAGCGATTTTGGGCCGAAACTGTAATCAAACGATGTCTTTTGAGGAGGTTATACTCTGCACAAAGTTTCATCCCTCTGTTACCCCCTGGGGGTGAAAAACACCCGATTAACCCCAAAACTGTTTTAATTATTTTTTCCTAAAATATGAAAGTGACGAATTTCAAATTTTGTACAAATATTAATAAGACTAAAAGCTATGTGCAAAAAAAATATTAACCCCCTAACCATTGAAATTCTTGTAAAAAAAAAACAAAAATAAAAAAAGAATCACCTGTATATCAAGTTTGGCTCATGGTACACACACCATTTTTTTTTTCAAAAATGAACCAATTTATATTCTACATTATACAAAAGTTTCATGGACCTAATCCAGAATGAACATTGCGAAATTAAAATAAACGTATTATTTCGTAGCCACTAATCATTATACTCGTATCATGCTTAATACGCAACGTCTCGGTCCCGAAACCAAAATAATTTTAAAAAAATCGGCCAAGAGCATTTCGGGCCACGCTCAGTGTAGGGTTCCGTAGTTACTCTTCCGTCACAATAAGCTAAACTGGAGCTTAAAGTATAGTAAATTGTTAACCAAGGGATGAAACGGTACCTTTCACGCTAGTTAAACAAATAGGCAAATTTGCATAATCAGTACCTAATTAAAGTAAGTCTTTTTACTATGAAGGGGAAACTTTTTGCGATAACTCAAAAACAGCTAAACTGATCATGTCCGCTATAGTTTTCATTTAATGTCTTTCTTAAGCACTACTTTTACGATTTTTTTCATATTTTTTGGACCTATGGTTCAAAAGTTAGAGGGGAGGGACACTTATTTTTTTTCTTTCGGAGCGATTATGTCCGAATATATTCACTTTATCAAAAAATGTTTGTTAAAGACCCCTATTGGTTTTGAAATACCTTTCCAACGATACCCCACATTGTAGGATTGAAGCAAAAAAAAAATTCACCCCACTTTACGTGTAGGGGAGGAACCCAAAAAAAAAATTTTTTTAGATTTTATTGTACGACTTTGTCGGCTTTATTGATTTATATATCCATGCCGAATTTCAGCTTTCTAGCACTAACGACCACGGAGCAAAGCCTCGGACAGACAGACAGACAGACAGACAGACGGACATGGTGAAACTATAAGGGTTCCTAGTTGACTACGGAACCCTAAAAATGTTTTTATAAATACAAATGTGTTTGATTCATACTTCTTTATCCCCACCTTTTTCAAATCGGACACGAGCAGCGGTCCGATCGCAAGCCATTGTTTATTAATAATGCAAGGCTCTTAGTGGGAGTTCAATGAATAGTACGCACCAAAGAGCCAATACATATTAATTTCGCAATGTTCCTTCTGGAGTAGGTCCATGAAACTTTTGTATAATGTAGAATATAAACTGGTTTATTTTTGAAAAAAAAATGGTGTGTGTACCATGAGCCAAACTTGATATACAGGATGATTCTTTTTTTATTTTTGTTTTTTTTTAAAGAATTTCAATGGTTAGGGGGTTAATATTTTTTTTGCACATAGATTTTAGTCTTATCAATATTTGTACAAAATTTGAAATTTGTCACTTTCATAGTTTAGGAAAAAATAATTAAAACAGTTTTGGGGTTAATCGGGTGTTTTTCACCCCCAGGGGGTAACAGAAGGATGAAACTTTGTGCAGAGTATAACCTCCGCAAAAGGCATCGTTTGATTACAGTTTCGGCCCAAAATCGCTGGGGGCAATTTTTCCTAGGCTATCCTGCTACACCCTTTTCAGCTTCATCGGAAACCGGGAAGTGGGTCGAATTTAACTTGCAAGATTTGATTACAAACAGACCAGGTGAAAGGAAATACGAGTAAAAGCTTGTAAAAAACAATCCTAATTATTTGTTTTCAAATATTACAAATGAAGATTGTATAAAAGGATTCATGGGTATACATATACAGCTATGATATACAGGTATACATACATAGGTATACATCGTCAACATTTTTTTTTTTGTATTCAAAATATTCTTCTTTAGCTTTGAACTGGCTTTGAATCACAAACACAAACATTTGTTAAAATTATCTACAATGAATGCCGCAGTATAAAAATTGTTAACGTACTCGTATTTATAGGCCATTTTCTTGGAATGGCCCCAGGTTCTGTTTGTGAATTGCACGACAGATAATGAAAATAGATACAGATATTTGGTGGAATTGAATAACGGACACATAACATAATGCCTACTCATTTAATAGATCACTAATGATACTAATGATACGTGTATTTGCTTAACAAGCTACCGCATACTTAATAGACGTAAATATCTATTTTCGGTAATAAACACGAGTAAAACGAAAAGGCCACAAATATTTTCCGGAGTAGAAAGTATAATTAAATTTTTTTTTCTCTTTTTTGACACTCTGTAGTATATACCTTTGATTTATCTCAAAATACTACTTTTTACTTGAAATTGCAAGATTTTTTTTTCATTCATCATCTCATTTAATTCATCAGCTCGGGGTGAACTTGATAATACAGTGTTTAGAACAATCTTCTGACTAACTAAGAGAATGAAATCGAGTCACGGGCAGACAGTAGTATATTTAAGTAGAATATGAATTAAAATAAGGGTACTGTAGTGTATGCGATTATGCACGTAGCTTAAATAGCATACATATGACGTCACGCGTGTACTTGTGTTAGCGGCAAAGTCGTGAAAAAGTAACTGTTACTGTCAATGGTATTGGTATGATGGCCGCGGGCTATAACTAGATACTCGGTGTGGAAGTGAAATTAAATTGCATATATGCGAGGGCATTGCCGAGTCGATGTCTATATTTCTGTTATCAAATTAGTTATTAAACAAACGTTAAAAAGTGAAAATTTTCCGTACCTGCAATTCTTACTTTTAGTTACTTATATTATGTTTAAAACATCCCATTTGTCTTTTACAAGACAACAAAACGTACTCTGTCCCTTAAATGGATGACAGAGAGGTGGATTCCAAGCACGAAAGAGCCATTAGAGAGGTTTTTTCTACAAAACTGGAATTGACTTCAAACTAAAGTGATATTTTCTACGTAAAAACTAAATTTATATTTTGCCCGTGTCTAGAATACTGTCTGGCTTTTGTGCTAGGTTTGTTGTATTCAATATTAATTTTAATGTCTCTGTTGTCTAATTATTTTAATTTGAGAATTTCATTTGAACTTTAATAGTATTGCAAAGTAATCTCTAAAAGTAGGTATAATCAGTAGCTGCTGAAATAATTTAAACTGTCTGATTTTCTGCTTGTGACAAGTGATTGCTTTAGGTACAAGTCGGTATAACTTTATTAAAAATTAATGAACGGTTTTATATTAACGATTTTTGCTGAACGATTATCATAGGTGAACAAGGGCCCCGATAAGTATCTCCATAACGATAGCTCATGCTCAGCCAGCATCTTATATTTTCATCTTCTAATCGAGATCGCGAAAACATGGAGGTCTGTCTCGGGCAATCTTTTAAACACATTCAGTTTACGTGTACCTATACAAACAACATCCGTCTAAGGAAGGTATTTCAAACCGTTATAATGTCTATCAATACAGCTGTCATTTATACCATAAGACAGTTTTCATTATTTACGCCATCGTAGGCGAGTCGAGTTCTAAACCAAACCAGTTTAGCGTGACTCTTCGTTCATAACAACCAGGCGTAGCGGGAGACCGTACTTACAACCGCGCAGTGAGCTATTGGGATGACGCTTCTGGCCCGGGGCAACTTTCACTTCGGACCAAACTATTTTGTTTCAATATCGGATCCCTGAATACATTATGCTAAGCGGGAACCTCTGTTTGCTTATAATTTTATCGAGAATAATATTTTTTTACTTCAAAAACACATTTTGGTCAAAAATATATTTTATTACATTGGCTATGACAGATTAGCATAAATTAAGGTGCATGATACATTTATTTTATTACATAACAGGTATGCTCTTCTCGACCAGTTTCCAAATTTCTTTCATTTCGTTCATGCCCCAACGTTATGCCATTGTTTTTGTGCGCCGTGCAAAGTCATTTTAACTTTCGATTCATTTACGTTCCATTTTTTAGAATAGGTTAAAGTTTTAGTGTATGGCGTGAGTGCAAGTGGACGCTCGAGTTGGGCATGCAGCGGGACAGGGCGTGCGGCGTGCATGTTAAACAAATGCAAACGTATAGCAGAGGCCTTAGTGCACGCTACTAAAATCACTTGTGAGCCCGACGCCACGCTGCACGCCCCACCGAACACTCCGCTTCGAGCGTCCACTCAGGCCTTACACTTAAGCAATAGGATTCAACCTTGCATGTGCTATTATAAGGTTTAACCGACTTCGAAAAAGAGAGGAGGTTCTCAATTTGTCAAAATCTTTTTTTATGTACTTGCACCAATTACTCGGTGACTATTTTACCGATTTATTTTTACGGTTCTGCAGTCGACTAGGACTCATAGTTTATCCATCTGTCTGTCCGTCCGATTTGCTCCGTGATCGTTAGTGCCAGAGAGCTGAAATTTGGCATGGATAAGTATATAAATCAATCATGCCGATAAAGTGGTAATATAAAAAGTACTAAAAAATTTTTTAGGTAACCTCCCCTACACGTAAAGTGTGGATGTTTTTTTTTTCACTTCCACTCTATGGTGTAGGATGCCGTTGGACAGGTTTTTTATAACTATTGTAAATACTTAAAGTTACTACTACAAATTATAAAATCTCAATACCTCTCTTTAGCTCATGTTAGATATAAAGTACATTTGTAGTTAAGCTGCTAAGATTACAAAACTTGACTAAACATGTATAAGTCAATTTGGACCATTATATTATCTTATGTTGGAACCATTATATTATCTTATGTTTGTAAATTACTGTATTACGTAGCACTTCAATACCTTTAAACCTAGTTTAGGATAATTTGTCTGGTAATATTTTAAGCTTAAAACTTACATTTTTTTCTTCTATACATCTCGCTCGCACTTATATGCGAGTACGAGCATAGAAAGTAAGTTACGTTCTCGATAGCGTTTTTGTCAGTGCCAAATTGGTGGTAGCGACACTAGAGCACGGGGAAGTAACGCCTATCTAGTAGTTTTTATACGAGAAATCGTAGCGACAGTGATTGCTTGACTACATGTATAAATCATTAACACTTGAATGGAATGGAAATTTATTAAAACTGCACATAAATATAGCATACTAATAGGAAAAAGTTAGGTGTAAAAATTGTCTTACCAACTCATCGTTATATTCAGACGCCGTTCTGTCTGCGCCAACTCGTTATAATAAGCATTTTATTTAAGAAAGACGTATCTTGAAAGGAAACTTGTTTGACTTATTTTCTTTTTCACGTAGTGGAATAAGTTACGGCCACAGACATCTATTTTAATGTCGAGTTGGCCGACCAATGGTTGTTTCAGAGAAATTGCTCGTAAAAAAATACAGACGTTTATTCTTTTATGAAGTAAATTAAAATTAAGTAAAACTATAATGCTCAAGTCACTCTCTATATAGATCAATGTCTGATCGAATCGAAAATTTATTTTTTATGTTAATGCCGTGTTGCAAATACTAATTGGATGTGTATTGAACAGCAGTAGGTACATTCGACAAGGCACTGACATTAAAAGTAAATTTTGAGTTCGAGAGTGAGCAGACTTGCCCTGGGGCAAGTGACATATGTCTTATCTGGGTCGCCTCTTAGTATTTTAGTAACCTCTGAATTAGGTACAATGAAGCTTAACTTATTGTTATATTCACGGATACGGCTTGACGTGTTTATACGTGAACTTAACTAAAAATACGTATAAATAGACTATTGGATTATAATATGTTGGAGTGCCTTGTCCTAAGAAATCCTACCGTTTTATACAATTTTATACAAAGCGAAGAAAAATCGTTGCGAATAAAGAGTGCTTCTGGTACTGGTTTTTTATAAAAATACAGTACCGGAACCGAGAATTCCCGGTTCTCGCTAAATAAACTCAGTACCGGAAGCATTCCCATATACCTACAAATATAAATAAAGAGAAAACTGTAACCATATAAAAAATCTAGCCTAATGCAGTGAAATAGCGTAATCTATATAGTTATATATCTCTGTTAACGGTCAACTTCAAAAAGTCTGAGTTATCTTTCCTTTCGTTTTGTGAAAGTTGTCCACGTCGCTCGCCGAGTTGTCGGGAACTTGACGACGAGGCTTATGACTTGCGGAGACGTGACGTGAATCAGGATGCGGCGACATTCATTAATACATCATGTAATAAGTTTTGTTCGATTAATGATAATGTGTTGAAATGTGGGAGGGATAACACGCTGCTTTTATTCTCGTGTTAATACAAGTCTAACGTAATTTCGGGGATAATGTGACTTTTTGGTTCAATAGTCGCTAATTTATTGGAATTTCATAGAAGGTATTTTTGATGGTGAGATAACATAATCCGTGTATATCGAGGTAAAAAATTTGGTTTCTAAAAAAATGTGTAGTTACAACTTTTTAATGAGTAGGCAATGAATCTGTAACATCCCTGAAGCTTCAAGCATCCATTATCAGTCAGGTTGCGTACTTGTTTGCCACTGATGGTTATGACATAACAACACCGACCATATTTAAAAAATGCCATGAACACTTTATCCGCGCGGCATTTCGTAGCGCGACGTCGTAGCCGTAGTATGTGAATCCGACACTACGGGCTTCGGCAGTCTTCACACTGGATGCGGATTCGCACGCCGCTCCGGTGTGCGAGCGGGACATGCTGCCCTTACACGCTGTCATGCTCATACACCAGAGCAATGTGCGAATTTGCATTAGTGTAATATCCGCGTACGACTTTTACCGATACGGTAAAGCATAATGAAAGGGTTATATTAGCAGTTAACTATGTATATTCGGTATGTTTTCATATTTATGAAATACGTCGGAATAGATTCGTATTATAATTATTATATAAACGGATTTTTTTTGTTGAATACTCAAATAAAAAGAGAAAGTATTTTTTGAAAAATAATTTGTAGTAATACCTAGTGGTACAATAAGTAATGCAGTATGGTTTCGTCCAATTTTATGTATGAGCGCGAGATTAACCCCGAGGCGCTTGTCGTATCACACCAATAATAAATGTAAATAACGTTTTAAATTTCGAATAGGCTTCTTTGTTTTAAAATGTTTTAAGTAAAATATTCCTCAATTATTAACTACACAGAAAATATATTAAATCGCATTCTCCAGCGCTTATTTCAAAAGCGCAATTTCAATATAGGTATTTAATAAGTATCATTTACTTAATTTATTTCAATCCTAGGTATTTAAAAGTTTATGGCTTTTGTTTATTTAACCCATAAGTATTGATAGCCTGGCGGTGGGTAAGATGTGCTATTCACAAACCGGAGGACGCGGGTCCAAATCCCGACAGTTGCTTTTAAGGAATAAAAACATGCAAAGAAACCAGACTAATAATCAATATGACCTAGTTTTCCCTATGGATTCAAAGTTCAGCGATGTTCTTGCTTTCGTAAAAACGGATACCTATGTTAGTTATTTGATTGGTATTAGATTGTCGTTATCAGCCATGGCAAGAAGCCGAGACTACTCGTACACGAGGAAGATTATTAATTATCTATTATCATGAAAGCCTCGTTTAATTAATGGTAACTAATTTCTGCTCAATGATAATACTCGTATTTATATACTTATATAATACTTATACACATATATTACGCAATACGTTTCCTGTTTGTCATAATATCAGTTCGTAATCTCTTATACAAGATACGGCAATATCGCTAAGGACGAAGGAAGCCCGAATGGAGCCTATAACAATAAATTATGATCACTACAACATGTAGAATGCTCAAATGGGCTAGGTTCGAAGCCTCTGTTTAGGTAATGGATAGCTATCTTTATTTCGGTTCGATTTTCGTGTTCGTACTTTGATACGAAAGATATGGGTGATATTGTGATCGTCCAAGCGCTTGGGCCGTTACATGTGAAAAACGATACGCATAATAAAAATAATAACTGTAAATAGTAACTGAACTGTACTGAATAAACTATTGTAAATGTAATTTAATTATAATACTAGAGACCTACCTATATAATACTTTTTACTACTTCGTATTCAATCATATTGTAACACCCTCAGAGTAACATGTACGCTTCCTAACAACCATCTATTTCTTTGCAATCATTCAACAATATCACGGCTAAAAACAAGGTCAAAACCATTTGGAAGTTTGTAAAAGAGAGTACGGGCAAGGGTACTAAGTCCCTGCCCAAATTAGTCATACAACTTGAGAATGGCCAAACCAATGATGTAAATACGATTGCAAATGCTTTTAATCACTATTTCTTAACAGGGAAGACAACCGTCGACACTGTAGACAAGAAACATAAGAAATATGCATAACCTAAAGATTAAAAACGTCAACTCTATATTTTTAAGTCCCATTTCTGAATTAGAAATTGTTAAAATAGCAAATAACCTTAAAAACAGCAACTCGAGTGGACCAGACAACCTCAACACAAATTTTGTAAAAAAAAAAAAGCTTTTTATGTACACCGTTATGTATAATTTTTAATGAATGTTTAGAAAAAGGTATTTTTCCTAATATTCTGAAAAAAGGAAGCCGTTCTGAACTGAACAATTACAGACCTATATCTCTTCTATTAGTAGTCTCCAAAATATTTGAGGAATGCCTAGCTGAAAGATTGGAAAAGCATTTTGAGAAAAACAACCTGTTCACTTCCTGTCAGTACGGTTTCAGGAAAGGGAGGAATACTTCCGATGCTGTAATAAATCTAGTAACTGAGGTAATGTCCAACCTGAACAAAGGGCGCCACTGTGGAGGCGTATTCTATGACCTGACAAAAGCTTTTGATTATGTCAGTCATGAAATACTCCTAAATAAGCTTGAGTACAGTCAGCATCAAAAGTAGCGGATGAAACAACGCGTCAAAAGAATCTGATATTCCAGATAACTTTTCCAACCATAAATAAATTTTTACAATTCGCGCTCAAAAGTATATCTTTTACAGTCTTAGTTGTTCTATATTAAAGACATCACTTTTTATTAAGCTGTTACAGAATGGTAGTTACTTATGAAACGTTATTTGATCCGCTAGTTTTGATGCTGACTGTACTACGGAGTTCGTGGCACAGCTCTCAATCTTTTTGAATCTTATCTGATCGTACACAGTATGTAGAGATTTCTTGTGGAGATAATATTAACTTATGTGGTTCTGATGAAGGTATAATTAAATACGGGGCGCCACAGGGTTCAGTACTTGGGCCCTTATTATTTCTAATATTTATTAATGATTTACCAGTAAATCTTAAATGCACCAGCATAATATTAAATGCATTATTTTATAGCAACTCTTTTTCTTTTCGTGCTGTTCGGTTGTGGAATGCTTTGCCATTAGACATTAGACGTGCTAAATCCCTTCCCGTTTTCAAAAATCTTTTGAAGACTCACTACCTTTCGCTGCCTTAACTTGCCTTTTTTTATGATTGTATAATATATAATGTATGTATGTATATATGTATTTATTTTATTAGTATGTAGGTATGTATTATATTGTTTGCGTCTTCATTTTGTTGAATTATATGTATATCGGCACTACCCGTTCAATGTTGTAAGTTCATTGTTTCCTGCTACCCAAAGGTTGTCTGGAAGAGATCGCTTCTTAGCGATAAGACCGCCTGTTGTTACCTAACTTTTACGTGTTTTTTCATTTCCTGTCTATTTTTAAATGTATGGTGCACAATAAAGAATATTTACTTACTTACTAAATGCGAACACTGCTCACGAGTTTTGTTCACAAATCGAATCATGCTGAATGGAACTCGAAAGATGGTTTACTTTCAATGGTTTGAAAGTAAAGTTTTTACACCATCTTTCGCCGGAGCTTTAGAAGTACTGATTTAAGTTGTAATTTGCCTATAGAAAAATCTGATTGTATTCGATTCTTGGGAATAGATCTTGATCCATATCTGAGGTGGCATAGCCAGATAGAGACGGTATGCAAAAAGTTAGCCAGTGCATGTTACTCACTATCTTAAAAACTGTTTACTTCTCATATTTTGAAAGTATAATTAGATACTGTATTGAAGTTTGGGGTAACGGCTCAGGCATTAATTCGGTGTTACTCTTGCGGAAAAAGGCACTACGTCTTTTTACTGGATCCACACGTATACCAATTACCCACAGAGATATGTTCAAAGATTTAAAAAAAATCATGACGATCACTTCAATGTATCTCTATCGCATATGTGTTTATGTTTACCTACATAGGAATAAGTATCCCACATCTAGTGAATGTCATAATTTCAATCTGAGAAACAAAAACAAACTAGCACGTACAAAATCAAGTTATGGCCACTTTAATAATAGTTTTAATAACATGGCAATTAAAATATTTAATAAGTTAAACCAAGACATTAAGGATTGTAAAGATTTTAGATTATTTGACAAAAAAGTAAAAGAATTCTTTATTAATAGGCCGTATTACACAATTAATAAATATTTCGCGAGTTCACTTGACTAATTACTCCTCACATTATCATGATTACTTAGTCCCATTGAATGACATGTACAGTCAACCAATTTGATTCCTAGGCCACTATAGAACCATGTCATAATGACTTCTACGACAGTGCTTATTGAGTGAGGCATGTCATGTATAGAGTAGTTAAAGCGACAAGGTTCTATAGTGGCCTAGGATTTAAATTGGTTGACGTACGTACCCCTTAATTTTAAAATGCATAACTCCCATACATACTTAACCTTAGAATAATCAGTTTTAGCATGTAAGTACTTTAGAGTATATTTTATAATTGTATTTGCATGTATTTATACGTGAAAGCAAATAAATGTTCTGATTCTGATTCTGAATACAATACAACAATAAATGACAACAAACAATAACTTGGTCTGTCAACGACAGCTTTATCTCTACGATTATTGTATAAGTGCGTAACCTCGCCATGCTGTAATTACTTTGCGCATGCGCAATCCAAACTGAAAACCGGGGTCCTAAAACTTCTCATTCACGCTTACGTAGTAATGCCTAGAGTGAGAGAGATAGTGATGTGGTTTGCGGACAATATTTGTAACTAGCATTTTTAATGTTATTCGGGGCGTATTCTTGCTATTTTATGCCTGCCGCATCATTTAAATTGCTGGAAACACTGGTATTTCCTGAGATGACAACATTAAATTCAAGTTATTGGATAGTTGAGGCTGAGAATTAGTAGCCCATTGCACCAGTTTGTGCCAGGAAATGGTGCCAACATAGATTATAAATTGTCACGATATGGGCTTACTTAACGCCTCATTGTCCATGAAGCCAATTCAAACGAACATTGTGATACGAAAATGATACCTATCTAAATAATGTTAGTCGCTCGCGCCAGTACATGTACGGGCAAGTACGAGTGAAATGCACGCGCCATCATATACAGACCAATTCGAACTGACACCAGTGGGGGGAAACTACAGCGGTCGAGCGTTGTCGGCTCCGTTCGGCTCAGCATTGCTAGGAACGAGTTGTCAGAACTTGACGTTCCTTTGCGTGCACAACCACAGATAAGATAATCACTTGAATTTTGACAACCCTAAATAGCCGAAAAGGATAGTGCCATACATTAGAAAAGGACAACATGATTTGTCCCTAAACCGCTGTTAAACTTATTTAGTACTCTTATTTATTTAGTACTGACGCTGTTGTAAGAATGACATCTAAGTACTTAATGTCATTCAGTTATCGTACATTTCTGTTGTACGGGCGAATGATAAAAAGTGATACCATAAATAATTATATTTTTTTGAAGTAAAAATGTACACACTGTCCAAAAGTTATTTCTTGTAAAACCAAGCTTCTAACTCTACAAGCCCTAACTTCACAAACTCTACACCTTAGTCATAATTCGAGGCTTGGCCATTTTTCTACCGTCACATGGGCATAAGGTGAAAAATTTTATTTACTACTCATTATTTTTTATTATACAATAGTTCTTGTAGTAATGACGTCTTGGCGTGGCTAATGCCCCCAAATATTAGGGATCTCAATAATGGTTCCTATAATTCCAAATAGTTTCTGGCCTTTTAACAAGTTATTCAATTAAGTAGTTATAATCGAGTTGGGAGTAATTAATTACCTGTTACATTCTCTTAATTTAATTATGTATGAATATTGTAGTTGCCTAAGTTATTTCGTACTATACATATAAAATTGTATTCAAGCTCTTGTAGGAAGTAAGGCATTGTTAATAAAATAAAATATAGATATCTAAATTTATCCTTTTTTAACAGCTTATTCGGAGCACTCAGTCGCTGCTTGCAGTCGAAATGGAACCAAACCTTTACTCCTATAAAAGGGGCTCAGATCCATCTTCAAAGTACTTTCGTTATAGGAATTCACTTTGAGCGTGTGGATTAGTGCAACGAATCCTGTGTGTGTGAACTCAAGCGGCTATCTCAAGTGATAAGGACTTCTCAAAGATGTGTGCCGATTCGAGGGCAATTCTAGAGTACCTATGTATATATTCTAATCTTGTCCCGAGAGACAAGATTAAAAACGTATACTTAGGTATACTCTAGCGTAGTTTAACATAAACCTTATTGTATCGTAGATCTAGCGCATAATTAAAAGTGAGCGTACAATGTAGTGAGAACTTAATAAATTTTATATCTAATAGTATCTCACTCGTGCCAGTATAAGCACGAGAAAATGAGACAAAATTGATATTAATTAGGTAGTGAAGCTCCAATGCCGCTTCCGGTAATCAGTTAAAATTTATTAGATTAATCAGATTATACATTTATCGCTGAAATGCGTGAATAACTCAATTTAATCCTAAGTTTAATTTTAACACGTAATACTTTTGACGGTGTCGTGGGCATGGCCAAGCCCTATGGGCAGGGCAAAAAAACTATAAGTACATAAGTATTATAGCGCACGATCTCAATAATGAATACCTGTAAGTATAAGTAACATGTCAAAATCAGTCTTAAGATTTTTTATAAGTAATTCCACTGAATATGTAGCCGCCGTGCAGGTCAGGATCTCGTCGACTTAAATAAAACTTCGATTTATAATGAAGCGAAGTATAATCTTCCAAAGGGTACTGATTTACAAGGGTTCTTGTCAAAACGGTCCAATGTAGAAAAGTGGGTGTTGATAGTATGGAGGATGATGAAAGAGTGGTTTGCAATATTTGATCAGTACAAAAGGTTTAAATTTAAATGCTTCTAATTGGCCGCGATACAGATTATGTGGAGCGCTCCTATTGGTGCTTTTGAAAAGCCTCCGAATACTAGCCGAGCCCGACGGCTGCGGTTAGCTACTGCATTGATTTTTATATAATAATAAGTTGCATTCGCAACAGAATACATTAAGTAGGTACTAATTTTTTGTTGTGTTCAAGTATGTAAACTGAGTATGGTCCTTTTTAACTTTCTATGGTAAACTAAGTAAGGTACCTACTTGACGACCGGTCTGGCCTAGTGGGTAGTGACACTGCCTACGAAACCGATGGTTCCAGGTTCGAATCCCGATAAGGGCATTTATTTCTGTCATGAACACAGACAATTGTTCCTGAGTCATAGATGTTTTCTATGTATATACATAACTAAGTATGTATTTATATAAGTAAGTATGTATATACGTATGAATATCGTCACTTAGTACCCATAGTACTTAGCTTAGTTTGGGGCTAGGTCGATCTGTATAAGATTGTTCCCAAAATATTTATACTTATTTGTTTATACTCTACTGTAAATTAATAATACAAGGCCAACTAAAAAAGGGGGGGAACACTTATTATGAGTTTAAAAGATGAGGTTACCGAGGAAATGCAAATTTGTAAAAAGCTGTACAGGGCAGAAAGTTTTGAGATATGTGGTGTAAAAGATGTACCTACTAATGTTTATATTTGTTGTTGCTATAGGAGCCCTAAGGACTCAAACCTTGATGTGTTCATGAAGCAATTGGAATTGCTACTACAGCACCTTTTCAATAAAGAGGCTATTATTTGTGGCGATTTTAATATAAATATCCTCGTAGACAAAAAACAACGAAATGACTTTGTAAGTTTATTAAAATGCTACAATTTTAGATATCTTATAAATGACATTACCTTTAAAAGAAATGAGTCTCAGTCTTGCCTGGACAACTTTGCTACTAATCTACCAGACAATTTGGTTGCTTATACAGCTGTTGATCACAATGGGTTAGCTGATGGACATGCAGCTATTTCCTGTGGACTGATCAAGGGAGATGACAAATCTCATAGAAGCAATGATCCCCTGATTACAATAAACAGACGGGTCTTCACTGAAAATAAAATTCAGATGTTTAAACAAAAGTTAATTAATATAAACTGGAATGATATGGGTATAAATAGTTTCTGGAAAAAGTTCACTGTTATTTTTGAGCAAACTTTTACGAAAAAGAGGAAAAAGATTCCACTGAAAAATAAAATAAAAATTAAATGGATTACAAATGGTATTAAAGTAGCTAGCAAAATGAAAAGGTTCCTGTGTAATATAGACAAATCATCTTGCGATGTGTCTATCTTAGATTATCGCGGTAAATATTTGAATATTTTCAGGAAGGTTATCAGGCATGCCAAGAGATTAGCTGTTCAATTACAAATCTGTCAATCGAAATACTCATCTAAAGGGATATGGGAAGTTGTAAATAAAAGAAGAAATAAAAATCACACTAATAAGCAAAACGAGATAGTTCTTGATTTAAACGGTAAAATGGTAGGTAACACTCAAGACGTTGTGGACTGTTTCTCTTCACAATTTGACCACGGTACTATTCAGAGCACGGGCAACATGTCCTCCGCAATAAATTATTTAGAATATTGGAACGAACAACGTTACAAAAACATATCCTGGGAGCCCTTTTCATCATCAGAAATATTTAATATAGTCAGGTCCATGAAAAATAAAAAATCTTATGGTTATGATGAAATACCAATAACAGTAATTAAAGGTTGCGTGGATATAATTTCGAGTCCTCTTGCTTGCTGGTTTAATAAATGTTACGATGCCGGCGTATTTCCCGACCAGCTAAAAGTAGCGAGGGTAATACCGGTTTATAAGAAGGGTACAAAAAGTGATCCGCAAAATTACCGGCCAATATCACTCCTACCGGTACTATCGAAAATCTTAGAGAAACTAATGAAGTCCCGAATCTTGAAACATTTAAAAGACAATGCTATTATAAATTCTAAGCAATTTGGTTTTCAGGAAAAAAAGGGGACTACGGATGCCATCGAGTCTCTCGTGGGAGACGTTGTGTCGGAGCTCCATTGTAAAAAAAGAGTGGCGGGTTTATTTCTGGACCTTAGCACCGCTTTTGATTTGGTTGACCATGAAATACTTATGCGGAAATTAGATTTTTATGGTTTCAAGGGTCAACCCTATAAATTCCTAAACAGTTATCTAAGTAATCGGAAGCAATTTGTGGAGCTAAAGAGCCTTAACAATAATATTGAAAGTTCCGTTAGATCCAAGTTTGTTGCAGTAAAAAGGGGGTCCCACAGGGATCAATTCTAGGACCTATTCTATTTATCCTGTTTATAAATGATTTAGCCAACTATATTTGTAACACCATTCCCGGATGCCGAGTAACTGTCTTTGCAGATGACACCAGTGCGATTATTGCTGCAAACAGTATGTCTGAGCTTGCTGAGCTGACAACAAATGCATTAACGGCTTTCCAAAATTGGTTCAATATCAATGGCTTGCGTTTAAATACCGACAAGACGCAAATTATGTTATTTAAATCCAATTCTAAGAAAGCCGACAAACTTAATGTAGTTTTAAATAATGTTATGATAGATGTAGTTGATAGTGTCCAATTTCTTGGTGTACGCATTGATGCAGGTCTGAAATGGAAAGAGGAGTTAAATGCCGTTGAGCATTCAATTTCCTCAGCCTGTTATGCTCTGAGGAGCCTGAGAGAGGAACTCACTGTGGAACAACTTAAAGTCATATACTATGCGTTAGTAGAATCTAAACTTAGGTACAGTGTAAGGCTCTGGGGAAATAGCTTTAAGTATAACCTTGACAAAGCCTTGGTTGTTCAAAAAAGGGCTATCCGTACTATTGTACGCATTCCTCAATGGATATCCTGCAGAGAACACTTCCTGGAATTGGGCATTCTAACAGTTCCTTGCTTGTATGTACTAGTGTTGCTTACTGATTTAGTTAAAAATATAATAAAATATGAATCTATCGAAGAACAAAATTTGCGCCTACAAACGCGAACTAAAAACTTAACACGAAGTTTTTTCCCGAAACTCAAAGTTGCCCAGCATAGCACAAAACATCAGGCAGTAATAATTTTCAACAAACTGCCCCCTGATTTAAAATGTATCACAAATTATAAGGTATTTAATAGAAAATTGAAAGCCTTTTTATTGAGAGGATGCTTCTATAGTATTGACGATATCTTTGTGTGTGATACAATTAGTTAGTTATAAGAATTAAAGACATGACATGTAATAGGTTAAGTGTATTGTAAAAATTATAGTAATTTAATAGTATATTAGTTTAAGCAAAAAATGTATATAAGTAATTTTAATTTTAATGTATTTCAAACACAATATTTGTATTGTTTCTGAATAAATAATAAAAAAAAAAAAAAAAAATTAAAAATAAATTATGACAAAATTCTGTCTTTTCCCTTTTATATCGAATTTCAGTTTCTATCAACAAAAACTTACCATTTGTACGTATAGATGAGCCAAATATTGCTCATTGCAGCTCAACTTAAATAAATTAACAATTCGAAAAGGTCATGGAATCAGTCTGCACTTTAGTAAGTTATGTAAATAATGTTCAAATCACATCTATGAAATAACGCTTAAATGACTGAGTTTCATGCAGATTTTCGGCAAGTGTAAAATAGCTTAAATAATCATAAACAAATATTTTGTTACACGTTGGTAGATCCGATGGAGTATAATTAGCAATCAGAGTGCATTTGTTACAGAACGGCTCTGTTGCACGGTTCACCTTAACGTTTGACACATATTCGGTATATAAATACATGGTCGAATCTGCGCTTACACTCCATCGATAATTCGATATCCTGGGCGTCAAATTGGACTAAACTTCGCCGGTTAAATGCTTTGACTTTGAGCAAACGATCCTCGCCCATTTGACCGATATAATTTTGCAATCGAAGACAGGAGAAAATTATATACTATATTAGATAAGAACTTTTTATGGGCAATTTGTAGAATTGTGTAAATTTAATATTAAGTTCCATGATGAAAAAATATATTATTAAAAAGCGGCCAAGTGCGAGTCGGACTCGCGCATGAAGGGTTCCGTACCATTTAAGACGTATTAAAAAAAATCTACTTGCTAGATCTTGTTCAACATTTTACCACTTTGGACACACATTTAACCACTTTGGAACTGTCTCTCGCGCAAACTATTCAGTTTAGAAAAAAATGATATTAGGAACCTAAATATCATTTTTGAAGACCTATCCATAGATACCCCACACGTATGGGTTTGATGAAAAAAAAAATTTTTAATTTATTGACGTATTAAAAAAAAAACTACTCACTAGATCTCGTTCAAACCAATTTTCGGTGGAAGTTTGCATGGTAATGTATATCATATATTTTTTTTAGATTTTTCATTCTGTTATTTTAGAAGTTACAGGGGGGGGGCACACATTTTTTCACTTTGAAAGTGTGTCTCGCGCAAACTATTCAGTTTAGAAAAAATGATATTAGGAACCTAAATATAATTTTTGAAGACCTATCCATAGATACCCCACACGTATGGGTTTGATGAAAAAATTTTTTTTTAATTTTTATGACGTATTAAAAAAAAACTACTTACTAGATCTCGTTCGAACCAATTTTCGGTGGAAGTTTGCATGGCAATGTATATCATATATTTTTTTTAGATTTTTCATTCTGTTATTTTAGAAGTTACGGGGGGGGGGACACTTTTTACCACTTTGGAAGTGTCTCTCGCGCAAACTTTTCAGTTTAGAAAAAAATGATATTAGAAACCTCAATATCATTTTTAAAGACCTATCCATAGATACCCCACACGTATGGGTTTGATGAAAAAAGATTTTTTGAGTTTCAGTTCTAAGTATGGGGAACCCCCAAAATTTATTGTTTTTTTTCTATTTTTGTGTAAACATCATAATGCGGTTCATAGAATACATCTACTTACCAAGTTTGAACAGTATAGCTTTTATAGTTTCGGAAAAAAGTGGCTGTGACAGAATCGGACAGACAGACGGACATGACGAATCTATAAGGGTTCCGTTTTTTGCCATTTGGGTACGGAACCCTAAAAAGGATGTATTTTCGATTTTCTGTATTGACAAATTTATAAACTATTCCAAACTTAAAATATCCCTATTTTGTTTGTGTTTTTATAATAGGACTTGCGGCTGTGGTATGAATGTTTAAATATTAAAACGTAAAATGAACACAAAACACAACATTTTAGAAATGTATAATTGCTTGCTTTACTACAGAAAACATCAAAAGTTCGAATGACTAAATAAATAAAAAATAAATGAATATGAAGAAATAAAAAATAAATAGTTCTTGGTGAACTCGTAATTTGACGGTAATAAGTGGTGCAGCAAAGAGACGAATATCCTTACCACAAGTTTAACACTGACATATTCGCTAGATCGTCTGTGTAGTGTGTAAACTAACTCACAGTGCATCTCCCTCGTCCTGACATTGGAGCAGTCGCTAACGTTTAAGGCCGCGTAAAACTCATGGTGAGGGTACAAGACTTCAACTATTGATTACCCACCGTCGATACAAACTTGTAATCGAGGGGATTACAGTTGTGAAATTATGTAAATTTGGCCCTACCAGTGACCCTTTGGGTATCCCTGCACAACAAACTTATCTTTAACATTTCTTAAACCCTATATCATAATGGTTAGGTCCAATTTTGCAAAATTGGTGGTAAAGATGAGTTCATAGATCTAATGGTAGGTATTTATATCGCGATCGTTTGACACTTAAACATTGTTCAAGCGTTCAATTAATGGAATAGGTATAAGGTGGTATGTTAATTTTATTACGTAGGTATCTACGGTGTATCAAGTTTCAAACAGACTTTAAAATTAAAGTTTTTTAATGCTGTATCAGTTACTTTCTGCATCCATTGTAAAACCGTTTAATTGCATACTTGTACATTTTACATTAAAATGTTTTTGATGGGATAAACCTTACTTGAAATAGTGAATCGTACATACTTAATTTGACGACCGGTTTGAGCGGGTAGTGATCGTGCCTACGAAGCCAATGGTCCTGGATTCGAATTCCGGTAAGGGCATTTATTTGTATGATGAGATATTTGTTCCTGAGTCATGGATGGTTTTCTATGTACTTAAGTATTTGTATATTACATATATCGTTGTCTTAGTACCCACAACACAAGCCTCCTCGGCTTACCGTGGGACTTAGTCAATTTGTGTAAGAATTATTTTGTGTAAAAGCATTTATAAAATAATGACCAATTCACAAAGAGCACAGCCATAAATCAGCAACAGGCGTCGTCTTTGTACACAAATAATAAAGTGATCCGTAACAGACTACGTCTTTTTCAATACACAGTCATTTCATTTAAAAAGAACTGATTCGCTTCCGGTCCAAAAGTTCCCATTACACTATCAGCGTTTCCACTTTGTATAGCCAATAAAATCCTCTGCACCAGATACGACCCGGAGCGCGGATCACAGCCCCTATCCATAAGCCGGCGACTAAGTGGCTTTACAAAACCTTTAGCCTTTTGTTTAGTTTAGTTGTTTAGTCATATTTAATATTTTCATACAATTTTGACTTTTAATTATTATATTGTCACATTTTGTAATCGAAAATGCCTTGCAGAGTTAGGTTGGTCCGACTCTAAATACATACCTAGTTATAATAAATTCAATAAACATTATAATTCTTTCTGAATCGTACCGACATCGCTCAGCAAAATAACTATGTAATACATTGTAAATAATTGTATATACCCGTATAACTGTAATTGCATGAACATGTACTTATCGCAAATAAAAATAATCTGTATCTATTTATTAGCACCTAATTACAGACACGTATTTGTAAAGGGTATTAGTGGGCAATTGGGCATATTATATTCGCAATTTTTGAAATTATGCACGGGCATATTATATTGTGTAAATAATTTCGACATGCTTGCTCAACATGATGTATGAATGAACATACGTACTCCAGCAGCACTCGATGATTTAAACGTAATAAATTGCATAATTTCAGAAGCGTGACCAACAACCCTCTTTAGCTTTTTGAATGATCCACCCCACAATTCCCTGAATAATGATGCTTGGCCACGCGACCATTACTGATAAAAAATCTCGTCATCGCGGGTAACGACTCCCCAACATTTATACACGGTGTATACATGACGGAGCGCTCTAAACCGTACAGAAGCGTATAGATTTTTCACTTTTGCACCTACTGAGAGTCCATATTTGATTGTATGTTACAATAGATAATATTATGTATGTCTGTATGTCGTAGTAGGCTGTATGCTACACTAGATATTTTTACGTATATGTAGAAGGCACATAATTGTTTTGAAGCCTGAGGAAGTAAAAAAGTCATAGTAACTCTAATGTCACAACGCTTTCGTCGTAGCAAAGATAAAAAATGTTTAAGTTGTGTGATAAATAATCTAAAATTGCATCCTACTATATATTATTTTAATATTTCGTTTAATTAACTACAAAGTTAACAGTAACAATTCATTTTGTTTTGTAATGTATTTATAACATTTTTTTATACTTATAGGTACCTAAATGTAAAACCTATCCTAATACTTTCTCAAAACTTCAACGTAGAAATTCGTGATATTTCTGGTATATCATATCTAAATAAATCTTGAGTCATGTCTCAAATAATGCGTTCCGACAAGTATATATCGTACTTTAGCCACAACCCCTAGTACAAAGAGGAGTAAATAAAACACAAATTTCATACCTTTTTAATAAAAAAGTAATACAAAATTGTACACCTTAACACAGATATGTAACATGTATTTTAAATTACGAAAAAGCGTTAATCGCCATCAGTTTTTGGTTGGAACTTTACTGGAATATATAGCTAAAATATTTATAAAAGTGTAGTAAAGAGCAATAGTTCTCGGTGCTTTGTTACGTACATAATAGTAATTTTAATTAATGCAACGGGTACGTACTTAGTACGCGAGGTTTCTACTCTTTCGTGATTAACATTATTTATAATATACTATGATAACTTTTCATTAAAACTATAGCGAACATGATCGATTAAGCCATTTTAGAACTTTCACGATAAGTCTTCTTTGCTTAGTGAAAAGACGCTTGTTATTAACATAATGCCAATTAAAAAGCCCCTCTTCAAGGTTGTCTATTATTACAGATGGATAGCTACGGAACCCACAACTGAACATGGCCAGACATGCTCTTAGACGGATTTTTTTATTCAATAGCCCAGTATTTAGTCTACCACTTTCACCTTATATCCACCCACTCCGCCACGCTACGTGTTACGGCCCAATTCAAAAAATGCTCATTAAGATGTCACACTGATACAATACCGATCTGTCAGTGCAAAAGTAACATATTATAAGCATTGTTCGAATACGGCCGTTAGCTTAGCTACAGCTCTGCACACGCCTCCCAAATGGCAAATCAAAAACGTATTTACCTAAATAAATTCAATTACAAGGAAATAGTGTGCCTACATCTACCTGCCAATTGTATTTAAACTGTCATGAGAATAGCCATAGTACTTGCTAGACTATCCGAAGCATGTCCCACGAAGTTACTAAAAAACGTAAGTGAAAACTTAAAATAAATTTGATTTAGTGTTGATATTTAAAAGAAAGATTTGAGATGACTATCGGCCCGATTCGAAGAATGAAGAAGAAGAATTTGTATGTCGTACAAACAATTGTACGGCATACAAACGATATTTTGTTTGTAATTGACAGAAGCAGGTCGATTCGGGCAACCAATGTCACTTAGACGTTAGAAATATCGTTGATTGGGATAACAGCGGAATCGCAATAAACGTCAATTTTGACATGTCGTTTAGTTATCGATTTTTTAAAGATCTTACCAAGATCTTAAACGTGTCTTAATCATTCTTCGAATCGGGCCGTATATTATAGGTTGTACAGTCAGCATCAAAAATAGCGGATGAAACAACGCGCCAAAAGTATCTGATATTCCGGATAACTTTTCCAAATATACAACAATTTCTAAAATTCGCATTCAAAAGTATATTTTTTACGGTCTTAGTTGTTCTATATTAAAGACATCACTTTTTGTTAAGCTGTTACAGAATGATACTTATGAAGCGTTATTTGATCCGCTACTTTTGATGCTGACTGTACTAACCTATTTAGATACATATTTTTATAATAATGTTGCAGAGAGGCGTGTTATGTTTTGTATCAAAATTAAAATATTATATTCATCTCGTATAAAAAAGCAGAATTTTAAATTATAGGTTTTCACCTACAGGCTCTAATTCAAATGTTTTATTTAATCTCATAAACATCATATTGCAAAATGACCAATCAATACATAATATACAGGTTGATTCATGAGACGCGAGCAGGACTAAGCCTACACAATCACGCTTTTCTTGTTATTTAACGTTTTATTAATGATAAATTTGATTATCTACAATCGTGGATGTGGCTACAACACATAATTAACAAAGATAAAACCTCTTTAACCGTTATGACAGCAATTGGATTATGAAGAAAATAAAATGTCCTTGAATGAGAAACGATTTTTTCAAAAGTAAACAGACTTCGATGGCATTCAATTTGTCACTCGTTATGGATAAAACAAAGCGTGTGACCATGAATGTCGTTTTTTTTAATAGTTAAAAATAAATTAACGTTAATCTCACAAATACTTGTATGAAACTGTTGCTTATAACTTACTGAATGCGCAGGCTTGATCCTGCTCACGTCTCCTGAATCACCTGTTTATGACTGAATGACAATATACAAGGTGCCCACGAGGAACCCGAGAGATTTTGACCACGCATTTCTGAAGCCAAAAGAAGGATTTTTTTTAATAAATGTTGTTAATGAAATATTACCAAAATAATTGTTTTTCGATTGTTTGTATGTATTTCTACATAGAATGTAAACTCTATTTGTAAAACTGTAACTCAAAAATAATTTGAACTTATTTTATAAAACCTATTTTTGCAAAATGTTACTTGTCACTTTTTGACATCTATCATTAAGGATATATGGATTAGGTCCCGTAGTGACAACATCGTCATCAAAAAGGCGTTTTGTACTAAGTAACAATAAAAATTTGTTTTAGTTAACTCTGAAATTAGGTGTATTCCAAAAAAGTTTCTAGGATATTTTTGTCTTTAAACAAAATCAGGAATATACCGTTAAAATCTCTTGCAATGCTCACGGGCACCGTGTATATGATTGTAGAGTTTATTTAAAATAAACGTTAAGTACTTATTGCAAATCTTCTTATGATAAATTAGTAGTTTTAATCGAATTTATTTCATGAAATCATGCATTTTGTTTTTATGCAAATTGTTTCGTATGTTATACGTTATTAAAATTATTCAATTTGTTTGTACGAAAATTTAACAGCATTTATTGCAGATATTTCAATTTATAAAACGAAAAAGCCTTTGATGTAGATAATAATATGAGATATGCTGTGTTTTATTTTAATGATTTGACTATAAGTATAACATCGACAATCGATATACATAAATCCAACGCCATTTTTTCATTCATCAATGATTTTTTTATGTTTAACGTCCCAAAACTCCAATATAATATTTTAAGGTTCAATGTAAAAGTTTTTTCAATGAAAAACATCCGAAAATGCAAAAAGCAATTCAATGTACCCTTTTCCCTTTTGTTTTATTTGGCAAGCCCGATAAGCTATTAAATGAGGATGTCAGCGAAAGAGTGATAAATTAAAATTCGATGTTGTTTCATCACAGTTGCTTTAACTTTCAACGATGACAACGACCAAGCGTGTTTTTTCATGTCTGAAAAGTACAAGTTCAATGAACAAAACATTATGCATTTATAGAAATAAATACGGAATAAAAACACGTAATATCCATTTATTACAAAATCATTCGTTTATTAAATATATGGTCACTCATGTATTTTAAGTCGAAAATATGAAGAAAAGAAAAGAAGTTAAATGCAAATGTCTGAATCTCACGGAAATTTTGTTATTAGAAGAAGTAGATTACAGGACGCGAAGGCGTTTTTTGATTAATGCTTGATTTCATCAATCAATACTCAAATATTCCAGCAAATATATAAATATTTAGAGTATTAGGAAATAGTTCTTAAAATAACAGATGTGTAAATTGTGACAAAACGACGTGCCCCGCATTTGAGTCACTGACAGTGTCAAAACTGACATATATGCTATCGAGAACGTAATTTACTTTATTTATATCGCGCTCGCACTTATATGCGAGTACGAGCGAGATGCATAGAAAGTAAGTTACCTTCTCGATAGCGTTTATGTCAGTGCCGAACTGTTGGCAGCCACACTAAATCATTATGTCGCTGCTCATCCGCGTACATTACGCGGTAAAGCCCGATTTACACATTGATAAGTGTTAAGTGCGAGTTCATACATTTACTACTTGAGTACTCACACTTAACACTAAACAATGTGTAAATCGGGCATTACTCCTGCTAAAAGTTGAACAGACAGTCAGTAGCTAAAAGTTTTAGAGAAGTATTTCTTTATAATACACGTATTTATTCGGTCTATTCCTATTTAGAGATTTACAGAACTATTTTATTTTACATTAAAAACAATTTTAATTGCCATTAAGAGACAGTTTTTATCACGATGGACGATAATTCTAGCTTAAAAATACTAGGACTAGCCATAAATTCTTTTTTTCTTGTAAAGAGCGAATAATGTTGTCAATAATAAACACAACACAAAACACATGAGATTATCGCTAGAAATTACAATAGAATATTATATAGGGTGGTTTTTGGTGCAAAATTAAAACAATTACCATAACAAAACCTCTTATATAACATTATCTGACAAAACATTTACAATCTCCCTAAAAACAGTAAGTTCTAGACTCGTCATCGATCGCCTTATCATCACGTCGTCAGCCGTAATAATATTGAGAATTTGAAAACCTATTCAAACTTTTTGGACTAACTACTACCTCGTGATCCATTTCTACATCTTCTTTTTCCCTACTTGCTTCTCTACTGAGCCTCCCAGCCGCAACTTCTCTGTACTGCGGAGGGACGTAATCTAAATTACCGTACATACTGGCGCCGGCACAGGGGTATATGGTTGATAAGGGTCTCATAGCGCGTAACGTCCCTTTACTGCCAGGCACGTCCCTATATAATATCATGTCCGGATGTACGGGGTCGTAGAAAGTGCCCGACATGTGCGTGACGTCAATGTCATTGTCGATGTCTGAGACGGCATCGTTGAACACGTTGGGTGTTTCGGCTATGAACATGTCGCCGTTTTTGGAGTTTCTCGTATTTTTTCTTATAATATAGCAGCGTACTGCGATGAGCAGGACGATAAAGATGATGAAGAGTAGAACGCTTATGCCAACATAAATTGCGATATTTCGTGATGTCGGTGACCCTGTAAAGAAATACAGCTCTTAATTGTTTGATTTATCTATTTTCTAATATAATGTATAACTTTACATGATATAAATAACATATTCTTCATGATATAAATAAGACTATCCATGTAATCAAGTTAGAAATTGTGCGTCAATTAAGTTTCCTTAAATACAGAGAAAAAATCTATAACTTAAGTAGTTAGTTTTTCAAAAGATAAATCTGTCCTATTTATGAGAGTTTTTCCTTGGACTAATAAAGTTTTTCAATGAATTGCTAATAACAAATATGAGTTGGTTTTCACTGAAAAGTAATCATTACTTACAGAAAAAATAAGTAAAAGAAATATCCTATACATAATTTACGGAAGTGATCGGGATATGGACATCAGGATTTAAGCGACAGAGATTCATTTAACATTTTTGTATTTACTAATGATATCTTCTTGAAAATTTATGTATGCACCTATTTTATACGAGTATTAAAGTTTATTTTATTAATATATATTAGATATAAAAAAATTGTTATATTATTTTATAGTTCAAATTAGTTACACAGCGTTACAGTAGGTATTACAGTGGAACCGCGATAGCACAGATTTCAAGGAACATCCCAAAAACTTCGTGTTGGCTGGTTTTCGAGTAGGTAATAGAAGACACCGAAGTAGGGAGGATGTTTAACGTTTTTGTTCGTCTTAAAGAGGTTTCAAGTTACAGAGGTAAGACGTATGAAAAATTCGTACAGCGAGGATTTTGTTTTATCGAGGTTTGAGTTATCGAGATTCCTATTACCAAGGCACTGCGAAACTACATAACAAATGAAAAAACAAAGAATCAAAATATTTAAACAAAACATATTAGCTATTCCGCAAACTTACTAAACTTATATAATTAAACTAGGTTAGCTTCAAACTTTAAGATAAATTTACACTTAAGGCGCGGTACCTAAGTATATAGTAAAATGCGCTAATTTTAAATCGATATTTACAGGCTTATACTAAGAATATAGTCAAGTGAGTGGTAGATAGTTTGGCTTACGGATTTGCCAAGAAGGCAATCAACAGAGAAGAATGGCATCGTGTTATGAAGTTCATTACCAAGCACTAAAATGATGGAAACGACCACTTCTGCCAAGAGTCGTCTTTGTTTACTGTCTAGTTATCCTATAACTCTATAACGTTAAGATGATAGTAGAAGACAGCTTCGCCATCTGGATATTGGCTATATGGAAAATAATTTTACTCAATTATAAGCCATGGCTAAGGGGCTTTCGTTTGTATTTTTTAGATTTTCTGATTCTTTTCTATTATGTTAATATCCAGAGATGAAAATGGGACTTCGTGTTTATGGAGAAGCGGTCACATGACTTCGTCCCCTTTCTTCTTTATAATTATAAAGTTATCGTAATGTTGAATATACCATACGCTAGATGAAAAAAATCTAGGTTTAACTGCATTTTAAAATCAATTTCGCCATTTCATCTCTCACGCCCTTTGAGTTTACGGTAGGTTAGTCGATAAAATATGATTATCTTAACTTCCCAATTACCTGTATTGACTATTGCAGTCTCTTCATGTTTTGTAGCAACTGGATCGGTAGTAGTCGTAGCTGGCGTGCTGATGACCCACGGCGGCTGGACGGCTGGGTTCACCATGGGAGTCGCGTTTACCTCATTCCATCTTTCAGAGTTCACTAAATCAAACCATACAAATTTAGCATCTGAAACATTAACATGCGTCTTTTTTGTCGCATAAATAGTGTTAAGTTTTAATTTTATAAAATGGATATGTATGTTAGTTTATAAGCTATTTGTAATATGAGCGTTGCTGTCTGAATCAAATTTTAAATAAATAAAATGAATAAATAAATAAAAGCAGCTTAAGATTAGGTAAGAATGCTGAGATAAATATTCACTTAAGTGATAGAGACAAATAGATAGAGACAGATAGAAAACATATATTAAAGAACAATATAGGTACAAAATGCGAAAATATAGAAATAAGATTAAAAAAATCAACTAAGTACTTCGTGCCATACCAAGCACAAGGTTACTACAAACGTTCACCAGAAAACAAATTAAAATTGACACAAAAACACAGACAACGGTAGCGGCATGAAGACGAGACGACGCGGACACGGTGAGGGCTTCGGAACGGTTGTATAATTCCAGAGTGTCGGAATTCGGTTCAACTGAAAAGCAGGCAAAATAAGAGACTAAAAAAACAAAGTAAGAAAGAAAAGAAGAATATAAATGAAGCAAATACAGACACACACACACACACACACATACACACACACACACACACACACACACACACACACACACACACACACACACGAAATCATTTTGAATAAAATGAAATAATGTACCTAATATGATACAAAAACAGTCGCATATCGGTACAGACATACCTGTATTATCGTATAACTCGGAAGCGGCTGAATTCAGAACCCCATTCATGGTCTCGTCCGTCTCTCGAGCGGACTCATACTGCTCTGTGAGAACGCCCAGAGGCACTGCAACAACAAATAGGAGGAAAATGTTTTCAATGGGACTTAAACCTTTCACTTCGCTAACCAAAAGGCGCGTCCGTCCGGGAAGATGCGGAAGCTATGGAGGTTTTTGTACTGGGTTCCTCGTTATATATATATAGACAGGTCAAAATTATTGATGATAGGATTTATCTGATTTTTAACTGGGAAGGTAATTAATCCACTAAGTAGTAAACCAGATAAATAGAAACCATTAATATACCTATAATTTAATAATGTTCTTTGGCTTAATGACCAATGTCACCTTCTAAATAACTGCTAAAGGAAATAAAAAAAATCGTAGAGGGCGTGTGTGGTTTAAACTTGAAGCTGCAGGACCCAACGCTCTTCGAACAGAGCTATATTTATGGGGTTTACTTAGGTACATACAAAACATTCAGCGTGGTCCTACGCTATAAGTCAGGCTCTGACATTGTCCTAACAGCGAGCTGTAAGCTGTAGTTGTAGTAGCTTGTAAGTTTGGCGAACCTAACATAAGTTTAAGATGTAATATACTATTTTTGAAAATAAATTTAAAAAAAAAGCGACTAATGTTAATCGTGACTCTACATAGCGATTATTTAAGAAGGCAGCATAGTTGAATTTTGAAATCTTTGTCTTGCTTGGGTCTCAATAGGTGCATTATTTTGCTACCCAGATAATCACACACATGTTCACCATACCAAAATCTAATCTAAATGATTACTATGAAATTGTTAGGTACTTATCATTAAAAACTATCTCTCTAAAGTCCAACGTATCAAAATAACGAGAGAAAACCCATTAAATTACTTTGCACCCTAGAGGACAAAATGCAAATCTGGTTTCAAATAATAATAGGGTTGTACCGCTGAGGACGTCGCTGGCACACTTACAAGTAACTACTGACAAAACCAATTTTTGCAGCAAATGTGCAGCCAAACCATCGTCGGTGTAGGTCAGCAGCACTCCTCCGACATAAGTAACTGTAAATTATGGCCACAGGCGGTCCGGCTAGTTCGTCGCACTTAGCGTCGAGTTCTGTGCACCGCCCGGCTTCAAATTAATTATTTCAGATTATTGAATTAAGTAAACAAATCAGTGAAGTCCTTATTTAAGTTAAATGATAATTTTATATGACATGGCTATTAACTAATAATACATTATTCCATGAAATGTAAATGACCGTTAGTTACTTATTACTAACTAGCTATTGCCCGCGACTTCGTAAGTTCGTACGCGTAAATTTGTATGTAGATGGTTATATATTCTTCATGAGCGTAGAACATTATGCAGCAAAAGATTGCAGTAAGGACGGTTAATCATTTCTTACTAATTATACAATGCATGAGATTTGTCTGTCCCATCCCAACCAACGAAGTTTCTAGATCCTAACTAAAAAAATCTCTCGATGTAATCCCTGTCAACTCCTTTGATAATTTTGAAGCCCACTATTAAAAAAAAACTTCTCTCCCGATGCAAATTTTCAACCCTTTTTCATAGATTTTGGGGATTAATACAAACTTTCAACCCATTTTAACTCCCTTAGGGAATAAATTTCTAAACACGCTGAAATCACTTTTCTTGTTAGGGTTCCGTACCTCGAAAGAAAAAAAAGGAACCCTTATAGGATCACTTTGTTGTCCGTCCGTCCGTCCGTCTGACTGTCAAGACCCCTTTTCTCAGGAACGCGTAGAGCGATCAAGCTGGAATATATATCAAATACTCAGGTCTACTGTCCATTGGAGCTGGAATAAAATCAAACTTCTAAGCCAACGCAATCAAAAGATACAGCCGTTTAGGCCGCAAATTTCCGCAAATTTTCGACACTTTCAAGGAAATCAAAACCTACAGGGTACTTCCATGAACTCAGAATCTTAAAATTTGAGACACAGATAAAGGAAAAATTGCGAAAACCGTAAACTTTTAGTTACATCATATAATAAAAATATTTTTAATAGTTGATATGACTCGATTGTCGTGATGGGTGAACTTTTACTTATATACCTACAGGTTTGTACGGAACCCTCCCCTAGAGTCCGACTCGCACTTGGCTGGTTTTTTTCGAATTGTGTCTTTTCAATACATTTTAAGTTCACTATACACAAAAAAAATCGTTTCCGATGAAAACTTTCAACCCCTTTTCACAAACTTAGGGTATGAATTTTCAATAACGCTGAAAACAATTTTCTTCTATTTTAATATAATACCTTTTTACATAGTTTCAAGTTCCTAGCTCAAAATTAAACTTGAAGCCCATACATACATTCACCCCCTTTTTAACCCCCTTAGGGGTTGAATTTTCAAAAACGTCGAAATCACTTTTTTTTGTAATCGGCTAGCCTGCCTTTCTAAGAAGTTTCAAAGTATTTGTAACGGATTCAAACTTTCAACCCCTTTTTAACCCAGTTAGAGGATGAATCTTTAAAAACGCTGAAATTGTTTTTCTTGTATTTTAATAATATTCAAATGCCCAAAGTTACAAGTTCGGTACTCGAAAAACATTGTGATTTCCATACAAACTTTCAATCCCTTTTTCACCACCTCGAGAGATGAATTTTCAAAAACGCTGAAATCATTTTTCTTCTCTTTTAATAAAATACTTTTCTACGAAGTTTCAAGTTCCTCACTTGAAATAAAATTTTAACCTAATACGAACTTTCAACCCCATTTTAACCCTTTTAGGGGATAAATAAATATAAATAAATAAATAAATATTATAGCACATTACACAAATTGACTAAGTCCCACAATAAGCTCAATAAGGCTTGTGTTGGGGGAACTTACTTAGACAAAGATATATATAATATATAAATATTTTATAAATACTTAAATACATAGAAAACACCCATGACTCAGGAACAAATATCCATGTTCATCACACGAATAAATGCCCTTACCAGGATTTGAACCCGGGACCATCGGCTTCATAGGCAGGGTCACTACCCACAAGGCCAGACCGGTCGTCAATAAAAAAACGCTGAAATAAGTTTTTCTCCTGTTTATTATATTACCTTTTTAAGAAGTTTCAAGTTCCTTACTTATTATAAAATTTGAACCCCCAGACAAACTTTCATCCCCTTTTAACCCCCTTAGGGGTGATATTTTTAATAACGTTCAGTCAATGTTATTTTGTTATCTTATATTATGCCTTTATAAGCAGTTTCAAAGAATTTCTAATGTACTCAAACATTCAACCCTTTTTTAAGCCTGTTAGGGGATGATTTTTAAAACCACTGTAATTACTTTTCTTGTGTTTTAATAATATCCTCATGTACAAAGTTTCAAGTCCCGCACTTATAAAAAAATTTAATGTCCATACAAACGTTCAACCCCTTTGTCACTACCTTAGGGGATAAATTTGCAAAATTGCTGAAATCTTCTTGTATTCTAATAGTATATATTTTTACGAAGTTCGAATTCCTAGCTTAAAATAAAACTTGAACCCCATACAAATTTTCATCTCCTTTTTACCCCCATTAGGGGATCAATTTTGAAAAACCCCTTCTTAGTGGATACTAACGTTGTGAAAAATTCAGATCTCTATTCAGTCACTTAAATCAACGCCCAGCCCAAACCGTTGGAAATAGAGATCTGAATTATATAGATTATTATGTAGAATTCTTCGGGCATAACTATTTTGAAGTTACATTTGTATTGGCCACGATTCAAGGAAGTAAATTATACAGGGTGATTCAGGAGACGTGAGCAGGATCAAGCTTGAGCATTCAGTAAGTTATAAGCAACTGTTTCGTAGCAGTATTTGTGAGAATAACGTTCTTTTATTTTTTACTGTTCAAAAAAAAATGTTTTAATTTATTTACGCCATGTATGGTCACCCTCTTTGTTTTATCCGTAACAAGTGACAAATTGAATGTCACCGAAGCCTGGTTACTTTTGAAAAATCGTATCTCATTCAAGTGTGACATTTTGTTTTCTTCATAATCAAAGTGCTGTCATAACGGTTAAAGAGGTTTTATCTTTCATAATTAAGTGTTGTGTGTGTTGTGTGTTGTGTTGTGTTGTGTTGTGTGTTGTGTCCATGATTGTAGATTATCAAATTTGTCCTTCCCAAAAAGTTAAATAACAGAAATAAACCGAGATTGTTTTACTTAAATATGATGATGAACGGTTCATTAACATTTACTGATTGTGTAGGCTTAGTCCTGCTCACGTCTCATGAATCACCCTGTAGGTATTTTTATCATCACCGAAAAACAGAAAATAACAATAAGATTTCTTTAATCGCCTTTCCAACCCATATTTTGAGTTTATTTTAGGGAACATTCCGTTTCTCACAACTCAGCATACATATATTATCTTCCAAAATATTTCTCAGCAAACATAAAAACTTAAATATCTTAAAAACGGAAAAGAAAAGCAAAACTTGCGCTCGTAAAACATCCAGCTATTGTGTACCAACAACTCGAAAGATGCAAACAGAATGTGTTACTTACTGAGTTAGTTTCAAAGAAGTTGAGCTAGGTATTTGAAAACAACCACGCTTCCTTACCACTTTTCGTACTAACAATCCAGAAAACACACACACACATACGAGTATGTACGCTACACAGATAGGTCAGTCTCAAAACAATTACGCCTGTTTCCTCTTGATATTCCAATATACATATTCTTCATAGTTGTTTGAAATAGGTGGCATAGGTAGTTATTTATTTGGAATATTTTTAAAACAAAATGTTTCAGTGGATAACACTGACCCAAAGTAGAGTCGGACTAAGATAACAAAGTGTAAGAATGTCATCTCTATTGTCAAATTCCTGTGAAATTATGTCGTTTATAATGACGCTCTCTCACTTTGTTCTATTGAAATCAGAGCAAAATTAGCTTTTACGGACTTCATTATAGTTTTCTACGAGAGTGACGTATCTGTTTCAGTATCATCTGTAAAAAGTATGAAGTAGGTCAAATATGCATACTTTTTGCCAAAGAAAACAAAGAAACTAAGTAAAAAATGTTACGTTGAGTTCGTAAATTACTGACATGGCGACTTTTACGTTTTGATCACTCTTGCGTTCTGGATAGAATGGTAAAAGAAAGACAAGTGTCTTTGTCGGATAAAGGATAAGGTTATAGCACACGTTCGTCCAGCTTGGACGCTGTGAACCATCCATCAAAGTCACGTTTTTTGAAACTGACCTTGCCACTCACTTGCGGATCGCTGAAATCGTCAGATTATTGAAATGAACGATTTAACAAGTAATGAATCCACTAAATCTTATTCTGACGCTTTCGAGTATTTCTGATGATCGATTTTTTTAAATATTCTGACGAGCTATCTTGGATGTGCGGTTCTGTTTTAAGAACTCAAACATGGTGGAGGTACTCAAGGATGAAGGTAAGTATTCCCCTTATTTTAATCTGATGAGCTCGAGTAACTTCAGAAATCCCCTCTTAGGCTCCCCTAACATTAATAAAATAAGACAAATGGGATACGCAATTTATGAGCACTGGGGCCTACCGCGAAAACCAAAATTTGCAAATTGCGGGGATTTTTCTCTTTTACTCTCACTAAGACGTAATTAGAGTGACAGAGAAAAATGCCGCAATTGACGAACTTCGATTTTCGCGGTTATAGCCTTGATCACAGACATTTTTCAGAACTAGATACAGATATTGGGAAAAAAAATAGACCAAATTCATAACATGAATTGTCCACGTTTAAGCGGATGTCACACTGACGCCGCATTTCGTTGCGGCGTACGGAGCGACGAATTCGCGTGAAGCGATAACGCACAACCGTGAATTTTCTTCGTATCTTCGTCCGAAGTTGCGGTGCACGACGAACCGCGTTCATTTTCGAACGTCGGGGTGATCATTTGTTAGTACAATTGAAAAGGAATTTATTCAAAACACTGCGCCGAATTTTAGTTTGGGTTTTATATAATCAACTCAAAAAACGCAGAAGATACTGGGTACATCCCTATTTACAAGCCAGACGCATACATTAATCTTTTGTAAGAGATTTTGAAGATTTAAGGCAACACGAAGAATTTTTTTTGTAACTGCACCCGAATGTCCATTTTTTTCTTTTCTTATCATCTATCGAGTCATATAGGGGGTCGGTAAATATATTTACCACCTCCTCCCATTGTCTTGCTTTTTGCACACGATCACTGTACGCTTCACATTTCATATTCCAAATTACTGGACGGCTTTTAATTTCAAAAATAAACTTATCTATATCGAGAATATCGAGATCTATTCCGATCACGTCCTATTTGCACAAAAATCAGGACGGAATTGCGGAGTTCGGTGTGGCATACCCCCCATCTCGCACCGTATCGACGTCCGAAGGTGCGAACCGTCTTGCGGTTCACACCTTCGCACTGAGACGCGGAGCCACTGTGTTATATCATGCGGTTTTTGTATACAAATATAGATTCTGCAGTACTAAACTAAAAACCGCAGCACCGTACGTCGCTGCGAAGTGCGGAGCAGTGTGACATCTGCCTTAGTCTTATGCAGTTTTCATAGATATTACCACAGAATAAATAATAGTAAGTACCTATTAGAGAAAGACAGATGTTTGTTTGGATAAATAATTTCCATCAATAAATAAGTAAATTTATTTATTCTTTCAACCTTAGTGACATTAAAGTACAGGTAAAAGTGACAGGGATCTCATTATTCTTTTTTTGAACTTTTTAAGGGGAGACAGTGGTCATTTTTCCATACTAACGTTCTCAGCATTTTCGTCTCTGGATTTTGGCCCTAGATGAATACTTTTTGTTATATTTTATTTTAATATTAGGTACCAGTACCTCTGCCTGCACGTGTACATATAGTGTAGATATCATTATGGTGTCAAGCAGCCGTTCATATATTATCAATATTATCATTAAATGTAAATAGAATGTAAATAATATTTAGATGTTAAAGTAATAATTTTGCATGCCCATATTGTCAACGAGATGTGCTGAACGTATCAGGGGCGGCGGCGGCTCCATACAACTCGATTTCCACCGGCTTGCCTAAAATTTATTGCTACATAAACCAAACTTCTATATCATCATTAAAATTAAAATATATCCATAATGAAAACACTACGTATTACATTACCTTGGAATTGATAACACGATTTACAAAAGCACTAATCATAGCAGACGCGCGAAGTGAAGTTAAGCTTGACTATTCATTCATGCGCCACTACACAGATACGAAAACTCACGCACACGCTCATAAAGTTTGCTATAGAGAGTCCACGCGAATGAGCTTCAAAGCCACTCGGTCTTGTATCGGGTTATTAATTTCAATAAAAACCTTAAACGTAACAGTATAAGGTTTATATTGGAAAAATGCACGCACATATTCATAAAGTCCGCGAGTACTGAGGAGCCTACCGTGAACACCGTAATACGTAAATTACGGGTAACTTTCTCTTTTACTCCAATAGCGTAACTAGGGTACGCGGTAGGCCTTCTCTACACGGCCGCGATAACGTCAGTTATATTAACATGCTGCTTCATTTGAATTTAAACCTTAAATACAAACAGGTAAGATTTATATTGGAGTGTATTATTTCACAATTTTGAATGGAGTGGCGTTTGCCGCGCGAATGCTTAATATTGCCATACAAAAACTTTGAATTGAATAAATGGGTAAAATTGTACAGTATTTTGCTATCATCAATACCAATTTTTGTAAAAATTTAAAAAAAAAGATGAATTTTAATAGAAAAATCCAAGAATTTTATGTAGTCTCAAGTTTAATAATTTGATAAAGAACGTTTCTTCAAAGAAAGTGTTGTTTGTAGGTTTGTAGTAATAAGTTTTAGAATTTGTGTGTTTGTGAACACTCCCGTCCCGGTTGTTACCAAGGCTTGTTGTTATTATTAGTTTTAAATGTTTTTATGTGATTTTACTTAGTTTTGTGCACAAATTTATATATAAAGTTACTAAACCTATAAAGTTACTAAAATATTTTGTATTATACACTAACTGCAAAAGGCAGCGCCCAAGGACACACCTAGCGCAAGCTTGACTTTTGTCATGAAAAAAAGTACATAATGTTAAGGTGTTTTTTTTCGTTCCGAGTTGCCTAGCCAGAGTTTTCACGCGCCGCTACTGGAACGTATAGAAAATGTTACCATCTGCGGCGGTCAGCAAAATATTACCTGCGCGTGTCGATAGCATGGTAGAGATTATCGCGCGCGCGCGTGGGAACGGAAACTTTAGAGAAACGTGGTTGGGTGAGTAAAAGGTACCGATGACGGGTAGACTTAAACTGATTTATTCCGTATTGACTAAGTGTTTATATACAGTTGAGTGATCGTCATTTTACACCCTTAATCTACGCCATACAAACATTATCTGAATTAGATCAGCGCGTGCGAGAATCTCTACCATGCTATCGACACGCGCAGATAATATTTTGCTGACCGCCACACCATGTAATTTGTTGTACCACATTTCAAGCAAATAAATATATTTCTATTTCTACGTTTTGCTTTCTTTAATATTCTTGATTATATAAGAATTAGGTTACTTTAAAAATAGCTAAAAACGGCCAAATAAATGCGCCGTAAAAAGACACCTAGTAGTATACAAAATTGGCAACAACAAACGCAAAAATCAAAACAGTCAAACATATATTTTTTCTCATTCCCTTCCCAAAATTTCGTTACAATTAGTTAAGTTTTAGAGGAGGAAAATGACGAGAACGAAACCTCTATTTCTGAGATTTTACGCAGGATTTTTCGCCTAAGCTGCAGTTGTCCTTATCGCACTAATTTTAGGAGCCATCCCTGTCAGCACGACGGCGATATTTACCTAAAATTCTCAAATTTGAGAAAAGCCTCAGCAGGTATTTTCTCTTAATTCATTATTATAAATTGCTAACTGATGAATTCTTTATAAAAAATGAAAAGCTCTTAATTGCAGCTAATCACAATTTAAGAAGTAATTAACTGCTGCGCAAAATTTAACCCCTAGGGTAAATGTGCCAGTAAAATAAATTTCGGCCTCTAAATCCCGGTGAGAATTTCATCAAACTCGATTATTTATTTAACACTTTTTTGTCTGGAAGACATTGGCATTTTACCTCATTCTTCCCTTTGGAGCTGTATTATAACATAATAGAAAATTAATATGTAATAATCTTATGCAATATTAACCTAAATTAATCATAAATGGATCAGAAATTGGTATAAACCGAAATACATGTCAAATACGATAGAAAAAGTGACCAGCAAGGCCTTTTGTACCCAGAGCTAGGAAATCGGGATTTGAAAGAAGGCAGGTAGGTATTTGTCGTCTGTAGGTAGGGCCGATTTTGACCCTTTTACGTAGTTTGAAGTTCGTAGCTTAAAATAAAATTTGAACCCCGTACAAACTTTCAACCCCTCTTTAACCCTCTTGGAGATGAATTTTTTAAAACGCTGAAATGACTTTTCTTGAATTCTTATAATATGTTTTTATACAACTTTTCAAGTCCCGCACTCAAAAAATGTTTGATCTCCATACAAACTTTTAACCCCTTTTTCACCACCTTAGGGAATAAATTTTGAGAAACGCTAGAAATTAATAACTTGTTTTTAATGATTATTTTTTTATACCACGACGGTGGCAAACAAGCATACGGCCCGCCTAATAAAATATGTATACAATTTCAGGTTCCTAGCTTAAAATAAAACTTAAACCCCATCCAAACTTTTACCGCCTTTTTAACCCCCTTAGGGGTTGGATCTCTCAAAATCGCTTCTTATTTCTTGTACACATCACATCATAAATATATGTAATCTGATCTGCAAATTTCAATTTTCTAACATTTGTAGTTGCTCTGCGTTTATGAGTCAGTCAGTCAGTCAGGACACGTGCATTTATACATATTTAATTACATCAAACATTATACGTTTCGAACGCCTTGAAATTGATATTATACCAAAAGTTCGTATACAGTGTGTATATCTGATATATCCGCAAACATAAATTAAAAGACGTAGGTTTTAGTGCTATAAAACTATCAGAGCATAATCAATTTTTGATTTCTTTTTGAGCGGCAATGTAATTCGTACATCATAGTCAGTTGTGACACTTTTGATGTCACGTCACTAAATGCGACGTTTTTAGTTAAAACAAAGTGATATGTTGATGATTGCTTGCTGAATTATTTTACATGGAAAAATAAAAGTCATCTGTTTCTTATATAACGTATGAAATTGTATTAATTAAAGCTTAAACAAACTACCCTTTGGTTATGTGGTCGTATCAAAATACACGCTGCACGAGACGTAGAAGTAAAACATTGATTTTGCATTACCAATTTGAAGTCACCCGGTATTATTAACATTGAAGCCGAGTTTACTAAGAATCGGATATTAATATAATATCAAAGTTTCATATGAGAAAACCTTACGTCTGAAACCAATTTCTAAACTGTCACTCTTTTTCCCTACAAGAGAAAAATTCAATGTTAACACAACCGCATTGAATTTTCCTTGAAATCCCGATGGTTGTCGATGTGACACGTAAACACATAGCAGCTTAGCACTGCTGTATATATACGAAGAGTTTTCTAACAGTTTTAGTGTAAAGAATACTTACAATCCGATAAGGGACAACCCTTTGAGTTCCTAATACCAACATAGACTAAGTACAAACTTAGTACAAGTTTGTACTTAGTCTAAGTACTTAGTACACGTACTAAGTACGAGTACTTAATTTGTACTAAGTTAGTACAAACTAAGTACTCGTACATGTTAACTGATTGGACACTATATGTTAACTTTCAAATGTTCCAGTACATGTCAAGTTTTCTAGTCTATTCCAAAACAATTTCAATAAGTTTCTTGTCTTCAATGTAACTACTCGTAAAATTACCTACAATAACCTACCTACTTAACTTACATAAAGTAGCTTTCAATATCACAAGTAGTGTTAGTATTAGGAACTCAAGTCTTTGAAGACGAAATTTTAGACTCGACTCGTTTTTACGAAACTGTGCTAGAGTCAGACAAAGATAAGTTGGCAGGCGATATTGATAGCCATGCCTGAGCAAGTGTTAAGTTAACGTCATAATTTCATAGAAGTTTTTCATTTAAAATAACACTTGCACTGGCTGGGCTGCCAAAAACGCTACCAACTTATCTTGGTTTGACTCTATAAAAACTTTCGATTTTTTTTAGGTCTTGACTCGAGTGTTTTATTTACTATTTTTTAGGCGTAATTCAAACTCGAGTCTCCGATAAAGACTCCGTTAATAATTTTGTATGTTTTATGTAAATACTAGTACCATTAAAAAAATAAGCGTAATTTTATAGTACCTGTAATTCAATTTTAGGTTATAATGTATAATGCTGCATATTATTATTTTTTGGAAATAAAAAAAAACTCTGTAATGGACTCAAATCTCTGCAAAAGACTAGACTGCTTATTCCTTACATCAGTTTTCTTACCCAAACGCTTATATTTTCGTAGTTGACATGTAGCGGCAAGTAGCGCATTTATCAGTACTGCTACTTAACAATAGATATCACGACGAACGATGAGTCTACTGCTCAACAATTTTCAACCCCTTTTTGACCACCTTGAGAGATGAATTTTCAAAAACGCTGAAATCAGTTTTTTTCTCTTTTAATAAAATACCTTTTTACGAAGTTTCAAGTTCTTCGCTTAAAATAAAATTTGAACCTAATACAAACTTTCAACCCCATTTAAACCCTTTTAGGGGATGAATTTAAAAAAACGTTGAAATAAGTTTTTCCCATTTATTATATATAATACGTTTATATAAGTTATATTTTAATTTTGTTTCCATTTTTGTAATTAGCGTCCCACAAAACCATAAAAACGATACCCATATTGATATTTTGAGATTTCAACCCCATTACACCCTCACCAGGGGGATGATTGTTCAGTTCGGCTACGTTATATTTTAATGTTCATGCCATTTTTGTAATTTGTAAATATCAACCCTATTGGGGACTTTTCCCCCTCTTAAGGGGTTGAATTTTCAAAAAACCTGAAACAAGTGTTTACTCATTTATCTTTAGGAATACTCCTGTAAGATTTGGAATAAAATAGTCTAACTAATCTTGTTTCCCCATACAAACTTTGGACCCCTATTTCATCCCTTTACGGAATTTTGATAAATCCTTTCTTAGTGGACCCTATGACCTTATAAGGAACCTACTTGCCAAATTTGGACTTTCTAGTCCCATCGGTTTGGGCTGTGCGTTGATTTAAATCAGTCAGTTAGGTCTTTCACGTTTATATATGTATATATAGAAGATTTAAGCTAGTAATAGTAATCCTCTGTATATATCCATTATTATGTATAATGTTATTGCAAATAAAATGTTAATAGAGTTTTATATATTATTAACAAGATTCATAAATTATAAATAAAAATATTATGCAGTAATATATCAAAGTCATTCCAGCATCGAGAGTGATTTCATTATTCATACCTATGCAAGTAGTATCATACCTATGCAGATAACACATCTTTCTATATTCAAGAATCAAGAAATATTTTTTCTGAATTTTATAGCAAAATAAACTCTTAATAACACGGATAAAAAGCAAGCCACGTGAAGAATATTGAAAAATAATCTTTTTTTAATCGTAATCTTTTTTGCTGTAATGTAATTACTGTAATGTTGGTCTGGAGTTTGTATAGGTAAATATTCAATTCAGTTCTGTAAGGTACCATTTTCTAAGAGGTTCAAGAGTGATATTGTTACATTAAGTATTTCAGTATCTATCTTTATTTTCCAATCTATGACAATATTTTAGAAATATTCGAATCAATAATCAAGGGTTGAAATAATCATATTTGTATGACCGAATCCAACCTATTAGTAAGCAGATTTTGCTGGACCCGGGTATATCCTTAAACTACGTTCAAAATAGAGGTATGGGCACAGTGAATGTTATGTTGTTTTGTGTGGTAGGGTATAGCATGGCGGATGTCATTCCTGATCTAGAGCAGAGCCCAAGTGGGGGTAGTACCTGTACCTTACAGAAAACACTAACACTAGACCCTATTCATAGTGTTGTGTTCCTGCCGGTGAGTAAGGTTACCAGAGCTCAACAAGGGTGCGGAGTGTTAGGGTCGGCTTTGGAGTTGCAGGTGTCCATAGGCTGCGGAGACTGCTTACCATCACGCGGGCTGTATGCTTGTTGGCCACCGACGTAGTGTTAAAAAAATTGTAGTTAAAAACCTAGTAGTCAAAAAAACTATTATTATTTATTTATATCGAAGAAAGTGCCACATCCACATGCGATAAATTTACCCTTAGTATGTGCCACCTATTTTTGGAAATTGAACAACAAAATATCAATTATAAAATGTTCTTACTACAACCAAATACCACTCTGAGCAGTAGGTATGTATTTCACCCATTTTTGGGAATTGAATATTAATAACACATTATAAATTACAAAATGTTCTTACCACAAGCAAAAACAACTTTGAGGTACATCCTGTTGGTGCGGTTGCATGGATTCCCAAAGATTGTTCTAGAAGCCAACACCTCGCACCTTCTCTTCCCGTGGCAACTTTGCATCACTTTGCTGCCTGCTATTAGCGCCTTGCAATCTGTGTCAGAAAATGCTTTGATTAGATGTTTAAATATACAAGTATGATAGTACCTACCTACATATTGGGGATAGACCCATTGATGACCCATTGCAACCGCTTATCCGGGTCGTTATAGGTACTACTTTTTAAAGAAATGCCTTTAAAAAAATGTAGGTACTTATTTGACATACCTACATTATTCCTATGCTAATTACTGCAACATCTTATCGCGGAGGAACATGAACAGGATGATTTTGATTATTTACATTTAGTGTTTATTGCGCACTTTTTGTTCTAATTTAATTAAGTCCCAGTCACTCCGTGATGATGGGCATTTGGAGCAATATCGAAATATCGTAAACTCATTGAAACAAATATACACACGTAATGAATACTGTCATCAAGAAATATAGCTGTGTAATATAATAATGTGCATGTAACGAAATGGAAGTACACATTAAAGGTACATGAATGAGAACCGGAACAAGTGCGCCAGCCATCAATCAGGTGAGGCGAGTCGCGTCGCGCGCACCTGACGCGAAACTAATAGCGCCGCTAAATTAAAAAGAACCCTGTAGTAGGAGCAAAATACGGGGGGTTAACCACCTGCCAAGTATAAGGAGTATAAAGTATTATTTATCTAACAATAAAATAAATAAATAAGGTCACAAGGATAATATAAATTTTTATTTGTGTTAAAAAATTAAGACAGTTATTCGCTAGGTTTTTAGTGTTTTTACCGTTAATAGTAACTATCCATAATATGGTTATCACATTAAAGAGATTTGTGCATCCGATTAAGAGACTCACAAATTGCTTAATTCTCACCATCTTAAGGAAAAAAAATAGTTAAAAGGTCCATAATGTCAACTGAATACACATATATATCCTGCGTGTACATATTGCTGTCACTTCGACGACCACGTTCCGTTAGACGCTAGACCACCATTCGTGTAATATTTAGCTCTCACTAGTCTAAATTGAGGGAAACATTGATCATCATCATCACTCCATGGACTCCTTTATCATGTAGTCAACATTGCTAAAGGCAACATTGCGATGGGAACAGCAGCTTCGTTACTGTCGCGACATTACTACTACCGCCTTGATGCGGAGCTGTCCCTGTCAATTTCCTTGATAAAATGAGTGATGGATTAAATGTTTTAATCGCGGCAGTAATGCGGCGGTGAACATCATACTGCGGCGACATAAACGCCGCAGCAATAATGGCGCAACAGTAATGGAGCTGCCCAGTAATGTTACCTTTAGGGTGAAGTCAAGCCGGGAAGGTATGCAAAAATAGGTGAGCTTAAGAAAACCGAAGCAGAGTTATAACAAAACAAGAGCAGCATGCGCAATTCCATAATCCCTGATTTCTGCAGACCAAAGAAGCCGCTTTGTTATTTTGGAAGCATCTGATATGAAAAATGAGAGAGACCGAGGGAAATTATAGATTGATCTTTGTTTTAACGTAGTATCTTTTGTTGATTTAATAATCACGATCAAGATTTTGATCTCTCAATCTAAAATAAAAGTAAGAGCATCACAGCAGCAGGAAAAGTGCGACGTCTCTATCAATCTCACTACTAAATTGAATGACGAAGTTAGCGGTTTCATCACGTAACCTTAAGTATTAACCTGCTAGCAAATTTCTAAAAAGATCTAAAGCAAAAAGGAGAACATGAATATGTAAAAAACATTCACATATATTTATATTACTTACATCACTGTACGTTCAGTACGAGTGAGTCTAAATCGAATGACTGGGGTTCAAAGCAAAATACAATGTGAATCATGAAAATGTTGGATACATGCTATATGCAAAGACAAAGTTTGCTCTCAACAGAACTTAAACGAGTAATATATGGGCCGAATTAATATGTCTCGTAGCAGTGAAATGCAGCTTTGCAACTAAAATACGGTCTGAGATATAACAGAGAGGAACATTTAAAGGAGTGTTCAGATCCGGCGCACAGAGCGTGTCTAGACACAATCAAGATTTACTATAGGGATGTTGATACTAGCAAATATGTTTCCGAAAAACTCTTCGATCGAACTTGGAAAATTTATTAAATCTAACTCAAGTCTAAAGTTAACCTAACGGATACATACAAGTACATTTTTAACTATCAAAGTATCTAATAAGGTTCCGTAGTTGCTCGTCCGTCGCAAAAGGTGGGCTTAAAACGGTTTTATTGTAGATTTCCGGCCATAAAAAAGGTATACAAGTAAAACAAAATGTCATTACGTTGTATTACTTAGAAAATGTATCTACTATATATGCAAAACGTGAAAATGTTGAAGCTGCAGCTGCATTACTGTTACGATATAACTGCTGCGGTATTGACACGGGCGCAGTCACTGGCAATTTCCTTAACAAAATGAGCGACGGATTGCACGTTCTAATCGAGGCAGGAATGCGGCTATGAACGTCACTATATGAAGGAAATTAATATGCCGCAGCGGTAATGCAGCTGCAGTTGCCATCTGAATTTCACCTCCGTGTTCAAAATAGTTTTTATGAGAAATTACTTTATACTTTTCAACTTTTTTTTTTACTTTTAGAGCGATTATTTTCAAAAACATTAAGTCATAAAATGATTTTACAAGACCACAAGAAGAAAAATAATATTTTTGTAAGATCTATCGGATGATACATGTAATAAATCGCAGAATTCGCGTCTTTTTGCAGAAGTCGCGAAGCGTCTGGTTCACGTAACTGGTAACCGAAGAGCTGGCGGCTTCCTCGCACAACGCATCAGAATTGCGATACAACGAGAAAATGCTGCCAGCATCCTTGGTACAATGCCTCAAGGGCCTATTTTAGATGTAAGCAAATTATAGTAATCCTCTGTAGATATCCATTACGTATATTGTTATTGTAAATAAAAAGTTTAAAATATATATAAAAAAAAAACTATGAAACTAGTTGACTACGGAAAATTAAATATATTAACTAAATCCAAGGCACCATCCCTATTTGATACGAGCGAACATTTTTATAAAACATTTTTCAAATTGATTCGCGACTTGTTTCTTCATTTCTGTAATAAACATTTCTATAATTAGGAATAAACTTTGCTATTTACAAGCCTTACCTAGTTAGTGAACGTATTAGGTAGGTATAACATTTATTTTTCACTCCAATTTGATAGACCAATGGTTTCGACAATATCAACCTACTTCACAAAATAATTTAGGCAAAATTAATTATACCTACTCATCTCATGTTTATTACTTTACAATGTGCCCAAACAACTCTAACTGAGATACATCGTTCCGTTAATTAAAATGTTTACAACGGTTCCACAATATTATTAAATTTCGCAATATTAAGGCGAAATCGCCTTTTCATACAAGTAGTCCTCATTTTACTCTCTGGATATTAACATTGTTGAAAATATTTCAGCACAATTTGTCAACCACAGCTACGTCCCTAAGTTTGTTTTCTTTTCGAAAATTTAATTATTATAACAATTAGGAGCATTCAAGAATTTGTATAGAATTTGGTTTTCGGTAATTTATAAAATATCGAAAAAATCGAAGAAAAGTCAAATGAAGCCATAGCTATGGTTAATATATATCAAATTATGTCAAAATATTTAGCTCTTAATGCTTCTCAGTTTGCCCTTGCAATCATTCCAAAGAGAAGGAGATGTGACCGAATTACGTGTTATAATAATGTAGAGTCACCTGCAATAATATTTACACAACGTAGGCCGCAAAAATATCTGAGACGATTTTATTTGTAGAACCATAACAGCTAGTCACATATTATTGCATGTGTACCTACACGGCGTTCTCCGATTATGAGTTGTTGCAGTCGAAGGACTCACACGTAATTCTTTTCTAATTGTTCCAGACTGTTTCATAGCAAAACTTACATACTATCTATACATATAATAAAGCTGAAGGGGGTCGAAAGTCTGTACATGGAAGATATTCGAAAAAAAGTAGGCTGGGGATACTAAGAATCGTTAACAGAATACGTCCAACAGTTTTTAGAATTTTTGTCTGTTTGTCTGTTTCTCTGTTTGTCTGTTTATTTAACCTCGCATCACGTGAAAACGGCTGAACGGTTTTTGATGCAAACTTTACTAATCTGTCGAGAAAATGCCCGGCCAAGTTATAGGCTATAAAAATTCAACCCCTAGAAGGGAGTTAGGGGGGTGTAGCCACTACACTCGATTGAGTTAAGTTTGCACCTGAATCATATGGATGATGTAAATCCGTCTAAGTGCCAAGCTATTGTTATAGGTAGTTCCAAACAGCTTACTAAACTAGACTTGGACGCACTTGCATCAGTAAACTTTAACGGCTCCCCAATAATATTTAGTCAACGTGTTAAAGACCTGGGTGTTCTTTTAGACAGTACCTTGAGTTGGAGAGCACAGGTTACTGAAATCAGTCGTAAGGTCATGGGCTCACTTCATTCTCTCAACAAAATGAAGCACTTCTTACCGATCAAAACTAAAGTTGCACTAATTAACACCCTTATACTGCCCATTATTGATTATGGTGATGTGTGTTATCCGGACTTAAACGAAGAGTTGCTCGATAAATTGGACCGCCTGCTTAATAACTGCATTCGCTTCGTTTTTTGCCTCCGCAAATATGATCACGTTTCTTCTTTTCGCGCACAACTTGGCTGGCTTCCCATTCGTCTACGACGCAATATTCGCTTGCTTTCCACTCTTTTTTCTGTGCTTAACGATCCACATACTCCTGAATACCTCAAATCCTTCTTTCAATATTATGGCGTTACCCGCGACCGTCAACTTCGCTCTTCTGGCAATATGTCTCTGTCCATCCCTCTTCACCGGACTGGGTTCATGTCAAATTCGTTCACCGTGCAGGTGGCGCGTCTTTGGAATGGACTTCCTTTTTACATCAAAAATGCGCCAAATAAGTTCGCTTTCAAAAAATCATTACGTGCTTTCTTTGCTAGCAGAATGAAAGATTCTTAATGTATTTATTTATTAGCTTCAGATGTTTCGTCTTTATATATATATATATTTATATATGTATGTGTGTATTATGTTTGTATGTATATGTTATTTTATGTATTTTTGCTTGATTTGTTTTGCTATTGTAATTGTAGCGGCGCTCTCAATCTCTCTGCTTAGCCTTAAGGTTGACTGGTAGAGAATGCCTTGTGGCATTAAGTCCGCCTTTTGTACTATAAGATTGTTTTCTTTTGTGCAATAAAGATTAAATAAATAAATAAATAAATATGGCGCTACTTAGGAAGGAGGTGTAAACTTTTACAACAAAAATGTGCTACGAGTATCGAGTACCCTGCTAAACTAACAGATATGGTGCTGATATTAAGCCACCGAGGAAGGATTTTGCCAAATTAACTCTAAAGTTAGAAGAGGCCCCCCTCTTCTACTACGGATATCAATTCAATTTCAATTGTGTTGATGTAATAATATAACGAAATTAAACGACAGTAAATTAATTGCCATACATTGCACAGTGCCATTATTTGGGGAACTGAGTAAACCGTTAGTAATCAAGTAAACTAATAATGTTTAAGAAAAAAAAACCGACTTCAATGAGGGAGACCGGTGAAAGAACGATTATTGTTGATTTTTGATTTCATACAATTAAATTAAAAAGACATGTTTTTTTTTGTCACTGCACCCACCTTGACACATTTCAGATTTGCCATATGGTTGACTGGTAAGATACCCGCAATAGGGTATTCGACTGCATTTAAGATAAATTATTTAACACCATGCATGAAATAAAGCACCAGATAATTATTAAAAAAACTAAATAGGATAGAAATATAAAAATGTGCCTTGAAAACCTAACTGCTTGACAAACATGCAAAGAGAACAAATTGCCAAACGTGAACTATGCATCGTTGAAGAGTTCCGTTCTGTTCATCATGAACAGTTCCACTTCATCAAATGTCACTTCTACAAATGTAAATACTTGATTTGTTGATGAAAATATAAAAATCACTATATGTATGCCTTTCACATTTGAAGAGTTCCCTCGATTCCTCATGAACCCCATCGTCAGAACTCAAACTTGACAAAAAATTGTCTTGAAAATCTAATTTACTTAACAAACACAGCGAAGAGGACAAATCGCCAAACGTGTACTATGTATCGTTGAAGAGTTGTTCCATTCCGATCATCATCAGCAGTTCCATTTCATCAAATGTCACTTTTTTAAATGTAAATGCTAGATTTGTTAAAGAAAATACAAAAATCATTATATGTATGACTTTCATATTTGAAGAGTTCCCTCGATTTTCCTCCTTTTAAAATCTGGAAGTCGGTTAAAAATGAGTTTACTCACATAGTTAAGTAGTGGCAAAATCAACACACATATCAACACGCGTATAACTGCATAATTATTTTAAAAAATATTTTCTCTGTCATGAATTATACCTAATCGTAATTTTATCGTATCCATATTCATACGTATCGTCTCTTTTAAGCACTTAATAATGGCTACGAAGGTGGGTACTATGAAAAAAAAATCTCTGATGTTTGCGGTGTAAATGTCAAACGATTTGTAACTCGCATTTTATACGCGTTAAAATGCCATAAGAACTAAAAACTGAAAATGCCTTCCCAAAAAAAAGCGAACCTTTCATGAAAGTCTCGCAACGCATTGAGGTTACGAAACTATAGCGACGATCGTGATTTTAGGCGTAGCCACAACTACCAGAGACGTTATGCAGGATCGTTCCATCCGTTGAAAACCTCATTCGTAGCGTGTACGGAGACCTGAGCCATTCTTGGGTTTGTGAGAGATCCATACTCACGCCCATAGAAGAACGGTCCATGCTCACGCAGAAAAATGAGCAATTCCATTAACAAAGGATGAAGGCAATGTCACAACATACCCGGTAGAGTTCCTTAGTTCCTTAGCTCATTGAGTGCTTTAGGACTCCCAGCACACACATTAACCTTGAAAGTTGGAGTTCCAATCATGCTTCTTCGGAATTTGTCGCCTCCGAAGTTATGCAACGGAACCCAACTAAAAGTAGTGCAGCTGTAGCGAAACCTCTTTGAGGCGCAGATCCTGACGGGGTGCGGCGCCGCAGAAGTCGTGTTCATCCCGCGCATCCCCCTCATCTTGAGCAATTTCCCGTTCCACTTCAAGCGCCTACAGTTCTCCGTGAGCGTCTGCTTCGCCATTATCATCAACAAGTCGCAGAGGCAGACGCTGCGCGCCGCTGGCGTGGACCTGCGCACGGGCTGCTTCTCGCACGGGCAGCTCTACGTGGCGTGCTCGCACGTTACCAGCCGCACGGAGCTATTCGTGCTGATGCCCGCCGGGGAGACTCACAATGTGGTGTACAAATAAATATTGTAAAATGTCAATGTTATGTAAATATACTATTACATACCTACTTATTAGTATGTAACTGTAGATATAATTATATGCATATATTTAGTTGTGCATACATAAACATAACTGTAAACAAAATGTAAATACTCGGCCTCAAGTTTTTGATAATTATCTATTCTCCTTTCCTCTAATCCTACTTCTAACTAAGATAGTTTAGATAGTTGTATTACACCTAAATTCGAAAGTGTTCGGAAGTATGGATTTCTATGTGTATATTTCTTACCTTTTCATGCTTAGACTGATTGGTCTGGAGCACCGATTTGGATGATATTTTCCATGGACATGATTTGGATAGGTACAGTCAAGGACGTAAAAAAATACAAAAGTGGAACTGTACTGTCCGATATACATCTCCTACTCTATGTCGTTTAAATCACGTCAAAAATTTGAATAAGGACGAATTTGAAATGGAGTGTAGTTATATTAAGTGGTACCTAATTGTAAAATATTTTATCTGGACTACAGTCCTCTAGCGTATCCATCTGTCAAGTTTACTTCAAGTTCCACCTCCAGGGGAGAGGTAGAGAAATTAGCGGTGTATGAGCCGGTTACTGACGCAGACCGAATTCCACGCGGGCGGAGCCGCGGGCACAGCTAGTATAAAATAATCAGATGCCATAGACATTTAGGTTCTGAATTTAAAATCCCCACTTGTGTTGGCCCCAATTGTGAATTAAATTTTTGAATAAATCTTACTCTCGTCAGGCATTCCTTTCTGCGAGCATTCCGTGGAAAAGAGGGTGCGTCCAAACTCTGCATCGTACACGGCTATCCGCGAGTATGGGTTGCAGCCCAGGGTCAGGGTCTGGTTCTCGCAGGCCACGATGCTCCGGAACTCGTCTGTAAGTAATGACGGCATGAAATGTGGTGTGATATAACCATAAGTATGTTTAGACTCTAGATTCTAGGCGTCGCTACTGATGCAATAAAAAACTTCAAAATATACCTACGGATATGTTTGAAGTCGGCGCCACGTCGGTCAGTGCAAGTTATATATAATTGATTGTAATTAGGTAATTGAACATTAATCTTTGCAGGTATATTTGGTGCAAAAAACCTATGCCCATTATACCTAATCTCTTGAAAACTCTTTACCTTTCGCTGCCTTAACTTGCCTTTATTTATGATTGTATAATATATTATGTTAAAGGTATGTTGAGATGGTTTGGACACGTGGAAAGAATGAGTGAAAGAAGGTTAACAAAGAGAGTGTATAAGGGAGAAGTAGAAGAGAGAGCTGGAAGAGGTAGACCTCGGCGGACTTTCTCTGATCAAATCGGGGAAATCCTGAAGAAAGGCCAGGTCAAGAGCACCCTAAACCGACGAGCGTGTATGAGGAATGTCATGAAAGTGTAGGAAGCGAAAGAGGTATGTCAGGATCGTAGCAAGTGGAAATCCGTAATCTCTGCCTACCCCTTCGGGAAATAGGCGTGATTATATGTATGTATGTATTATGTATATAATTATGTATTTATTGTATTAGTATGTAGGTATATATTATATTGTTTGCGTCTTCATTTTGTTGAATTATATGTATATCGGCACTACCCGTTCAATGTTGTAAGTTCATAGTTTCCTGCTACCCAAAGGTTGTCTGGAAGAGATCGCTTCTTAGCGATAAGACCGCCTATTATTACATAGCTTGTAAGTATATTTCATTTACTGTCTATTATTAACTTTATGGTGCACAGTAAAGAATATTTACTTACTTACTTACCTAATGTCAATTTTAATTCGGTACCCATATTATACAGTAAATTATTATGACACTTAAAATCTGAGTCATAAATTCAATTAATTAATTAATTAATATTCATGAATCTAAAGGGCACCATTATTTCACCTGTAATTACACCTAACAGGCCTATTCGAACGTACATACACTGATATTAGAATTATATTTGAATCATGTTATTTAGTTATCGTGCGTACCACCCGCGTAAATACATGTACGGACAAGTACGAGCAAAATGCACGATAACTGAATGAAAACAGATGTCATTCTGATATCAGACATACGATACGTTCGAATTGGCATGTAAGTCAAAATTTGTGAAAGTTTTGTTCAGCACATAATTAATTTGTTTGCTTTGAAATATATTTTAATAGGAAATAAACAATAATATAACCCAAGTAGCACAGACCTGCTGTATAGTAGCTGAATTATTGTCTAGAATAGAATCCTTAGCTGTATAAACCAGCTGAATAAGAGTGTTAGAGGCGCTGTAAGTGCTGATATAACTCTATTTTGGGCACAAATTAATCAGCTGTCAGCTGAATAATTGGAAATATTGCACTATATCAGCATTATATCAGCATTACTAAAGGTAACAGTCACCCTAAGAGCTGAACATTGACTGATTAGTGGATCACGTGTTACCTATTTACAGCTTAATGGCTGATTAATAGAGTCCCTGTTGCCCTTTTATCAGCACAAAGTACTTAAAAGGATTGATTTAACGCTTCTAAGGAGTTGAGAATGCATAATTGGGACGATTGTGAATATTTATTGCTCCACTCCTCTATTATTTTCTTATATGAACTATTTCGTGACGTGATGTGATGTTTATAAAGAAGGTGCAATGAAGGTGTAAACGTTAGTTTTGGTACCTACCTAAGTACAACATTGATTTTATTCCCATGTGTGTGAATTTCAAATGGGAAAGAAATTTTATTGTCAAATACTATATGAATGTAGATAAATTTTACACGCGCCCCCAAAATATCACTGTTTACTTAAAAAATTTAGTATTAAATAAGTCGATGTTATGAACACAGAATACTTTTTTATTCATAATACTCGTATAAATTGACGATAAGCTGTTACTCATAAAATCATCCGGTTTCCTACACAAATCCGGTGTCGTTTTCGTTGACTTAATTAGGATAAATGAATAATATATAACATTGAAATCTAAAAAAATGGCAGATCACCAATGTGTACCATATCAACCACGATAAAATGGTAGAAGCTATTTCAGTGTTCACTCGAGGTACATTGACTAGTACTGGGCTGTCTAAGTGTCCACTCGTAGTACATAAGTCAGCAAAAAGCTGACACGGCGAGATCTTGTGTCAAACAAATCAGTTATAGATTTGTGTATAGCATCATTGTGGGCCGCATTGTACGCAAATAGTGGCACAATTAGCAATGAACTACTAAACTCTCCGTATGAGTTTTAGGGATTTCAAAAATTCTCTATTAATTTTTCGGCGTATTCCGCCAGTTTTCCTTTTCTGTTTCCAGATCACAATGTCGCCACGCTGGTGGCGAGTAACTAATAAATAACTATGAGGCGATAGAAATGTAGTCTATAAGATCTTATTTAACTACATCAGCAGATTAATAGCCCACACTGGTACAAGTATTCAGCTCCAATTGGGTTCACAAGCCACATGTGATCTAATAACCAGCAGTTTGCTGTAATTCAGAAGTATATGAATTCATCCAAAGCGATCATGGGGCCTTTATAAGTGTTATTATAGGATTGCATGGAATAAGCTGATTAACACTACTAATGTTCCACTATATGCAGCCAGGCGCATTATATCATTGTTAATTGATATCACTGAATAACTGATTGCAATATAGTAGTTCACATGTTCTTTCTTAAAATGCAAGCGTCTAAGGGTACACTTGTGACGTCTTATTCAGAAAATAGCTTAGTTAAAGCCCACAAAAATGCGCCAATACAGCTTACAGTTCCACATTTCAGCTCTCAGTTCCATTAATTGCTAAAAGCTGTATAATATAGAACTGTTTTCCTATATTAACGCTTGCAGCACTACAGTTGTGCAGTGGTGATGCATAATAACGTTATTATACAGACGATAGCTTAATTTTCAGCTATTGCAATTGGGATGTCATATTATAACTCTATATAAATGCTAAAGTTACTGACGTGAACAGTTTGTGACACCTTATAATGCAGTTTTGTGCTACTTGGGAATTTAATGTTATTGTTTATATCCTTTCTTTCATATATAAGTATATGTATATATATATTAGATATTACGTTGCTAAAAATACATATAATAAAAAAGAAAGAAGTATGTAACCCTTCTACTCGCTCCAATCTATTTGTATTATAATTTTACTTACGGCCTGATTCGAACTATAAGATACGTTTTTGTTTGAAGTAAAGTCACTTTTCACACTGACATATCCAATCCATATCGTATCTAGACCTAATACAAGGTTTATATAATTAGCCACCTGCAATTATATAAACCGCGAAAAAAAATTACTCTTCCATAGAAACTGTCAAGGTCAGACATCCGAAATGTATGAAACAGACAAATTTTTTTCGCGATTTCGGGGTTGGTCCCATAGTAAAAATTGCTCAGTATGACCTATATATTGCAGGTGACTAAATAAACCCTGTATTTGAAGTATCTTAAAGATCAAAGCGAGGAGATAGATGTTACTTGAATAATCATGTTAAATTTCGTGCTATGAATTTCATAATATCGTTTCAATATGAGAACGTCGTTTAATTATCTGCATGACAGCGGCTACGTAGTGACTCTTATATTTAAAAAATAATAAAACGGAGTTCAGTTTACATTGACACAAAATATACTTATTCAAACAAATTTTATTAGATAGTATTCCCTAGTTGCCAAAGAACCCTTTTATATTCTTGGACGGTTATAGTAGGCATATTGTTTAACATTCGGTCGGAAATAACCCTTTCCCATTAACGCGGTAATCCGACTCCACCAACACGGTGAAAGCTTTCGTTTGAGTGTTCATTTATTAATTAGTGTCGGAGTCCGAGTGTTTTGTAAGGGAAGTGGAAGCTAAACGGTCGTGAAAGTACCTTTTTACTTGAGGAAGAAACGAGAATAGTGTTTTTGAACATGTCTAGGTATATACAGCGATTTTGATGGCCTCGACAGTGCAAGTGTTATTTGAAACGTTAAACTTCTATGAAATTATATTTAAAAAAAAAACTATAGGACATTATTACACAAATTGACTAAGTCCCACAGTAAGCTCAATAAGGCTTGTGTTGAGGGTAGCTTAGACAACGATAGGTATATATAATATATAAATATTTTTAAATACTTAAATACGTAGAAAACACCCATGACTCAGGAACAAATATCCATGCTCATCACACGAATAAATGGCCTTACCAGAATTTGAACCCGGGACCATCGGCTTCATAGGCAGGGTTCATATCCACGAGGCCTGACCGGTCGTCTACTTAACACTTGCACAAGCTGGGCTATCAAAATCGCTGCCAATTTATCTTGATCTGACTCTATTGTTTACTATATACGCCTTAAAAAGTCAAAAAGTCAAAAGTCAAAATATTCTTTATTCAAATAGGCCTAGCAACAAGCACTTTTAAATCGTCAAATTTTACAAATATCATCTTAATCTAAATATCAGAGCAATTTATTGATACAGTTATTATTGTTCTAAAAAAAACATTGAACTATTATAGATATGGTAAACTTAATAATAAGAATTTCACAAAAAGATCGTCAAACATCAAAATTGTATAAAAATACTAGTCTAGAACCTTTCTAGAATAAAATCTAAATGTCAAAAAATACGGTATATATATATACATTGAATTATCAATTTCATCATTAATAACATAACAATAAATAATTCATTCTTTACAATCACACTTAATTCCACGGTGTTTCATCATTCATGTAGTCTTGTGTGCTATAATAGGCTTTAGAGATAAGCTTACGTTTTACATAATTTTTAAATTTACTAACAGACAATTCAGTTATAATATTAGGAAGTTTATTGTAAAATCTTACACAATTACCCATGAATGATTTCTTAATTTTATGGAGCCTAGTGAAGGGCACTGCGAGCTTATGCTTATTTCTAGTATTAATATTATGTATTTCACAGTTTTTCTTAAAACTGGCAATGTTTTTATGTACATACAGAATATTCTCATAAATATATTGACAGTGCACTGTCATTATGTTAATGTCCTTAAACTTATCTCTAAGTGTGTCTCTATGGTACATTTTATATATTGCACGAATAGCCCTCTTCTGCAGAACAAAAATGGTATTTATCTCTGAAGCACTACCCCATAGTAAAATACCATATGACATAATGCTATGAAAGTAACTAAAGTAAACTAATCGAGCTGTTTTCACGTCTGTTAACTGACGGATCTTGCTCACTGCAAAAGCTGCAGAACTCAGTCTATTCGAGAGATTAGCAATATGGGGACCCCATTGTAGTTTAGAATCTAAAGTTATACCAAGAAAAACTGTGCTATCTACTAGTTCCAATTCCTCATCCTTGACAATGACACCTGTTTGCTCATTCCTTATGTGACTTGTAACAAACTTAATGCACTTAGTCTTTTTCTCATTTAACAATAAATTATTAACATTAAACCAATTTACTACTTTAGAAATAGCATTGTTTACATCACTGCAAGCTTGTTGCTGTCGTTTGACTTTGAAAATAAGTGAGGTATCGTCTGCAAACAATACTATGTCATGGTGGGTCTTTACAAGGTAAGGCAGGTCATTAATGTAGATAAGGAACAGGAACGGCCCCAATATTGATCCCTGCGGTACACCCATAGAGACCAATGACCCCGGTGATCGCTGTCCACTCACATCAACCCTTTGTATTCTACCGTGTAAGTAAGACTTTATTAAATTCAGTGCCGAGCCTCTTACTCCATAATAGTGCAGTTTCCTGATCAATGTTTCATGACAGACGCAATCGAAGGCCTTAGATAAGTCACAGAAGATACCTAAAGCATCCTGTGACTCCTCCCAGGCATCGAAGATCTGTTTAATTAGCTCAACACCAGCGTCGGTTGTTGAGCGACCTCGTGTAAAACCAAATTGTTTGTTGTGCATTAGATTATTAATGTTAAAATGTTTCAATAACTGACCCAAAACTATTTTTTCAAAAATTTTGCTGAATGTTGGTAACACTGATATCGGACTATGTTTCATTAGATCAGGAAACTCACCGCAGTCAACACTGTTATTAAATATAACTACCAGGTCAGGCGCTACAACTTCTATTAAGGATTTGACAGTATGAACGGAGACTCCCCAAAGGTCACTAGTTTTTTTTACATTAATTGATTTAAACGCCTTTAATATATCTGAGGCACTCACATGTTCAAAATTAAGGTTTCTAGTACATTCTGGGACATTCTCTTCTAACAGTGTAACGGCAGACGAGGGTGATGAATTTAAGTTCTTAGTTGTGGAAGCTAGTACCTCGGTGAAGAATTTTTCAAATTCTGTTGCTACATCTAAACTGGAATCTACGATTTTGTCATCAATTTTTAGTTTAAGATCTTTCATACTTTGCTTTGATCTACCAGTCTCCACATTAATTACTTTCCACGTTGTTTTAATTATATCAGAGCTAGTTTTTATTGTTTGACTTAAATAATTACGCTTAGCGATATGGCAATCTATTTTAAACTTCTTCGAATATTGTTTAACATATTCCTTAAATTCATCACTCGTATTGAACCGCCGTTCCTCATACAAGGCATACAATGCACGTCTTCGTTGATGTAACTCTGCAGTAGCCCACTCACTAAAAACTGATGCATCACTAACCATGACCGATTTTGTAGTAAATATCGCATTATAATTTTCCATAAAAGTGTGAAAGAATGAATTATACATATCATTAGGACTCATGTTGGAAGACAGAAAGGGTAGCGCCTGAATTAAACTTTGTTTCATTCGTTCCACGCGGTCTGAGGTTACTGGTACAAAAGTTATTTGTTTTCGCAAGGTATTTTTCCTTACAGCCTCAAACACCATTAATTGGCCTAAGTGGTCTGATTCTAACTTGCTGATTACATTTTTAGCGGTAGGAAAAATATCAGTGAAAATATTATCTATACAGGTGGCACTAGTGGCAGTCACTCTAGTAGGCTCCATAAACATGTGGTTGAGATTACATGATTTGAAAAGATTCAACAATCTACAACTTACTGTTGAATTTTCCAAAATATTTACATTATAGTCGCCGCATATAAGTAATTTCTTACTAGAAGGTGATATTTTAAGTAGGACGGATTCCATTATGCTTTCAAATATTTCAAAATTACTTAAAGGCGGCCTATACACACAGACAACAATAAATTGCTCCAATTCTACTGCACTTAGTTCTATAGTCCGCTCAACAGACATGGATACAATGTCCTTACGTTCCTTAAATTTTAACTGACTATTTAATATAATTAATGACCCACCATGTATGGAACTAAGTCTGGTGAACGAACTGCCCACCTGGTGATTATTAAATTGAGGCATTAATTCATTATTATTCAACCAATGTTCAGTAATACATAAAATATCAATATTATAATCATTCAAAAAAAGTTCAATCTGTAAATCTTTTCCTCTAATACATTGAATGTTTTGATGCACCAGGTGGTGCATTCCATGCACCAGTGCATATGTACATTCCATGTTTGCAGTATTTTTCATCAGATTTACTAAAAGCTAAATTGCCAGAGACAGATTCTTTTGTCTTAAGAGCTAATTTAAATTATTGGTTATGACTGGAACCAAAACCAAGTTCATACCGGTCTGCTCAATAGAAGCAGGATAAACTGCCAAATTTTTGGCAGAAATGTCAAACAAATATGATAGCGACAAAGCTATTTGTCTTTTATAATAATTTGAAAGGTATAACTTACCTTTAGTCCAAAAAACCATAGGCATATGGTATTTGCTAACAAATTTGTTAGTGTCAATTATACTAAACTTATCACTATATGTACAAAGATTATATAAAAATATATTTAACTTACACCTAGTGTTATTTTCTGCCTCTGACATTTGATCACAATAGGGGAATGTGAAAATAATAATTTCATTCACTATAAGTGTCTTTAATTGTTCAAAGAATTTTATTAAATTATTTTTATTCACATTACCCCTATTCCCCATAAGAATAAGCAGTGTTGTCTTTGAATTAATAGTACTATCATTTAAAATTCGTTTTGAGAGATTTTCAAGGCTACTATGAGGCAGACAATTGTTGATTGTACTAAGTCCCTTTAAGTAATAGTTTAAAAATGTGCTCATATTGCTTCCAATTTCATCACAGTACATAATGACATTAGGTTCAGGTGTGCTTTGTTGTGTAGTGTGGAAGGAGCTATCATCATTTTGTTGTGATGGAGTCAAACTGTCACACAGGTTCGGCTCGAGTGCTCGACTCGACGAATGACCATTCATTTGCATACAAGCACATGACTGGCCATTGGTCAGAGACTCAACCCGCTCTGAATTTTGCCTAATTTGGGATATTAAATCATCCATGGCTAAAGAATATTCATTGATAACTTTTTTGAACTCTCATTTATTGCATCTAAGGATTTAATTGAATCCTCCAAACTCTGAACTTTTAATTTTAATGTCTGTGTGTCAGTTTCATATTGTAATTTACTATGTTCTAACTGAGCAGAGTATAAATCTAACTTATCCACTAAGCTTACATTAACTTTACAAAATCTCAATTTTTTAAAAAACAATTTATTTATTTTTGACAACTTTTGTTTTTTTTTTAATAAGTCTATTTAATTTAATATATTTCTTTAGTTTGTTTCCGCTGCAACTAACTAACCGTGGTGTGGTGGTATCATTGGCTAAATCTGTAGTGGCCACAGGGTTTTCAATTGGTGCGGTAACCAACTGAGAGTCGGGCCGAACCAGTTCTTCGAATAAGGTCTGAGTGTGTGCTGCTGCTACATTGTTTTGGGCCTCCTGTAGCTCGTAGATTTGTTCGTGGGCGTCGTGCAGTGCTCTCTCCAAAGAGTTGATGTCCTTCAGGGCCTGCTCATAGGCAGCACTACACTCAGTGAACCTGTCAACCGTCTCCTGAAGCTGGGCCCGCTCTGAATTTACATTATTATAGTCAGTTTCTAAAGAACACAGTTGCTTTTTCAGCTTATCATTGCTATTAAGTACTAATAATAGTTCCTTCTCACTGTCTTCTCTTTCACTAAGCAATTGAGCACAAGATTCCTTGGATTTTTTCAATTCCAGCAAGGTAAGTTGGAGTTTATCAGTCTCCTGCTGGCGAGCCGCTGCGGCTGCTCTGCGGGTTAGCATTGTAGATGTTTTTTTTTTATTATATTAAACCCAAAAAAAACAAGGATTCGCTTACTCAAGCCAAGTGATATTTAGGTACGTACTTACATGAAATAGTGACGATTGACTATGACTACACTGTGTTCTAACCCTGTGCAATGATTTACGCTTTATTATACGCACACTTAGTAATTACTAGTGATAAAAACAACCAGAAAGGATTTTAAAGCGAACACAGATTTCAAATGTATAACCTATAACGGCTACAAATTTGAGATATTACAAGACACGTAAACGTCACTAAAGCACTTCACTTATTATGTATACATAAAACTTAATGTTAAAACTATTTAATACACACTTAAACAGCTTAATATTACATGAAATATCATTAAAATTAAAATAATTACAAGGGACCTAGCAAAATCAGCTGCTTATCGTTTGACAGCCAGGGTTGCCATCCTTCTTACATCCATCCTTACATTCTAAATGGATTTCAAAGGGCCTACTGAGAACACAAAGTTGCAGGTATATTTCTCTGTCACTCTAACTGCGCCTTATTTGGAGTAAAAGAGAAGGTGCCCGCAATTTGCGAACTTCGGTGTTTGCGGTAAGCCCTCAGGGTTTGTTGAAAAGTTAAATTCGTCTCAGTTGTAACAGTCTGAGAATCGAAGCGGGCATTACTGGTTCTTTTTAAGTAGGAGAGAGAAGCCTAAATCGGGTACCCCGCCTTATTACGAATAAAGCGCGAAAGTCAATTATTTTTATGTGAACCTGTACTCCTGAGTTTTTTTTTCTGATCGGTGGATAGTTTTTAGTATTTTTTTAATAAATAAAAAGAATAAAAAGAATATTTAAAAAAGTTCACCCGATACTACAATTCTAAGTATGCCAAAAATCACAAATAATGAGGTATTATAAGCATCTGCTAAGATGTTAGGGTTCAATTTTCAGTTTCAGATAAAATTTCATTATTCTCATTATATGCTCCATAAAATTTCGTCGTAAATATTTTTTTTTTCGAACAAATTCACTTATATTAATTATGAGATATAATTATAGCTACTAAAACTCTTAAAAAAAAAACAACGGGTTGTACTCCGGGAGTGCCGGCAGAAGTGAAAACTTGAATATAACGTTGTGCATTTTTGATATTTTGGAATGGTTAGGGAATAATTTTGCACAAATTGCTTTAATTATCAGTTTAAAAGTACCATCATTTATGTGGTAAAATACAATATTTTTATTGCGCTATCGTACATAAATATGACAATTTATATTACGCTAAAAATTTAACACTTCAGAACTATTACACTTATTTAACATTAAAAAGTTTATCTCTCAGAAACATCAACTTCCATCCATAATGTCAAAGATTCTTACACCATCATCATTACTAGAACCATCATGGAGTTTTTCGATCAGGTCAAGTGTCCGTCTTACGAATTTACAATCTGACGAATCTGTCGGTCACGTGACCTGTCGCGAGTTTAAAAATGTTTCCCCATCACAAAAAGTACACAGCACCGCTAAAGAAGTTTCTCTTCAAAAACGAACTCTTTAAAAATTTTGTTTCTCCTTCTATGAAAGGCGATTTTCTATTGGGTTTGGAGTGGAATTCTACCAGGATTGAATAGAGTAAAACATTATATTGTCGCAGACAGCAAAACGATACGTGTATTCATTTGTTTGTAAACTGACAAAATAAAAAACCACAGACAAAACAAAATAGCTTCCAGCTAAGGAACATTGGGTTTAAAACCTGTTTGGTTTATATGTTCTAACACCTGCCCTTAAACCGAACAGTTTAAATCAAGATTAGAAACACAATTAAAATGTTTGTCTTTGCCTAGAAGCTTTGTCAAAACATCCGCAGGCATTTGATCAGTAGACAAGTATTCTAAGTTAATAATTTTATCACTTACGACTTGCCGCACATAATGATGTCGAATGTCTATATGTTTACTTCTACTATGGTTAATTTGGCTGTTGCAAATCTTCCAATCCAAGTTTCTTTTTGAAAATCCATTTACATTTTACAGCTTTCTTTCCAGCAGGTAATGTTGTCAATGTCCAGGCTCTGTTCTTTTCAAATGACTTGTACTCATCCACAATTGCTTCCTTCCAATGTACTTTATCATGTCCTGACAGCGCTTCATGAATTGTCTTTGGTTCAGCACCTTGACATGCAACTGTCATTGCAATCTCTGCATTAACGGAGTCTGTCATTTCCTCATACTCACTAGAGCCTTGATCCGTAGTCATATCAGGATTCCAAGTGACATCATTAGGATCATCTACAAAACTGGAACTAGAAGTGCTTGGTTCAGTTTCAGATACTTCAGATACTTCCACAACAGGATCAGCTGACAAAGGATCTGCAGTTAAAGGATCTGCATTTCTAATAGTATTATCCATGCCATTACTAATTAAATGTAACTGGCCATCTGTAGTAGAATTTTGCTGATTCAGTTTTATATCTTTATACATTTTATCTTCAAAGAACTGTACATCTCGAGACTTAATACATTTAGACGGGTTTTCAGGGTCAATTAGTCTATATCCTTTTGATCCATCGCAATATCCCACAAATACATACATTTTGCTCTTTGCATCTAATTTCTTACGTTTCTCACTAGGAATCATTGCATAGGCGACACAGCCAAATACTCTCAAATTAGATAAATTGACTTCATTACCTGACCATAGCTCTTCAGGTGTGGTCCCTCTTACCGCCTTACTTGGTGACTTATTCTTAATGTATATTGCTGTATTCAATGCCTCGGCCCAGAACCTCGGGTCCATTCCAGCATCCTGCAGCATGCAGTGTCCTGCCTGCATAACCGTGCGGTTGGCGCGTTCTGCGACTCCATTCTGGGCTGCACAATATGGTATGGTTGTCTGATGCTGGATGCCGTGCTCTTTCAGAAACATCTGGAACTGTTTATTCACATATTCAGTGCCATTATCTGAACGAATTGCTTTTATTTTCAAATCAGTTTGATTCTCAACAAAACTCTTAAAGGTTTTAAATACAGACAATACTTCATCTTTACTTTTAATAAAATATCCAAAAGTCATTCTAGAATAATCATCAATTAAAGTCAAGAGATATCTACTACCACTGAATGATGAAACTGGCATAGGTCCCATTAAATCAGAATGAATCAGACCAAGTTTCTCAGTAGCTCTGGTATAAGACCTTTTGGGGAATGGTAATCGACTTTGTTTCCCTTCAAGACATGCTACGCAGGAAATATGTTTATCATTAGTGTAATCAATTCCACTAGCCATACCTTTTTTTAGTAAATCCATACTCCGTCTGTTTAGATGTGAAAGTCTACGATGCCACAACTCCTGGGATGACTTCATTTCACACAGATTAGCAGCTTCTTGATCCCTTGAAAGAACCTTAAGTACTGGCTCACCCAAATCCTCAGAGTGACATGCCGCAGCTAGCTCGTATCCATGTGACGGTTGACTCGTCATGTCCAGTTCATAGACGCCGTTCACCTTCGTAGCACTGGCAATTACATCTTTGCCGCAATAAATATCGCATTTCTGCTTCTTAAAATGCACTTCGAGTCCTTTGTCTACCATCTTGCCAACGGAAATAAGATTTGTTGACAATCCCGGCACGTAAACAACATCGCTTATTTTCGTAGTTTCACTGTGTCCTTTTAACAACAATTCGACGGTTCCATGTCCCTCACTATGCAACTTTTCTTTATTCGCCACTGTTACTGAACGCGGAGTTTCCAAAACATAATTTTGCAATAACGTTTTATCGTTTGACATATGACAAGTTGAGCCGCTGTCAATGTAAAAGGAGTTTGACTTAACGTCAACTGCCAAAGCGGTTAGCAACGTTCCGTTCCACGCTTTTTCAGTCTTCTCACTGCGTTTCTCACTTTTATTGGCTTTGTTTGGACAGTTTTTTGCATAATGATTCGGTTTCTTACATATGAAGCACTTAACCTTCGATGGATGTTTGTTGACACTTTTTGAACTAGAACCCCGGTTTGTAAACATAGAACTTTCTTCGGTCTTATCGTCTCGTCGTAAATTTTCTTGTAGTAATTTACTTTTTACTGTTTCACTGCACAATTTAATGTTAGAATTTTCCAATGCCATAATAAGTGGATCATAGTCTGGTGGTAGACCACTTAACATAATTACTGACAGGAAATCATCATCTAATGGAGAATTTATGTCTCGTAGTTGTTGATCTAAATCAGTGATCTTCAAGAGATAGGCCTCCATATCCTTAAATTGCTCTAGTTTCAATCCAAATAAAGTACGTAGCAGTCCTAGTCTTCTACATAGCCCTTTATCTTCGTAGGCATTTTTCAAATTGTTCCAAGCTTCGTATCCAGTCTTTGCGTTACGTACATGTGAAAACGATGACAGCTGCACCATCAGGCATATTTTTGCAAGCGTTCTTTGTTGTTGACGCTCATCGCTGACCTTGGGAACGCCGGTAGACTCTTCCTGTATGCAATCCCATAGATTTTCGTGAATCAAGTACATACGCATCAAAAACTTCCAGTTTCCATAGTTAGCTATGCCACTGAGCTTTTCAAAATTGACTGCGATCCCGGAACTCGACGTGGAAGACGAGGTCGTCGTCGGCAAATTTTCATACGACATTTTCGAATTAATTTTTGAACTTTTTGCCGAAAACTATTTACGTACTAATTATTCGCGTATCCTGGGCCCAAAACCTATTGGGTTTGGAGTGGAATTCTACCAGGATTGAATAGAGTAAAACATTATATTGTCGCAGACAGCAAAACGATATGTGTATTCATTTGTTTGTAAACTGACAAAATAAAAAACCACAGACAAAACAAAATAGCTTCCAGCTAAGGAACATTGGGTTTAAATCCTGTTTGGTTTATATGTTCTAACATTTTCAGCTCGCCGCAATGTTGTAATTTTTTTTAATTAATAATTATTACTATTATTAGGTACAAAACACAGTCCATTTTTGTCTTATATTGAAGTTCGATATATTTTTTCCGAATGGATAAAATTAGTTTGTAAAATGAAAGAAAAACTAAACCTACTTCTCTAAAAAGCCTTCTGTGTTAGCTTACCCTTAAGATCTCCTGCCCCACACTTGATTAATAGCTTAGCTACGGTGCAGCACTTTTTCCTTTCTTTTGAAAGATAGAAACAAGAGTTTTAGGAATATGTAAATTTTGATTCATTACACAAGTAGAAACTTGTACTCTACTGACGATTTTTGGAAGAAATATAATTTATATAAATAGAGTAGTTACTTTCAACCTTTGTAACATGACTACAACATTCAGTAACGCATGTCTAACATGTTTATTTCATGGTACCTAAATGTAATAAATAAAAATAAATGTTCAATGACTTTATTACAAAAAACGTTGGTAAGGTAAATAATATTAGAATAAAATTACGTTTGTTGAAGAATAATAATGATCATCTCAGCTTAGGGAAAGTCAAATAAAAGAATTCGCTTTTAACATTCGAAATTAATTATAATAATGGAGATCGGTTTCCACGGGGAAAAGCGATGATATTTTAGTAAAAAATGTACTATTTTCTGAAGAAAATGTACGAAAGTCACGTATTAACGTGTATCTAAAGTATATAGATGATAAAGTGAAATAAATGTCATACACTAGAGAAAAATTGAAATGGCCAAGTCCACCGGTAGCCGTAATCGAACCCGCGTTTCAGCTTACGTGGCTATATTTTATATATTTCACTTTATAATGTAGGCATATACAGTAGTGTTACAACTGAAAATAATAACAAAATATTTTATGCAATAATTTGATTGTATATAGATAGATATTACTTTTTTATAGAAAAAAAAACCTTAAAAATTAATCCAAAACCGAAGAAGTTAATTCTCATCTTCTTTTCAGTTTAACATTTACCCTGATCTAAATTGCAGCCCAAGGCTGCTACTTCGGAGCCCAGGGTAGGTACGATTTCCGACATTTTCACATAAGCTGTTCAGTGGAATATATGAAACTATGTGGTAAAAAGAAGTCTAAGCCTATCAGTGAGACGTCAGGAATAGATTACCTACATAAAACCTCGTTCACACTAAACTTGTAGCCTATATACCCGTATTACAATTATTTTCACCTAATTTCATTAGCGCGTATCAATCATGTTGCTATTGGTTTTATGAACGTAAAATGAAACGTTAGCTGTTCGTGACATAAAACTATATATGTATGTATTTTTATGGCACCATCCGGAACTTAAAATATCCCATAGATACAGGCAACGTTGCAAGTAATGTTATTTGATACGCGATGGCTGCGATCCAATTGAATTGGATACGTAGGGGAAAAATATGTTCATTAGGGACCTAAAACCAAAAAATGCGAGGATTTTTAGGCTCCCGTGTAGATTCGATGATCAAGAAGACAACACACTACACTAATGCGTTTGATACTGGTATTTTTACTAGTGTTACAAAATGGTACATAACAGTTACCATATCTGTATAGTAGCGAAAATAACGTGCCAGATACATTTATCTGACACCCTGGAATACTTTTCCAAATAGAGATAAATCTTTACAGTTCACGTTCAAAAGTATCTGTTGGTCTAATTGTTCTACATTTATACGGTTCTGCACACCTCTCTTTGTTAAGCTTTAATTTAAGAGAAAGGAAGATGCTTTCGACGCATAGTATGATCCGCTCTTTTTAATGCTGACTCAGCTGAGTATACCATTGGTTTTAACTGACGTGTCCAAACGACAACACGCGGCTCACTTCACACCCGTCACCTTGACAATGCAGTTCCATGTAAAGCTGTCTTAATAGATAGTAAATAGTAAGTATTCTTCTTCCTTGCGTTGTGCCGGCATATTGCCACGGCTCATGGGAGCCTGGGGTCCGCTTGACAACTAATCCCAAGATTTGGCGTAGGCACTAGTTTTTACGAAAGCGACTGCCATCTGACCTACCAACCCGGAGTGTAAACTAGGCCTGGTTGGTATTAGTCCGGTTTCCTCACGATGTTTTTCTTCACCGAAAAGCGACTGGTAAATATAAAATGATATTTCGTACATAAGCTCCGAAAAACTCATTGGTACGAGCCGGGGTTTGAAACCGCGACCTCCGGATTGCAAGTCGCATGCTCTTATCGCTAGGCCACCAGCGCTTAAATAGTAAATAGTAGGTATGTCGCCTTAACTAGGACAATGCTTTATGAAATCAGCAAAAATGATTAAGTGTAGTGTGGACTAAGCGTAACGCGGCGTTCAACCCGACAGTTTGGCCTAATGAGTAGTCGCCGCACCTTATCAGCCGCGCCCGGGGCGGCGACCTCGTCCAGGAATTTATTAACAGGGCATAAATCACATCAATACACTTCCAGGAGCGCTCATAAAAACGCCCGCTCACGCGATTAGACTGAACCCTCTTTTGTTTTCTACTGCTGAATTATTGTCGGCCATTTAAGTGCGGTGCATCGGGGATTATGAAAAATCAAACATTTCCAGATTTTTTTTTTAATTGTTAGGGTTTAAAAACTTGCAGCGTCACTACATCGGTCATGGAAGATTTAAACAATAAATACTTTATTGCATTTTATACCTACATTAATGCAGGAGTAGCAATTATCCGAGTTATTGTGTACCGATTAATATACGAGTATTAATTAGGTAACAACTTGATAATTAGGTATCAAAACGATATTCATGAAGACGTTTGAAAATTAGGTGCTAGCAAAATTTCATGTTTCCAACTCAATTCTATAAATAAGGGAGAGGCAGCTAATATATTGTATGTAGCTATCGCCTATAGATTACCCATAAAATACCCTAGTTTATTTACACGTGAGGCACCAATCAATGTTCCAGGGGTAAGGGGTAGGGGCATAGGTATTGCAAACGGTTAAAAACGACGAGAGAAAGAAAAAAAAAATATTTTCATCAGACTTGATCTAACTTTTCATGTGGGTCTGTCACAACATAAATTGTGTTCTAGATAAAAATACGCTATTAACTGTATAAATACTTCATAGATACAAGTTTAGTGTTAACAGTAGATGCGATTTAACAAACTCCTCAAATTAATCCCTCGAAGAAAAAATACATTTTGGTGAAGTAAATTTAGTCCCAGATTACTCATCTTCATAGGTACAAAATTTTTGTATGCACATACAAACAAATTTGTAAATACCTTCATAAATAAATTATCGACACTAGTAAAAACTACGCTATAACAAACTCTCTCCTACATATAGCTAGATCAATTTTTATGAGTTGTACTATGTATTTATTTTTTGTAAATTGAATCTAGTAAGCGCTACTTGCACCAATTGTACCAATTATTGCTTGCAACGTTACACGATAAGTACTCGTAATATGCGAGTACGAGCGAGATGCATAGAAAGTTACGCAAACGCTAGCGAATATGTCAGTGCCACTGGTGGTAGACGTATAGGTGGATTCTTTGGGATAAATAAGTTATTTAACAGTTGACAGGTAGTATAACAAGTATTATATAATATGTTTCTTAGGAACGGGCGCCAATCGTAATTATCGATATCAGTTCTATCACGTACCTTGCTAGCGAAGGAGTATTTGACTAAATTGTGTACCAATGTCCTGTAAAAACGCGAATCCTCTGAAGATTTTCAGATATAGGATTTTTTTTCTGTCACAATGGATGTGAAAAAAGGTTATATGCAAATTAAATTGCGTTTGTACGGGACAGCTCACGAAATGGCCCCAAATTGGACATGCAAAATTGTCACAACACACAAAATGTAGAAAAATTTGATATTGATGCCAAACGCTAATCTAATCTGAATTCATCAAAAATAAGTCAACGTTTTCTTACTGTTGAAACTTCAGGTTTTTTTTTTTACTATCTTATTTAGAGTTTTTCGCAATAGCGTTTCAATAAGCATCATAATATGGAAATTTTGTGGAATACGTACCATTTATATTTATCCAACACTGCCTCGAATTAGACCCCCAACCCACAAGCATGCATTAAGTAACATAACCAATTTAAATGTAAACATACGTAATTGATATTCAGTAATCATAACGCCTGCAAAATACAATTATCAAAATAACTGTTATTAACAGATTAAACTACAAATAGTTTAATCTATTAATAATATTTGTTTAAATAATTGTATTTTACAGTTACCAATGAAAAAAGAAAAAAATGCTGTTTGCATTTAAATCATTTTGCTCGAACAATGAAATTGTTTTATTTCACATGCATTGTAACATTTGTAACATAAGCAAAGTTTACTTTTGTATTTCATTAAAAATAAAATTTTGCTGATGGTTCCCTTAACCATCATCCAATACCTAGAAATATGTTTTATATTTCAAAACGTACCAATTTATTATAAGAAGAATACCAGAGAATCGTATTACAAAACGTATAAAAAAATAGGAACAACTACGAAATTCGGCATCATTTAACATTGTCAAGTTTTATTTTGACAAAATGTTTATAAAACAAAAGTTTTCTTTTGGTATATTTTATAGCAATTGCAAATAATGTTTGTTTAAATTGTCACTTCGCGTACTCAACTATAATTATAAGATTGGCAAATGGTAATTTACTTTTACTAATATTAAAGTATACAGGAAATCGAAGTTTGTAATGACATAAACAAAGAAAGTTTGTATAATTTAATAGCAAGGCCTGAACTTGCCTGAAACAAAAAGTGCATCAGACTAATCATTGATAAGTTAGGTTAGGTTACAATTTCGACTGTCACAACGAACTGCTAACAGAGAGGCTAGGTTAGAAGCGTGACTCTATCAGAAACAAAATTCTGCCAAAAAGATAGGTTAGAACCGTAACCCCAACGTAAACGAACTGCGACAAGTTACTTACCGAAAGTATTTAGGTTAAGTTAGATATTGTTACTCGTAGATTTAATTATTTTACCTGCAATAATTGATTTTTCCAATGTGAAATAAACATTGGATCGTAAGCTTAAAACGGGAAGTATATGTTATGCCAAATGATACATTTGACTAAATAATACTTGGTAATATTAAACATAACAGTAACTTGCTAAAAAAGAGTTTTGCTAAATACCTGAAACTATAAGGATTCCTAGTTGATTAGGGAAACCTAAAAAAAACATAAAGTAACGACCATTATCCATCCCGCAAAGTAGAGCACTGAATGGCTGGTCAGATTTCCTGTTATTTTCATAAAGACTAAGTTACTGCGGCCATTATCTGACCGATATTGAATCTCTCTTTGTTCTACCGGAAGATTGTGCAGATCCGCCTGGCTAGCTTTTATTGATTTACATGCAATATATTCACGGCCTTTGTAAATAAAAGTTCATACAGGGCTCTGTAAATAAATTGTATAGGTACTACTCAGCAACGGTTTCTTGTTAAAAGTAGCTTAAACTGGCTGCTTATTTTCAGTGGTTTCTTTTTCATTTATTTTAGTTAGTTCTTGCTTGGACTTTCAAGATGCCTCGTTGCAAAGTAAAAGAAAGATGGAGTAGGCAATAAAATAAACGCAACGCAAATAACTAATTGAATCAGGCATCACTTTTTCGAATTCCACGATAAGATACTAGTACCTATACAACAGTATTAAGTTAGTAGTATTCTTTAAAATAAAGAAGTTTAGTTTAAAAGGAATCCCAAAGAAATCGATCATCTGGACACATCTAAACGCATTTATCTCGCAAAATAATTTAATCGCGGCCGATGTTTTTAGATCACTCAATATTATCAATTTAGGAAATACCAATTTTTCGTTCAATTTGGAAATTATACATTGGAAATTATTCTCAAGCGGACATAGTTATGATATATTGTTTGCCTTGTACGGTGCCAAATGTGCCGTCGTGTGTCTTCAAGTACAGAAGAGAATTGATACATATTTCATAAAATAAGGTATTTTATGCAATAATGCATTTTCATAGGAAATAGGGAACCGCAACACATGTCGGGCTTGCCACCAAAGCTTTCTATAGTCTTATTGTCGACGTTGTGCAGTTTAGATTCAATAAACAAATGTGATGGGGGGTTTTTATTTCCTAGTTTATATTGTGTCAGAGCTGTAAAACAGTGCTCGGAGAACTAAAAAAACATAATATATCCATATACATAGTTTTATGAATAGTACCCTAAATTGTTTAAAGAATGTAGTAGGTAACCACTTATTTACTGTCTGATAGATTTAAATTAATTTTGGCAATGGGTTTATGTTAGAGTTTTCTGTTAATTGGAACAATAAGGCACTGAATGTAATAACTGTAGTATATTTAGGTAGCGGCATTAGAGAAGAAATAGTAAATCATGTAATGACAGCGAGATTTAGAAGTTAGTTTCTTCGTGTTTTTATTTTATTTTATCGTGGGCTTAAGTAACGTTTACACATTCATTCATTCATTCAATACTGTTTGCGATTAGTATTCTGTGTAGTTTTGTTTTCATTCACCTCAACTCTCCTGCCGATATCCATACCTGAGGCGCTTTTCGGATTTAACTTTTAAATACCTGTCAAGGTTGAAAGCATAGGATGTCATGTCCAGCAATGCTCTTGCAGTTCAAAATAATAGAAACGATAAAAAAACACAAGGTGAAAATAAACTAGTTTAATGGTAATACTCACACGGTCGACATTTGTACGCCACTCGTACGAATTTTCTGGCCTTAGGGCATGGATCAGGGGCCCCCGCCATCAGCGCCGTGCTGAATTGACAGTTTTTCTTCTTCTGACATGCCTCCACTACTGTTTGTAACAGGGAGTACTGAAACAATGGAAAGCATTTAAGTAATATTACTTATAGGAAAATGTAATACAGTTCATCCTGTTACATCGAGAAGCGCTAACAGATCATAAATATACGATTTAGATATTAATTGTATATCTTTTCGTTACAAGTTCGACATAAGTCCGCCTAGTGGGTGTGGGTAAATTACATACGAGTATGTCTTAAAGATTTAGTTATTTAGATAAATACAGACTAAATAACTAAATCTTTAAGACATATGTAATTTACCCATTTCGAATATTAGGTTACGGAGGACTTCAGAATTCATTCATAACAAAGGAGTTCTAGGAGGGATTTTACGCTTGCTGACACGTTATACCATCCTAGCTTATTTTAATAAGGTTTTACAATAAGATAAACATAACATTTCCGAGCATATTAGAGACAAATATTTTAAACTATTTTCAAACGTGGATCCTGTGCTGAATCTGTGTCGTTCATGGCTATATACTCGTATATATAGATATTAAACAAATTGGAGGACGCGTATCTTTCGAATAAATCTACATTATTTAAAGTTTTATTTGGCTTTAAACTTAGTTTCTTTCTTTGCGAGGGTGATGTAAAACTAACACGGGTGATATTAAATTGAAAACCAAAATTCATAAAAACCAAATGACTCTTGTTTGTAATTTTGGCTATTCCACTCATATTGCACTCAATATACTATTTCCATGGGAAAAGAAAGATATTATTCTAAAAAATAAATGAAAATAGTATTACAATAATGAAATTAATGCTGGCTAAATTTAAAAATTCACTTCGATTGCGGTTTAATTTCAATAGATTTCGTACCTATTGTCTCGCTTTAGGTAGGTAATCAATGTTATCATACATTTGCATGATTATGCCATTAAATAAAATAATACCTTATCATAAACATATAACATGACAATTCAACAAACATATACTACATGTCAAATTGACAGCAAGGTTGTAGGTATATTAGATATTTTATCATTGTTTAACAGGATTTGAGTTTCCGTTCCAACGGAAATAATAATAATTAAGTTGTCTGCCTCTAAATTTAATCAATGGTTTATTTTTCTTGTATATTTTTACTGAGGTGTGCCAATAAAGAGTATTCTATCTATCTATCTATCTATAATAAATTCTAGTGTTCAAAACCAGGCGGAAAATTTAGCGGAAATGATTAATCCGTAAACGCACTTATCCGTACTTACAAGTGTAGGTACATTTGGCAGGTATACAAAAACACTACATAATAATGTATACAGGATTTTCGTTTTTTTTTTCTAAAAAAAAAATATTTACAGTTTTGAATGATTCACTGTTAGTTTCACTGGACTTAAATCAACCGAGATATAAACCGTGATTACCTTTTATATTGTGTGTTTTGTGTGGGTGCCGTTCAATTTTAATACAAACTTTTAGCATAATTTCATTTAACTACTATTGAAACTCATAATAAACATTATGTATAAAAACAAAACATATAAAGTTGTTAGTCATACTAATTTAATGACAGAATGCTCTATCATCATAAAAACATTCTTCATAACAATCCTTAGGAATAATTTTACTTGTTATAACATACATTTAGTATAATAATTAAAATATAGTACAAAATTTTAACGAATGGTGACATAGTGTTCTATGATAAATATACTTGGTGTCAATCAAACTATTAAATTATACAACAATCTACCTATTCAACTTTAAAGCTGGTCGCCGTTAGGTACGACGACGAGCGAAGCGAGGAGGAGTGTTAGGTAGAACTGCGACCATATGGGGAGAACCATATGTCTTGGAAATTGTATTTTTGCTTGTTCATTTTCACTAGGCGTTTATATGAAGTTTATCTGAATCCTTTAGGAACCACAAAGGTTCCAACTCACACTGGCCGCTGCTTTGTGGTAAAATATATGTCGACAGACGTAAAGTACGGATGTAGGTAAGTTTGACGCTTAGAAAAATCGATTATGTTCCATGCAAATATAATGTTTTATGTTTTTTTATTAATTAGTAATTCAGTGTTGTTAAACTTTCAGCAAACTCAATCAAATAAAGTTTATGAACGATTTCCCGTGGTTTGATTGTGAAACCACACCTTCAACATTATGCTGTTGGTTTTCATGAATAAAAAACGTTCTGAGTATAAAATAGTATACAGAGTGAACATTATACTGGTTGCCTGTTATGCAAATACATTACTATGCTACCTACTAAACTATAATTACTTTCGAAATTATGCAATTCGTTTTTATTGTATTTGTTTTTATACCAAATCATAATTTCTGCATATCAAAATTATGCAATTCAAATTATGAAAAATGAAATTTCGCAAATTGTTATTATTAAAAACATTACACACCCGTTTTGTGTTGTCTATTACAAATGAGGGTAGACCGAGCGCGGTCTACACAACTTTGACACCCACCCGCTATTTCCAGTTACCCGCGGACAAGTAACTGCGTCGAAATATCGGGAGCTCAAAAACAATATAAAAGGTAATCACGGTTTATGTCCCGGTCGATTTAAGTCTAGTAAATATAATAATGCTCAGAAATGTTCACCTTATTGTAACAAAAATAGTACGGGAAATTCTTCTTTATGGACAAATTTAAAGTAAATAAATTCAAGCCATTATTATCCTATTTTAGCGGACGGGAATATCAGTATTGTATTGTTTTTTGAAAAATGACAATTTGGCGGATAAATATTTGAAATGTATTCAAGAATTATTTCGCTTAAAATTTGCTTATTTTTTTCCTCACAATTGTGATGCAAAACATTATGTGTTGTATGCCACGGGCGGTACAAGAATTAAAAACTTATGATAATTAAGCCCTTCGCTTTAGGCTTAAAATTTACACTTGTTCGTAATTTCTTATTTACCGTCCGCCCTTAATACACAATGTAATAATAAAATATATGTTTATTTTTTCAGTGTTGCCTGTACAGTAGCAGCTAGTTGGCCAGTACGTAGCAATGAGTAGTTGAAGTAATGAGTTAATAGGAGAGCGTGGGCTCACACTGATTGGTGCTCGCGAAATGTAATCAGAGTTATCTCAGGGTCGTATCAAAATAATATGAGAATCTTAACAAGCTGTTAAATCAAAATCGGTCTCTTTTTTATTTCATGCATAGTCATTGTTCTCAAACAATTTTCAATCAATATCCATTACCTATACAAGCGACTGCCTATTAATAACCGCAACGGAGGGTCTTTCGAGGGTAAAAAATAAGGGGCACGCTACCGCGTGTTAAAATATCACAACCATGCTTCTCCGAACGAATTTACATGTAAATAGACAAGAGTCGATTTATTTATCTAGTTTTGGACGCAAGAGTTAGGACTCTTACGACCGTATTCAAAAATGCTTCTAAAATGTCAGTATCAAAAGTATCATTTCTTCTATGGAGTGTGGAATTAAAAGGAGTGAAATCTCTTATGGTAGAACTGGTAAAAGTGTCCAGCTGTCAACTATAAATAATTGTTCCAGAGTAGCGCTAGAGTAGTTAGCTACTTAGCGGTTCTTAGGAATCTAGGACCTAGGCTTTATTGACGGAGTGAAGTGCGCTGTCTATGATTTGTGTTTTTTTGAATAATTTTAATGTTGTGATAGTGTAACTAAGTATAGTACGCACTTCGTGAAAATTTTATACTGTGATTGTTTATGACATACAGCCTCTTGGCAGACAGGCGACCAGATAGACGGACCGACGGTGAGGACTTAGCAATTGCGTTCCGTTTGGTAACTACCATTTTGATATGAAACCTTAAAAAGCTGATATGAGATCAGATATTATTTACCTTAAATAATGTATTGCCTGAACTTTTATCGTATAATATAGTATTATATACAATCGTGATATAATAGAGAGCTCTTCAGTCGAGTACCGTGTTTAGGCAACGAAGCTTGTTGAGTTGAGTAAGTTAGGTACGAGATTGAAAAGCTTGATTATATCACTATTGTATACAATACTTTTTCTACGAGTCATCTAAAATATATTTTTTTTACTATAAAACCATTTTTTTACATAATTAATGAAAATTGGTAAGTATCTCAGTAGACAAACGCACGCCTCCCGCTCCGCGCCCCGCAGCCGATTAGTCTTTTCTATAGGAGCGCGGCGGCACGTGATTGGTAATTTTTACAGGTGACTACAGCATATCGAAATGAATCTTATAGTTAGCGGGAGCCCATACATGGAAAGTACGTAAGTATAGTTTGGTATACGAAATCTTAATTCAACCATTACGGTCGAAGAGTAGAAAAATATACATAATTATGTTTATCATATTAGAATTTTGCCACATCACAGCATAACAATGTCCCATGTTACTATTAAAATAGTTAGTTAACACTCATGCATTATGATACCACACCCGCGGCATTAAAGTCCGGCTGCAGTCCCGAAGGAAATCTACACATAGACGATAACAGGGTATAACTTGTTATCTTGCTCTTTTGTTAGATGTTAGTAAAAGACAGTTCGCTCGTTCAGTAAGTGGTCAGAGTGGACATAAACTCTTAAAGCTGTAAAAGAAAAAGTCATTATGGTTGAAATTACCCAAACTTGTGGTCGAATTTATTTAAGTTCGAACTTTTTTATTCATAGAAGGAGATAGTAACGGAATGGATACTTATTGTGATAATTTTAAATAAGTAATTTAAAATAAACTACAGAGAAAAATTCTCGATCCAATTATGTTGACAGTTTATAATTTTTGAGACTAAAAACTGATTATAATAATAAAAACACTTAGTATGAAATTGGCTCGTAAGCGTCCTTTGCCACCGAAGGCAGGTTAATTAACATATTAATGAAACATTCCTAACAAATCTAACAATTCCAGTTGAAATTTATCATGTTGATATTTTATATATGACTTTTAGAGTCGTAACGTAAGCACAGAACTATATCGAGATAGAAGAAAAGAGTTGATCGATTTCTAAAGGGACCGAGCGTGTAACATTTTGCGTAGACACTTTGACGCCCCGAGTGACATTTGGTGAAGGGAAACATAAGCCGCGTGAAAAAGATTTAAAAACATCGGTTAGAATGCGGCAATCTGATTCTATAAATAAAAATCATTACTAAGAAATTATCGTTATCTTCATAGCACAAACCATTCATAAATGCATTAATAACAAAATGTGATTCTCTCTTTTATTTCCACCAAAGGGGATACCGTATTCTTAATGAATGATCAGGTTTTTCATGGATCCCAAAAAACATGTTGAATTGTAGTCAAATAAATGGTACTTATACATAAAAAAAACAGATTGTACGGAAAAATCAAGTATCGATATCGACATCATAAATATTTTTACCTATCCCTAAGAACTTGACAGCTACCATTTTGCACCTCCGATAGCGGGGTCTAGCCATATGGACGCTTTGATAGGTATGAAGGACGAGTGGACGTGGACTTCTGCTAACGAACGGGCGCCCAAAGAAAGCGAAAACCGTTAATTCGGCAGGAAAGATAATGGCCACTGTTTTTTGGGACAGCCAAGGGGTTCTTTATATAGATTATTTAGAGAAAGGTAAAACAATAAATGGCCCTTATTATGCTTCTTTGTTGGAAAAATTTAACGCAGAAGTTGTGAAAAAACGGCCACATCTGGCAAAGAAGAAAATCCTTTTTCACCACGACAATGCCCCTGTACACTCGTCAGCAGTCGCAACAGACAAATTAGTTGAATTGCGTTACGAAATACTGCCCCACCCACCTTACTCTCCAGATTTGGCCCCATGTGATTTTTTTTATTCCCAAACATGAAGAAATGGCTCGGTGGGAAAAGATTTTCAGCAAATGAGGAAGTCATAGCTGAAACTGAAGCATATTTTTCAGGGTTTGACTAAAAATATTTTTGGAGGGGTTGAAAAAACTGGAACATCGTTGGGTGAAGTGTATGGAGTTGAAAGGAGATTATGTAGAGAGATAAAACTAAAAAGGGTGAAATAGTTATCTGTACAACAAGAGAGCAAAGTTTGATATTTCTTCGAGTGCTTGTTTTGAGTCCCGTGCAAGCGAAAGATTCTATAATAGATCTCTAATCTAATTTAGAATCTTGAGCGTAGTAAGCGACTCAAAAGCGCACGAGATGTAAATAACTTTGATCTCGTGTAGTACACAAAATTATTCACGTCAGTCAGCCATCAAAAAATACAACCTGAAAAAATGTATTCCAGACGGACGGATCACTATTTCACTCATGTTTTCTGAAGGTATTCTAACAATTAACTTTAATTACCGCAATAATGATGTCAGAATTCTGGTTTGATGCCTGAATGTCGGTCATACAAACCTGCATAGAATTAGGCCACAAGCAACCATCGTTCGTCTCCTGTCCCGGCTTGACGTTTTCGCAGGTGCGTGTGCCGTTGCCGTACGTCGCTGCCTGCACGTTCACGACGGTGCCCGTGGGGCATGCTAGCGACACCAGCTCGTCGTCGCACGCTGTGCGATGCATGTCTTTGAGCGTGCTCGCCAGGGAACCTGTATAGAAAAATATACATTAGAAATCCTATTATCCATGTTCAAGTATTCGTACTATTAATTTAACCTATTCCTACTTATTTGATACAATGTACCTATACCCTGAAGTTGTGTAACGTGCTTTACTTTAAGTAAAATTAGATCGAGTATTGCAACCTTGAAGGATTATTTTTAAGAGGGAATTTGTGAGGTGAATTTTTGTGCAGATACATGACTACTGAGTTCTGAATCACGTTAAGTCTTTACAGAAAGAATAATTTATGATTTTTATTAAAGTTCCGATACCCTCTGTCAGGTAAGGAATTTAAACTTTCTCTTTGCGAATACTTATGAAACTGTATAACCACAAGTTTCATCAATAAATTAATCAATCATATTCGGAAACCAACTAAAAGCAACGCTACACGGTGACTTATCATATTCAGGACTTGAAATTCTATTTACTTTCATAAGTTTTTAACAAACTGAACTGAAAACAAAAAATATATTGACAAAAGTACAGTAATAAGCTTTTTAGAGTCATTTATATATCCCTGTAATGAGAAAAGGAACTAAAGTAACAGTCGGCCAGCTACATAAGGATAATGGCAATATAATCTATCCCCAGAGTAATCTAAGGATAAAGTGGTAGGTACATATCGAAACAAGCCACGCTCTGACAGATTTTATGAAATGTATCTGAGGGATATTTGTACGTAAACAAAATACTGGGTGCTAATATTCTGGAAATGAACTGAAGTATGCATTTACTGTATTTTATTGTAATATTTTGTTTTGTAAATCAAACGCATTTCATGACCATTATAATTATTAGCTACACCAAATTAACAATAAACAAACAGCGTTGTACAGGATGTAACAAAAATAGTGGGGATCCGTTTAAAGGAATACTCGGTATCGTGCCCTGATTAGGAAAAAGTAAAAGAACTATTTATTTGGTGCGAAAAAAATCGGTTCAAAATAGGCCCACTCTCCATACAAAGGCCAAATATTTTTCGCATCAAAAAAATTCTAATTTTCATACTTTTTCCTAGTATTTATTTTGTGTTTATTCATAGTTAGACATTCAATTTAGGAATAGGCATGCTTCGTGCAATTGGCCTATTATTTTATATCAGGTAACAAACTTCCAATGCCTAAAACAAGTTTTCAAAACAACTTACTTAATTGGTTTTAACAGGGCTCACCTGAACATGTTTCAGTTAAAAACAATACTCAAAAATAATTACCAAGAAAACTTGTTCAAAGGGCTTTCATTCTTAAGGCTTTTATTATTAAACGTTACGAGTTTAACGAAGCCAGTAAAATAAAGGTTATACGCCCCGATTCGAACTTCCAGATACGTCAAATATTAGGTCTACGATGTATATGATATAGATCGGATATGTCAGAAGTGATGTTTTTTTGTAAATAAACGTCAGTGTTGACATTGACATATCCGATCCATATCGTATCTAGTCCTCTCTCGCTCTCATTGCACATTTATGTTTTTGATGGGATTTACTATACATGGTTATACACATATTAAAACAGTTATTTTTATAAATATAAGAGCGGCAAGGGGGCTGGTGCAGTAAATTCTTGTATTGCGCCCTTGTGTGTCTTGTACTTGTCTCACTACGAGATGTGAATAAGTTTGGGTTATCTTTGAAAAGTAGGCACGCATCTTTTATATATTGGCATAGGAGCGGTAATATGCTAAGTTTTTTAAACAACGGTTTGCAACTTTCGAAAACATTCACAGTAAACATTTGCTGGTAACTTTATTCGACAACTTAATGGCGCCAATAAGTATTTATTTGGCGTAACTTTACTGAACCTCGTCGTTAAATATTTTTATTTTTCTTCGTCGCTTAAGGTTATTTTTTTTTTGATCTTGGGAAGCGTTGGTAGCCTCGCGGAAAGCGCGCGGCTAACAATCCGGAGGTTGCGGGTTAAAAACCCCTTTTAGTTACATTCATGGAGTCATTTTAATACCTAAACTAAATAGCAGCCCACGAAAATTCTTCAGTCCGTTTTCCACTTCCAACTTTTGTTCAAATACGAATATTAAGATATACCTTATAGTTTTCGAGTAATATTGCTGCCTAAACGGACAGACGGACATAACGAAAGTAACTATAGGGATTATGTTGTTGCCATTTTGGCTGCGGAACCCTAAAAAATGTGCACATAAAAAAATCGTTTCATAAATAAATACTGAAACGGTCGTCACATCATTTGCGCAACATAAATAACTTTGATTTCCGGTAAATATTTACCACATACCTATGTATACAGGGTGGATTTTAATGGGTCACTGAGGCCACCAATCTTATCCCGCGCTGCTACGCGAAAATGGTCCAAGGAGACCTTCCCTCACTTATTAATAACGGATTTTGGAATTTGGTGATCTGATTTAAGAAAAAAAATGATGCTTATAGTTTCCATTTCATAAGACAACCTAGGTTAGGGCACTTAAAGCCAGAAATAAGAGATAGTGTTCTTCTCACATTTAGTGTGAAAAAGTTAAATTTAAATATATTGTGTTCTATTACACGTCAATTATTACTTTTAGGCATAAGGGTGAAAACATTGTGTGGAGACATTTCTAAAATAATTTAAAATGGATTTTTGTTCTTTCTAAATATTTCATTATGATGTGTCCAATGTCCATACAATTATAGGGTTCTTAAGCGCCACAGTCATATTTGGCGTAAAAAAGAGCGGGCAACAATTTCACTTTTTTCATACTAAATGTGTGAATAATATTATCTCTAATTTATTTTTTAACGTCAAAATAGTATGCACTCAAAATTGACCATTTCGTCGCTGATTGATTTACTGGTTGCCTGGTCGGTCATATCGTCGTCCAGTTCTCACAACACGCCCTAAGGGGTGAGCTTGAGCTTACTGTGGGAAAGCTAGAGCAGTTCCAAAGACAACTTTGGCGTAGCAGCACGGGATCAGGTACCAGCTAGCCTCTGTGCCCCATCTAAGAATTCTACCCTGTATATATATTTTGAACACTCTAAATACCTGCTTTAATCCAAGTTTACATCATAATCTCCACATTAATTAATTTAGACTTAAGGAGCGTGCCTACTACGCTTGAAACTTATCTTTATTAGTTTTAGTACAAAACCCACAGCTCCCGGGTATAAGGTGCAAATTCTGTCGAAATTCAACCATTTCCTCAACGATAATGTAAATGAAGATTTTGTTTATTTTACCCAAATTTCTGAGAGCGTTCTTGTTTCTTAACCTTCTCCGGTGCCCATGAAAGTTTTCAAACGGAATTGGACGGGGTTAATGACGCGATGTTATATTTTGCCGGAGAATTTCACTGTTTCAAAATATACAGTGTCTATATTGAGTCATAAGAATATTATTATTTTTAAGGTTTATGGGCAGATCATATATTTTGATCATTTCAAAAAATGCTATTGAAATATTGATCACTTCATTAATAATAATAATAATTAGGAGTAGGGATGTGACGACCCCATCGCCCGCTGGTTTTACCAGTGCAATCAGTCAACGCAGGGCAGCTTGTGGCGAGCTGTTGGGGAGTAGCGACCTCACGTACCCGAGTGCTCCTGGGGAGTTCTGTTACCCGCAAGGAGGGTGGGTGGGACAGGATTCTCTGCCTCTGGCTTGCCTTAGCCGGCCGGCCAGAGTGGAGTCGTTAGAGCTATAAGCTCCAGCTGTGGCAGCATGGTTCCATTTTTATCATCTGTCACTATGCCCGTCACTTTCGCACTTACATACTTGTTAGAACGTGACAGGCATGGTGAGAAATGATAAAAAGCCGACCATCTTAGCCCAGCAGGGGTGGAAGTGAAAAATTGCATAAGACGCGAGTTGGCACAGTGGCTGCTCACAGTCACTGGGTAGAAAGCGGCGGCTTCCATTGCATGTCTATCAAGTACTACTCGAGACCTTTCAAATGAGCCTAAACTCAATGTGTTTAGTTTTCCCGTTGAAGAATACTTATGGCTACCTACCAACTGCACCATCAGATCTGCTCCATGTTAGCATATTATTGCATTGTCATCGGAAAAACGGAAGTATGCCCTATTTCAGCTTAATAAAACACTGAGAAGTAATTCAAAAAGTTACAAGATTTGAAGCACATAAACATACAAATATACGCGGTGAAGCTAAATCAAAGTGCGTAAAAACACACGCTTGCTACGCTTCCCTAAGCCTAAGGCTGCGTTTCCACCAGATATGTGCGAGGAAACCGAGAGGTGCGAGGATGTGGAACGTTGTGAATGTTTCCACCAGAGATGTGCGAGGTATCTGAGAGGTGCGACGGTGTGTAACGGGCTCTTTTCAAATAAGCGAGCGGGGTGCGGTGATAGTTTTTCGCTCGCGTCCATACCTCGCACACATCCTTCCCTTGTATGTACAAAAACTACGCTCTGCTGAGCTGTTACCACTAGAGCTGCGCTGAGCGAGTATAGGTAAATAAAGTGTTTCTATATATGATAAACACATTCCTCGCTACGTATACTCGCACGTCTCTGGTGGAAAAACAGCATAAACACATAGTTGTATTACTTCTAAAGAACATAATTGATAGGTTCCATAATTAAATGGAAGTTTTATGTGGATTAAGTTTTCCGAGCTACAGGCGGTCGCGAGGTTTACAGCTCAGTGGGCCTAAGGTCGGCTCTGTATCATTTGTCACTATACCTGTCACCTTCTAACAAGTATGTATGATAAAGAGCCGACAATCTTAGCCCTACAGCTGGGCTAAGATGGTCGGCTCTTTATCATTTGTCACCATACCTGTCACGTTCTAACAAATATGTAAGCGCGAAAGTGACGGACATAGTGACAAGTGATAAAAATGGAACCATGATACCGCCGCTGATCTTATAGTTTTTCTCAATTGACAAAACGAACTTAAACAAAAACCTGAGTGGCTACCTCCAGTTTTGACATTGACATATTCGTTCACTTCTATTCAACTTACTTTCTATGCATCTCGCTCGTACTGGCAAATTAGTCAAAACTGGTGGTAGCCAAATTGTTTGTACTTACATTTAAAACGTGTACTCGTATATATTTATATTGATGCTTGCAATATATTTATGTATATAGATCGTGTCATTCACGACGACGAGTGCCTTGACTCGTAGTTTCATGTTATTAAAAGATAGATTTGACAAATCGGCGCGTTATCGTGGATGACACGATCTACATAATAAACCTAAACAAGAATTACCTACAAGTAGAGTCTGTCCGCAATGAAGAGACTCGTGGAATGTATAGGTGGTATACGTGGGCCCAATAAATTCCACGACTCTTCTCTTTCCGAACAGACTCTATCTAAGGACACTCATCGAATTATTTTCCGCATTTTAGAAAAATGCTTAAGAGTTTATTGTCGTGGATCGTGGAATTATACAAAAATACAACAGAATGTTTACGCTTCCCGGCGATTCTCTTACAATGATAAATAAACGGAAGGCAATTTGGATAAAAGCGGAAATGCTTTTCGTGCAATTTAGAAATTGTATTCCGTATGGAATTGTAAGTAACAGGTATCTTTGTTGCATATGCTTCACGTATACCCAGGTAACCACTTCTTAAACAGCTCAAAAACATAATGCATTTTTTCATCGAAATTATTGTGCAATTTTTCCTAATAAGTAAGTGGCTACTTTGGTACGTTATACCTACTATTATCAAGTATTGTTGTTGATTTAAAAGACACCCTACATTACCAGTCCATTTTACCCACTACAAATTAAGTAGTTTAAGTATTTTGCGCTATAAAAAGCGATAAATTATCATAATAACTGAATTCTAACTAATGCTTGAGTTGTCTGAATGCAATTATCAAGTTTAAATGAATACTTGGCAGCCATTCTCATGCATGCTGTCGTACGTGAGACTAACTGGAAGAGATAGCTACAACAGATAGACCGAGTTAAGTCTGCAACTATATTATAATACTTACGTCAACACCAGTAAGTTTACTTGCCAGTTATTATAGTGAAATGGGGTAACCGTCTCAGACTCCAACGGGTTTTATTTTGACGCCGATATTAGCCGGATATATATTAGCAGATTTTATGAATCGCGGCGCTTTTTTTAAATCATAATATGGTTGGAAAAAATATGAATCTAATATGGTTTGATAAATGAAATCTTGAGGCCTTTCTCTAGGAACTTCGTTAATTGGAAAACTGATTTCTTGCTTGCGCTCAATAGAAAAAAAATTACAAACATAGGTAACATAAAACGCACCTTAAAAATTTGTAACAATTTTTGCACACGTAACAGATTAAAAAATAAAAAATAAATGCTTCTAAAAATGCGCCATTTTATTTTTGATAGAACTCATCATTACTCACCGATTCTTTTTTGTTAAAACTTATAACTAAAAATAAAAATTCAGTTCAAAAAATAAAATATGATATCAGCGCTCCCATCTGCCTTTGACGGTTTTTCTTAATAAAAACTAGTTTTTACCAAGTGTCTTATTGACAACTATATATCATCAACTGCTGCTCAAAAATTAATAACAATTATGGTGGGCATTTATAATTAGATGCGCTAGCTTTATAATTGAGCGTGGTGTCACAAATTGTATAAACTCTGTCTGAAGATTTAAGCTTATTTAGCAATCTCCTTCATGTTGTAAATTAAAGGTTTCCTGGGCCATAAACAATAAAGTCTTCTTTGTCGAGAACATTGGAAAGGAAGAAGAGGGGTACCTGTGACCGTACGTTTTTTTCTGATGCAGTATGATTACTGTTTCTAGTTTACTGTGCTTCGCTTGCATGAGAACAAGTTGGTGGTGCACAATAGTGTGACGGATCGAGACGAGACGCACACACAGACGGTCTCGCGCTTAAGCGTTTACGCTCAGTGCGAGTGAGAAACGAACCTTAACGCACGGGGCCTTAAGTATTTCATGAGAATGTAATATTTATAAAAGAACCGATCAAATGCAAGTTGAACTCGAGCAAGGTTTTGTGTTATCACAAAACTTTTTCCGGTTTTTATTAGTTATTTTAATGCCCTCCGGTCGACTTTGGCCACTTCCTAATTTGTCTCTTTCCAAACTTGTCCACTTTTTCATTCGTCCACTCCAACATTGTCCTTTTTCTAAGTTGTCACTTTATAGATTCCGAAGTTGACTACTTCCTAAATTATCACTTCCCTATCAGGCTGACGCAACTAGGAACAAAAAAAGTTTTGTATGGAGTTTGTTTCGCAAATCTTTACCAACGAAAAAAAAGAAAACGTCAGTACTATTTACTATGTCAAGTTTACATCAAGTCAACTGTCAGCCTAATTGTTTTGTTTGTTATGAAGGCTTCAAAGTTTTTTTAGGGTATTTCGTGCAATTTCTTTTTTATTTAGTGAAAAAATCGAAAATAGTGAACCGTGATCAGAGTAAAGAGCGAGTTTGTTGCAATGCCACCGAGAAAACGGTTTACTAAGGAAATATGTGGCAAACGAGCCACTCGAGAAAATAACGAAAAAAGGGATTTTATGGCGAAATTTCCCTTTAATGAAGACCGGTAAGCATTGCTTTAGATACTTTTGACCTTATTTTGGTGCAGCAGGCTTTAAACACATCGAAAATTAGATATTTTATATTATTTTTAGTTGTGAACTAGGGATGTATTAAAACTATCGATAACTGTATGTTTATTTGTATCAGTGTAAATAATTAAATTAAATATGTGAAATTTCTCGTGAACTTGCATCCTTTGATCCTTCCTAGTGGGGAAGAAAAAGCCCCTTTCCAACGAGGTGTTATAAAAAAAAATCGGGTCCACATTAAGCCCGACCACGTATTAGTCCACTCATAGAACTATCCACTATATAACATACAACTTAAATGTGGACTCGATCCTAACCTGATTTCGAGTACAAAATTTGTAGACAGGAGTCTATGTTTCATTTCGATATCGATAAGAAACGCAAGCGTGTAGCGTACTACACTATTTAACTCGCTTATGTTTTTACTATGGTTCTTTGACAGTTCTTTTTCGTACATTTTGGTAATGATTTGCGAAATAAACTAATTCCACTCGCTAGTATGGGAGTCCCGTCTCTTAAAACGTAGTGATTATATGCTCATTGGATAGCTCCCTATAGTGTACAGTGACTGCTTGCCAACAGACGGACTGTATGCTTATTTGTCACCGCCCTGAGGGTACGGGGACTGTTTAACTTCTTACTTATGCCCAATATTCTATTTTTTAGTATTTTTTAATATCTCACTGAGCTTGAGGTTAATATCTTCATTATTTTTCTACTCCAGCAGTTCAAATGTCAATTAAAAGACTGAGAGTGATATTTATCAAATTCATTTGAGTGGTGGCACTGAAGTCAATTTGTCTATAGGATCATAAGACAGCTGCTTGGGAGTCACTTTATGTATACAGCACAACTATTGTACAGTGGATCTGTTTTAAAAGCTTGATTCTGTAGAGTAACAGATATACATACTTTCATGAGAAGGTTGTGGTGGATATATTTGCTGTCAATAGGAAAGTTCCGATAACTCAGTTGGCAGAGCGGTAGACTGGTACCTATCCCGTGTTTGCGAGTTCGAGTATCGCCCGAAACAGTGTTTTTTTTCTAAGCATCGCCGTCTCGTTTACAGACGTGTTTAATACAAAATTAATTAAGTTATGACGTAATATCTGCTTTTAAATTAAGAATAGCCTTAACTATAAATAATCTCTTTCAAATGACTACAGCCAAAGTGTACTTCTTATAGGTTCCAAATTGATTTCCTTCATTTTGTAGCAACTAAGTCTTAAATACGTACTCGTAATAAGTTTATTCAAATAGAATATCTAAACATTCTCACAGATTCTCTGCGGAAGTCTGCAAATAAGTCGTAGACAGATGTCTATAAATAAATGCATATAACGAGTATTTATCTATCTGCATACAGGGGCGGATTAAGAAGGCGCGGGGCCCTTAGTACAATAACTTGCGGGGCCCCCTGGTTTAAAAAAAAAAGATTAAGTGCGAGTTGGACTCGCACCCCGAGGATTCAGTACCATCACAAAATTTTTACGATGTCTTAATTTTTTTTGACTCGTTCTCGATTAGTTTGTAACATGTTATGCAGTGTATCTTATAGTTTCGCCATGTTCGTCTGTCCAAGGGTTGGTTCCGTGATTCTAGTGCTAAATAGCTGTAATTTGGCATGGATAAGTACATAAATCATGCATTGCGACAGAACGGTAAAATAAAAACTACTTATAAAAAAAATTGGGCACCTCCCATACAAAATGTTTTTTCTTAGTTTTTTTTTGCTTTGACCCTACAGTGTGGCGTAGTTATGGTTGGATAAGGTCTTACAAAACGAATAACGGTCTTCAAAAACCTTTTTTTTATAAAAAAGTATTATTTTCGGAAATAATTGCTCCGAAAGAAAATAAAATGTGTCCCCCCCCCCCCCCCCCCCCCTCTAAAGCTTAATATATACTTTCAATGAAAACTATAGCGAAAATGATCGGTTTAGTCGCTTTAGGGTTATTGCAAAAAATCTTCTCTTCTTACTAAAAAGACGTACAAAGCGTTGCAAAGGTTACTCCCTCATGCTTGTAATGTAAATGATACTAATAGCCCCCGTTTGGCCTTTTTTGACTGAATGGTAACTACGAAATCCTACACTGAGCATGGCCCGATATGCTCTTGGCCGATATTTCTTTATTATTACACCAAGTTTGAGGTCTGTATTTTAACCGTAAAACCATTCATGAAATCTGTCGTTCAGTGTGCTCTATCTTACGTATATGACCCGTAACAGGTAGACAGTCTTTTACCTAAATCAAGTATGTACCTACTTCTATTGCAGCCACAACAGCCAATAATAAATATCAAATAAAAATTAAAATTAATGGAGCCCCTACACAAGATTTTTTTTTGTGTCTTGCAGTTCGTGTTATCCACGAAGACGCGCCCCACTCCTCTTCCCAATCGCCTATAGTACCTACAAGTGTGGTGTGCAATCTTTTACTACTTAGTAGTTCTGTCTATACACATTAATTTGTAGACATAACTACTACATTGCCAAAAAGTTGCAGATTTGTACTATACCTAAGCGATTAGGAAGAAGAGCGGGGCGCGTCTTTGTGGATGACACGAACTATAGGTATATGACGTCATTTAAAATCCGGAGTATTTTCCTTATTTATTTATTTTAAGGAATGCCTATTTTTTTATTTGTTTTTTTTTTAGCCATTTTAAAAGACCCTAATCTTAATGAAGTTGTGTTATCTTATCAATCACATTTCCTATCTTCTATACAGGTTTCCTCCTTACCTTCAGTTTTCATCATCAGATCAGGTCGATAATATTGTATTGTCACCGATTTTTCCCTAGTATGCGATTTTTTTGATTTCGGCTAGCCTGCTGCTCGGCCTTAGTTCTTGCTCGAAAGTACGAATTGCTGGAATACTTTGCGTATCGGGCCTTATGCAGGGCTTTACATCCGGCCTACGCGAATGCAAAGCCCTGCATAGGGGCCCTGCTGTTTTTTCAAAACAATTACGAATTTTCAATCTGTCGAATCTGTCGGTCACGTGACCTGTCACGAGTTTAACATTTTTTCCCCATCCCAAAAAGTGCACAGCGCCGCTAAGGAAGTTTTCACTTTAATAAATAAATCATCCTTCCTTGCTTTTCACTAATATGTTTTTTTAACACAGTATCTTCTTTTGTTCGTTTCCGAGCGCTGCTGTTTCCTGTAGCTTAGCCATGCACAAAAGTTTTGAGACACTCTGCACCTTCGGTTTTATGCTACTCTGCTCTTGGTCTTTGCGTAACCCTATTTAATTTGGTATCTTTATAAAGAAAAATTGACAGGATAATAACAAATAATAATAATTGATCAATATTGTTACTGACTTACGAGCCCGGTAACGATTTTAGAGCAAAAATTTTAAATTGATAGATTTAGTCGTTGAAATTGTACACCTTTTGTTACGTAAGTAATATCTAAATAACAAGTATTGGTTTCTATTAGCACGTTTTTTCATCTTACCTTGTAATAATGAGGTCGCAAGCAAGCGTCCCCGGTAACAGGTGACGAGAAAGGATAGTTTTTAAAAATTCGTCAAAAAATTATGGTAGTAAATTATACAAAATGATGTATAAGAACAGTTTCAGCAAATGGTGTAGATTGTATCAAAATTACGTTGAAATTAAGTCAATTTTCAGAGAAATTGCCACTTGTTTTGAAGTAATTTCTGGAGAAAATTGATTTCGTCTAACTTTCATTTACACCACTTAAAATTTATAATAACAAAAATGTAGTTTATTAAAGTTGAAATACAGGATATGTGTAATACAAAATTACCATTTTTAGCAGTCCAAACTTTACAAAATTTATAAATAAGATCGACAAAATCACTGCTTTACGCGCGTTTACCTAAACGTCCATCAGAAAAATAATCATTACTAATTAAGTGAGTCTATTTTCAAAAAAAAAAAATATTATAATGAAAGATAACAAGACGTGCTAATAGAAACCAGTACTTGTTATTTTTAATAGTTAACAAAAGGTGTACAATTTCATGCGCTAAATCTATCAATTTCACATTTTTGCGACTAAAATCGATAACGGCCTCTTACGAAACAAATACATTGTAAATAAAATGTGATAGTACAGGATCCGCGGAGTGCAAGTTCTACTTGAACTTGGCCGGTTCCGCGTGCCGAAATTGCATGGTCAGGGTCGGAGCGCGGGGCCCCCCTAAGCGCGGGGCCCTTAGCATATGCTTTTTCTGCTGTTCGGTTAATCTGCCACTGTCTGCATAGAAGAAAATCAACTAAGTAGAGGAAAAACTTCATAAAACCAAGCTGTGAGAGAAAATATCTATGTCGGATCCTGTCCGCTCGTCCGTTTATGTGGGGCATATTTATTCTGAATGTGAAACTAAATTGAATTTAAGCGTAAGTATGTGTACACAATATCTACTAATCTATATTAAATTATAAAAAATACTAATATGTAGATAATATATATGTACGCTACATACTTATAAAAATGTATAATCAAGTTTTACCTCATGATCATATATCTATTAAACTTTCATTGAAAGACATAAATACATTTTTCAACACACTTGCTCAAAACGACGTTTTTATTCCACCGATTTTTGGCTCATAATCCTAGCGCGCGTACTTTTTCAGTATATTATACCACTCGTGCTTTTTCATTATATTATCCGACTGAGTTAAGAAGGTAACTGATTGCTAATAATATGCATGGAAACGGAGTCTTCTTAATTTGGTCGAGTAATATTTTTTTAAACCAACTTTCAAATGTTCAAAGAGGTTTTATCACATCAAACATAATTTATAGATTAAATGATCTCATAAATTACATTAATGAATAAACAGAACATTTTATCGATTTGATCTCCATCTGTCGAATAGAAATATGAAAATATTAGCTTTTTAAATTTTTTAAATTTCGTTTGCGCCTTTGCCTTGCGCGCGCATTGGAATCGTGCGTAAAAAAACAAATAACGCGCCAGCCATTTTCCGTATTTGTCATAAAATTGGAATAGTTTTGCATGTTTTTAGTTAATATATTGACAAAAATGTCATATTCAAGCATTGAAAATGAAGAACACATAAAATTGACGCTGCCAATGATACTAACAGAGACAAGAGCCGAGAACGATAGCCTTTTACCATCAAAATCGGGTGAAAAATAATTGGCGGCATATGAAACTTTTTATTGATTGAAAATCAGCAAAAACGCCCAGTCTTTCTTGGAAAACGTGTTGATAGCTTACTTCAATGAACTGGCGAATAAGTGCCTAGTGCCTACACGCCTAGCACTCTTTGGTGCAATTACTAGATGTTAAAACGGTAAGCCACCATTTGAAAATTGTATATACTTTTACTATTTTGACAAAAAAATCTAATTAATAAGTTTTGTTTTTTCTGTGTGTTGAAAAACGTCGTATGAAACGCGTGTGCATTGGTCATTACCCACATCGGCTTCCTTATTGCACAATATCGCCTCGTGTGTAATGACGAACTTAGCACACTTGTATAATATACTATTTATTTATAGACGAAAGTATCAGAACTCTGTTTATACTTCGTTATACTTAGTTATACATTAATATGGCGGGTAGGTACCTAAGTTATAAACAGGAACGATTGTAATTGTAAAGATTAGGATTGATATTAATAATATTATTGCAGTAATATTATAATAACTCTCATAAGTACACGGCTACGGGCTCTTACTTAACTACGAAACTCCTACATTCTGAATGCAATGCTAAATGTAAACACTGAATATTTTAAAGCGCAGTATGCATGGACTTGGCTCAAATTAATACGAGGAAGTCGAGCACCTATCTTACACAGCGAAGCATATCCGAATATGTCCGTATGAATTTACATATATACACGTAATCACGCCTGCTTCCTGGAGTGGTAACAAAGAAAATATAAGACTTTTAAGTATGATTCCCACCGAACGACTCCGCTAGGCGGAGCGCATTTCACATTTGTACGGCCGCAAGTCAAGAAGCGGGTATTTAGGGTTCTCGAGGGTCGGCAACGCTTAAGGGGCTCCTGTGGTGTTGCTTATATCCATGGGCGACGATGACCGCTTCCCATCAGGCGGCACGTCTGCTTGTTTGCTGACTATACTAACATTTAACTAAAACTAAGATAACAGAAAAAAGCGTAATTGATTTACTTAAATATGACGGTGAACGATTCATTAACATTTACTAATTGTCTAGGCTTGGTCCTTCTCACGTCTCATGAATCACCCTTTATATATAGGTTGACTGGTAGAGAATGGCATGGCATTAAGTCCGCCTTTTGTACTATAAGGTTTACTTTTGTGCAATAAAGATTAAATAAATAAATAAAATAGACTTAACTCACCAGGGTAAAACCTGAAAACTTCAACTGTCGGGTAATTGAATACATTAGCGCAAATTACTCAGCTAACCAAACGACAATCAATTAACAAATTACATAATAGCCCCGTGACCAATGAATACCTCTATGACCTTTATAAGTATTATTGCAAACTTCGACAGAATTTTTAAAGAACGCTGCAACTCCCTCGGTTTCTATTATGCGCTAAGCCACGTAAACCATGTGATATTACTTGACGTAGCGTAAGACAACGTATTGTTGGGAGAATATTTCAGTGATATCCGAATCGAATTTAGGCCACCGCACAGACTGGAAATAGTTTGAATATTATAGAGAGAGAATATTTTTCAGAGTGCATGCTTTTGAAGGATTGTGTTATTATTGTTACACTTCAGGGATGCATTTCCAACGGGATCATTAAAATAGGAGGTACATTGCGATACAAGTACGAAATTCGCAACAATTGCGATAAATTAAAATATTACCGAATCGAGTGCTTTAAATCGACACGAGTTGCAAATTACCTCGCGTGTGTACAACGTTTTAAAGTACATACATTTATACGGCCTTTTAAATTTTCGACATAGGGACTTAAAGTGCTAATTACCGCACCAGTGTGGTAAAGTAGCACCGTATATAGGTAATGTAAAAAGCATATAAACGCTTTGAATGTAAAGCGTTTATGCTTTTTTTAATGATCCGTATCCATTTCCCCGTATTTCCCAAACTCAACCATGTTAGTTCGCTAAATTCAAACACGTAAGGTCCTGAAAATATGTTATAACTTCTAAGTTCTAATGTATAGTGTTGTGAATAGGCTTCTCTTCGGACTTCTTATTAGGTATTTTTAGGGTTCAACTAGCAACCATTTTAGTTTCGCTATATCCGTCTGTCTGTCGGTCCGCGGCTTTGTTCCGGCTAGAAATCTACAATGTACATAAAACAAAATTACAAAAAATATTCACGTACGCCACATTTTTTTTTTTCAGTTTAATCTTATTATTAGGGGTGTCATTAAATAGGTTTTTTATAGTTAATTATATTACCTAAAATTAAATATTAGGTATTGAAATTCATGAAAACTGGCTGTATGAGTAATGTCGTTGACTATCGGCAGTTTTAAGTGGAGCGAAAAAGTAAAAAAAAATAAGAAGCAATCCCATGAATTTTACACTTTAATGAACAAATCATTTATAAATTACCTACTGCAGTTTGGTAAAAATGAGTTTTTTCATAAATATTGCAATCTAATGTCTTAAAGTTGATTTCGATATCACTGGCAGTCGACAAATATAAGTTCTGAAGTAGAAAAATATTATAACGATGGCCAGAAAGTATTTCAATGTAGTATACTATATCTCTACCTACTCTTATGCACCTGGGTATAAATACTAAATTTTAGCATAAGTATTAGGTACCGTTCGTTATGGTATCGGTGTAAGGAAAACACTACAATTTGTGACAACTGTGAAAAATATTTTACAATGTCTTTTATGTAATTTTCGTTACCGATCTCTCACTATAACCGACAAATTCCAAAGCCTAAACTTATTTTAATCTTATAGTACCCTAGACCTCATGTCTAATGAATGCGTAAACGCAAATGGAATGAGCGGTTGCACTCTTATACATTTACGATTTGTGTAGTATGAGTCTTTCAGTGTGTGTATGTAGTGTATGTGTCGTCACCGCAAGATAACATTGGACAGGGAACGGGGTACACATTTTAAATAATAGGCTAATTATGACTATTAGAACATTTATAAAAATCCTGTATTGCATTGCATTGCCTGCAACCGGACCGTAAGTAGTTTTTAGTATTTTTTTGTATCTCATTTTTACTGTATTTCTTTTTTTTTATGTTTTAAATTTATTGTATCAGTGTTTTTTTTTGTATTTTTTTTTTTATCTTTTTAATTTATTGTTTTTGTATTTTTTTTTTTTTTTTTTTTTATGGAGGATAGGCAGGCGAAAAAAAATAAAATATTTAAATAAAAAATATTTTTTGTATTTTAAAATTATGTAATAAGTCTATTGCCTGAATAAAGAAACATTCATGCATTCATCACTTATAAACTTCATCTTTACATAGTAAAAATGCAACCATTAAGCAACCTTAAGTTACAGATGAGTACAGTCAGCTGCTAAAATATGTATCGAGAGAGTCGTGTCATAAATATGGTACTACGCTCTTATTACACTGGAATAAGATGCTATGGGACATATTTTTGAGTAAGATGTGTACACCCATATTTTTACACTTGACTGTACCTAATGTTATGTGTACTTATGAGATTAACCAAGCTTATTTTAATCTTTTAACTTGTATGACGTTTCGGTATCTATGTGAAAACTTGGCGAGAAAAACCATTAACCTGAAATAACTACTTGTTTCTAACTTTTTTGTTTTTGGTTAGTTCGTTACGGCGAAGAGCTTTGTATTTGGGTTTTTAGGATGTAGCCGCAGTCCTGTTGTTAGCAGTGAAGTTTAGTTCAAAGGACAAAATACGTTTCATGTAATAAAAATCAGTAAGGATATATTAGTGTTGTTAGTATTGTGATTTATTTAGTAGCGCTCCTGGTGGCCTAGCGTAAGAGCGTGTGACTTTCAATAGTTTCAATCCGGAGGTCACGGGTTCAAACCCCGGCTCGTACCAATGAGTTTTTCGGCACTTATGTACGAAATATCATTTGATATTTACCAGTCGCTTTTTGATGAAGCAAAACATCGTGAGGAAACCGAACTAATCCCGATAAGGCTTAGTTTACCGTCTGAGTTGGAAGGTCAGATGGCAGTTGCTTTCGTAAAAACTAGTACCTACGCCAATCCTGGGGATTAGTTGTCAAGCGGTCCCCAGGCTCCCATGAGCCGTGGCAAAATGCCGGAACAACACAAGGAAGAAGAGTATTGTGATTTATTCACAATTTTATTTGTTTATATCTATGTACATTTGAGAGCTTCTTGCTAAAAATGGTCCCTTAGAAGTCAGTTATTTTCATATAATATAGTTTTACCCTAAAAATATATTTGACATGAAATTTATAATTATATTTTTTCACCAGTCGTGTTCTCTTACCATCCTACACTCAATAATAACTACAGTCTTCAGTGCCAGAATCATAAAACTGGGTCAAAGATAATTTCGCGTTTTAAAACCCTGTAAAATAGGGTTGCCCTAACGCGATTCGGTCACGACGCGAATTCGTGTTGTCACGTTTTTATTTAATATACGAGGGCAGGGTGCGGACACACGCGTGACCTATCCCGGCCGTTATTCTTAACTTTTACCGATGATTATCTTTATTAAACCAGTATAACCAAGAGCTCTAGAACAGTAACGGTTATACGTGATCAAAGACTTCACTTACACTGGAAAAGCTTAGATGAATGCTTTGTGAGCAATTAGAATACCAGCCTCGTGACAGTATATGATATTCATCAATTAGCAATACAGCCAGCCCTACCCCGGACAACAAAATGTACGTTTGACATCAAAGGTTACTTATATGTAATGACAATTGTTTTCGACAAAGCTTGTTTTCGATGTTCCGAACATAGCGGCTTTCTTTTGTGTTAATCAAGCCCGTAATTGGATTTGTACAAATTGATGTGACCTTTTTATATATTTTTTGCAATAAACGTAATCTACAATAAGTATATATGGTACACTAATAAATATAAACTAATTTTCTATTAAACAAAGCTAAATTAATACTAAAAACTAATACCTACAACATTTTTCCCATTTTTTTATTCAGAAAATACGAGTATTCATTCCGTAGTGTGCATATATCAAGATAAAATACTTCTCAACTTCTAAACATATTTAAAGATTATATGCTGATTGCGGCACCAGCAGCATTTCTGATGCAGTGTCTGTTAGTGTTAATCAATTGATATGAATTTCCCATAATCATTAAAATGCTATTCGTCTATGTACCCATCTCATCCTTATATAACTCTATATACGAGTATGTATGTAGTGGTATGTAGGTACGTATACCTAAACTTAAAATCAAATTGTATTTTAGTATAATCTAGTATGTGTAACACCACGCCGTAGTCTTGATTAAAAACCGCAAAATATTGATATTCAGAACGTTTCACCAAGGCGTGTTCACGGTTTATACATACATTACTATGTCAGTAACTCAGCTAAGATTTAAATATAATAATCGCACTCAATTAGAGGCTGATCAGAATTTAAACTTATCCTAATTAATGACAAATAGGTAAGGTCACACACGGCGACTATTTGCAGCAATGCTGTTGGTGTATACCCTCGCACACGTAAACATGATTCTGCATCGATACATTCTCAATAAAGCTTCGATACAGTTTGCCTGTATGTCTGGTTTCAAGTCTATCAACTAACCTAAAATGTAGCTGTCACTTTTACACCAATTGAAAATTCAACGAGAGTGTATGAACCAATGTTATATTTTTTAGGTTTTTACTATATTACATTGGGAAATCTGTGTTATTTAATCTGGTCATAATGCATCAACCGAGCTGTTGCCACGAAACATACTCAAGGCTACGGTGTTGCTACGCCGTAGTAAACGTTACGCACGAGTAGCGCAACGACGCTCACATCAATCAAATAGCTCCATATTTGGAGGCATAATTAGTCAACATTTAAAAATATGCTACTAATTTTATTTTATTTTCCATCTCAGAGTAACTCTTACACCGCCACTGTAAAGAAAACATACAAATCCCTACATATTAAAAATAATTATGTTTTTTTTGTTCTACAGGTTTCTCAAAACTTATTTACTCGTAGTAATGTTTATGATTGTCAGTTAATTTTAATCTATTTTATTTTCACTAATATTCAAGTAAACCATAATCGAATCAATGTTTTAAGGATTAAAACTTCAGGGATACTGTGACAAAAAACTATTAATGGCCCTGTTTTAGCCTCTATATTTAAAACACTCATTCTCTATGGCTCTATATTTATTTATGTTTATCATTGTAAGATAATTTTAATCTATTTTATTTTTAGTTATATTCAAATAAACCAAAATCGAATCAATGTAAAGGATAAAAACTTCAGAGATACTGTAACAAAACTATTAAAGGCCTTGCTTTAGCTTATATATTTAAAACACTTCTTTTCTTTGTGTCTCTTTATTTCTTAATGTTTATAATTGTGAGATAATTTTAATCTATTTTATTTTCACTAATATTTAACTAAACCAAAATCGAATCAATGTTAAGGATAAAAACTTCAGTGATACTGTGGCAAAACTATTAAAGGCCTTGTTTTAGCTTCTATATTTAAAACGCTTATTCTCTTTGCGTCTCTTTATTTCTTAATGTTTATAATTGTAAGATAATTTTAATCTATTTTATTTTCAGTAATATTCAACTAAACCAAAATCGAATCAATGTTAAGGATAAAAACTTCAGTGATACTGTGACAAAATTGTTAATAGCCTTGTTTTAACCTCTATATTTAAAACACTCCACCAAATCACCATGTTTGTAATATTGATTATATATTCATTATTAATATAACATAAAATACCTAGATACAAAATCAAATGCCCTTCAGCACTAGCCATTTGTAAACAATTATCATTATTCTTGATTTTTCTCATAAATCCTACTAACATTTCTTACAAGTAGATCCTAATAAAGCTCTTTTCAAACCAGGATAAAAGTATCTACAAATAAGTCAATATGAAAACGCTAAACGAGATTGCTTTTACAGCGTGTAAAACAGGCTAATGTATTCCTTAAGCTTTGAGCTGAAAGCTCAATTTTGCTTGAAGTGTAATAAATGCCCGATCAGTCTGCGTTTGATCGTAATAAGAATATGTTGAACTTCCATCTGATATGATCTACGTATCTTTTGTTATTTTTAATGTGGCTATTGTTTTTAAACTGGCTATTTTTCCTATCATTTTAATATTTATAATTTATATACCAGTAACTAAAGCATATTATTCAAAATCAATCTTACTTGTGTATCCGTGAGCTGTAGACCTCGCGAACCTCTATGGCTCCACGATTTTGCATTTTTTTTTTCAAAAACTGAATCGAGAAAATAAATTGACATATACAATTTCCTAATTTCACGAGAATCAGTTGAAAATGTGACCTGTGGACAAGAAAATGTTTTTTTCCCAAGCTGAAACTGAGACTTTTGCTTTCGCTCGATCATATATAGTATTATAATATAAACGTTCTAATATACGTCCCACTTCTGGGCTCAAACCTCCTCTCAAATACGAAAGGGATTGGGCTATACTCCCTACTCTGGCCTTTAGGCCACATTGCCTTATTTGCCTGGGCGGCCATATTTAACGATCAGCGCATTAATTGTCCTTAGTGCATCTCGTCCTTAAAGTTCTATTAATCTGAAGCGATGTTTATTAATTAATTGCGACCTGCGCTATTAATTATTCATTACAATTCCGAGTAGCCAGTAGGTTCTGTTCCTTGTTAAAAACCAATTTAATCGCAATTTTATTAAAATAATTTTATTAACCAAATACATGCAAAAGGGGCCAATTATGTTAAGGACTTGTTTTAGCCTCTTATTTTGTTCCACGTTCTTGTATATGAATTCGTAGCCTGTGTTTGATAACAAGCTCTACATAATACACATTTAAATTACTTTAACGAAGCAACGCAAATCAAATTTTGTAAAACAAACACCTTATTCATGCCATAAGAAACAAGATTTAAATACCAAACAAATGCCAATTCAATATACGTGCATCGCGCTCACTTGGTACATGTGGCTGCGCTGAACAAGCGTACGCAACGAATACATTTTCAATATCATTTTGGTACGTTAAAGGAGCATAAGGAAATAAGCCTCCTGAAAGCCGGCATAATTAATTACAACAACGATAAATCTCACCGACCTAAATTATCTGAGTAGATACTTGATGGCCCCGGCAATATCAGGAAAGCGGCGATAATCGCAAACGCGTACATCCTCAAAGTTCACTAAAGTTCCCAAAACACCGATAAAGTTAAATAAAACCGACCACTTTTCAAGCTAACGTAACTCCCATTGAAAATTCAAAAGTAAACACGCGCGGGAATCAAAACATGATAACACATGTCAAGCCACGTGGGCTGTCAAGCGCGTGGAACCCGTTTAGTGTGGGAGAACGTGTGGCCACTACGCCGCCGGCCGAGCGACTGACTCGGCTGACGGGCTCACCCCTTCGCCTATATTGGTCACGGTTCGCGAGCCCATCAATTTCCTCTGACGTTTCAATGAAACCTTCCTTCCCTGGAGATTGTTAGTTTGAGACATAATTATCCACATAGAAAATATTTTTTCACTTTAATTAACACCAGAGATATTTCCGCTGCGGCTATATTTATAGAACTAGATTTTGATTGGATGATATAATCGAAATCCTAGGACTTGTATTTTTAGGATGTAAGTACGTAAGTAGTTTATTTTTCCGAGAAATTGAAGCTGCGTTTTTTGTATTTTATTCTCATTACAAACTTTATTTTAATTACTTTAAAATATGTATTTTTAAGTTCGGTAACCACAATTTTTACTGTTAGTAAAAACAGAGTAAATGTACCTGCATTAATATTTATTTAATCATTTTAAACTGTTTTATATCAAAGAAAAATATTAACTCAAAAGATCTACAAATTATACTCGTATACCTACACAACACATATATTCGTATTAATTCTAAACATTATTGTAAGGTAGGTCACACTCACGTAATTTTAGTCAATTATCGCTCGCTATGTTTCATGACACGATATTCGACATACTTAACTCTCACGGGAATTTTATTATTCATATTCATTACACTTGAATTTATAAAAACGTATGTTACCAATTTAGTGCAAAGTTAAACTATTACGCAATGACGTAATTTATAAAAAACTAAATTTATATTAAGACATCATTATTTTTGTACTGTATGTAATTGGCAAGGATATTGACTAATATTCGGAAATTCGGTTGTAAGTATTAGAGCCAAAAGTGCAGTTTAATTTCAAACAACGTTTTTCAACATACTTGCTTGGTAAAACATGAGTTGAATAGTTAATACAAGCATGTATAATTAAGTATAATTGTGTGAAAAGTTAGTGTGTAAGAAACCTGATGCCTGCACGCTCGTGCCCTGGAGCCTGGGTCACTCTTTGGCGTGGGATGCCACTTGCGTGGACACGCTGCCTCCGTCCCACGTAGACGGGTCAGGTCGGAAACTGGGGCTGCGGACCAGGCCCAGACTGCAGTGCTTGCAATAGAGACGTTGGGCCCGTGGTCGCTCGGCACAATTTTTTTTGTCACGGAAGTGTCGATCCGGTTGATAGGGGTCTTAGGCGATTACAGGGCGGGCGCTTTCCCCAGAAGCTGGCGGTGCAGAGGGCTCCCGGTATCCGTGTTACACGCCGAAACGGATACCCGTGTTCTTAAGCCCGGCGGTGCTAAGAACACGGTTTAAACGGAACCGCCGGGATCCGGATCCGTCTCCAAGAACCGTTCCCAAGAAACGTTTCTCAGATACGTATCTCCGTTTAAACGTGTACTTACGACCGGCCCGAACGGATCCGAAACAGTTTGAGCCAATGCTTACAAGGTCTACTATTGAATGTTGACTTCAGATGAACTTGTTAGGCGTACAATTTTTTTAATTGTTTCTAACTGGGTGGATATTACATATTTAGCCAACTATACTATATATAAATCGAAGTAGGTGTCCCTATTCTATATTGTCTATTATTTTGAATTTTAAACCTATTCGGCCCTAGTTTAGAATCTTATTTTTTTAGTATTATTGTTTTTAACCTAATATCATTACATATTATATTTCAATGAAAGAAACACATTTTATATATACTGGTGTAATAGTTTCGTGAAGAATATGTATTCAGACAAATACTACCTATATTAGTTAAAAATAACAGTTAAGAAAATAATTATGAATTACTTTGTGGTTATTTTTATCAATTTACTGCTATGCGAAAACAACAAATCTGCCAATGATGCAAAAAAAAAATACACACACAAGCGGCATTCGAAACGAAGAATTTCACGCGATAACCTTAAAGGCTCATGCTACCTTTCTTACCTTTCGATTATATTGTTTAATACATTAAGATAGATCTCAAAATTGGCAATCATTCATATTCACTTGGGACACTTTCACAGTTTGCCGCCCGGTGGCGTTCCATTCACTAGATTCTTAGAACGTATTGTTTTTCGAAGACCCTATTGTACGATATCGCCAAAACAAATAGGTTCCCAAACAGTTATCAGAACTGTCACAGCCAATTATGAGCTTTATGTCCTTGTAATAAGATAAACATATCTGCATATATTAAAATTGTAACAGATGCAGCGGCAAAAATTAAAGTAAATGTATCCCATTGTTTTGTAGCCGCACCACACTAAAAGGCATTTTTCTATGACGAGAGTGAGAGCTACAAGATGTTATTACTGAGGTATATATATTTGATTATAATTTGTTTTCAAATTAATCTTAATACTAGCATTTGATTGTTTTTTAATAATTGTTTTAAGATATTGCATTTTTTAATTTTTACGAATATCATTTTGATTTCAATTTTATTGTGTAATCATTTAAATAAGTAGTCTACTCGTAGTCGTACTCATGATTTTTTTTTTTTATTAAACTTCCAAACTTTGTGTTCTAAGATATTATATTTTTACATACGTTCCCCAAGATTACCTATTTTTGAAATACAACTATTTATGTTGATTATACACTACATTTAACGAAATCTATTGATATCATTTGTTTATATACTTATACATTTTTGTTTTAAACGATATTCGATGGAATTAAGTAAATAATTTTAGTAAATATTGTCAATTTTGAGCCTTTGTTTGACTTCTGTTATATCTAATCTACCTACTGAACTCGACCGATCCTATAAAAAAAAAAATAACATTACCTATTCCTAAAAAGGCTTTTTCATTTCTCATGCTTTGAAAGTGGGTCGTTGTTTTTCTAAGAAGTGTGCAGAAAATGTACGTTTCTGCACTAGCGTCTTTCTTTCGTAGTTGTTTTTTTTTTACGATAAGCAATTAAACTTTAATTTTAAACGGATTTGTTGTACAATTTCCATTCTGATATTTAACTTCTTATTCTATAAATAACGATACATTTACCTAAATTGTTAAATGTAAGTACCCTCAAGAAAGACTATAAAAGTTTATATGTACTTAGTTATATATTTTTAAACACATGTATCTTACTTTCCTTGTATTCCAAATGAAAATTAGAGTTGAGAGTGAAAATTAACTCAGATGAAAGGCACCATTTCAGCCTCGGACTATTGGCGATGTGAAAAACAGTATGAGTCTTATGTTAGAATTTTTTTTTTCCAGTTTGATTGTTAACATTTGAATCGCTCACTTTGATTAGAGTCCCTCGCTAGGCTTGGAGTTTTACTGTAAAATTCTTCGTTTCGTTTAGGATTTAATTTACAACCACGCCATAAATATGTCTTTTTACTCCCTTGTGACACAAACTACTAAAGACTACAAGAATTACATAATAAAAATACAAACATAGGTTGTCTATGATTTTTAGTAATATTTATATTGACTCCACCATTGCGCATTATGGTAATTCTGATTTTGACATTTATTGCTTTAAGCTAAAAGGGCCATCTTATATTTATTAGTACACTTAAACTTATAAAGTTCATTTTATATGATAATAATATGTAAAATTTTCGTAAATTCAAAATTAATTACAATACAATTTATAAGTACATTTATTATTGGCAGATCATTATACAAATGATAATTTAATAATTTTTACATGGTTTACTATAATAAGACAAAGATGTCAGGCTCACGTCAGTTAAAAAATAAAAATATGTATATATTTCATATTGACCGAATGTATAGTATATTCAAGAAAACTCACACATACATTGTAATATGATTGACAATTGATTGAATTTTTACCACATAGGTACCCCAATAGGACTTATATCTACAGATTATTAAAAATATAACTGTTTAAAATGTTCAGTTGGTAAAAAGAATACCAGATCAAGCACTTGGCAGATTTTATCGTGTACAGTCTTTATTGATTTTATTTTTTATTACTAGCACTTTATATTTATTGCTATCAAGTTATATAATAAACAATAAAGTTTCAGTATTTGAACTTTTATATAAAATACTACTATGGTAGCACTATACAGTATTTCTAATTTTCTACTCGTACTTATTGCAACTTAAAACATTGCAAGCAAAAACTAACAGAGGACCTACCGCGAACCACGTTCGTCGTGTTGCCTCTTTGTCGCACTTATACAATTTTACGTAAGTGTGACGGGGCGGCAACACGTCAAACGTGGTTCGCGGTAGGCCCTCTGCTCAGAAAACGGTTTTGCAAATAAACCGTTTATTGAATTTCGACTCTATGAACCACGGAATAAGGTTAAATATGGCATAAACGTCATGAATCTTTTGTCTAATAATTTGTAGCTCTTACGTACGCCGGTCCGTTCCTTTGCTACTCGTCAAGGACGTTTCCGGAGCCACGGGTAAATAAGATCCGTTTCTTCGAATACCCGTTTATCCGTGGAAACGGCTCTTAATTACACGTTTCTTAATTACACGTGTGGAACGGGCCAGAAAACCGTTTACTTATTATTCGGAAACGGGTATTCGGAACGTGTAAACGAAACACGGATCCGACCGCGAGCCCTATGCAGAGGGGTAACGCCGCTAGCGTTCTTGCGACCATGCTGGAAGGTGGTAATTTATTATTATTATTGGTGGTGGTTTTTTTTTTATTTTTTATGTTGAATGTGACCACAATTTTTTGGAGAAATAAATACAATTATTTATATTTACATTAATGACGGAATGCTCACACAAGACACTTTACTGGTATCATGTGGAGCTTGATGTGGTGAGCCTTGTGCTAGGTGAGCTATCTTGACGTGGAACGGGAAACGTTACGGCTCACTGCAGTGCGGCGCGAGGCGGTGCGGCGCGAGGCGGTGCGGCGCGAGACGGCGTGGCGCGGTGCGGTGCAGCACGGTGGCCTTGTCCTGTTAATGTCCATGCTATCGGAGCAGCTACCGTCTACTACAACTCGTATGTAGAGATGGTCAGTGAGAAAATACTGACGAGTAAATAAATACTGAGTCACTCGTTAATACCCAAATTAGAGTGCCGAAAGGTGCATATACATTTGAAATATAGGTGTATTTTGTAAGCCGCTTAATCCAGTAGGATTAAGGACTCAAAATTGTAAGAAATATATTTTCAAGGAAGGCACTCCATACATACTTTTATAAGTATTTGTCACAAAAAATAGAAACCACGAACGTGCTGTGCTGCACATGATCAAATAGGTCTTTAAAAATAACTTGAATGTTTCTCAAAACTGTTTTGAATAAACTGATTACTTTTGAAAAGAAAAACCGTTTCTAATTTCCGAAATAAATTAACATTTTCTTATTTTTTTCTTAGCAATAGTTTTTACCCACCTCAATTATTAAATACGAGTATTGGTAATATTTACTCACCCCTACCCATTTCCACTCGTATGCGTCTGCCGGACAAAAAGCTGGGTAGCGATATGGTAGCGATCTATTTGCATAGTCCCTCGGGCAGTCCATAACGTAAGATGGCAACATGGACAGGAAACCCCGATGCCAGACCTGATCGAACGCCTTCGCTATATCCAGGTTAACTGCCAATGCCTCACCTTGACTCTCAAGGGCCGAAGCTCAGCGATGTGTAAGATATTGATGATAAAATTAAAGCACATTAATATACTGATATTAAGTAAGTACCTAAACATACATAATACAAAGCAACATAAGTATTTTAAAAATTAATAAGTCAATACACCTATTGACATTATAAAAACAAGACAAAATAACATCTTAACGTTACCTTAATGACCACACCTCAATAATAGTATCGTATTAAAAAGGTTACACTACAAAACGCTTGTTTTTTTAGGTCACAGAACATTTATTTCAATGTTTGTACTTAGTATTCTTGAAAACGGCGAATTACGTCTTTACCTTTAGGTGGCGAGAATTGCGATTTATTGACAGACAGATCAGAGGTTCTTCTAGAGCCGGCCTTGAAGATAAAACAAGAATTGGCTTTATCTTTTTCGACATCCGATAAGGTATTTGACGAAGCCCTTTTGGCAATTTCCGCCGTCTTTAGTGAGAGCGATCCCGAAATCATAGAAGCGTGGATTGTAACAAAGCGGGCAACATTCCATGTTTTTGTCTCGTTTGTGTATAAAATATTTGAGTATTGGTGTAATACCGATTGCGATCAGTTCACAAGAGTTTTTGAAACATCGCCAACGAGTTGGGTCCTGGATCCAACTAAGCTAATGACAAAGGCAATGTAAGATCAATGCTGGGAAAACCTGCCTACTTTATTTAAAATAAAGTTTGACTAGATAAAACTAGGGTATTATATGAGTCTAGGATAAAAAACATGACCCTATGGGGTAATAAATATTACACTTTACGATGTTGTCATAATTAATTGGCAAAATAAGGTAAGTGAGGCTTGACAAAAACAATATTTTTGTCAAGCCAACCCACATATTAACATATATGTAGGTATTAATAAAAAGTTGATATTTTCTACAATATACATTTTAACGGCCTTATAGCTTACTCAGTAGTAACCCTGCCTATGCCTATGCGAAGCAGGAGGTCCTGGATTCGAATCCCAGTAAGGGCATTTATTTTTGTGTATATCATTTCCTTGTGTTATTTATTGTGTACAGTCGTATTGTATTATTTATTGCATAAAGTCGTCTAGTATACCCATAGTGCAGGTTGTGCTTAGTTTGTGGCTTATTGTTAGTCGATCTGTGTATGATTGTCCTCAAATATTTATTTATTTATATAAAATTGGTGCTTATTAAAGTCGACTAGCATTCGCATCCATTTGATCTAGGTTTGATCTTCTCGAGATCTTACCTGACTTAACTTATAGGTACAAGTATCTACTCTTAGTACATAAATTTGTTTTATTTCTGTCCAATAAGCCAATTTTGTCAGGTCGACAGTAAAATTTACAATCTCATCATCAGTCATGAAAACTAGGCCTATTTACTCCTATTTATTTGTTATACATTTAACCAAAATATGGGAAGAATAATAATATTAACAGGCTAAATAACTGGGTACCTATGTAGGTATGTAATGTATGTTTTCGTAGCGCTACACGCATAGCCGATTACAAACGATTACAATGTTTTTCCGCTTTGTAGAGGAAAGCGACTACAAACAGAGCGCCCGCCGAGCGATGCAATGTGTTAAAAGACTCGGGGTTTTTTAAGAAAAATACCGTATCCGGGTTAAATACTCGTAGTGATTTGTTTTACAGGGGGTAAAGTGCTGCTCGTGCTAATATTGATACCCGATTAAAAATTCCCCAAATTGAAAAGTGGAATCTTGTGCGTTGCGTGGGTTTCAATTGAAGGCACGAGAGTTAAAACAAATTTTGCCACCGAGTGAAACACAACTTTTTTTCTCCACACCAACGCGATTAAAATACTAACTGTAAAACTTCAAACAAAATGAAACCAAATCAATTCCAAATGAACATTATTAAAAAAAAATCATTCAAAATCTTCATTTAAAAGTCAAATCTACCAGCCAACATCAACAACTCCACAATTCAAAATTTCATCAAATTACTTAGCTACTTTTGTGAATAAAATGTATCAGTTTTTGAATAATCAAGATAGCCTTTCCGAACTGGTGTGATGTAAAGTTGTTTTTACATTTCCAAACATTTTGTTTACTAAGCCAAAGAAGAGGCTCAACTATAAGTGCATGAGCTCCACAAGTAGAATATTAGTTTGTCATTATTTACCAGTATTCAACAATGTGTTATGAAGTTTCTTTGAAAGTTCGTTTGAAACCGTATGATTAAACGCTGTCAGGGAGCTTTTATCGTAACCGAACGTTACAATGTAACCAAACATTTGCTTTTTACGACCGAACACGGCAACTTTCCAATTTCCAAGCATAAAATACATTTTATACTTCGGTGCTGAGGGTGTAAGAACAAATTATTTGGTATCGTGACGGCGCGGCGCGGCATCCCCTATTGCATGTGTACGCTCCAGGTATACTATAGTTTATGATCATTAATGGGGCGGACTGACATTAATGTCATGTTAAAGTATATTAAATAATGGAGTTTTTACTGTGACATACAAAGCCCCGCCCGTTATTTGTACCAACGGTATAACTGCAAATAGTAGAAATGTAATGTAGATACAGTTCCTCTATTTAAGGTGTAGTAGGTTCAACCGAAATCGTAACGCTTTTTTAGATCATAACACGATGGAAAATAATAAAGTCGTTCTCTAGTAGACTTATATTGACCGGGGTATGGCCCATGATTACCTTTTGTTTTGTCTTGTTTTGTTTAATTTTGTGGTGCTTTCTCTAGCAACTTAAATGTTCGAAACCTAAGGTCGTTGGACTATTTATCCACAAAAGCTATTAACATGAAAATTCTTGAAATGTTTGTGTTTATTTTTAATCGAACTGATCCGTTACTTTTTTTGTCAAAACTAACTAAAAATAACATTTTAATCGGCACAGCCGCCCGCTCTGTGCTCAGCGAGCTGCGTTCTTAAGGCCCAGTAAGTTCGTGTTCTTCTCTCATTCTCACTGAGAGTAAGCGTGAGCGAGATGGAACATTAACAATGTGGCCAATAAAACGTCGCATCCGTTTATGTTCGCAATAACTTGTTATTGTTATTAACAAAATATACAAAAATATTTTTTTTTAAAGACATGAATGAAAAAAATCTAAGTTATGTGGACTTTTGACTGGACCAAGAAAAAAACGGGCACCTACAGAACAAACCTGCTAATTATTTTGTATTCTATAAAAGTAGAAAAATAAAGTCCTGAAAGGTAGAAGACGAGTTCGCTGATGATAGCTTCCGAGCAACAAGATACCTATTTTTGGGTCCCATACAAAAAACATATTTATATTTTTTCTGCCTTCAATATGCCTTGTTTTGAAAAAAATGTCTACCACATTTAGTGTTTCTTACACAATTCTCCATCAACTAGCATTTTTTTTAATAATTTTCTCAAAAAATTAAGAATGTCCTCGTTTCGGCCGATCCAGCCCACAGTGCGGGAGCGCGAATATAAAGTTTTTTTGTTATTTTAATTTTTTGTGCGTTTAAATAAATAGAAAGTAATCAATACGTTCTCTCAAGCATGATATTGATTATACTTTTAGAAGCAATTTTCATAATTTTAGCTGTTCTGTATAATTTGTTACAAATTTATTAAATGCATTTTATTGCTATGCTCTTTTCTATCGAGTGAAATTCAAAAACTCAGCTTAGGATTCGTATCGATGCAGTCCCTCAAAAAAGGCCTCAAGATTGCTAATTAAATTTATCGTAAACGTATTGTGACCCAAAAAAGCGCTACGACTTTTTAAAAACTCCGTTTTCTGAACCTACTGCATCATAATGTCTTCTTCTGGAGCGCACTTTTTACAAGCTTTTTATCCCTTTTATATGTCTGTTTGTGTTCAGTGCCGGTGCCATGTCTGTTCGATTTTTTCACTGACATTTTGCTAACACTTGATCTATTTAAATCTAACATGCAAATATTATTACAATAGTCTGTTTCTTTAATTGTGTACGCCCATAGGAATTAATATGGAATGCTCTTTTTGCTTCTTGCATATAATATATTTATATAGCTAGTACATATTTTATAGTTAAAAGTGCTTGTTGCTGGGCCTATTTGAATAAAGAACATTTTTGACTTTAATTTAAACAGACCGACATATAGACAGTACAGCAAACCATACTCATACTCATATACTCAAACCTACTATAATGCAATCGGAAAATGGCCCTTTGTAGCGAAACAATGCAATCAACAGGTTTGAGTGACAGCCCTTTTGATTAAGATTTCATAGAATGTATTTCATTTATTGTATTGTATTATATTGTAGCCCGGGTAATATTTCGTAACTCGCCGGCTAGCATCTATTTTGCGTTAAAATGTATCTAAAAATGCGTAAAACTTATATTGAAGTTAGTTCTCCGATTGCAATTTTCTCATAAAAAAGTCCCTCAAACTCATAGATACTTATTATGTCAAGCTTTGAAAAACCACGTCTTTAATTTCAATCCCGATTCCAAAATATTACAAAGGGCCTCTCTAGAAACAATTTTTTTCCTCTGATTAAAAAATATCACAGCTGTTCATCTCGTGGAGCGTGTGTATTTTTTTCTTCGGAAGGCAAAGTTAAAGTAAAGTATAGTAATAGGATTTTTTTGCTATATCAGCAAAAAGCATTCAATTCATCATTCTTCCAAATCATAATAGTAACATATCTTTGCTAAACACACCCGAACGTACCCACTAAACTAAAAACAAAAGATGGATCAAGTTTATACTAAACTTATACTATATAATAATATACGAGTATAATAACTTCCTCTGTTTCGAGGTCGAAACCATAGTTTCATACTTATTCATATGTCAGTCAGTCGAGTCGTCCTTTTATGGCAGTTTCATGTTAATTTAATACCATAACATAGTTACTGTTATTTATGCGCATTGATTAAAGGAACTCAAGAAAGGTCCTATTTGTTCACTAATATATGCGGTAAATTTGCTAGTAATGCTTCGTTGTTCTTGATTCAACATTAATGATCAACATGAGAAGACGAGCCTTAGAGTGATTTAAACTTTCCGTGTATCCCGAATCCTATTGGTTGCAGGAACATGGGCAAGCCCAGTTCTCTCATGAACTTACACTGGTTCGGTGGTTACTGGTTTGTCTCGAGATACATAACAACGACAGTTTTTAGGATAATTCTGCCAATTCATTTCGTGGTTTATTATCGGGATTTACCTTAACAAACCTTTTTTTTTTTTAAGAGGGGAAATGCATTTCGCATACCACCCAGACGCGGGGCCGGCCTGGGATGGTTATGTGGGACTCCCATATAGGCTGATGAGACCCATGGTTTACCCACTAAAACCCCTCTGTTGCCGCCTCAGTGCTATAGGGCGAGGTCCCAGGAACGCCGAAGTACTCTTCCGCAACCTCGCCAGCGGCCGTCCAGACTCGGACTCGACTCGTGGGGGAATATATATCACCCCTCCACCTCAGTGGGCGCGTTGATCATGCATCGCGCCCGCCTGCGCAGGGACTCTTGTGTAGGCGGCAGACGTCCCCGAGCCTGCCGCCCACAGGAACCCTTATGGGGGTAATCGGCAGTCGTATGCCAACCGCCTTCGCCCGACACGTTTGCGGCGCATTGGCTGGGAGGCCGAATCTTCCTCCCTGCCGCGCTCCACCGCCTCCTTCTGCGCCATCACGTCCTCGCAGAAGGAGACCGTAGCCACCCATGGCCTCTCCCCACCAAGCATGGCTTTCACCACCGCTGGCAAGGAAAGCTCGCTCCCCACTATGGCCACGAGTGCGGCCCGCTGCTCCGCCCACGCTGGGCATACCGCTAACGTGTGTAGCGCCGTTGACACAAACATGACAATTTATATTACATATTACATTACATTAAAAATTTTACACTTCAGAACTATTACAATTATTTAACAGTAAACAGTTTATCTCTCAAAAAAATCTACTTCCATGACTTTCATCCATAATTTCAACGACTCTACTGGCTTTAATGGCATTGTAACTTATGTATACACAGTGTTTTTTTTTGATTTGCGTTAATTTCGAGGGTGCATTCCTGAGCTTAAATTAAGTAACTTTCTCAAAGACACCGATATTCTAATTAACTCCATTTCGGAGATAATCAATCATTCATTTTTATCTTATAAGGCCCTTACGAGCGTGTACACTTGCCTTAGGGACTGTTTACTTATTGATTAGTGTTTAGTGCGAGTTCATACATTTGCTACTAAACGTAAGTACTATCTCGGACGATCGACGTTCGAAATGACATTGATATGTCACAGTTTTCAATTGTTTGGTTGAGTTAAATGTAATGCCCGTGTTACAACAACGCTATATGCAACATTTAGTTACTTTAAAAAAAAAATAGTAAAAAAAAAACATTTTTTTTTTATTAACTATGCCATTTAGTTTCCTTAAACGTACTTAATTGTTAGAATACCTTCAGAAAACATGAGTGAAATAGTGATGAAGACGGATTAAATGTTTTCAGGTTGTATTTTTACCTTCCAAATATGTTCCCACTGCCGACGTGAAATTTTTTGTGTATTACACGAGATCAACATCTCGTGCGCTTTTGAGTCCCTTACTACGCTCAAGATTCTATTTACTAAGATTGACTAAGATTCTATCAAGATTATAGAATCTTTCGCTTGCACGGGACTCAAAATAAGCACTCGAAGAAATATCAAACTTTGCTCTCTTGTTGTACAAATAACTATATATACTCGTAGCTCCCGCTTTTAAAACAAAAGAAATAGAGCATATACAAGTTGTGTAGGTTACGGTAATCTTACTGATGTAGGTACCCTAAATATAAAAACTTGTTCCTTTAGACGATTAGTTGCTATTTACGCAATCACGCAAATACAGCTATATAGGTATACCTAATTGGGTGTTTTGTAGACTTCTTTATTGCTGTGATATATTACTTTATTTCAAAACTCCTGGGTGGTGAAATAAGCCAACCACTAATAAAAGAGATGCAAGGCAAGAGTCATGTCAAATTCGCATTATATCAAGAAAAAATCCATTAGGAATTTAAAAATTCGAATAGGGCTGTGGTATTCGTTCACCGTAAAATTCAATTCACCCGAGCTATTGGAAATATACCCTGCACAGTCATTAGACAATGACACTGAGACGGTAATTCAATGATAATTATTGTTGACATGCAATTCTTCCTTTAAGTCATTAGGTATTCGATATCAGTCGTCATATTAATATAATAATAATAATAATTCAGCCTATATACGTCCCACTGCTGGGCACAGGCCTCCTCTCATGTGCAAGAGGGCTCGGGCTATCAGGGGCGGCGGGTCCATACAACTCGATTCCCACCGGCATGCCTAAAATTTATTGCTACATAAACCAAACTTATATATCATCATTAAAATTAAAAATATATCCATAATGAAAACACTACGTATTACATTACCTTGGAATTGATAACACGATTTACTAAAGCACTAATCATATCAGGCGCGCGAAGTGAAGCTAAGCTTGACTATTCATTCATGCGCCAGCGCCACTACACAGATACGAAAACTCACGACGCGAATGAGCTTCAAAGCAACTCGGTCTTGTATCGGGTTATTCATTTGAATAAAAACCTTAAACGTAATAGCATAAGGTTTATATTGGAAAAATGCACGCACATATTCATAAAGTCCGCGAGCACTGAGGGGCCTACTGCGAACACCGTAGTACGCAAATTGCGGCCTACTTTCTCTTTTACTCCAATGGCGTAACTAGGGTGACAGGGAAAGATCCTCGCAATTTGCGAACTTCGGGGTACGCCGTAGGCCGTCTGTACACGGCCGCGATAACGTCAGTTATTATTAACATGCTGCTTCATTTGAATTTAAACCTTAAATACAAACAGGTAAGATTTATATTGAAGTGTAATGGTTCACAATTTTGAATCGAGTGGCGTTTGCCGCGCGAATTCTTAATATTGCCATACAAAAACATTGAATTGAATAAATGGGTAAAATTTACAGTATTTTGCTATCATTGATAACAATTTTTGTAAAAACCTTTAAAAAAAAAGATGAATTTTAATAGAAAAATCCAAGAATCTTATGTAGTATCAAGTTTAATAATTTGATAAAGAACGTTTTTTCACAGAAAGTACTGTTTGTAAGTTTGTAGTAATAGGTTTTAGAATTTGTGTGTTTGTGAACACTCCCGTCCCGGTTGTTACCAAGGCTTGTTGTTATTATTAGAGTTTTAATGTGATTTTTATGTGATTTTACTTACTTGTGTGCACAAATTTATATATAAAGTTACTAAACCAGTGATATTTTGTATGTTGTGTGTATAATAGTATGGCAAAGGTGGTTATACACTAACTGCAAAAGGTCGCACGGTCCAAGGACACACCTAGCGCACGCCTCACTTTTATCATGAAAAAAAGTACATAATGTTAAGGTGTTTTTTTGTTCCGAGTTGCTTAGCCAGAATTTTCACGCGCCGCTACTGCGGGCTATAGTCCCCACGCTAGCCCAATGCGGGTTGGGGAGTCGTCATAATACAAGACTTTATTATTACGTTTTACAATTAAACATATTTTATACTTTCCTCCTCCAGTCTAGTAGGTTTGGGGATGCGTAAAATAATCTAACAACAGAATAAAAATTGGTGCTGGAATTTGTTTTTGACTTTTCGTTTTTTTAAAAAAGCGGTAAGGATAAGTGCGATAAAAGAAACTAGGGAGTCAAGGGAAACAAATGTAGGGAAAATAAACAGTTAAATATACTTAAAGATATTAAAAACCAAATTCAATGATAATACTAAAAATATAATTAACCTGAAAATACGTAGAAGGACTCACCTCACGGTTTCTCTTGCCCCGAACAAAATAAACTAAGTTTCTCTTACTGCGCCTGACCTTTATTCTTAACTCTCGTCCGTCGACTATGCTGTTTACACTAAAACATTCACCTATTGAATAATTGCCCGAGCTCTAATTCAATCGAATCCTGAGTAGAGAAGTTCAGTGGAACTGGTTCGTGTATAAAAGCTTGCTTGTTAGGTTAAGATATCCGAGAATGTTGAGTAAATTTACAAAAGAATCAAGTTTTTATAAGTTTTAAATAAGAATAACCCTTGAAAGAAGATTTCTTTGAACCTCAAGAAATTGGCAACCGATAACAACACGTGGCGCAAAACACACGGGACTGTTTCGATCAAAGTCGGAAAATTGAGGGAACAAATTTGGAGGACATTCAGGCCAATTCGAACGTACACTGCTATTAGAATAACATCTAACTGGCATTCAGTTATCGTGCATTTCGCTCGAACTCGTCCGTACATGTATTAGCACGGGCGAGACGCATGATAAATAATCAATAACATGATTCAAAATAAATATCATTCTGATGTCAATGTACTTTTGAATCGGCCTGATTGTCTTAAAAAAAACCGTCTTGGTACTCAATCTACCAATTTTTAAATTCAATATTAAAGATAAAGATAATGATATTTTACTATTCAAGTAGGCATATTACAATGCACTTATCAACGTCAAATAAAGCTACGCCGGCTCTAACCCTACACCTCTGACCCGAGAAGATTTAAATCCCCTCAATTTTTAAGATTTAAATTCCCAATATGGACCGGCAAGAAACTCGGCGGGACACATATTTTCAAAAAATTAGATCATATAATTAACATGCATTAAATAAAAAAAATACAATTAAGATTACTATAGAAATCATGCAATTACATACAGTAGCTACTTTTCTTTATAGAAATTTGTTTAAAAAAAAAAAATGTCATATGGTCATATCAAATCATACAAATACAAATAGCTCTTTTAGAAAACATATCGAATTCTTACTAAAGGAAAATAAAAATAAAATTAATAAAGAAATGGGAATGTACATTATGTAAATCTGACTGATTGCTATACCTACATAAAATATACTCTACACATTATTTTAAAACAATTTATTAAGTTACTATAAACAATATCAATAAACATTTTAAAACCATATCGATTTTCTTTTTTTATTGTGGAACGTACCACATTGTCATCATCTGTCTGTGCAATTTATAATTTATCAAGTTATTATTTTTTTACCAAATGTGCCTCCTTGGGAGAGGAGAAGGAGATTGATTTCAAAGGCAGAGTAAATAGATTTGACACGGTTTTCCCGTGTTTTAATACTTGTACATTTACGTAACTATGCAAAGGTAGGTAATGTTTCTTTAATTAAGATTTTGATGTTATATGTATCTAGGCAACTGCCATCCAACCAAGGCCACTTCTCAGATAATTAACTATACCTATTCGCATTTATTTGAAAACCAACTGTGTAGAAAACAAAGACCCTTAAAAATAAACACCTAAGCTAAGATAATCCTAAACTTTGTTTGGCCCGGTTTAATAATTCAAATTGCTTTCAAGAGCCGTTGTTCTTAAAATGTAAGCTTTCGTTAAAGCAAATAACGAATTAATACAGGATAGGGCTCGAAACTTTGTCTTTTCCAAAAGATGAAGAGCTCGCTTCTTATAAATTGAGAGGATCTTACAGCCCATGCCTGGATGTGGCTGGATTCTGGTGCTAGGTTTTTTTCTTCCCTTGGAATTAAATTTGCATAGCTTGAAACCGAAAAATTCGATCAATTTTATAATTTTAAAGGACATTGATTACTTACATAAGACTTATTTTGTAGGGCAATTCAGTTGCACGCAAGGAATCCTTAGCGGTTAGCAATAATGACACCTTACCACAGATTGTATAATAGTTCTTACGAACAGATACTTATCTCTCAAAGAAAACGCAAATACGTACCTACCGTTTTAATACCTACACAAAGATACAATGGAGTGATCTTCAACGCGTCGCTCCCCGCACCGCGCGCACTGGCACAACGCTAGGGTTGCCGACGCTTGGAAATGATTTACAAATAAGTACCTAGTTAAACTATAGATTCTATAGAAGATACCTAGATATACTTACACTTATACTTATATTTATACCTACTTAAGTAGGTATAAATATAAGTTTTAATTGTCAAACTAGTATTAGAACTTGCGATTAGGTGTATAAAAGGATAGCGTAAAATAACTATGAGCTAATTTGTCGTAAAAAATAATACATCTTTAAAGACATTCAATACCACCTACGTAGCGTGCAAGTATGGTAATTAAAAATAATAACAATAGGTGTACTTACATTGAGAATGTCTACTTACTTTTCCTATCGGAAGAGCAAAAACAATATTTTTTATTAGTTTTGTTGTTTTTGCCAATGCTCGGAACCGGTTTTTTCTTCATACAAAAAATACCGGTTTTATTACGTTCTTTTTCGTTCTTTGGTTTATTATTAAATTTTTAATGGGACTATCTAATAATGCGAAGTTGTTACCTAAAAACATGATCCAGTCCTACGTAAAGAGTGTAAAATAATTAAAAATATTGGGCTATTTCGGGAAATTAAAAAATAAACCGGTTCCGAGCCCTGGTTTTTGCATCCATCCACACTACAAGCCGTGTTATTTGTTCGTGACGAAGACATTTCTTTCGCATATATTTTGGCATATTCGAGCGCGCGGCGACGCGACGTGCGTACGTGAGCTCGTGTGACCTTACGCTTGACCAAAATTTTGAGAATACCAATACGGGGCACTTTCATGAGTGTTGACATTACTTAAGAAATTATGAGTACATTACTCGTGATAGTGTAGTGATTGCATGTTAAGATATTTATTTACACATAATATATTCAGGAATCCTACCGACATTCTACCAGAAAGTAGATAAATAGGAAAAAAATACCTAGTTCTTTCTTCAAGATTTTTTTTATCTTCAAGTATAACGAAATATTTGCCTAAAATCAGTTAAAAGCGAAATCGGAAAGCGTCTTACAGAATTCTTGTAGGATAGGTCATGAAGCTTAGGAATATGACTAAAAAAATCACAATTTCTCGCGACTATAATATTAATGGAAGAAATTCATATTTTTGAGTTTTTCATGACTGAGTGAAAAGTTTCCTGTAGTTATTTAGAACATGTTTAATTTTTCCTTCAAGGGACTACCATATTTCCATCTCTAGTATATTGTTACTAACTGCACAAGAAAAAAACAAAAAAAAAATTAAAAATAAACTTTATTTAGCTACATGATGCTGCTGAACTGCTTACAAGTAATAAATGATACAAGGTGAACTTACCATTGTAAATAATTTGTACACAAGTTTTAAGGTAAATGCAATAAAACATTGAGTAAGCGTCATCTGATCCCCGTACTAGTAAAAACTGTATCACGGTGGATCAAGATTCCCCTTGTCGTTGTTTACATTAATGTGTAATTATTAAAGCATAGTTCATATAGAATTGGTACGCACTAGAAGATTGTTATTTTTTTAAGTTAATAAAATAAGAAAGTTATGAATGGTGAATTTTAAATAGTAATGTATTTAGCTTTCAAATATGTATAAATAAATAAATAAACTCTGTTATGTAAATAATTACGAACTGTTTTCATAATGGACCCCCGTCATTTTCTGAACAACACTTTTGTCGACATTTTTGGCGTATTGATTTCTTGTAGATCGCAATGAATTGATACCCTGGACAATTTGACTAGTCTTATTTAATTTTTTTTCATGATTGCCCAGTAGTTTTTGATAGATTGAAATTGGGAACAATTCGAAGGATTCATCTCGCGGGGTATGTAATTGGCCTGATTATTAGCATACCATACCAAAACTTTTTTTGGGTAGTGGCAGCTGGCTAAATCTGGCCAACATTTCACAGGACCGTTATGGGTTCTAATAAATACCAATACTCATTTCTCTAAGCACTCTTTAATATAAAGGTCCGACTTCATTGTTGACTATGTTATAAAACTTTTCTCTTACAGCCGAAATTATAAATTCCTTCAAAATTCAAAAATTCAAATTCAAATTGAATTTTTGAATTGCCATAAAATATGTTTTTTTGCGAAGTTGTCAAGTTTCACGAACTTATATTATTCGGGTAAATTACCTCTATTATTGGCCATATAAAACTTCGAACCGAGTAGTTGATTAAAATCGAGTTTTACATACGTCTTGTCGTCCAACAACAAGCAACCTTCGAATTTTGTCAATACTGGGTCGTACAATAGTCGAGCTAGTGTTTTAGCTTGTCGGATCTGTTTAACAGTCCGATTTGGCTGTTTTATTGCTCGATAGCTCTTATAGCCACCTCTGAGGTGAATCATCTTTATCTCTCTAGAAGTTTCTTTGAATTTTTGGGATAAATCGTAATTAGACCGTCCTGAATTTTGTTTGAGTGACCTTGGGACTTTTTTCCCAAAATCTTGTTATTTGTCCCAGACCTCCGATTAGTTTGTGTTTTCCTGTCGGCTGATAGAGTCTCCTTGTAACGTTTTATGACCCTACAAATACTAGCTTTTAGCATCTTAAGCGACTTAGCTGTCTTGGTCCGGGATCGATAAGAATTTTCGAAGTATTTGTGCACGATCAATCTCCTGTTCTCAATTTTGATGGCCGAAAACTTTAAAATGCATAAAGCTAGGAAAATAATATTTTCACCATTAATACTTTGAAGGTTGGTGATTGAACTGTAATTGTCAATATTTTCCCGCCATGGAATTATTATTTTTTAAACATTGCTAATTATGTGCCAATTCTATATGAACTATGCTTTATAACTATTTAATATTAATATAACATGACTTTTCTTATCGTTAGATATAAGGGTAAGTTAAAGTTAAACACAATAGAAATAAAACTGTTGGAAGAATAATTTAGCTATTCCTTTCTCGCAATACTACAATTAATTTCTAGCTTAAAAAATGGAATTACAAAGCGGCATTTTTAGGCTTCCCAGCGCGCTGTTCCAGCTCGCTCGCAAATCAGGCATAAAAAACTTACTTGTACCTAATACAACATTCCCTCTCGTTCATTCAAACACTCCACAAGTAAAAATTCTTCACGGGAATAAACACACCTTCCCATCTTCGTAAAACGATGATTTGAATGCCCATCCAAGTAGAAGGTATCATTTTCAGTTGACCTGATCCGGGAAACTTCACGGAATTACCTGACGACGGAAAAAACTTGATGTTTTCCTCACCATGGCATCAATCATGGTGGGCGGGATACGGGACAAATGATGTGAATTTTTCCAAACCAACCCCTGTCATTTTTTCTTTACTCTGTTTATTCGTTGTGAATGAAAACCATATTTCGGTAATGGTGGAATAATCAATATATAAGGTCCTCATCTTACATTCAATAAGGTTTGTTTATATTGTTGTTATTAACTAAATTGTATCGTCTCGTCACTGATTTTGGGCTCTGAAGGGAAGGAAAGAGCATTTTGGTGTTAACGAGGATTTCGCGTCATCGAGGTTCACTCCATTATGTCACGTCAAGCATAATGACCGTAAGTAATTTTCGAAAACTCATTAAACTGTTTATCGTATTCGAACTAGTTTTCCAAAGTCAATTACGAGTCCTTTGTGTAGTAGAGCTAGCAGCATTAAGATAACCTGAGCAAAAATATCACCTACAAAATAGCAGAAATATTATTACCGACGAAGTTAGACAAAAATTTCGTATAAAATCTCCTAGGCTGGAATTGAACATGGATACTACGTTTGGTAGTTTGATAAAATATCGCAAAAATTATTAAACTAATCAATCAATAGTAGTGAAGGATCGTGCAGGACGTTTTTGGTTTGAAAAAATGGGTTATTCCCACTAGTTACCACCAAATTACTACTGGGATTTTTTTTCAGTAGTTACCACTGGTAAAAGGTGGCAATATTTTTCCCAGTAGTTACCACCAAAATTTTGTCAGCGTTCAGTGGTAAAAGGTGGGAAGAAAATTCCCAGTAGTTACCAACTGGTAACAACTTCATGGTAACTAGTGGGAATAACCCAAAAATATTTATTTAACCCTTTACCGGGCTAAGGGAGATATATTTCCCACATACGGCACTTCAAACTTGTGTTCTATTTTCGATGAGTAAGACTGACATTCGATTTTCATTTTTGAACTGTCAGCCTGATAAAGGGTTAACAATCCACTTGATTTTAGTGGTAGTGATCTTAGGGGCCTACGAAAAAATATTTCAGTATAGTTTAGGTGCTCATCGACATATTCAGATACTAGCTCATTTAGCATAATAGTTGGCATACTCGTGCCATTCGTACAAACCTCCATAGATGGTGTAAAATTTACCAAAACAACGCGTCCGGGCAATGTAAAACTAATGATATATTGCTTCCACGTCCCAAGCGTTATTTATAGGCACTATCTCATTTTATGTTGCTAAACTAGGGGCTATTTGTTACCATGTAATTAAATAATGTATGATAATTGCGTAGTTTTGTGTTTATTTGTACGGCGGTTTGCACTGCGAGGAAAACTTTAGTGGAATTTTAGTAAGCCACAATTTGCCAATATTGTTACCGAACAAGAACAATAATATAATTGGATTTGTTTATACTTGATCGATCCATTGCCCAGCATTTTATAAATAAGTGGATACTTTTAGAGTCTGATTTTAATGGATAAGAATTGAAAATAATACGGTATGGGAATGTATCTGTATCTACATAATGAATGAATGGTTTTATTCGTTATTTATACAAATGACCTGATACAATTTGTCACAAAAGAAATACCGGATATCAACTTGGTAGTTTTTGCGGACGACACTAATGCCATTGTAAACTCTAGTTCGCTGGAAAATCTAAATAATAAAGCAAATCGAGCGCTAGAATTATTTCATCAGTGGTTCAGTTGCAACAAATTGAAGGTGAATCCAGGTAAGACAAGTGCAATGCTCCTTAGGTCTACTGTTAGGCAAAAGGACATGCTGAATCTGACATTTTGTGGTAACAACATCGAAAATGTTACTAGTGTTAAGTTCCTTGGTATCCACATTGACGATCTACTTACTTGGAAAAATGAACTTGCAAGTATAGAAGCTTCCATCAGCTCGGCTTGCTATGTTCTGCGTAGTTTGCGGGACGTAGTTAATCGTAAACATCTAAAGATGGTTTATCACGCATTGGTTGAATCAAAGCTTCGTTATAGTGTAAAATTTTGGGGAAATAGCTATGACTATAATATGTATAAAGCCTTTGTAATTCAAAAGCGGGCGATAAGGACCATAGTCCGAATTTCACAACCTGAGCCATGCAAAGAGCATTTCAAAAAGATGGGAATACTAACTGTTCCGTGTTTGTACATCCTGTTGCTCCTTACTGACCTGGTTAAAAGTCTAGGCGAATACGAGACTACTGAAGATAGACGAGTGCGGGAGAATACAAGACGGAAATACCTACATTGTAAATTGCAGCCGAACTTAAAAGTAGTGCGTCATTGCGCACACTACCAGGGTGTACAACTGTACAACAAACTTCCTGGTGAGTGGAAGAACATTACTAGCCTTAATATTTTTAAAAGCAGATTAAGAGCGCTGTTGTTGCGGGAGTGCTTTTATTCCATTGATGAATTTATTAAATATTTTACTGATAGTTGTCATTTTTAAATAATTCAATAATAATTATTTCGTATTGATGTTTTGTAATTCATCTTTTATTATAGTTTATAGAATTGACGCATGTTAGATTAAGTATTAGATATAGTCAATATTCAGACACAATTGCAATATTGTTAATGAATAAATAAATAATAATAATAACATATCTCTTAACTTACTTAAATACTGCAAGTCGATTTCATATCATAGAACAGTACCTGGGCGACCGAGCTTTGCTCGGTTATAACTATTTATTGTAATATGGTGGTGTATAGGTGATAATCTACATAAACTTAAAAAGTAAAATGTTAACTGACAATTATTATTATTTACAATCGATTTTAACCTTACAGCACTTGTCACAGAGTAACGCCATCTATTGTCAATTTCTCTTATTACATAGGTCATTTTTTTACTAAATTAAACTTGTCTAAAACAATAAAAATTAAAATATTATATATAAACTTGAACATATAAAAAAAAAACAAAAGTTAGTCACCGGGTGAGATTCGAACCCGTAACACTCGTTTAGCAGTCCGCGTCTTAACCCGCTGGACCAGACGGACAGTGGCCAGCAACACGAAATTAGCGACCATATTCTGCGTCGAAAGAAAAAACGCATGAAAACTCGAAAACACGCGTTTTCCCAAACATAAGACTAATCTAGATAGATTGTATACCCCCAAAAACCCCCATATACCAAATTTCAGCGAAATCGTTAGAGCCGTTTCCGAGATCACAGAAATATATATACAAGAATTGCTCGTTTAAAGGTATAAGATTAAGTAGTTCATCCAATCACTCCATAGAACGAAGACTAACATTAAGTATATTTATTAAATACACATCAAATTGCACATATCATTCGATTCTCCACAAGAATACAGCAGTTTACCAAACATCCAACAAGATCGACAAAGCAAAACCCTCCACAAATTGTAAGTACCTAATCCAATTTCTATCCCAAAGAATCTACAAACCCGATCCAGATTTAACTTTCAAAAATGTAGCAATGATTGAAATAAATCGTGTGTAACACGGTTGATCACATGTATCAACGGCTTAAGGCCTTCTTTGATCCGTTCGTAATCGCGGGAACGATCTCCGTCCGGCCTTTGCTGGGAAATCATTGAATGAAACAAACGGGAGCTCTGTATACAACGACGTTAAATGTATACCCGGATGATGGCCGGGCCGATCGAGACAAAATGATAAGATCGTTATTATTAGTATCATTAGCGACCTCTACGTTTAACTCAAGGTCTATCTTATTAAGTGTTATGTTAAAAATCATATAAATGCTAGGCATATTTAATAATACATAGATTTGAAAATGGAGTAAGTATAACAAGCCAAAAGATGACCTTATTTTTTATTTTAGATATGCATTTTTTGAAGTCGTTAGACCAAAATACAAAATTTTAAGCGATACCTAATACAGCACAATTTATAATAAAAGCATGTAGGTTGATTATGTCGTTATTGTAGTAGTACATGTATCACAAACTCTGCACACAATTTACAATCAATTCTGTTACGAGTATCAAATAGTGATAATTTTGATTGACTATAATCGCTACGTTAGAGTAGTTACTATGTTATAGTACACACATTTTTACATTGCCCAAAAATTAACAGATTACGTTCCGAATTGTATGATTTGTGAGATACTGATGCTTAGCATGACTTGCAACGTCGCGCGCTACTTCATAACTATGTCAACTACTTCATACTTAAAGTCGCGCGCGACAACGCAAGTCATGTTAAGCGTTCTAGGTCTTTTGTCTCAAAGAAATTACATGATTACCGTATGGTTAGGCCAAAATTAGGCCTCTAAATTGTAACATTGCCGAAAAATGTGCTTATAATTTTTTTTTGCTTATAGATTAAGGGATATAATCAGTAAGTGTCGTATACAATAAATATAATATATCATGCTTAGGAACGAAAACGTAATTCTCAGAAATGTAAGCAGTTGTACTAATCGCAGTTTTCTCTATGGCTTCTTTCATAAGGTTGCTTGGTAAATTATTCCCTGGAATCCCTGCAAGTTACGTCGGGGACGTTCCGTTCGCAGTGAACAGTGGAACTTAAGATTTTTTAAAGTAGGTATATAGAATACTCTTTATTGGCACACCTCTATAAAATATACAGCTTATAGAAAAACAATTGATTAATTATAGAGGCAGACAACAGGCGCAAGTAGCAGTAAGCAATTAAGCATTACCATAACTATACATACAAAGACATATTTCTGGCAGGAACGAGGGAATGCTAATGGTGAGCTACTTATGTTTTATAGATCCATATTATTTTATTTTAAAATCAATGTTGAGCCCGGATTTTGGACATTTACGGCAGCAATGCAGTCGGCAGCAATGTCGCGCCGAAATATTGTAGTTGTAACGCTAGTGCAATCTGAATCCGAGTGGTACCTCGACTTGTCAGGTAACAACTGTCAAACTGATGAAACAGGTGCCAGACGGCACTCAAGCTACACATGTGAACAATATAAACAAAAGCCATTGAGTTCCATTTGAGCGCGTCACCTTATGTTAAATTTCCCTCGCTATTGAAATTTCTTTTTCTCGTCATACTCGTCAATTTCTGCTTCATTTGTTTAGAATGACACCAATCATGCGTAAAATGGAAAAAAATACATTATACGGAAGAAAACTCGTAAGTATTACTTATTTAAAAACCTTTACTTTGTTTTCCTTGGCCTCTTACAGGAGACTTGTTTAGGTAAAAGGTACCGAGATAATTTACAAAAGTAATTTATCACAAATCGTATCACAGTATGGTGTTAACTCAGATTAGACTTTATTCAATGGATATATGGTCTTGTTTTAATTACGTGACCGTAGAGAGATACGAGTTTGTTGTGTTTAAATGTAGGCACACCGTTAAAGAACGTCGCTGTAATTTCATTATTGTTTGATTATTCACACCTTCTTGGACCGGATAATGGGATCGGCTTAGGGAAAGGCATACCAAATTATAAACAAATTGGGAAACATTTTGAGGATTTATGTGACTTCTCAATTTGAAGAAATAACATTTACCCACCTATACATTCGTGTTTACAAATAACTTTACAAGCCAACGTTAAAAAAATATGTATTTATATGCCTCTAAGAGAATGACAGTAATGCGTTTAAATACTTTTTTGGAACGTTGGCTTACAAAGATGTTTGTAAACTCGACGGTACTAAGATTTAACAAATATCAGATCTCATTCACTACCACGTTCCTAAGTCTAATAAGGTCAAGACTCTAAAACCCGTTAACTCTTAAAATTTAATTTAAAAGCAATACTCATATTAGTGTTTATATAGTCGGTGAAGAAGCGCTGGTGGCCTAGCGGTATGAGCGTGTGACTTGCAATCAGGAGGTCACGAGTTCAAGCCCCGGCTCGTACCAATGTGTTTTTCGGAACTTATGTAGATTTCGTACATTTTCATCATTTGATTTTTACCAATTGCTTTTCGGTGAAGGAAAACATCGTGAGGAAACCGGACCAATCGCAATAAGGCCTCGTTTACCCTCTGGATTGGAAGATCAGATGGCAGTCGCTTTCGTAAAAACTAGTGCCTACACCAATTCTTAGGATTAGTTGCCAAGCGGACCCCATCAAGCTCACATGCGCCGTGGCAAAATGCCAGGACTACGCGAGGATGATGATGATGATGTGGTAGGTCTTGTAGGGCTTGTTGATTTAGAGGCTGAAGACTTACCTAGGTACGTTATGTTATGAGCTTGTGAGTCTTAAAACACTTGACAATTAGCCTATATAAACTAATCCTAAATTGAATAAGAATCTTAATTGAGGATGTATTTTATTTTGCAGTATGATCATGAAACTTCAGGCCTTGGTCATTGTAAGTGTGCATTACATTTCCAAATAGGGGCATAATGCCTTGTAGGTCATGTTTGCAAATGAGCATTCAGGAAAATGGCCTGACGCTGACGCAGAAACTACTCGTCCTAAGTAAACCAGCTGTGGTTGGCGCGTCAATATTTTAACAATACATGTGTGTAGAGGACCACCACGTGTTAGGGATGGCGCCATGTCTACGTGACAAACACTTACAAGTAAAGTTAGAAAAGTGTAATACATGAAACTACCTACGGTGTTAATGCCTTTTTTGGGAACATAAAGTACACCCTGGCAGTGTTTGTCATAAGTTTTATCTTTTACTCAAACTGTAAGGTTAATGTTTTAAAAGGGTAATATTTTGTTAGTCTTATTAGAAATAGAATAATATCATGTATAAGGTATATCGTAAAATCAAAAATATTTAATTCCTGCTTAAAGACCGATAATATCTAGAAAAATCAGAGGCATATATAATTATAGCAATGTTTATGATAACGACATTACCAAACCATATCCCAGGAATATTTTATAGGCCTAATGTTTATTAATAACTCGAAAAGTAAACAAACACTTTTTATATCCAGGGAAAAATTTCATCTTAACAGGCGAAGAGTTCCATAACCGAAATTTAAATATTTATTACGGTAATAAAATACGAAGACAATGTGTAGAGTTATTCCCGCCGTAACCTGACTTAACTACGTCTTAAAAGGGTTAACGATGCGTTTAAAAGTTCCTCAAGCTTTACAACCCTCTCTTAATTTTTAACACCCATCCATTAGGTCACGACTTTGGTCATTAAGTACCCTTTTTAATAGACGCCCAAAAAGGAAGAAGTTCTGAATGTTACTGTATTTTACTAAATAAAACACGCAAACCTAACACGAAGACCCATTTGTATTGCTTTAAAACCTCGGGGCTGTTTTTTAAATTTCTCCCTTTAATATATATCCACTACTAGGCAACACCGCTAGATTCCCAATTTATATTGCTCGTATTTCAAAAATATCAACTCGCCGTTTTCCACAGAATTTCAAGTGACAAAAATGAGCGCTCGAAATAAAAAAAGCGGCCAAGTGCGAGTCGGACTCGCCCATGAAGGGTTCCGTACCATTTATGACGTATTAAAAAGAACTACTTACTAAATCGCGTTCAAACCAATTTTCGGTGGAAGTTTGCATGGTAATGTATATCATATATTTTTTTTTGATTTTTCATTCTGTTATTTTAGAAGCTACAGGGGGGGGGGGGACACATTTTTTCACTTTGGAAGTGTCTCTCGCGCAAATTATTCAGTTTAGAAAAAAATGATATTAGGAACCTAAATATCATTTTTGAAGACCTATCCATAGATACCCTACACGTATAGGTTTGATGAAAAAATTGTTTTTTTACATTTTATGACGTATTAAAAAAAACTACTTACTAGATCTCGTTCAAACCAATTTTCGGTGGAAGTTTGCATGGCAATGTATATCATATATTTTTTTTAGATTTTTCATTCTGTTATTTTAGAAGTTACGGAGGGGGGGACACACATTTTACCACTTTGGAAGTGTCTCTCGCACATACTATTCAGTTTAGAAAAAAATGATATTAGAAACCTCAATATCATTTTTAAAGACCTATCCATAGATACCCCACACGTATGGGTTTGATGAAAAAAGATTTTTTGAGTTTCAGTTTTAAGTATGGGGAACCCCCAAAATTTATTGTTTTTTTTTTTCTATTTTTGTGTAAAATCCTAATGCGCTTCATAGAATACATCTACTTACCAAGTTTGAACAGTATAACTCTTATAGTTTCGGAAAAAAGTGGCGGTGACATAATCGGACAGACAGACGGACATGACGAATCTATAAGGGTTCCGTTTTTTGCCATTTGGCTACAGAACCCTAAAAACAGCCTCCTGAACCACAGAACCCACAAACATCACACACGCTTGAAGACTTTGCCGTGCCGTCTCCTCGTCCTTAAAATAAAATAAAACATTTATTATCAAGAAATAAAGGCCCATATATACATACCTTACATACACTAACATACATATAAATTTCATAAACTTAAAACTTAACACTGTTTCCGACAAGCAACAAGCAAATTCGTATTGTACGAAGGGTCGGCCTGAAAACCAGCGTTGTAGTAGGTAAGCCTGCTGCAACACATGCTGAGGTTCGCTCCTTTTTACTATCATAATATTCATAATTTTAAAATTATAATTAATTTTTTTATTGTAATCATTCAGTTGTGACTTTAGTCTAATTCTAAGGCTTGTAATGTTTTGTAGCATTGCCTGTAAACATTTTTCAATGTGGTGTTAAATAAAAAATTTCTATGTCTACATATGTCTATGTTTTGGCGACAGAACGCCACCATAATATGTCACTGATATATATTGCATATTTGCCAACCTACATACCCACGTGATCCACGAAAAAATTATGTTATATTTTTAATAATCCCTGATAATATCAACACAAGTTGTCAAATAAATTTGTATTATAGAAGACTTATATCGCTCAGCGTCAAGAAATCAAGTTTTGGCTGGATAACAAAAACGTAAAAGTCTCAAACAAATAAGTCGTAAAATAAATACAAATGAAGAGAAGATCGTTGTTTCTATCGTGTTTGCAATTTATTGGGGTGTAGACGAAGATAGTCAACTTGAATGGTTATTTATTATAAAGGCGTGAGCGATGATTATTATGGCTTTTCTGGTTTTACAGGGGTGTCTTTTTCCCACAAAGGTCTAGCGTCCTAGGTTGCCCTCTGGATCGAAAGATCAGATGGCAGCCACTTTCGTTATTACTGCCAGTGATCATTCTTAGTATTAATAAATAATTTTAAAAAACTTAGAGATATCGAGTTATATTTATTGGCAATAGTTTTAAGTTTTTGTATAAGTACATAGGTACTCATAGTCATTGACGACCATGAACCTATAGAACAAGCAGGATTCAAATCAGGATTCAAATGGAGTGTGTGAGTGTGTAATAGAAATGAAGGAAAATCTCTATGTATGAAAAGTGTCAATCAAGAAACATTAAATAAGTGGCTCCACATTACACCAAATTAAATGTCATAGTCCTGGTTTTTATATAGATGTGCTATACGCGTGCGCCCGTGAGGGATAGAACATACGCAATGCAACAAAATTAAAAACACGTTTTAACATTCCTGATACCATACCACAAACAACCTACGTAATTTGGCCGGGTTATTTGTTGCCGCTCCCCCATTTCATCTCTATATTATTATACCTCTATGGTTCATGTAATCCATGAACCTACCTAGCGCCAACGGAGAGATTAGGAACTATTATTTAAATCTGAAAGCTGGTCAATTTTGCAATAGTCCTGCCATAAGAGATTTTCCTCCTTTTAATTCCATACTCCATAATTACAACAGATAATGGATATGCCACACAATGGAATTTTTTTGTGTATATAATCTGCATACAATAAGGTAGGTAATCATTAGTACCTACGTGTTACAGTTAGATCTGCGAAATTTAATCTATGTGACAAAGAAAATGGCGTACCACCGCGAGTGTTTAAAGTGACGTTTCAAAATAATCTAAATGAATTTAAAACAGGAGTCTTTTCGCAGTGGAACATTACGGCCCAAAGAATTTGGAACTTCCTGGATTCAACGGGCATTAGTAATGAACTTTAATTAGAGGGCCGTCACAATACATCACTGCTTGATCGACGTGGCATTCAAAGGCCCGCAACACCCCCAATAATAATTATATTAAATAATTGGGCAAGTGGATATCATTCGGCACCGAAACACCAGTGAAGAAGTAGGTCGGCTGGAGAGAATTCGGACTTACAAAGAACTCCTAAAGGGAAACCACAGGCTAAACATGAAAAAAATCAGTGATGGACTTTACATGGTTGTATCTTACCTTGTCTCACATATGCCTGTCAAACTTGGGTACACACGAATAAGAGCAAACTACCTAGAACCTGTCAAACAGCGATGTAAAGGAGTATTCTAAAAATAAAAATAAAACAGAAAGTTAATAGTAGTTAAGCACATCAGATCCAAAACAAATGTCATGCATGGACGCACTAGAGTTTATACCTACTCAAGCTTAAATGGTTATGGGCCGCCCACATAGCCAGTACGACAGATGAAAGATGAACCAGTAAAGTCACAAAGTGGCCAATGACCACATGGGAAAAGAAAAGCAGGAAAACTCAAAACATGTTGGTCGAAGGATATTATAAACATGGCCGGCGAAAATTGGCCAATTAAGGCCAAAGACCGAGATAAATGGAAAAACATGGACAGTTCCTTAATATAAAAACATCTGTATAAGAATATATTTCAATTAGAGTTAAAAAAAGTCAACAATTATGTATCAAAAACTACGGCTCCATGTCCAAGAGTACCGCGTTCTGTATCTGGCCCTTGATACAGCCACTAATATTATAATTATTATTTACATTCTCGTAGGTACCTATTACATAAATAAATATTAATATTATAGGACATTATTACACAAATTGACTAAGTCCCGCAGTAAGCTCAATAAGGCTTGTGTTGAGGGTACTTACACAACGATATATATAATATATAAATATTTATTAATACTTAGAAAACACCCATGACTCAGGAACAAATATCCATGCTCATCACACGAATAAATGCCCTTACCAGGATTTGAACCCGGTACCATCAGCTTCGTAGGCAGTCACTACCCACTAGGCTAAACCGGTCAACATAATACATGTGTATTACGTATTACACATACTATGTGTGTATACTATGTATAGTCTCACATAAACGTTTAACACTTAATTGAAACATATTAAATTATACCCACTAATAACCTACTGAAATTAAATTGGTGGTTATTGCTAGGGTACTCGTACCTTTGGCACATGTGTACATCATTGATTTGGAATTATTTTATACTTTGAAGTGAATACTCCTTTCAAGCTTGCGTGCTTCAACTTTGTTACCACTCCTACCAGCCGTCTAGACTTTACTTACTCTGTGGGATGGGTTAAAGCTTTGCCAATTAGTCCAAGAGCCTTTTTAAATTTTAAATATCAAATTAGAAACTAATTTTCTTGAATACAAGTGCAAATTGTATTTCGTTTGAGTGTACATTTTAAATCTTAAGTGCAGGCTTTCTGCCAATTTACTAGATATGAAATTAAATACATTATATTTTGTTTGAAAATAACTAGTAATAAAAATGTAAATACTTACTTGTATAGGCGTTTAGAAATGTTTTGGTCAGTCTCCGTCGCAATTGTGGTGATACATTAAGTAACAAATTAGGTATACAAGCAAAAATTAAAGAAAAATGAAAATAAATAATACATTATTCACTTCAGGAATGCGGTTTTTTTGTCGTCACAGAAGGAATGTTTAAAAAAAAGAGTTAGGAAAGATTACAAACAAAAGTGTAATCTATTTTTTGGATTTTTATTACCTTAGACAATATGTATAAAAATATTGTAACAACATTGTGTGAGGCAGCGGTATGTGGGAGGGGTAGCAGAGGTAGGGGGGGTAAAGGTCAGCGTGTGGTGGGGTGGAATAAACATGTGGCTGATGCTCATCGGGCGGCTATGTTGAAATTTGTGGAATGGGTGTCTTGCGGAAAGCCTAGACCTGGCGAAGTATATAATGAGATGTGTGACAGTCGTAGGATGTTCAAATGCCAAAACCATGAAGATCAGCTAAAAATGGATGCCCTAGCTGAACAACACTCTAAAGGCGATTTTAGAGGTTTTTGGAAAAACACAAAAAGATGAACGTACGGCCTGGCCTTCCGGTGAGTATTGACGGGGTGAGTGACTCAAAGGGCATAGCGGACATTTTCAAAGACCACTTTCGTGTACAATCACCGCTGGGACCGATGCGTGTAACGCCCGGTGCTCGGATCATAAGTGACATAGTAGGGATAAGATTTACAGCCAAAAATGTCTCTAATGCGATAAAGTCGATCTCAAGAGGCAAATCTCCCGGTCACGACGGTCTGAGCATCGAGCATCTTCAGCATGCTGGTCCACACATATCACGAGTCCTAGCTATGTTTTATAATTTGTGTTTGAGTCATTCATATCTGCCCACAGACATGCTGAAAACGATAGTGGTGCCGGTAGTGAAAAATAAAACTGGAGATTTGACAGATAAGTGTAACTACCGGCCCATTTCTCTTGCGACGATTATTGCAAAAGTGTTTGACGCTATGCTTAATACACAGTTAGGCAAATACTTAAAGTTGCACGATAACCAGTTTGGGTTTCGGCCTCACCTGTCCACAGAAAGTGCCATACTGTGTCTTAAGCATACCGTCAGATATTATACCGATCGCGAGACCCCGGTATTCGCATGCTTTCTTGACCTCTCTAAGGCTTTTGATCTGGTGTCCTACGAAGTGCTATGGAAAAAGCTCGAGTCAATTAACCCACCGCTAGAACTAATAAATATCCTTAAGTACTGGGATGGACATCAGGTCAACGCTGTCAGGTGGGCGGGAGCAATGTCTGATCAGTATGGGTTGGAATGCGGGGTGAGACAGGGTGGTCTGACTTCTCCCGCACTCTTCAACCTTTACATGAACGACCTGATTGAGGCGCTCAGCAGGCGGCATGTCGGATGTCAGGTTGACGGAGTTTGCGTTAATAATCTAAGTTACGCAGACGACATGGTGCTGTTGAGCGCGTCAGTCTGTGGTCTTAGAAGATTATTAAAAATATGTGAGGGGTACGCGGTGAGTCACGGCTTGAGGTACAATGTGACGATGAGCCAATACATGGTCTTTGAGGCCCGCAATAGCAAGCAATCGAACGTACCACCTGTTAGCCTTAACGGAGCGCTCTTAGACAGAGTACAGAGTTTTAAGTACTTAGGGCATATTGTTACTGCGGACCTCAAAGATGATGCCGACATGGAGCGGGAGCGGAGGGCGTTGTGCGTGAGAGCGAATATGTTGGCTCGCAGGTTTGCTCGTTGTATTAGGGACGTGAAGATAACGCTTTTCAAGGCGTACTGCACTGCACGTCGCTGTACACGTGCGGATTGTGGGCAAACTACACGCAGAGATCGTACAACGCGCTCCGCGTTCAGTACAATAACGCGTTCAGGGCAGTGGTGGGGCTGCCCCGCTACTGCAGTGCCTCGGGCATGTTTGCGGGGGCCCGCACGGCCTGTTTTCACGCCTCCATGCGCATGCGCGCTGCCGCGCTGGTGCCAGCTCTAACACTGTCCTGGCGATGATTGCAGACCGTCTCGACTGTCCTTACATCACCCACTGTTGTAATAGGCATGTGAGAACAGGCGTCGGCTAGCTAGCATAATTATTATAATTTGTAAATTTATTGTATATTTTAGTGTAGTTATTCTTTAGTGTCTATTTCTATTATAATGTGTGTGTTGTTTGAATATTGTACAAATATGAGCCAAATAGCTTGAAATCAATAAATTTTAATTTTTTTTTTTTAATTTAATTGAGTTAATTTTAAAGATCATTCATAACAATTCTACAAGTTTCTTTACTATTTTAATTTTGTATGTTCATTGGCTCAACGAGGGTGCGTAGTGTTAGAATCAGCATCGCGTATGTAACTCCTCTGGAGGCGTACATAGGCTACGGAGACTGCTTACCATCAGGCGGGCCGTATGCTTGTTTGCCACTGATTTTTGTAATTGACTTTCTCATTTGCTTGTCAGATTATTGATTCATACGGAAATTTATTCAAAGTGCGTGCCCAGCACTTTTCCGGCCCACAACACTTCACACAACTCTTCTGCCACGTTCGTTAGTAGGTATGTCAGTCTAGATAATATATTATGTGGGAAGATTATTTACGTTGCGTAATATTTCCTGTCCTAGAAAGACTTTTGTTAGTTCAGTAATTTTAATCATTGGTTTACAATAGCTTAATCAACTTTGTCGTAAAGATCGTAGAGATGCAATATTAGAATAGGTTATCATATTTATTTATTTTAATACATACATGATTGACCTGTTGACTTCAATTAAATATATTGTCAATTATTGTATATCAAGATAGGCACAATTACACGGGTTAGCTTGTAAGCAACTATCTTAGGGGTTTTGGGGGTTTTTACGCATTAATTTAGTATTTTATATTTGAGACTACGCAGCTACGAACGTTGCAGCGAAAACAGATTAAAAGAGTATTGAATCACTAACGTGATAGTAATCTGTAACGATTACCGACTCAGGCTTTTACATTTTAATATTTTTCTTGGTACTAAAAACCCGCGGCTCTAGCCCTACGTGGGTGTAACCGCCATTTGGCTGGCGCGATATGCTCCTCGGAACCATTAGCTAATGAACGAGTCCAATCCAATCGCCGCTATGTTTTATAAATATTAAAATTTATACTGAATCTCCATGTACGTCAGCGTGACGTTGTAACACGGAGCAATCTACATTAACATTTCATCATATAGACACATGCTTTAAGATGAAATCGATATATCTTAAATTTCCATGCAGTTTCACGAAAGTAATTTTATTTGCAAAATATTTATTGAATAAAAATCTAAGTATTATTTTCAATATTTTAGTTTACAATTTTATTTTGAATGAAGGAAAGTCCAGGTTCACACCTATTAAACACACACGTACACGTATTAACCCCAAGTACTAAAAATAATAAACAATGTTAAAAACGAAGTCAGTCTTTCCACTATCCTCTCTCATAATTTTTAAGTCGCCTGCATTTTTAAAAGTCTCAAGCTCGGGGTTAATATATTTTTATTTTATGCTTTCGGAAAATTAGGTCTTGCCTACCCGAGTCATTTCTTTTGTTTCGTACTGGCTCGTATTATTTTAGACCGGTCGCAACTCTCCACACTCCGTGGGTGAACGATTGCACTATATAGGTAGATATGCGGACCACAACAATCTAAGTTATTACGGGTTGTCAAATTAAACGCCATAACAGATCTTCATCCCAAAATCTCACATACCCATGCTTTGCTCAGATACAGCGATCGAAATTCACGTAGTTAACGGAAGACATCGCTCCGATAAATATGCGCATGTTGAAGTTTTGAAAACCAAGATAAACTGTTTCCCAAACTTCATCTATAGACAAGAAACAAATGAAGGTACACGTGACCCATTAACTTCCACAACCTCATATCTTCTCAGTTTTAGTCATTTTAAAAGCAACCTTAACAGGCACAAAATAAAGCTCACTTTTAAAATAACGCGGCTTAAAGTGATGGCCATGACAGGGTAAATGAAAATGCAAGTTTTAAGTGATGGGGGAAGTTTTGTAGACTGCAGCGAACTCTATGCTCAGGCTAAATTGACTAAAGAACGTAACTTTCCAAACAACAACATGTCGGTTACGCCCTTTTAGTTATATTTTCCTATGTAGGAAAATGGAGTAGGTATCGATTAAATATAAAAATGCCTGCAAAAAAGAATTTTGTTATTTCACTTTAATTATGCTGAAGCTCCGACTGATGTTCCAGGGAAAAATGCAATAAGCTGAAGTTATTGCGTTCAGCTTTTTCACGAATTAATTAACGCTGATAGGTACGCAAGCTTTAGTCAACATTAAGCATCACGCGGTTTCTTTATAACTACAAGATGACAAAACATTTTGGTGATTACATTGGCTGTAGAGTAAGCTACGAAATTACATGGAGAAATCATGAATGAATAAAGTCGCGATGCACTGCTGATGGTACATTCAATAATATTTGCTTTAGAAAATGTTTATCCAAACAAAAAATACTAACACAACTTCGCGAACACTGCCCTACTACTAGGAGGTACATGCAAGAGTTTCATGTCGCTACACATTACACATACACATTTGAATTTTAACTTAAGGTACAGCAGGTTTAAAGAGCGGAGTTTTTGAAAAGTTGTAGCGCCTTTTAAGATCACAATACGGCTGCCGAAAAAAATATTCAAAAAACATTGATATGAGAATACCCTAATTTTTTTTGTAGTTTTTTTTACCGTTCTCTTCGTCTTGCATAATTTATGTATCCATGCAAAATTGCATTTTTTTGTTCAATAGGAACCCTACACTTTAATTTATTGCTCCTGTTATAGGCCACACCCGAAAGGTTTAAAATACGAGTAGATACCTTCGCATAAGTACTCACGTAACGTCTTCAGTTTATCTTCGGAATCGTAAAACCCACATAAAAGTAGTGAGGTAGAGGTATCTTACTATTCATCCTGTATCCATCATAATAGAGATCGTTGCCAGAATGTTGTTATTCGGGTAAGCTCATTTTAAAACTACAATATACAGTATGTAATTTTGAACGCAATACTGAACCAGCATTTACGGCAGACATAATAAAATATTATTTTGTGTAACAGGTACATAATAAGGGTCCTTAAAATACAAGGGCAATTTTTGTAGGTATATTCATAATAATGTAACACTACTATTATTATCAGAATGAGGGACAGGGGACTGTAAAAGAAAGAAAAAAAGTAAAGACGTTCCGTTGAAAGGATTTTGGGGGTATTTTTGGGGGTTTCCAGAGCTCAACGAGGGGCGGGAGGGGGTTAGGGTCGGCAACGCGCATGTAACTTCTCTGGAGTTGCAGGTGTACATAGGCTACGGATACTGCTTACCATCAGGCGGGCCGTATGCTTGTTTGCCACCGACGTAGTATAAAAAAAATACGCCCAAAACATATGTATAAATTTTACATTTGCACTTTTTCTAATTATAAGAACGGTTGGCCGAATTATAATGCAAGTAAATTCAAATTTAGAAATGTTATTTAACGCCAATAAGAAGAATATATGCACCTCAAAGTACGTAAGTGTTCTGAAAGCATTAGTTTATCTTGAATAATAATAGGTATTGAGTTATTGTTACTAAAGTTTAGCACAGAACTTTGGATTAGATTTTAATTTGTTGGAAGTGGTTTTGATTTATTAATACTGTTGGTAGAGTCAGCAAATACTTGTTAGCCAAATTCATTTGTTTAGCTAAATATGAATTATTATTATCTTAGGTCAATTTTGTTTGACCTCTAGAATTACCAATTTCTGCAACCTTTTATTTGAAATAGATCAGTAGGATTACATTAAAAAAACAGCAAAAAGCGTTTTGACCCAGTTAAATTATTGGTTCTGTTCCAAAAAATACGTCTTCTTATAAAGAAGGGTAATTTTTCAACGATTTTAAGCTGGTTGTATTCAAAATTCAAAAATTTATTCTGCAAGTAGGCCTCAAGGGCTCTTACAAGTCAATACAACTTTTATAGATTTTATAGTAACATCATATAGTGACATGAAAAATACATAACAACATTTATAAACACACCAGCCAAAACCTGGGTAAACATTACATTATAATAATCTTAAAATAAATAATTACTACAATACAATAGAGATGTATAGTCTCTATGGTTAAAAACACATTAAATCTGGAGATGTATTCAAAATAATTTCCATAAAATATCCTATACCAGGCATTCCTCGATTAATCAATATACAATTTAGAAACGTTAAAATTTGTATTAACCCTTAGGTAATTCGACAACGTCCAAAATACAAAGCATAACATTTTGAACCTTTTTTTGTATATCTTCCTAACCAGGTGGGCTATACATGAAACTTGAAATTTCGTTATTGGCCTCTTTATTTCGATTACTCTATCATATTCGAGAAAGAGGCAAATAACGAAATGTCAATGTTCGAGTTTCGCGGTAGGCTCTCTGAATCATTACAACTATTGAGCGCTGAAGATGTTTGAACTCACGACCTTCGGTGTTTTGTGTCGATTAAAGGTGAAACGGCCAAAAGTATGCAAGTAAATCAGCAAACTTTATACTTAGGTATATTTCAGTATAAGTGACGTTACGAAGTTGTATTCTCCAGCGACGAAAGATTTATAGGCTATGGTTGACTGGTAGAGAATGCCTTAAGGCATTAAGTCCGCCATTTGTACTTATTTTTATGGTGCAATAAAGTTTAAATAAATAAAAATAGACCAAGCTCTCATTTTTGACTTAGGAAAACCGCCCAAATACTCATAATACACTGACAGTTATCCCTTCTCTATCATTAAACCTGCCAGCAGCATTGAATGTATTGTGGGTGATCCCAATACACAATTTCCCGCTATCAAAAAAAGTTGTGATTGGTCAATAAAAGTTTTGATTGGATAAAATGAAATTCTATACAACCTCATGCGTAGTATTAAAATATTTGACTTTGTCGAACTGCGCGCACAGTTGAGTCGCTCGCGGGTCTTTTTTAGTGTAATAATAGTCTTGATACTCGTACACTGGTTAACTCGTTTGCAAGGAAGCTTACGTGGCCATAGCGTAGGTACACCCAGCTGCAAATGGTGGTACCTTTGTACGCAGGAAAGTGGACGTTTTATTATAACGGGCATATCAAACATTAGTGGGTTAGTAGTTAGGTATACGAGTAACACTAGTCTGAGTGAGTTGGAAATCGAGGTTTGATGGATAAAGTTCGTCACTATTTTAGGAAAAATTACTTTAGTTTAAATCGACATAACGTTCGCAATCTTGATTTTTTTTAAATTGGTTTGGGGCTTATGATGCTTTTGTCACCATATCATAAATCATTTAATGCGTTGAATGACGATTATCTGAGAAGTGATTTAATTATTTATAAAGCCGCGAGAATAACGTTTAGGTTACTATGATAGAGTGACATATTTTAAGGTTATGAAACATCTATTTGAAACTCGATGAATAGACAAAACGGTATGAATGTATGAATGCTATAAAACGGTATAAATCTAGACAAGTGTCATTTATAGCATTTAACTGATCCACTAATCAACTAAGATAAAGCTATAAATGTAGACAAATGACATATTATCCAACGACCATGTTATGCAGTTATCAACTATCGATGTCAGAAGTGGAAAATACGTCAAATCAATAAAAACTGGATAAAATGGTAGTTTAGTCATCATTTATACAAAAATATCATTTATAAAGTCGACCATCAGACCATAGTCCATGACAAAAAATTATAACTAGGGAACTGAAAGGCCGCTTGATAAGAATTCGTAGTCAAATTGGAACAAACGGCCGCCATATCATATTTCTTCATTTTTATTCTGATCCAAAAGGCCCTTTATCTCAAATGCGTAATAAAGATTATATTCAATTGCAATTTAATAAAATAAATATCTATGAATTAACTCTATACAAGTCTGTGATGAAAAGACAAGCTTGTTTAAATCAATTATTTAGACGAATCGCGAGTTTATAGTTAGGAGCGAACTATTCTAGTTATTAAAATATGCGTATCAAATTTAAACCGCGTATTATATTGCGTGAATAATTTCATGACGTTTATGATACCAATTTAAATATGACAAATTTGATGAAGTGCTGACCGCGAAAATTCTCTAGCCGGAACTGCTACCTACTTAACATTATTTTACGGGCTAAGCTGCGTGAGTCAGCGCGCGTTATGAAGCCCCATATTTCTTTTTAAATCCCCGTACTAAGTCAGGTTTGCAAAAGTAATTTACACATCATAAAGAAATAAGCGTATAGATAACTTAATTCTAGAAAGCGCGCCCCTTTCATGACCACTTGCCAAGTAGGGAGTATATTGACACAACAGTGTTAGTTTTATTTTAGAGCGCACTATTTGCTAACAAACTGTCCTCTGTTTGGCGAAAAAATATGTATACCACTTAAGTTTTCTCTTGAAATAAATAAATAAATAAATACTGCAATGTTCTGCCGCCAGAGTGCAGGACTACCACCTATCGTAAACCATAGAGTAACTTACCATACTGTGCCTTAAACTGTTTTTTGCCAAATTTTCACAGATAATAAAATAAGACATTGATGCATCAAGGCGGCTCGTTTACAAAGGGCCTACAAGGCCGTTTACAAGGGTAGCATTTTTAAAGATCTTTAAGTGTCAACTGCCAACCAAATTAAACGAAATAAATTCCTGAATCCGCTACTACTTACGCCATCTATTGGTGCATTAAGCCTAACCGTCAAGTGAAAGAAGATATTTCTAAAATTAAAACATAACGGTCTCAATTTTCATAAAGTACATACTAATTAGTAACAGATCCTTTAAACACAGTCAAAATTTACCTGCATTTTCATGACGGATTATTAAATAAACTATCAAATATTTTCGCCACACTCGTCAATGCACATCCGACTCAGGAGCGTCGGTTGAAATTGAAGCACATATTTGAATTATGAATATGCAACAATCCCTGGAGCCATGCTGTAGCGACCCGTGCCGTGATGCACCTCCGGGCTATACGAAGGCAACGAAAATCCCCACACACGAGTAATACGTAACCGGATAAGAAATTCTGCAAGGTGTTCATTTACTGGAACGGCATTCAAGTTTAAAAAGTTTGGACTTGTTTTTTTTTATTTATTACTCTGTACACACATTCCTACACTCACACCACATTGTTAGGTATATAAGTGAAATACACTGAGAATCGAATCAATATCAGTATAATATTTTCAACACACTTGCTCAAAACGACGTTTTTATTCCACCAATTTTTGGCTCATAATCCTACTTATTAAACACGCTTACTCTTTCAGTATATTATAACACTCGTGCTTTTTTATTATATTATCCGACTGAGTTAAGAAGGTAACTGATTGCTAATAATATGCATGGATAACGGAGCCTTCTTAATTTGGTCGAGTAATACATTTTTTTAAATCAACTATTAGGATTCAAATGTTAGTTCAACGAGGTTTTATCAAACCAAACATAATTTATAAATTAAATTATCTCGTAAATTACATTAATGAATAAACATAACATTTTATCGATTTGATCTCCATACGTCGAATAGAAATACGAAAATATTAGCTTTTTTACATTTGTTTAATTGGCTGTTTGTCGATTTCGTTCGCCTTTGCCTTGCGCGCACATTGGAATCGTGCGTAAAAAAAAACGCGCCAGCCATTTTCCGTATTTGTCATAAAATTGGAAAAGTTTCGCAAGTTGCTAGCACAGAAAGCACGTAAGGATTTTACTGTTTCGACAAAAAAAAAAGCTAATTTATAGGTTTTGTTTTTTCCTCGCAAGTGTGTTGAAAAACGTTGTATGAAACGCGTGTGTAATGACCAAACTTAGCACACTTGTATCATAATGTACTATTAAAGTTCGCATGTCGTTTCTGATACCTATTATGTATTCGGATCCGAAACTAGGCCCTTTTTCAAATGTAAATTCACCGTTTTGAATATTTATTTCCTAGAGAGATTGAACTTCGTATAGAAATTTCTTTAAATACTACACTCTTATCTAATATACGAGACCAGTAAACCACTTATTATAAGCTAAGGGACAGATTTGCATCGTGAGACTAGAAATGTTAAATATTTTGGTAAAAATAAAACCTGTCGTGTAAATTAAGGGCCACGCCGCAATGCCATCGCGTAATTTTTTTAATTTGAATTTGTAGCAGCTTAAATTATTAAAGAATTGGTTACTCTTCCATGTCTGAAATCATGCAGCCGCTTTCGCGTTCATATAGAATATTTCAATGAAAAATATTTTGTAGGCAATTGTACGGCTCCGAATCATCAATCCCTGGTTGAGCCTTTTTGCAGCTTGTACCTAAGTATACATGTTGTTGCTTAGTTTTTATTTTAAATTGCTGTATTTAGTCAAGTATTCATTGTGCACAATAAAGAATATTATTGTTATTTGTATGTCTTTCCCATCACGGAACAATGGTGTTCCGGACCTTTGGGAGGCGTGCGCGGAGCCGAAGCCGAAACGTAGAGTCCTTTTAACACTTTAATAAAATGTAAGGAGTACACTGAGCGGATGCTGCCCTTGCTCGTGTCATGGGATGCATGCAGAGGCAGCATCCGCCAGGGTGTACGGACTATTGAGAGTAAAATAAAAATAGGTTATTACGAGTATTAAATGAACTAGGTTATTGGGTGATGGACTAAGTACTGGGCTATGGGACCGGACGCCTGCCTAATAAAATGGTATGCAATTTTATTTCCGGCAGACGGTGATTCGCCCTCACAAGATGGGCCCTCACAAACAGCGACATCTAGGATGGCTCTAGGGCAACAGCGGTGTGAGCGGCTCAGGGCTGTCGAGAGGTGTACGCCGCTTTCTACCCAGTGGCTGAGCCACTGTGCCAACTCGCGTCTTATGCATATTTCACCCTGGAACTTATAGCTCTAACGAATCCCCTCTGGCTGGGCGGCTAAGGCAGAGAATCCTGTCCCACCCGTCCTCCTTGCGGGTAACAGAACTCCCCAGAAGCGCTCGGGTACGTGGTGTCGCTACTCCCCAACAGCTCGCCACAAGCTGCCCTGCGTTATTATTATTATTAAAAAAGTAGCAATCGATCGGCTAAAGCCAATAAAGAGAATCAAATCCCTCAGGAACCGCATTAACATATAATACATAAGTAATACAACCACATATGGCAAAACGACGACTGGACTATAAACTGGACCCAATCGGTGTTCATACATCTGCATAAGAAATAAGATAACTACCGTACCCTTGACCCAATCACGCAAGCCAGCAAAATTCTCCTTCTTGTTATTAACAGCAGGATCCGCTATTATCTCGATTGGCAGGTCCCTCTAGAACGGGCAAGTTTTGTGAAGGGCAAAGACACCAGGGAGCAATACTGAACGTCAGGCAAATTATAGAGAAGTGGTACAAGTGCGGTACGCCAGCAACCGTGTTTCGTTAACTATATCAAATATCAAACATTTATTCACCAAATAGGCCACAGGGGCACTTTTACTTGTCCATTTTTACAAACAATAAAAATTACAAATATGGAATCGATGAAATAAATTATATACTTTATTAGAGATGTATACTGTCTTTAAATGTCAAATTACACAAAAAAACAACTATGATAAAAAAAAAACAACAAATACTAAAATTATTTAGAGATGTATAAGTCTCTCAGTGTCAGAGATAAAATATAAAAAAAAATATTAAATTATCCTTAGAGATGTAGAGGGTCTCCAAGGCTTGAATTCTTATATAAATAATTAAAAAACAAAAAATTAAATCCGACTAGAACCGAATGAAGTGTCTCACGTTAATGCCACTCAAAAGTAAAGTTACATACTTATAACATAATGTAGCCCGTGTAAGCTTAAACATACCGGTCTCCACAAACAGCACCCGTTCACGAGTATAGCAAGGCCTTTGACTGCGTCGACTGGTATCGCTTGTATGATGTTCTTTTGGTAATGTTTATACTTACCTCGATATCTTACTGCACTACTGAAATCTTTATACTACAACAGCCAGAGAGTAGTCAAAGTTGACTGAACCACTTCAAACCCTTACAACTTCAAGAAAGGTATTCGACAAGAGTACATTCTCTCGCTAATCCTGTAAAATGAATACGGTGAATACATCGTGAGGACATAAAATATCAAACTTAAGGAACACTGATAACACCACCCTTCTGGCAGCCAGCGAAGCAAAGACGGGCTGTCTCCTGAACAGGATGGAAAATATCAGTGAAAAATGTAGACTCTTGATCAATAGGTCTTAAAACCAAACTTATGATATTAGAACGCCAGCGGAAGTTGGAGCGCAGCGTAACACTTGATAACTTCATAGCTCTAATATAGGCAACAACAGGTCATCTAAGGCTGAAATCTGCAGAATAATCGGAATGGCCATGGGTGCCATGGCGCAGTGCTCTGGAGCAGTGTTGGGCATTCAAGAATAAAATCATGATTGGAATAAGAATTTGTAAGAATAAAATCACATTGATTTTATTCCCGTCAAATTTATTTCAAATAATTCCGCCTGGAATAATTCTTCGGTGAGGAAATTGAATGGAAATAAATTATTCTTATTCAAATAAAAATAATCATGATTTTTTTATTTGAAATAATATGACATGAATAAGAATTGTAACGTGAGAATTTTTCTTAGTAAAGCTAATTTTGTTATTTAAAATTTCTTCATATTATTCAACGGCAAAATAACATGCTCAAAGATCTTTTGCAGGGCCGCCAGCTGCAGGTGTTCAGTCAAGGTTTCAAAAAAAAAAAGAATCGTAATGAAATCCTATTGTTTTTAGTTTTATGGTATCTATACTTAAAGTAGAAACATGCCCGATAACCGATAAATACATTCTGACGCAGTGTAGCGCAGTGAGTCTGGGACTTTCAAAAAAAATAGTGATAAGGGTATTTGTTATTACAAGGGTTATTTTTTTACCTGTCGTCATTTGCTATCTCATTTACATTCCGTAGATGTGAACGAGATAGCATACTTAAGCTTAAGAAGTTGGTGGTATAACTACCACCAATTTCTTAAGCTATAAAGCCGGTAGTATAAATAAAAAAATTGTTTTAATCCTATCACAAACTTTCACGGCTAGCATATGATGGAATCGCCAGTATATCGATGTCGACGCAAGGTCACGCGGGATAGACTACCCGTCACGCACTAACTATATTGATAAGAACAGGACGGGTAATCTATCTCGCGTGACCTTGCGTCGACATACTGTCCATTCAATCATGTGCTAGCCGTGCTGATCTAATGTACATACTTGACAGGATGATGCATGACGTAAAGTCCACATACAGTTTCAGAAAAACATACGTATGCCAAATGATGACAATGACAAAGTGTGCAATTCAACAAGTTCCCCATTATCAACTACAAATCCAAAGTTCATTAGGTACTTTTACTTTTTAGAATTTTAAAAATAATTTACTTTAGCGTCTGAAACCTCTAAATTATATTATAAATTAAATACAATATAAAAAAAAAAAACAATTCTATTTCCAACGTAATATTTTGTCTGAATATGTAATTATTACTAGCGACGAATCGAACGAACCCTAAATGGATGAGAAGGCGTAGTTTCATAACATGACGCCCTTGGTTACTATCCAGTTCTGGCGTGGACCCTGGATACCACACAACATCAAAGTGTTTGTCAAGACACATCAAATGAGCCGAAACACGGTGTCTTTATTTTGTTTACTTTAGGAGTTCCTTTGGCCATCTTCTGGCTCCATCATCAGACCAGCTTCATGGCACCATAATATTGCACAGTCACAAAGTCCACCAGATACTCAAGTATACGAAATTTGAGCCAAATCGAACGTCAGGAAGTGGTAGTAAATCGACTCTCAAGATTGACCTAACAACAACTTCAAACTTCATTCTAATTCTAAATAACTTATTCCACTAAAACCTTATTTAGAATAACTCCATTTCTGGAATAACTATTTCATCTTTTATTCATTATTTAAAATAAAAATTGCATGATTTAATCTTATTCCATTGTGTTGGAATAAGAATAAAATTTCTGTTTTTATTCTTATTCTAATTCGAATTGATTTTTGCCCAACACTGCTCTGGAGAAAGTATACAAAAATACAAAATACAAAAATACAAAATTCTTTATTTCATTAAATACAGTTTATATAATTTAGGGGATGGTGTCTCCCGGTAAGCAATATTGCCTGTGTTGGGAGGCACCGCTCTTCCGTGATTAATTAATAACTAATACTAAGATCTGTACTATTTACAAAATTTACTACCTATAAATACTATTTACAATTTACAGACAAAATATACTACTAACAAGCTATACATTAATTATGAACGATACAAGACGACATAAACTATATTAAAATAAATAAATTTAATTTAATTTAATTTAATTTCCAGTAAGCTTGACTGCGTGTGTGTGTGTGTGTGTGTGTGTGTGTGTGTGTGTGTGTGTGTGTGTGTGTGTGTGTGTGTGTGTGTGTGTGTGTGTGTGTGTAATGGTACTCATCGTAATAGGCATTCTGTTTCCTCATATGTTTTATTTGTGAGCCATTTGATTACGGTGGACTTACATTCCTGGGACTGTTTAGGGTAAATGTTTAGGATTTTATTGATTTTATTATATATGTGAGCGGATTTTGCATTGAGTTGTGAATTCGCAAAGGTGGTTCTATTATGAGAAGATCTCGCTACATTCGTTATAGTTCGTTTTGTGTTGTAGTTAGGATTGTAGGTAAGGGTCTTGTGTTTCTTTAGTATAGTCTGCACAATATAGAGTTTTCTGACTGATAAGAGGTCGCTAATCTGGTATAGTTTCTCCGTCGAGTATCTTAATTTTTTGAAATACATGACCTTCACTAGCGCCCTCTGTGCACGTTCCAGATCAATAAATCGACTCTTAGCGGAACCACCCCAGACAGATATGCAGTACGCCAATACAGACTATACCAGGGATATGTAAATTTCATTTAAAATGTTTCGTGGTTTAGAAGGGATCAAGTTATCTCTACCTGGTACAATATGTCTTAGCGCCCTGAAAATCCAAACCAATTTCCTGACTCTACCGATAACTTGCTCGAGGTGAGAGTACCAATTTAGATGCTCGTCAAGAATTATTCCCAGATATTTTATTTGGGCAACTTTTTCTATGATTGGGCAGCTGCAGGTTGTGGAATCATTCAGATTGCAAGAGTGGATCTTAAGGTTCATGTCAAAATTTGGCTGTGTGGAATTTGTGATGGAAAAACATATATATTTTGTTTTATTGGCATTAAGTGTTAACAAATTTATCCTTAACCATGTAGAGATTTGAGCCATTCCTGATTCAGCATTGGATTTAGCCTCATTCCATGATTTAGCAGTGAAGACGACGGCTGTGTCATCTGCATAGGAAAATATTTTTGCATGTGGGATGACCATGTCACAGAGGTCGTTGATGTAAACCAAGAACAGGGTAGGCCCCAAGACACTTCCCTGTGGCACACCATATGACACAGTCTCGTCCTCACTGATAACTTCTCCCAGCTTGACGCGTTGTTTTCTGCCAGAGAGATAGCTTTTAAACAAAGAAAGCGGTGTTCCTCTTACTCCTTTTTTCTCCAGTTTGTGTAAAAGCATAGGAATGGAGACGGTGTCGAACGCCTTTTTTAGGTCTAAAAAGACAGTTAAGCACTTGTCGTTACTATCTAGGGCATTCACAGCTAGCGAGGTAAGGGCAGTAATAGCATCTTCAGTGGATTTTCCGTGTCTAAAACCAAATTGATTTTGTGATAAAAGATTAAACTTTGTGAGGTAGCTTAATAATCTAGCATTAAGTATCTTTTCCAAGATTTTCGATATCACAGGTAGCACCGAGATCGGCCTGTAGTTGCTGATGTCGTCTCTATCCCCACCCTTGTACACAGGAGTGATTAGAGATTGTTTTAATGATTTTGGGAATATTGCTAAATTAAAACTAAGATTTGCTAGGTGAGTTATTACAGGAATTAAATCTTGAGCTGCATACTTTAAAAACGTCGTAGGTACGCTGTCCCATCCCGGCGCACTACTAGATTTGAGGTTTCTTAGTATGTTAGAAACTTCGTCATTGCTTACAGGCAGTAGAACAAAGGATCCAGGCTGTATAGGAAGGCTGCTGAGATACACATTTAGATCGTCGTGAGACTTAGGAGGAATTTGTTGCGCAAGATGTTTTCCAATGTTTACAAAGTACTTATTTATATGATGAGCTGACTCTGAAGCAGTTGATTTAATATTTATTAACTCAGTTTGTAATTTACTTGATTTATTAGTATAGGTTAGATTTTTAATGTTTGTCCATAATAATTTATTATTGTTTATTGAGTTAGCTAGTAACTCTCGTTCATATTTTCTTTTTAATTTTTTAACAAGGTTATTACAGTAATTTCTGTAGCGCATGTATGTTATTTTTAAGACGTCATTATAAGGATCGTTATTTAATTTCTGCTGTAGCTTATTACGGTTACGTATACAGCGCAATATACCGGGAGATATCCAGGGTTTGATGATACGTTTTGTGCTAGGTATGGTAGTAGAGGTAGTGTTTGCTTTTAGCGTTTCACTCAATATATTTATTAAACGGTCAGTTAAGATATCAGGGTCTTTACAAAACATAAGCTCCGATAAAGCGTTTTCTTTTAAGTATCTTAAAGCGTTTTCATAGTTTATAGTAGTTTTTGTTTTATTTACTACATGTAGAGTTTTAGTTTTTGACAATAAAAGAAAAGTTGTATAGTGATCGGTTGTACTTGTTTTGATGATGGCTATGGTAGAAGAATATTTAACCTTATTTATTTTTAAAATAAAATGGTCTAAACAGTTTTTTCCCCTAGTAGGTTTCATGTGCCCAGCCATCAGCCCGAACATGGATAACATATTTAAATAATTTATTCTGTTTTTATACTCATGCGAGGGCTCTAACGGTTTCATTTTTATGTTAATGTTGATGTCCCCGGTGATTATGAGGTTATTGCCAGGTTTTAGGGTTTCCAAATGACATTTAAGAGACTCGATGAAACTTTCTGCGTTTGGAGTTGAGGGCGATCGATAAATACATAAAATGGTGTTATTTAGTACATCCAGCTGTAGACAAGACGCCAGAGTCAGTTTTTTTTTCTAGTAGTATATATATGTTCCTGACCGTTTTCGGCCACGGCGACTGCTTCAACTCCTTTGTTGGCGTTCATGTGCTCTCGTGTGGCTGACGTAGCTAATCTTGTTGGCAAAGACCCGTGCGCACAACGGGCACGAGAAAACACCAACAACATAATTATAGCTGATCACCGCTGGTGGTCAAGCTTTCAGCTCATCTCATTGTCCAGTTCGACGACAGGATTCAAAAATATCAGTTTGTCAAGAATGTCAGTCTGGAGAAAATATGGAAGGATAGAAATATCTCTATCAACATCAAGAGCTTTGAGGTATGGTGTTGAGAGGAGAATTTGGACATACATTAGATAGCGCGCCTTACTAATATATTAACCAGGCTGTCTACCATCTGCTTACATTCCACGATGCCCTACATTCGGCGACAGACAGAAGGAGTTGGCGGCAGATTATCAAAGAGAAGTTGTTCCCTAGAAAGGGGCCAAGACCAGTTGATGATGCACCCGATGCAAAGAGGGAGGAAAATGTTGGTATATATCAGTAAATAAGATAACATTACGGCACTTAAAAGCCCTCCTTCATCTTTTTCACCATAAAGATAATTCGTTTATACCTTGCGTTGCCCGGAATCAGCACGGCCAACTGATTACTTACTTATTTACAAGTAACCGATGACGTGCATTAGCATCGGCCTGGAAACGGTTAAAATCATCTGCTGATGAGACTATTCAGTTACGCTAACTATATTTATCACGTATAGTACACATGGACGATCACCTGGATGACGAACAAACTAAACTGGCTTGAGCCGCCTGAATTGCATTTCTGATCAAACAAGGATCACCGAACAAGATCATTAATCATGACTAACAATCGTCAGCGATCATGTACTCGTATTACTCGTTTTAGTTTATGAATAAAACTTTAATCAAACAATGTAACAAAAAAACGATTAAATTTAAATTGGCTGTATGTTGATGCAACAAAATGCCTGGGAAAAAAAAGTGTTCCTCTTTCTTGCCATCAATATAGTTTAAAACATTTGACGATCCCGGCCCGATGTCAAGCTCCGGAAAATAAAAGACCCGAAATGGCTTATAGCTCCTCTAGATATAAAACAATATTTAAATTCTGTCCCGTTTTCCAATACAAGCAGAAAAAATGCTTCTCAAATTGCAAAAATCACGCCGCTCCGCCTAAAACCTAAAAACATACATAAATCTGAGCGCCGCAGCCTTCTTTTGAATGGGGCCATAATTTGTCACAACAAATTATTCAGACGGCGCGTTGTGTTGAAAAAGATATCTATCTTAGCCTTTCTTTTTTCATAAAATAAATTTGTAGATAATAGGCTCAAAAGTTATGAGATGACTGCATTATCTGTTTTATTAACTTTTCATATCATTTAGCCAACTACCTCATAAACCCAATCTTTACAGTCTATGTTTCAGTCATGTGTAAGATTGGCGCCTAATATTTGAGTGCCTACTTGTTGAGATAGCTTTTGTATAGGTAGAGCTTAAACTAATATTTATTTACATTTTTTTTTAACGAGTTCTATGTACTTTTTAAAAACATGTTACTTTTTTTCTTAAAAAATATAAGTTTTTTAAGCTCTATTGTCGTGGGTGAATTGCTTGTTAAACAAACAATTATTCAATATTAATTTTTCGTCGCACTTACCCGTTTGTTTGACTGCCGAGAAGAAACCCATTTATTACATCCCGGAACTTTAATATTCACTCTCATCGATTCTGCGTGATGCGGAAGCGGGTATTACGCGTTGCGGAAAATACGAGCCGATTTAAGATAAAATGGTTTGAAGGGGGAACTATTAAACTCACTTTAGTAGCCGCAGAGGTCTTGGAAGCTTATTTTTTCTCAACAAAATTTCCTCTATTCCCCTGGGTTTCGTCGGTACCTAGATTAAGCTACGGATACGCACTGCGACGGCGGTTTTGCTTAATTTAAATTAATAACTATATTTAGATATGCATTGTCTGGGCTGCTGGGAATTAAAGGACTTAATTTTGGTTATTACTTTTCGTAATTATTTTTGCATTGACTCAAACTCGTTATGAAAGGCATTCATTAAACTAAATTCCCACAGGCTTACAAGTTTAAAGATATTAAGCGTCTATTTCAAAGGTACATTATCAACTCTAACTTAAAGCTGCTGCAATATAATGAATTTAGTCGTAAATTAACAAACTGGCTGCTTGACAAATGTTGTTATAATATTAAAAAATATTTCGATTTTAATGAGTAATGACAAAGTCTTTAGTATGTATTAAAATATAAACTATTAATTGTTTTCAACTATGCAAATTGGTCTAATTATTTTCATATTTATTATATATTTCTTTTTTCCCCTTTATTACTAATTCTAGTCTAAATTACAAACATGGCTTAAATCACAGACCTATCAAGAAACGGAATCACTATGAAACACTATCAAATGAGTCATTTTACTAACCTTAGCCCTATATGTATAATATTTTCCCTTTTTTAAAACATAGAACTGTACAGACACACACACCCACGCGCGCAAACGCACACACACACACACACACACACACACACACACACACACACACACACACACACACACACACACACACACACACACACACACACACACAAACACATACACGTCAGCCGTTTTTCTTTTCTTTATATAATATTTAGATTTTTTACATTGGCATTTTCCATCTTAGTATTATTATTGTGTTTTCACTTCTTCTTAAAGTACCTGTTCACAAAGCCTCACATTTTGTATTAGGTTTCAAGTAAATAAAGATTTATTATTTATTATTATTTATTTATTATTTTTATTGTTGTATGGCTACTGCAGTCAGTAGGAAAAACTCAGTAGTTTTTCCTAACTTTTCTAATTATTTATGTTAGTGTCTTAATTTCAATTTTGTTATTTTTCAATTATTTATTTAATCGAATGGCATAAAAAATCACAAAAAATCGAAAATATATCAGGTATGTCACAAATTTATATCCAAGGTTTCAGCCATTGAGCTGCGTCAGGAGTAAGTGAGAACAGGTCATCGGGACTTATTTTTCAATGCTTAGATTTGACATTATATTTGCATGCTTGCTTGCAAGTAAAATACACATTGTACCTGAATAGTTCTAACACCTTATGTTTCTGTATTTTTGCAAATAAATATATGATTGATTGATTGATTAAGCGCGATAAGGTTTCATTCAGATTCAGACTAAAAGCATTGCATTGCTGCTTTACTGCAGACTGATTTGCTGCAGGAAATCTCTAACGACAAGAATTGAAGAATGAGATACGATAACGATAAGTTCTGCTGGGCTAAGATGGTCGACTTTTTATCATTTCTCACCATGCCCGTCACGTTCTAACAAGTATGTAAGTGCGAAAGTGACGGGCATAGTGACAGATGATAAAAATGGAACCATGCTGCCACAGCTGCGGCGGCATCATGGTTCCATTTTTATCACTTGTCACTATGCCCGTCATTTTCGCACTTACATACTTATTAGAACGGGACAGGTATGGTGACAAATGATAAAGAGCCGACCATCTTAGCCCTAATGGTTTAGATAAGTTCTCATTTAGATATCGTTTGTATGTCGTATAATTGACAGAAGCAGCTCGATTCGGGCAACCAATGTCACTGACGTTGGAAATATCGCACATAGATCTTATTGGGATCACAGCGGTATCGAAATAGACGTTAATTTTGACATGTCATTAAGCTATCGATTTTTTAAAAATCTTTCCAAGATCTGAAACGTGTCTTAATCATTATTCGTATTGGGCCGAGATTTAATGCCGATATTAGTAACACTGGTGCAGTCTGAATCCGTTCGGATTGCGACCGCAGCAGTGCTACTGTCGAAGCGTTACTGCTGCAGCGTTGCAGCAGCGGTAAACGGCCGGTGTCACAGTCAATCTTTATTTTACGTAGGTACTCGTACTTATCGGAAACAGGAGCATATTTTCACTTAACACGCTGAATTTAAAGAAAGGTATGTACTAAAACTAAAACACAGAAATTATACTATATTTATATTTTGTCGACCGGTCTGGCCTAGTGGGTAGTGACCCTGCCTATGAAGCCGGTAGTCCCGTGTTCAAATCCTGGCAAGGGCATTTATTCGTGCAATGAGCACGGATTTTTGTTCCTCAGTCATGGGTGTTTTCTATGTATGTTATTATTTACATATTTGTATATATCGTTGTTTTAAGTAGGTATCCTCAACACAAGCTTTATTGAGTTGACTTTGGGACTTTAAATAAAATCTATATAAGTTTGTTTATATTATTATCGTCGCCTAGTACCCATAGTACAAGCTTTGCTTAGTTTGGGGCTAGCTTGATCTGTGTAAGATTTCCCCTAATATTTATTTATATATTTTACTCAAGTCAATCGACCATATATTGCTGCACAATCTGCTGGGCGACAAGATCTGCGGAATTCGTAGATTTGAAACCAGCTAAATATCACTGGCTTTTCTGGCAATTCCGAGAAGGAAGACATCGTGGTCTAATCTCATCAAGGACTCCTGTTACCTCACCTATAAATTGGATTGAAATATCGGCAATCGCTTTCGTAAAAATTAGCACCTGCGTGAAATCTTAGTATTAGGTTGTCGAAAAGACCACGGACTCCTTCAACCAGAAAAGCGTTAACATAAGGACTATCGGAAACATTGCGCATAGTTATTGTACATTTGATGAACATATAAGATATGGAATTACCGTTGCGTTTTTTCCGCCCTGTGTGTTTCGAAACCGGATTTAAGGCCCGTCGTTACTCGTCGGCTTATATTTTTATAGACGTCTAGGTTCTGTCAATCAGAGGCTGATGTGGGCCGGATCTGTGCATATGAAAAATACTATACGCAGTTGAACAAGACCATTTTATCAAAATATATAGGGGGTAAACATATATGCAGTCCTATACTTATACCCATTAGTGGATTAGTGGATGTAGTTATAGTAACTACAGCTAGCAAAGTTGCTAACTGCGCACCTATTCATATAAATGAGTAATATAAAAGCTATCTAATTTGAATTAATTTTCATCAAAAAATATATAGTTAGGTAATTTTAGCATTATTGGTTATTAGGGTTAGGTTAGGCGTTATATGTAACATTTTGTGTAATATACTAATATCACTGGAGATATATACACAAATTCAATTTGATACACATTTTAACTGAATCGTTATCACTTTTACAGTGTAGTAACCAGCACTATACGTGCGTATGTTGAAAATTTAAAGGGCCATATGTACCTACTCTAAAACGTTGTACAAGTGCGAAAAGGCTCGTTACTTACACGAGAGTTTACGTTGTATTTTATTTTTGTTTTAAATTGTAATGTTGCGGGCATAGATACTCGTTAATTGAATATCATCGATATAAGTCGAATAAATTTTTAGTAAGATAATATGTACTAGATTATCAGCCGAATTTTATCATTACATTTTTCAACTGATACGCTGATAGTCGCCATCTAAAATAATAAAGTTACAACTCTTAGATTCTCATGAAGTGAAATGGTAATTTCTTTTGAGAATATTAAATATCTTTAACCCTAGATTCAAATTTATATATTTTCACTGAATTTAAATAAAATAAACGTTTATTTTTAGGAGAATATTACATACTAAAACACATTCTCAAGAACTTTTTCTTGATCATTGTTAAAAAAAATAAAACTTTAAGATAAATCTCAAGTTTTTAAAGATGTACGTCTACCTAAATGAAATATTAAATATTTTAACCCTAAAATAAATTGATAACTGCAAAAATTTACTGTCTTGGGTCACACTTGAACTCACGACACTGGATCGCTAGCACATTGCTCTGCCATCTGTATCTTGGCCGTTTAAAAAATGTAACAGTCTTACGGTAAATGTGTCTAGGGTGCCTCCGTAAAGGCCCATATGGTGGAAATATTTGCTGTCCTTGGGTGAGGTTTTGGTAGCATTGGGCTAGCGATCCAGCATCGTGAGTTCAAGTCTCACCCAAGACGGTAACTTTTTTTACTTTTAAATGTATTCTAAGAAGTTTCTGCTTTTTACAAAATTTATATATTATTTTGTTGTTCTTCAGTTTTGATGTCGCTCATCACCTAATACTTACTACTACTTGAAATAACTAATGAAAAGAAATGTCTTTTTTGTTAATTAAATTTTGATTGAGTTATTTTTTATAATAGCGGTACATCGGGCATTTAATTATTTTGTATGCAAAATTAAAAACAAGGATGTCCGAAATTACGAAAACTGTACTATGTTGGTTTCCTTCAAAGTTAACGAAAGTCAGTCAAAGTTAATGAAATAAAAAAGTGTACTATCCTCATATATGACAATGTGGCAAAAATAAACTTTACGGCAAACTATACATAGAATGTATATATAATACGTATTAAGCACGTGAGATTATTTTTGTTTTATTTGCTGAATGGTTATAGCCAGTTTCTAACGTTCCTAACTGGGTTATTGTGTTGCTATAGGCTCTTTAAGGCCCGTAATAAAAGTGTCCCAAGCATCGTCCTAAGGGAGCCCGGATCATCGTCCAAACAAGCCTCCGTGATAAACTCATGCCTAAGTCGATCGTAAATATTTGGAGATTGGATGTAAAGGCAGCTATAAAGTGATAGTGCTTGAGTTTCAAAAATCAGATGCGAGATAGGGCCGCGTCTACGTGTTTATAGCGGTGTTAATCAGGTTTGAGTTTTCAATGTTATAAAAGTAAAGTAAATTGCTTAATTTTGGAGACAAGCTATTCAATTGATTTTAAGACCTTACATATTACACTTTATAAAAACTCTATCGTGATAACTATGTATCTAACTAAAAATATTTAACATTATAAATGCGTAGAGGTACTTACTATTGTAATATATTATACTTAGTTTTGAATGTAAACTATATGTATTATATTTCATTCCATGGAAATCCATAAAATGGAATGAAATATAAAAACCTATATGAAGCAAAATATATTCGTAGTCGCAGTATAATAGTGACGTTACCTATACCTGTCACCATTCCGAATCGAACTGTCCCTCTGTCACTTTATGTTACACAACAACAATAAAGGTTTTCCAGTTCACTTACTTGCCCAGTTCATTCGCAATTTTATACACATTTCAACAGTGTTCATTCCGCACATGATTTACGGCTTAATAAAACAGAAGACATGTGACTGTTAAACGTCGTGGTCTATCGGGGATATGGTCGCAGCATTTTGTAAATAGCACGCTCACGGCGTATCGGAGGGGTTAACGGGATTAGTGTTGGTAGGAACCCAAGTCTTATAAGTCTACATTTTAAGAACTCAACTCGTATTTACAAGACTCTGTGAAACTTTCGAGTCTTTTAGGTCCCGAGTCTTTTTTTAATGCAACTTAAAAGTAATCGAGCCTCCGAGTAAAGACTCCGTCTACAATATTGTAGGTTTTATTTAAATTAAACAATATTTAAAATATATTTTTGTATGGTGTACCTAACCCAAATACAGTACTTTTACATAAAGACAGTGCATTAAATTTTTTAGTAAAAAAGAGAGTTCTCTGAAAAGGACTAAAGTCTTTACAAAAGGCTAATAAGTTGAAAAGAACTTTAGTTTCGACTTAATTATAAGAGTTCGAAAAGTCGAATCGAGTCTTATTAAAGCAGGGGACTCAAAGGATTCGAGTTTGAACCAGCAGTAGGTATCGTTCCAATAGCTTAATAGCTTGTCAAGCACAAGCATTGGTGACACGGACCTGTATAAGAGAGTACTCCGAACGTATCGTTGATTTGTACGCATGTCGGGTCACGGTATACTGGATCATGAGTTCGACACACTTGTTCGCTCGCATTTGCGGAATATGTGACGGAAATACGATCGACGGCCAGGTAAGGGCGGCTAACGAGCGACATCTACATACGAAACTGTCAATGGAAATTTGGAAAACGATTGACGAGGTACCTATGAGGGTTAGCAGATTAAATTTAGATGCACGTTCGGGATTTTTTTGTTTTTTTATTTTTTGGACTGGATCGTCACTGATATACGAGTATATTAAGTAATATTAGTAATTAACCAGCATACTTATGTTTCCGTTTTTTACTTGTTATGTGTCTCTGATTGCAAAATCAAACAAACTTGTGATAGAAAATTACATAAAACTTAGATTTAGATAAAAAGTGGAAAAAATCACTTTCTCGGAAGAGACTCAAACTCGCGACTCTGGGGAGCGATTTTTGCCTCAAAATGCTCCAAATCATTTTGGAAAAGGGGTGATACTCTTTAAACAGCTACATCGATTTCTATCCCAAACCAAGAACAGAGAAAACTGACTGTCACGTAAAAAAACTGCATCGAAATCGGCCCATCCGTTGGGGAGCTGCGATGCCATAGAGAGACATTGACGACTAGCATATACTATGTGAATACTCTACGGAGTCACGGGGGAACTGAGCCATTAGTCACACGGGACGGTACGGGATATCAGGGAGCTGGTGCAGCCGATGCGCTCGCTGTACACTTCCAGTCGGTTTTCCTTCCAGATACTCCGAAACTCGATCCAGTGCCGGCCAGCTCAAATACCCTGGCCAGTTCGCAACTTGTGGATATTCGAACAATCACTGCTGACTCTTTCAGGCGTGCTGTTAAGCGACTGAAGCCAGGTACGTCGGCAGGTCCGGATGCAATTCCAGCATTCATAATTAAAGGTTGCATTGATCTCCTGATTGATGTGATCACATACATTTTCATATTATACCTGGAAAATATCCCGTGTCACCCCGATCCCTAAGAAAGTTTCCAAGTTAAAAGTGGAAAACTATCGGCCTATTACCATATTGTCTGCCCTTGCCAAGGTGTTTGAGATGGTTCTCCATGATTACCTTCTACCACAGTGCTTGCCATACATCGCCAACAGCATGCTTTCCTACCCAAGAGATCTGTGGCCACCAATGTGGTGGAACTGGTGGACCTTCTCTCTAGTAAGATGGACGATCACTGTCAGGTTGACGTCGTCTATCTCGATTTTCAGTAGGCATTCAAAAGGGAGACAACGAGACAACGATCTACTGCTACATAAACTGGGAAAAAATGGGATTCATCCCCCGCCTATTGCGCTTGTTTTCTTGTTACCTTAAGAACAGGAAACACTTTGTTAAGTATGGCCCATATCTTTCCAAGCCGTACAACACGCTCGGGTATACGTCAGGGATCAAATTTAGGGCCGTTGCTATCCTTGATTCTGATTAATGACTTGCCTGAAGTTATCCGAACATCTACGGTACTGCTATTTGCAGACGACGTAAAGCTGATCATGGCAGTTAAATCCGCTAGTGACTGTGAAAATCTTCAAGACGACATTGACGCGGTTTACGAATGGAGTTTGCGAAACAGGCTATTATTTAACATTGAAAAATGTAAGGTAATGACCTTTTCTCTTTCTTGCTTGCCTCTCTGTCATGACTACCGCATGGCAGGGAGCACAATGGCCCGCGTCGAAGAAGTTCGCGACCTCGGAGTAATTTTCGACTCACGGCTAACGTTGCGACCACACATACAGGATGTTACCCGCAAGGCGTTCCAAAGATTGGGCTTCGTACGAAACTCGGCCTCTCACTGTAGATGCGACGCGAGCACTATATGCGGCACTCGTAAGAAGCATACTCGAGACAAACGCTGTAGTGTGGAGTCCGCATGAAAAGAAGTATACCCTGGCGCTAGAACCCAAAAAAAGAAGAAAATAAATCCAAAAGAAATTTCTGCGCAACCTAAATATATAGGAAAATACATCTTTATTACCCCTTCATGTACCCGACTAGATTTCTGCAGGGGCACTTAGGCTACGATTCACTAGAGCTGCGTAGAAATCTAGGACTAGCATGCTTTATACTTAGTTAAGGTTTTGAGGTGTAAGACCAATACTGTCTGGTCTCCTAGAAAAGTTTCTAAAACTTTCTGTACCTTATGCGTACTGTAGTAAACGGAGGCGACCGCCCCTGCTGGTCATAGTGCGCACGCGTACTCGTCTGCGCCTGCACTCCCCGTACTGCGCGCAACTGCACTCGCTAACTCCTTACTCACGGCACTACTAGAGTGTGATTTGTTTGCGACAGGGATAGGAAGGCTGATATCTGAGTGGAAGGGAATGCTTGAAAGGATGCAAGACAGATATTCGTAGATGTAAGTTAGTTTTTAATTAATAAATAAGTTGTTTTTAAGTTATGAATCTATGTAACACTTTGGCGTAAGCTGCAATGTTATGATAACTTGATTCAATAAATAAATATTATATCACCCATCGCAAAAGCGTTGGGGCCGCGATGATAAACGATAAAACCGCAATGGGCTCAGGCCGTCAGTCCCCAAATTATAATTTTATTTTCAACATTATAGGTTATGCTGTAGTCCTTTGTAAGGAGTGGTTCCCAATCTCCAATTAGACTGCTCCAAAACGGCCATGATGGTAGTATTCATGAATCAATAGAATAACTAATATTTCAAAGTAACATACAGGTAAATTGAATTATTCATATGACAGTGAGTACGTTTGCGTGGGAACTACTTTAAAGGTCAGAGCTGTGGGCAAGCATTACAACAAGCCGCCATTTGATTCTGATAATCTCAGATGTTCAGTTGGTGAGTAAGTAGGCAGTCAGGCAGTAAACTTATCAGCCACAAGTCTTGAATCGAATGTATACCGGCTGTTAATTAATTCGGAGCTAGGGTAAAATGTCTACGCAACATCCGGCTAAAATTCAATATCACAGGATAATTTGGTAGTCAGATTAGGACATCTCTTGATTAAAGTCTGTTTGCTAATCTATATATTTTACGTAGGCTAGTGAAGCAAACAGTGTAATTGTTATGTATGTAGGTAGATATAGAAAACGTTTTGACAGTGAATTATTAAATGATCATCTACAGAACCACACCTAGTCTGTGATTTAACACTGGCGACGGGCTGGGATAATACAGTTTTTTTTTCGAAGTGCTTCGCGTGGAAAATCATGACAACCATCGGCAAGTTAAGTGCTTTCGATTTAAGTAATGGAAATTGGCGAGTATATGTGGACAGAGTGGAAATGTTCTTCAAGGTCAACTCGGTCGCGGACGACATGAAGCTACCGATATTAATCTCGGCCATCGGCGATGCAGCATATGAGTTAATGGTAACCCTATGTAGCCCTAAAAAACCTGGAAAATTAACATACGCAGAGGTTGTGAAAATAATGGAAAACCATCTCCAACCGCCGTCATCTGTGTTGGCAGAACGTTTTCGCTTCCGCCAATGTCGTCAAGTCAAAGGTCACGTACTGACGTAAAGGATTATGTAGCGGAATTAAAGAAATTATCTCGCTATTGCGATTTCAAAACAGCACTTAACGAGAATTTGCGTGATCAATTTGCATGCGGAACTAGTGACGATTTATTTCGGCAAAGATTATTTACTGAATTGAAATTAGACTTCGAAAAAGCTGTGTCCATCGCATCGAATCTTGAGGCGGCGGAAAGAGATGGACTAGCGGTTGAGACTAGCGGGGGCGCGGGGACGTCGGCAAGCGCGAGCACAGCCAAGCCTAGCACATTGCAATTCGGGAGCACCTCGCCACAACAAAATCAGCAAAACATGAGTGCAGTGTATTTTAATGTATAGTAGTAATACTTGTATAGTAGGCGTTTTTCTTTGCGAACAGGTTAGCATTTTTGGACCCAATGTAGGCGTAACGAGTATGACGGCCAGTAGGTTACAGAGATGGGCTTTATGTTTGTCGGCGTACGATTTCGACATATAATCAGAGCAAAACGTGGCGGATGTCTTATCGCGGCTTATTAAAGCGCATAAATTAAGTGAAGTGGAAAATGACGCTCAACGAGGGGGGTGGGGTTAGGGTCGGCAACGCGCATGTAACTCCTCTGGAGTTGCAGGTGTACATAGGCTACGGAGACTGCTTACCATCAGGCAGGCCGTATGCTTGTTTGCCACCGATGTAGTATTAAAAAAAAAAAAGAGAAAAAGGAGCCCGAACAAAAGTATCTCCACTTTGCGTCTGACACCCTGCTATTAGATTACAAAGTGCTAAAAAATAAAAGAACAACAAACACGCGTCGCGTAACAAGTTTTATTTTAGAGCAATTGAAACCGTATTTCAATCGTAGGAAGGAACTTAATTTAGAACTTGGGCTTGGTGCATCATGTGGGGACACCGAGTGGTAATACCGGGGGGCTGCCAAGACAAGGTTATTAGGGAACTTCGTGAAACTCAGATATGAGGCGTAAAGACCAAATCATTAGCGAGAAGTTATGCCTGGTTTCCGGGCATGGATGAAGCGATCGAGCGGACGTGCGGCGCATGCGCCGTGTGCGCGACGACGGCCAGCGCACCGCCGGCGCAGGCCCCGCGCGCCTGGCCGTGGCCGGAGCGCCCGTGGACCAGGTTACACCTAGATTTCTTAGGGCCCATCGCAGGAGTTATGTGTCTAGTAATAGTAGAAGCGTGTTCCAAGTGGATTGAGGTTATCAAAATTACGAGTACCACTGCGGCCGCTGTCATCGCTAAGTTGCGAGAAATCTGGGCTAGGTTTGGTATTCCTAACAAGTAGTATCAGATAACGGACCCCCCCCCCCCTCCCCCTTTTCTAGTCAGGACTTTAATTTTTTTACCACCCCTCGTCTGCGGAAAGCGCTGTAAAAATATTTAAACACGTTTTGCTTAAGGCGCAAAAATAGCAACTCAATGCGGAGATAGCTCTGAGTAGATTCCTTTTAATTTATAGAAATACAATACATAGTATGACTGGGGAAAGTCCTGCTAATATCCTACAAGGTAGAAGTTTGCGCACACGTCTGGATTGTTTAAAACCGGAGAGAGGAGCACACGCGCGCAAAGCGCAGGCGCGGCAACAACGCGCTGCCGGCGGTGCGCACCGTGACTTCCAAGCAGGTGACATGATCTGGTGCAGAAATTATACTTCTAGGAATTCGGATAAGTGGCTTGAAGGAATTTTTAGGTAGCACCGATTATGCAGTAGAAGCTAATACGGGCGAAATTGTTAATCGTCATGTCGACCAAATAAAACGGCGTTCAAGAAATAATTTGTTACTTTTCCCGTGTGACGGGGCACAGTCGGAAGCCGCAGGTCCGAGCAGTCCGGACGGGCGCGGTGGCACGAACGGGGCCCAAATTTTACCGACCAACCTGTCTCCGAGGTATCAGCCTCCTAGAAATCGAAAACCTTGAATAAGATACGGGTTCGAGGAAGTTTTTTTTTAGCTAGATCAATTTAATTTTTTTCTCCGTAATTATAGTTATGATCTTCGTGCATTTTTTTTTAATTTTAGGATAATAAATGTATGTTCGTTTTTATCCCTCATATTTGCACTATTTTTTTTTGTAAGGCCTGCAACAGTTTCATACCTACGTTGAATAATTAACTTGTATAGCGAGGTAAACAAATCGTGTGGAAGGTAGTGGTAGTAAAGCTTTATAATATAATAACGCGTATGCACCTATTCAAACTGCGGTCAGTTTGTTCAAATAAGGTTATTTGAACAACCGTATATGAAACTGAATTTTTTATATCTTTATTTTGTCTAAAAATTTAGAATAGCGGTGGTGTTATGTATGTAGATAGATATAAAAAACGTTTTGACAGTGAATTATAAAATGATCATCTACATAACCACACCTAGTCTTTGATTTAACAGTGATAATCATTTTTCTCATATAAAAGAAAATCTTACGAATAGGAAGTGTTTAGTGCTCCGCATACAACACTTTGTTCACAAAGCACTTATGGGATCACTTTGGGCTTGCAAATCGATTAAATACGTTTTTCTCAGAGACCTTTTGACGTACGAATATATTTTTAGATTTTCCTGGACGTTTCCTCCTAAACCAATAGAGTATCGGAGCTACAAATAATACCTACCACTAAAATACAAATATTTTGTTTCGCTTTTGTTTAAAACTTGTTTCTATCAACCCGTTCCAATTAAATTTCCACTCCAAAAATCTAGACTTACATTTTTCCTGAAAAACTTCGTTTGAGCTACAAGATAAACTCTACCGCTTAAATTAATTCAGAACCGTTTTCAATCTAGGACGCTGTTTCCCCATGCAGATTTTATTATATGAATCTAATAAAAATGGTCGTGGATATTTCCACCCGAGTGAAACCATGTTAACGAGATCTACATAAATCGAACACATGTTCATTGATCGAATGAACACGAAGCCTATGTTATTTTACATTGTACAGTCACGTCTGAAAATATCGATACAAAAAATGTGCCATAAATATTATGTATACACTCCCTTAATATATAGACAATAAAGACGTATATACACGTCTCTACGTGTATACATATTTTTGGCACTTTTTTCGTATCGATGTTTTAGACGTGACTGTACAATGTAAAATAACATAGGCTTCGTGTTCATTCGATCAATGAACATGTGTTCGATTTATGTAGATCTCGTTAATGTCCTCGTTTTAAGAAGTAGGTAATATTATCTGATCTGAGCTCGTTTCAAATAATGGTATTATATATCAGTAATTTAACTAAATGAATAGAAAAGCTTTTGCGTAATGACCTTAAATTTTATCATATTTTTTACCTGTAGTTGTTATGTCATTGTCAGATTTGATTGTCCCTGAATGCAGTAAACGATATAAAGCTACAGTGGGCAGATGTCAAGAGTTATCACAAAGTGAACTCGTGCACGGCTCGTATAAAATGAACTTTAGTAACAGCATTCAAGGGCACCTGTGCACCTGCAGTCGTAATTCTATCGTATTTGGCTTAGTGCACTTGAATTTAACCCAATAAAGCAACGCTCGTGCTCGGACTTAAGCGCATACCTATTTATTCCCTAGGTAGTATTGATTTCTATGTGGATCAAATTGCCAAATGGATTAGTAAGAAAAATCGTAAACCACTTGAAAAAATAATATTTGTTTTTAGAGATCTCAATGGCCTAAATCAATTAAAAAAAAAAACAGTACATACATAACGGAATATGCAAATTATACATTTCCGCCCCTTGTAACAGACTGACAGCTACAATAATTAGCAACTCATGTCTAGGCATCGGAGTTTTTATCGCATGATAAGAGTAAGATAGCGAGCTATGGATTCGACATTAGCAATAAAATTCAACTCATATTCATACTCATACTATTAATCTATTTAATAAGCGAGTTTAATTTTATAACCAAGAACTAGATCTTTGACGAGTTACTTTAATTTTGTCTTTGAATATATAAATATTACAAATAAGAATAATGACTATTTTTTGTATTAATAATATTACGAAATTTCATTAAAAATAAATTTAAAAGTGGAAAAAATACTGTCTTGGGTGAGACTTGAACTCAGTGCCTCTGGATCGATACTCCAGCGCTCTGCCATCTGAGCCACCAAGACCTCATCCCTAGGCAGCAAATTTTTCCACCATATGGGCCTAAGGGACCCTAGCGACATCTACCGTAAGAACGTAACACTTCTTAGATGCCTACCGGAGTTCCAAGTCATATTGGAAATTCACCAGTAACGATGTGCTACCCATACTAAATTAATTTTTAACAAGCAGAAACGTCTGCGAACGATGCTATTAAGCTTAGAATAAATTTAAAAGTGGAAAAATTACTGTCTTGGGTGAGACTTGAACTCACGGCCTCTGGACCCAAGACAGTAATTTTTCCAATTTTAAATTTATTCTAAGCTTAATAGCATAGTTCGCAGACGTTTCTGCTTGTTAAAAACTAATTCATTAAAAATATGTATATTAAAAGAGGTAAAAATAATATTAATGTAAATTAATCAATACATAAAAATGGTCATTATTTTTTATTACTAATATTTATATTCTGAAAGACAAAATTAAAGGATCGTTTACAAGCATTCTTGTCCTTGCAAAATTAAAATCACTCATTAAATAGATGAATAAGAATGAGTATGAATATGAGTTGAATTTTATTGCTAATGTCAACTCCATAGCTTGCTATTAGTCTTACCATGGGATAAAAACTCCGATGCCTTGAGTCATGTCATACTAACATTAAGCAAATTTTCAGGTCCTAACTATTTCCTTTTTCTATCGAATGATATCAAATTATTTTGTAAAATCAAATAAAAACGAAAACTTTTAGGCGTTCTCTGTTAGCTTACGCGTTGTAGGCCTCCATCCCAGAAAGAAATTAACAAAATGTTGATGAAAAATCATGTTCATGAACTCAAATTGGTAAGACCAAATTACAATTGTATAAAAATGACAACAAATTTACCGACTCTACTTTCATATCTTACAATTTCTAATTTTCCGTTACTGTCCTATTAGATTTGCTCTACATGTATAGTGAACCTAGAATTCCCGATTTAATCTAAAGCATCTTGAAAAGATCAGTTGGCCGCAAAACTCGAAAACGGTCTGCGGTCAGTACCCGCACCATGAGTCACTTAAAGTGTCCAAACTGACATATACGCCATCGAGAACGTAATTTATTTTCTATACATCTCGCTCGCACTTATATGCGAGTACGAGTGAGATGCATAGAAAGTAGATTACGTTCTCGATAGCGTTTATGTCAGTGCCGAACTAGTGGGAGCCACACTGGTGTACCGCTTGTGCTGCTGCGAAATATATACGAATATGTACTTGATCCTATGGCGTACCTTTAGGCAGCCCGACTTCTCGAGGCTATTTATTTATATTTTAGATAGATACTCAAAATCAAACTTTGTAATGCAATAGATTGCAGGTACCTACTTATTTGAGTATAAATATACATTTGTCCCTATATTTAATACAATTTTTCACATTATTACACCTATTTGTAAGTAGTTATGGCAAGCCGAGTTAATTTACCTACCTAAAAACCCTGAACAAAAGAGGAAATCTGTTTCATTTGAAACCACACCATTAATTGAGAAGGTCTCTGTCGGCCGAGATTGTAAAATGTAAAACAGGAACAATTAGACGATATTACAGGGCTGGATAATTGTGCAAGTACACGAATAAATTACACACTCTGTAGGATAAATGACGTCTTTTCTTGTAAGCGGGAGTCCCAGACGTGCCAAAGAGTACAAGAATAGGTACTAAGTTTCAACATTGATTTGAGTATGACTACATACAGGAGCATGCTTTTTCTTCTTCCTCGCGTTTTTCCCGGAATTTTTGCAACGGCTCATGGGAGCCTGGGTTCCGCTTAACAACTAATCCCAAGAATTGGCGTAGGCACTAGTTTTTACGAAAGCGACTGCAATCTGACCATCCAACCCAGAGGGTAAACTAGGGCTTGACGGGATGAGATCATCAGTTATAAATTTTTATCATAGTGAGACTAATGAATTCAAACGTTTGTACACCGCACATTCTCAGGTCAGGTATCGATTTCCAACTCAACCGGACCAGTGATTTCTACTAATCCTTTATTAGTCTCCTAAAATGCCCAGTTCACCGCATACTCACTTCAATCGACCAGACAAGCGTCCCTCTACCATACCTACGGACCTACACTATGGCCACGCATACTTTCTTGCAAAGGATCTGACCAGTGTAGGTTATAGCAAAACCCCTCACAAATAGCTTTTGGGCCTTCTAGGCGCTTCTATTAGCTCCAAAACCCTTTGATCGATTTTGCTCATGTTAGAACTTAAAAAATTAAATGAAAACAACACGTTTATCTAATTTAATTTCAATTAGAATAAATTTACGAAAGGTATTGCGTAACAATTCTCAAATAGTTCTTAAAAAAAAAACGAATATCAAGCCAGCCGTGTGTTCCAAGTTAAATGTAAGAACTTCGCTTCGCTTTGCTTATTCTTTCAAAAATCGAGGGCTGCGTCCCAGATCTATATGACAGGCGTGATATTTTATCTAATTTTCCCTAGTGAAGATAATTAACCTAAGATCCTCAAAAGAGTTAACCCTCCGTCTGTTCATATTCTTACGCCACATTTTCAGTATTCAATGCGCGATTAATTAGTGAAATAAAGCGAAAGCCGTCACGGAGCGGAAATAATTTATTATTTATTGTCAAACAGCGCAGCGATCGTTTTCATCTGGCTGGAATACTTATCGAAAATTTTAAGGTGTACGTATTTTAGCCACGGTACGGATATTTTGCACACATGCGTTGAACAAATACTTGCATGCAATATCATATCATATCATACCATTTCTTCTTCTTCTTCAACCTAGTGTTTTCCCGGCCTAGCGCCAGGGTCCGCTTTCCTACTTAATCTTCTCCACTTTGCCCGGTCTTCGGCATCCTCAGATGTGAGATGGTTCTCTTCCATATCCGCTCCCACGAACTCCACCATTTATATTATTTGACGACCGGTTTGGCCTAGTGGGTAGTGACCCTGCCTACGAAGCTGATGGTCCCGGGTTCAAATCCTGGTAAGGGCATTTATTCGTGTGATGAGCATGGATATTTGTTCCTGAGTCATGGGTGTTTTCTATGTATTTAAGTACTTATAAATATTTATATATTATATATATCGTTGTCTAAGTACCCTCAACACAAGCCTTATTGAGCTTACTGTGGGACTTACTCAATTTGTGTAATAATGTCTTATAATATTTATTATTATTATTTATTTATATTCAATAAAAAATAAAAAACCGCATAAAAAGTGAGAATAAAAATATAATATTAATTTAATTAAAAATTACAATGTCAATGAAAAATTACAAAAATTAAAAAAGGCAATAACATAATATATAATAATATTAATAACATAATATCGTATTACAGAAAAGTAATGAACAGTGAATACATTTTTCGAATTACGCCCATGTAATGGTAGCGAAACGGTCAGCCACATAATTATTTTGACTACGGTTTAGAGTTTGTGAAGTTAGGGCTTCTAGAGAGAATGTAGCATAAGAAGCTTGGCTCTGATAAATAAATTACATACAATAGCTACAAAGCAAAGCTAGAGGTGTATTTATGTGCCGTTCAACTTTGTTACATTGTTGATTATGGTACTGGAGAGTATGCAAATGAGGTCAATGTACTTTCTCTGTTAATGAGGTCTTGGAGATTGTAAGGTTGAATTTGAAGAGCTGAAGACTATGTCAGATGATTTCATGGTATGGCGATGTTGATTTTGGGCATGATCGTAGATGTAGTCTATCGTTGGTGGAGTGGTTCCGATTAGGGCGGAGATCATCAGTGGTTAATTTTATTCGTTTTAGGTAGCTGTTGTGGTAGCCAAAAGTACTTATTAAGTTAATTAGGTACAGTCAGCATCAAAAGTAAAGTCGTCAGACCAAGCTTCAAAATTATCTACCATTATCTGATAGCTGAACAAAAAGAGATACGTCTTAATACAATAATTAAACTATTGCAGATACATTTGAACGTGAACTGTAGATATATATTCCGAAAAGTATTTGAGGGTGGTAGATACTTTGTTGCGTTGTTTCATACGCTATTAGATACTATTGATGCTACATCGAAGAACCAACCACTCTTTCCTTTGATTGATCTGCCTTACTCTCTCTTCACAGTGTAGCTTTAATCAGTGTTCCAGTTCCTAAGGAATAGACCATTCTTCAATAAAAGACTAGATCAAATAACTTCAACGGGAGAGAGTAACTTCGGTTTAAACAGTGAACATTGAATAAAGCAAATGTGTTCGTACTCAAATACACGACGAATCCCAACTGTAGCACTCATTAATTAATGTTACGAGGACGTCGTGTCTGTTGAATATGTGTAATTATTATGATTATCACATCACTCGCTGCATTACAAGAAGTTATATCAAAAATCGCTCAGTCAGAATCATAAACCCGCTAGTAATTTAAATGTTAACAAGATGTGCCACATACACTTACGTAGAAAAACTAACGACATTTTAAAAATCTCTAGGTCCTGTAAAAGACCTCAAAGCAAACATCTGCAGAATCTATTCCTGTAATATTTACTTAAATACAGTCGTTTTCCCAGACTCCTCAGAGACGCCTGGGCAGCTAAAAGACGTATGAGCGTCCATCGGGGATTCGCCGCCGGCAACCGCACTCGAGAAATCTACGAAGGAAAAATATTAGCAAAAATGTAATGCTTCTGCGGGATGTAGGTTTTGCTACGGAATTCTATGGCTTGCGTTTCCAAGAACTAATTAGAAGTATGACGTATAGTCCCTTGATGCAAAACCGAGCTTTCTATTTTAAATTAAGAACGACAGACATGGAAACTATTGCTTGTTGATTCGTCTTGTTTTTTGTTATATAGTACGAATGCCAAAACAGTGTCCAAAGATTAAGAAAAGCTAGTAAGTAAGTAAAGATTCTTTACTGCACCAATAATAATACATTTCACTCTTATCTGCAGAGATAATTGACCCCCCTAAAAACTAGTTTCTAAGTAGAGGGTCAGTTATCTCTGCAACTTACTGTAAAGAGTTGTGTCATTCTCGAGAATATTTCCCATACTAAATTGTGAACGGTCTTGAGAACGGCACAACTATAATTGTACATAACGTACAATGATGATGTCAGGATCATGCAGTTTAATACTTTAATAAACATATAGTAAGTAATTGTCACTACTGTTTCCTTCGACTCCTCGTCTAAAGGATCCTCTAAAGTTTTAATTTTAACTCCCGAAATTCCCGGCCCCGTACTTATAAGTAATTAAGGAATGATGAAAAGTAAAAACTTCATGATGTAAACCTCATAAAATGATTGACCGCGTATTCAAATGGTGAGAACATTTTAACACGCATTGAAGCCATTGTTGACTTTGATATGAGTTAATAAAGCAATAAAATATCATTGATAAAATAACATTATAAGGAGTTGGCAATTAATGTCATAATTCTTGAAGACAAAGAATACTATCATATGTTCTTAACTGGGGTAGGTATTAATGTATCTATGCATATACGAAATAAATGAATATAAATATTAAGTAAAAAATACAGAATAGGTTATTAAATATGTGTTAGTTGAGTATTTTAATTATGTGGTTTGTCTTAATTTATTCCATAATAATATATTTCAGTAATCAGTATATTTATTGCATCATGTTGTCATTTACAAGGTGTTATCTATTACATTTAAGTATCAAACATGAACCCTGTTAGGGCATAGCAACCTTATAATTACGATTTATTTTTACACATTAAGATTTTTACAAGTGCTTTTCATTTTGTGTGTATTTCTTACGTATTATGCCTAATGCAAGGAAATATTAAAAAAAAATAACTTTGAATGGTTTCAATAACAAAACGGGTTTTAGTATTAATTTAATTTTGAAACGTAACTCTAAATCAAATTAGCTGCTGCGATTTAGTGCCATGTAAACCAATCACCACAATGCCTAATAACTAACGAGTCGATATTGTAATGTTATCCGTTTTAGTTAATTTGCCATCATTAGGGTGATAGTTAAAATTGTAACTCTCTCTTTTTGCTCCTGTTTCTGTACCACCATGTATAACACTAATGTTAATTAATGCATGCTAAACTGCTGAAGACTTTCAGTTCCGCCTTCTAATCACAAAGCGAACTACCGAGGAGGCGGTTGACAGAGAACTTAATTAATAAAATCCCAGCTTGTCGCCCTTATATGGAGACATATCTACAATTAGAACAGGCTTATTACGAATTAACAGCGACCGCAAATTTCATTAATGTGAGAAACAACATTTGCATTGTAATTCATGAATTAAGGAATATTGTGCGAAATATATAACGTTCGGGGGCAAGTTGTCTATTTAGATTTTACCGAGAAACGGTACAAAGGAGAAGAGAATAATGAGGGACGAAAATTAATAAATGAGATTACAAAAGATCTTATTACGGCCATTACCCACAGCACCGCCTCCGCCGGAACAATAATTAGCAAAAGAAATGGTCGGGGAGATCCGGAATCGGCGGGAATTTATCTGACATCGCCGAACGGGCTAGCACTTTGGATATCTATTCTATGCCAATTATGCCGACTTATTCAGTTAGGAAAATTTTATAATTAAGTATGGTTTGTAAATTATTTATTGCTTTTGCAGTCGTTAATTCATGAGATTATTAATTAAAAGCAACAACAATTACTAAACACCTACACTTTAGCATTACTTAGAAGGATATCAATCTTGGCCCAAATTCCGCGCAATCGCTCACGAGAATAATAGTTAGAGTATATTAGTAGTTTTTTTTTTTGTCAGAGGTGGAGGTAATCCTCATTGGATACTATAGTTACATTCGGACGCGACTGTCGCAGCGTTGACGCGGACGATGATGTGGGCGATAAAATAACTTACAAATTGAACGTTTTAATCGCGACAGCAATGTGGAAATGACAGCAACACACTTTAATTGGCAGTGCCCGCGTCGGCATTGCAGCAGTCAAATTGTAAAAGTAATGCCACTGCAGTCTTACTCCGAATATCACCTCAAGACGTAATGTATTAGACAATCATCATAGACTCAAAATCGGCCGGTACGCCTCGCATTCGAAGCATTTGGATGGATTGGATGGATTTCACAAACTTAACTTAATGCAGACTTTTAAAAACAAAATTAATAGGATATTAAATTTCTTTCATATAATATTGTTTAGTTTCCAGTCTCTTACTACACTCAAGTGTCTTAGTAAAATATTTCGCTTATTCAAAACCTGCACTCGCAGCTAAAACTAAACTTGCTCTATTGTTGTACAAATAAATTGTTATGACAAATAATATTCCTACCTAATAGTAGGCAGGTTTGCATGGCAGTGGATGCCTAAGGTTACCGATCCTCCCGACGGGCTACAAATGTGAGTGAACTTGGGCATAATTCGTTTGTGTCGCGACTTTTATGACCGGCCCCTAGCGTTAAACCATCCCTAACAAATTTATGACAATGAGAAATTTTACATGCGTAAGCAGGCTGTTTTAGGTCTCGTTTAGGCGTCCTGCAAAATTAGGGTTTATGTTACCACTAAAATGCTAATTTTACACGTGCTACACTAATTCGTTGTAAATTATACATCTTAAATATAATAATCAATAATAATTCAGCCTATATACTTCCCACTGCTGGGCACAGGCCTCCTCTATTGCGCGAGAAGGTTAGCCCACTGCCACTTGGGGACTTCAAATAGGTACACCTTTGAATTTCTTCCCAGATGTATGCACGTTTCCTCACGATGTTTTCCTGCACCGAAAAACGAGTAAATAAATGTCAAAAGATATTTCATACATAAGTTCCGGAAAACTCATTGGTACGAGCCAGGATTTGAACCCCGACCTCCGAATTGAACGTCGGACGACATATCCACTCGGCCACCACCATTCCTAAATTTTTATTTGATCTTAAAGTAAAACCGGCTGCTTTTGGTTTGTCATTAAATGCAATTTTAAATACATTATACAATAACTTAACAAAGAACATAGTGAAACTTTATTTACAAGACACCGGAGCTTGTTCCACGGAAGTCTTTACATTACTATATAATTCAGACGTCTTTTCATAATTAAGAACAATGGCCTAGGTGTTTTTCACTCCGCAAATAGTAGGAAAACTCTTTTGTGGGGCATTTTGGTTATAAATTATTCTGTCGCATCCGGGACTGGTTAGGGCGGTTTTGTGTAACGTTATTTTTCTCTAGCACATAAAGGCGGTAGTTAACTATAGCTCGGCCTAAAATGAGGATAATAATGGTTAGAGGATCCATGACGACAGGACGTCGCGTCGGTCGCAGCTGACGCCTGATGGGTCGAGATTGAGATTAGATCCCTTCACAAGAAAATATCAAAACTGTTCAGCGTCGTATGAAAAACTACTACATTATATTGTGTTCATCCAGGTAAAATCTGTAAGGCTTGACCTTTTGCCATTTTAAGATTGGATTGAAAATGCGTGACAGTAGTTCATATTACCTACAATGTACTGATAATCTGATTATATTAAAATAAAGTTGTTATGTGGTGCCACGACTGTTATATTTTAATATCTGTCTAAGTGTTATCAGGAGATCCTTATTATGCAGTATTTTTTATTGCCTACGGTAAGCCCCCAGAGTATGAAGAATATTTTAAGTTTCAGACTGATAGGTATAACGACCTGAATCACGGTGACTAGACTGGAATATTAAATGATATGAAGTTGTAAAACGAATCCTGGAATTTGATTATTATTTGTGCTGACACTAATAATAAATAAAATTACTTACTGAAAATCGGTAAAGTATACTTTAAATAAATATAAATTTGCCCCACAGTAAGCTCAATAAAGCCTATCTTGTGGGTACTAGACCACGATATATGTAATAGATAGATATAGATAAATACTTAAAGATATATAGAAAACATCCGTAACTCAGGCATAAATATTTGTTATAAACATGGAAATAAATGTTGTTTTTGTGTTTTCTAGAAAAGACTGATGAGTAAAGATATGCTTTTTCTAAGCAATTTTTTTTATGGTAGAGAAGGCAAACGAGCAGATGGATCACCTGATGGTAAGCGATTACCGCCGCCCATGGACACCTGCAACACCAGAGGGGTTGCATGTGCGTTTCCGGCCTTTAACATGGGAGTACGCTCTTTTCATGAAGGTTTGAAGGTCGTTATAAATTATTTAAGCAATGCGTATGGGTTAGCCTAGTTCGTGTAAATATTCCAAATTTCAGATCGATAGGTAGTTCTCAAGATATTTAGCGATGAGATATACTGACAATGGACACAGTCGCACCATAAAGGTTCCTTTTTGGTACAGACCCTAAAAAGTAAATTACTCATATCCAAGGGCCTGCATTAGTATCCGCAAAACTGCATCAGTGACAACCCTTAGAAGAGATACGAGAAACGCAATATGGCGCTATTTAAAAAATTTTTAGCGAACGAATTTAAGGTCATAGGTTTGTTAGCTCATACTTCGTTTTTCAAGCAGGAATATTTATTTTAATTAAACAAAATACCATCATTGTATAATATCAGAGACAGGTACATATTTTCTCTATTTAAAGTGCCCTAGCACAAACTCATAAAAGTTTCATACTTTGCGCAAGCACGTCGATTGACTAGTTTGACAATTGTGTATTTTTCAGTAGAGAGACCAAACGAGTCCAGTCACAATGTCAGAGACAAGTAAGGAAAAAATACTCTTAAAAAAACTGCATTTTTCATCGTCGTTGTACCAAAAAATGATAATGAAATTTTGACCTTCGCAGTATACAACGGTCGAGTTTAAAATACTAAAACACGATGCATTTCGGGTTAAAAGATGAGTAAACAAAACATTAACGACAAGTACCTATTGCTATTGAGTTCTGTTTGATTATTAAGATTGAGAAGAGGTTATAATTTAATTTTGGTTGCAACAAATTGACAACAATGACAAGTGTAAATTCTAAAGGTTCGTTGAGAAACGATAATAAATATAAATTGATAATAAATATAAATTTATGAAGTATCTGTTTTCTATTAAAACCGAGTTAAAATATAGCGAAATGGTAATATACACACGTTAGTTTTAGTTTTTGTCTTGTTTACTTATAATTTCTTTAAAAATGAAACTTTGATTTTTGTGTTGTTTATTTCAATGCATGTTTGAAAAAAACACTATACATACCTCGGCGGGAAATATGGGGTTGCCCGCCTCAGACCTATCCGGTCTCGCTCGCTCAGCCGTCTATATGTCTTCGGCCGGCAACCCCTTTCGTCCCGGCCTCTGTAGTAATGTACTATTTTTTTACACTGTCGGATTTTCTTAACTACCATACCTATTTACTATTTTGTACCTACCTAATTTCTCTGTCATCATCATCATCTTCCTCACGTTGTCCCGGCATTTTGCCACGGCTCATGGGAACTTGGAGTCCGCTTGGCAACTAATCCCAAGAATTGACGTAGGCACTAGTTTTTACGAAAGTGACTGCCATCTGACCTTCCAACCCAGAGGGTAAACTAGGCCTTATTGGGATTAGCCCGGTTTCCTCACGATGTTTACCTTCACCGAAAAAACGACTGGTAAATGTCAAATGATATTTAGTACATATGTAAGTTCCGAAAAACTCATTGGTACGAGCCGGGGTTTGAAACCGCGACCTCCGGATTGCAAGTCGCACACTCTTATCAGCATCGCTAGGCCACCAGCGCTTCCTAATTTCTGTGTATGATTCTACATATAACGTCTTTTTTAGTGAACTAACTGAAACAAGTAAGCAATGGATTATTTAGATATCACTGTAACACTAACGTAATGTCACCTAACTGAAGTCACATAAATAATTATGGAACTAAGACGATATTGACGCCATCTACAACAAACAATGAGAAACAAACGTGTGGGTACTAGGTACTGTTGAGTGTTGATAATTATAACCTGTCTCTGGTTTGGTCAACAATACCCCGTTAGAGGAACAATGTTTTAGAACACAGTATCTCCATTTTACGTCACAGGATATGTGGCGTTATTCTATAAGCAACAAAGTTTTTAATAGTAAAACCATGAAATGATAAAAAGTCACTGAAACATATCTCACAACTATACAAATATTTTATTTATTGTAGTAATAAATATACGAAACATATTTTTACTGATGCGTGTTTTGATGAAGCCATTGCAGTAGTGAGGCCTAGGGTGTCCACGTTTGTATGGACTAAAGAATAGTTATTTATTTTACAAGGGGGCAAAGTTGTTGTTTGACCGCTCGTGCTAATATTGATACCCTCGCAACGCTCAAGATTCCAAAATTGAGAAGAAGTGAAAGAAGTTCGAGAAGTGGAATCTTGAGCGTTGCGAGGGTTTCAAGGCACGAGGGTTAAACAAATTTTGCCTCCGAGTGAAACAACATTTTTCTCCAACGCGAGGATAATACTAACTATGAAATACCCAAAACAATCCTTTGGGTTGAGAAAAAACATAGGTATGGGGGGTGATCTGTCGATAAAATTATTATACGTGGTTAACGGCTCGACTATACCTGGAAACACATTGTATAGAAACAATAATGGCATAAACATCGCATAATCCTATAATACTAACCACCAAAAACATTTTCATGTAAAATGTTGCCAAAACGAAATCATAAAGCTCGCACTGTCAAAAAGTTATCAGATCTCATGTAGAGCCAAGATTCTAATTCTCCAAACCCTAATTTCACAAACTACACCTTAGTCAAAATATGTGGCTTGGCCGTTTTGTTACTACAAGTTTTTGACTAAAGTGTAAAGTACACCCGTACTTCGATGTTCGTTTATCATTGCTATGATACTATGAACACCATGCTATGAACTGTCTGAGTAATTTCATAATTGAGATGAAGCTAGGTAAATGTTATGTTATCGGCGATCAGCGGATCGTCAGCTTGTGAACATATTATTACTTGATTAGGATTAAGTTGTTATGATAGAACTACCTAGGTACCTACGCCGCACTCAGCTCACTCACTCACTAGCTAGGCGAAAATATTGTAGATGTAAAAGGCGGCCTCAGTATTTATCCATTAATAGGTACGAATACATGATACGACCTATTGGTGCATACTGATTATCCGGTTAATGTTTCTATTAGTAAATATTTGTATTAATACGTTAACGCTAACTTGTTGTTTCTATATTAAATATATATATACATTATTAAGCAAATTGACTAAGTCCCACGGTAAGCTTAATAAGGCTTGTGTTGCGGGTACTTAGACAACGATATATATAACATATACATATTTATAAATACATAGAAAACATCCACGACTCACACACATCATTGTTACACGTTTTTTCAAAGGCAAAACCCATAAAAAAATTCATTCGTAAACTACATTATATTTGACAGGGCAGACTTCAACCAAAACCTTACTAGGTTAAAAGCCATTTATATTTTTCGATGAAATAAAACACGAAAACGTGTGTCTCCAATTTTCATTTCGTTTTAACTGTATATCGCTACCCTGCATACCATAGCAGTACAATTTTAATATAAAATAGCCGAAGGATTTGACTAGCGAAATTGTAAACACAAGTATATTTTCAGAGTAATAGAGATAAAACATTCAAACCGTGCGATGTGCATATCTTTTGTCGCAAGTTTCGCGTGGCTCTCTGAATCTTTTGATCCCTTCTAATTTACGCTTATTTAAGGCTTTACGCCTCTTCTTAAATCAAACTGATAGTAAAGGTAGGTATGCAAAATTAGTATTTTAAATGTTGGGTATAGCAACTACAGCAAAATGATTATTTGCAAACAAATCGCTTTGCTAATCAGTGGGTCTCTTAAATCAATAAACTGTATAATATAGTCTGTGAACTTACAGTTTATGTTAGGCCTTATTTATCAGCCAACTATCAACTTGATATACTTAAATGTCCCTGTAGGGCTAAGATGGTCGGCTCTTTATCATTTGTCACCATGCCTGTCACGTTCTAACAACTATGTAAGCGCGAAGGTGACGGGCATAGTGACAAGTGATTAAAACGGAACCATGATACTGCTGCTGACCACTGTTACTGACGGTCGTGTCAAATATTTTGACAAACATAATAGATGCCCGAATAATTGTCATTTCTTGCAGCAATACAGTCGGTAGCAATTACCAGCAACACTAGAGCAATTATCACGTTTTCTTTTAACCGGTTTTTGGAGCAGTATTTTGTTTTCCGATTTACCGATTTAGATTCATATAATTTGGTTTAAAAGTATAAACGCCATCCTAGACAGTCTTAAATGGGGTCCTAGGCAGACTGGTATTTAGTTAGTCACCCGCCCGCCGTCCGCTCCCACGCTTGTCAAGTAAACGGATGATTTAGGTTAAAAAAGTGTTCTTGAAACATTCGCGTTCTCGAAAAAAGTTTGATGCGAAACTAAAATTAACCAGTTTTACCCGGTATAATAGACCAGTTTCAAGCCTAGCATAAAGTGATACTGACTTTAATGTTTCTTTTATAGTTTTTGGAATTCCTTGTATGAATAATAAAATAAAATAATATTTTCATAAAAGGGCGCCGAGTTTCGACCCTCTGGTCTTCAACAGCTGAAATGGTAACCGTTTTGCAATTTCCTCTTGATCTAAACTAAACCAACCTAGGAATCAATACACCCTCAATTTGAATAAGCCTCTATCCGTGTACCGCTAGTATAAAGTATGAAACGCAGAAAACACTTAAAAGGATATTAAAATATAAAAGCGATTTACATTCTATTAGCATAAAACACTTCGGTGGGATTTTATAATTTATTGGGTAAGGCAAGTAAGTGATCCTTCTGAAGACCGTTTGAATAATAAACGAGAGGATGAAAGATGGTAGGATTAATATTTTAAAGTGTTCTCACACTTTGACATACTATCTACCTGCAACTGTATACAGCGTGTATTTTAATACGACCTCATTATCAAACGATAGTTAGTTTAGGCTTACATGAACACACTCTTATAGGTTTTATAAAAAACTGACGTTTTTAATTGTTCCATATAAAATAATTCAGCAAGCAATGTATCACTACTTCGTTTTAACTCAAAACGTCGCACAAATGACGTGACGTCACAACTGTCTCAAGTGATCATGATGTACGAAATACATTGCCGCTTGAAAAAATCCAAAAATTAATGATGCTGTTGTGGTTAAGAATAAAATAAAATGTTATTTCAGAATCATTTCATAACACTAAAACCCGTAGGTTTCGTTTAATTTTGTGGTTATATCAAAAATACACGCAGTATATATAATGCGAATATAGTCAATATAGCTTCCTTTATCATTAATGACACGCATTTAATGCTTAAACATCATCAAATCATGCATATCAAATGAATGGGTCCGAGGTTCCTATTTCTCCCGGGAAAGTGTCAAAAGGTGATATGGCTACAGAAAATATGTCAAAACCGACATGAACTTTCAAATACCTCCGTTGGGTTTTTTGCTACTACCTATTTCCTTTGCCAAAATTAACACTTTGGTTTTATCATAGCTACTCAATACACATCACAAAAGCACACATTTGAGTTTTATTACCTATTGGGTACCTACTCGTACTTATTATTAGTATGTCTTACAGCCGTATTAAGATCCTATCCGAAAAAATGCTACAAACATTATCTCAAAAGCTTTATTGATATTTCAAATTGGCAGCATCATTTAATAACACTTAAAATACAGTTAAAACGTCCGGGCGTTAAGAGAACGACTGTCATTTATTGTCGAGCCCTTTGAGAATCGATTACAAAGCTGTTTAACGTAGTTACGTTGACTTTAAAATTACTGTCAGACAGTGGAAGTTAATGTTATCATGTTCGTCATTAAATGAACGTTATTAAGTAAACGAGAGGCAATGACAGCGAATATCGATATCTACTGTATCAGTGGAACAATTTACGATAAAGTTTAATCTACGATATTTTTATTCAATTACAAATAAATACATTGAACAATACCGTAGATTTAAATCATTTACGGTATTTTTCTGCGTTTTAATTGTTCCGATCGTTTTAAATTGTACCTGGCCTTAAGACTAGGCCACACCAAATGCGCATGCAGTACCTGTGCTGTGTCGTTTCTTTTTGCATTACGTGGCACATTCGTTACGAGTATCTCGCTCAATGCAAGGGATTTTTATGCGAAGGAAGATGCAGGCGTGCTGAATTACGCTTGCTCTGTGCATCGGCCGTTATGACATAGTAAAAATATTTCGGCACAATTTTTTTAAATATGTTTTAGTAAAAAATATCTGCCAAAGTGCAATAAGCTGCTAAATTGAATGGCCACATTATGAATGGAATTCATTCGGAAAATGGCCATGCATTATTGCAACTGGGTGTACCTACATCAACAGTTTGGACACTAGATGGTATGTTAAATTTATAGTTCTCAAACATACTGCTGCAATGTGTATCGATTGGTCAACCTTTCGGTAGAATATGCCTGCCGTTAATGAGAAAAAAAGGTTAAATAATCTATCTAAAAATATTATTCTAAATAAATATAGCATCGTCTATCATATTATTATTGTTGCTTCTAACAGAAAACCAAGTTCGTATAAAAATTACACAAATAAACTTGAACGGTCCACTGCAAACACGGCTAGAAACGACAATATTTACAATGCTGGCACAATATTTACTCTTCTTTTTTTACAATGGGAAAAACAATCGACGAATACAGGAAAAACTGCGGACATGTCCTTCTTTAATGAAAACTTTGGCTCCCGCGAAAACAACAAAAATACTGAATTGCAATATTTCTTGTAATGGAGATCAAGCTCTCTTTTGAAATATTATTTGATCATTCATCGTTTGAATATTTTTTACAACATGCTATTTTATATAAACACTAACATAAATATACTATACCGGAAGACCAGCACAGTCAGCATCAGTAGTAGCGGATGAAACAACGCGTCAAAAGTATCTGTCACCTTGAAATAATTACCCAAATAAGGACTGATTCGAAACGAATTTGCTAAATTCAAAAATATATTTATAAAAAATTTAATTTATTTAAACTGGAACCTATTTAAGATCAATTCAATTTATTTATTTCAGAATTTTTACATTCCATAGCATGGTTAGTAACAAAATAATCAAGATATTTTTAAGCTACTGTTAGTACTTTTAAAATCAAAATTATTATAATGAATAACTACATTTATCTATGTAGTTACAAATAAAAACGTATAACCTACCATGATGCGCGATACGGAGCGAAAAGCATGGACTAAATGGCAATGGATTTTTTACATGATATTTATTTGTTTTGCGACTCCTTTCGTAAGTTAGCGTATACCCTCCATTAAACGTCCGACAGTGTCGTTTGTCACCTTCTCGCAGGCTGCATTCCAATTAGCGAGGAAATTCTTCTTGTCACATGCTCACTTACCGGTTTTACGCAACATTCCCTTGACCACAGCCCAGTACCACTCTACAGGGCGACACTGTGTGACGTTTGGTGGATTAAGGTCTTTAGGCACTATTTGGTTGGCATTACGTTCAAGGAATCCGGCCAGAATAATGTTTTCCATTCCGATCGTCGTTTGTGAATCTGGAAGAACCTCTCCTTCAGCGACCGTGTAATACTGATCACCCGGTAGTAAAAATATTTTAACGTAGGTTTCATAATCGAGTATCAAGTGAAAATTTTGTGTGCCCTAAAAGTCATAGAGTTTACGTGACCTTCTTTTTATTGTTGCTGTGCTGTAGTTTTCGGTACCTACCTTAGATTTCTTCCTATTCTTCATATCTGCACGTTGTTTTGCACGTCTAACCATAGAGATTAGCTAGTACAATTTTTTTTCGTGATGTCTCGTTCAGACATACCGCGATTCCTGCGAATGGTACGTATGATGTTCCTTTCGAGGTCAGCGTCGCGAGGACCTCCGTGTTCGTTAATCCTCACCCTCCGAGATGTTGATAAGATCTTCTTGAAGCGTTTTATAACTTCATCAACAGTTCTAAAATCCCACATTTGAATTCCTCTGCGATGAAATGATTGCGACGTTCAGTACCCCTAGTGTAACTAAATTCGATTTCCAAACGTGACGTACGCGTTTGCGTTTAGTCTCATTTTGTATTGGATTTCGAAAGAGCGCGCCAAGCGGGACGTTTTGGAACCTCAAAATCCTATACAAAATGAGACTTAACGCAAACGCGTTCGTCACGTTATGATGTCGATCAAAGTTACACTAGGGGTACTGTATTTGACAGCTATTTGACAACAATTTTCTCGCGGCGTTGGGTTTGATTCGTATTTTCTTTGCTCTAAGCACTTAATGAGAAAATATTTTTGACATAAAATTATGATTATACTGATAATATCTATGGTAACAGTCAAACAAAAAAGGTTAAAAAAAACGAGAAAAAAAGTTTTTGGCAAATTCATTTCGAATCAGTCCTAGAGACATATATCTCTACAGCGATCTCTATGGCGATCAAAAGTATCTGTCTGTAATAGTCTAATTTTTCTACACATATAGACCTATCCCGTATTGTTAAGTTAGAGAATGATTTTTGACGTGTAGTCTGATCCGCTATTTTTGACGCTGACTGTACTACGAATATGGTCTACTAGTTCAATAGGTAATAAAGTATCAAAACCAATGTGTAATGTTTTTGGTTTCATGTGAGCTTTTTCTATAGTTTATTAACACATTTTGCCTCATAACTGCATCATTCACACGTAAACAAAGATGCGAGTTAGATTTGGAGTATTTGGACTAGGATTTACGCTACCTACTCAGATTTCAGTTTTTCAAACAAACATGATTATTTATGGACAATTTTTTTAGTTTTTAAATAATCGAATCTGAATACATATTATGGTCTCTGTGTATTTATACGAGAAGTGGTGACGAATTAATGTCCGTCTGCAGCATAGGTGAAAGTTTTTATCTGGGTATGTATATTTATTTCAATGTTAATAATAAAACCAAATAAGTACTGGATTCAATTAATCATTGATTTATGCATTTCATTGAACAGTTATTTAGTACATGTTGTACATACCTTAATTTAAATTTTTAATATTCGTCCCACGGGTGTGTGGCGAAATTTATGTGTGTAGGCAAATATCCCGTACGGAGAAGGGTCGCTTGTGCGGACAATGTGTTTATTTTGTTGTGGCTAGTGATGAGCCGCAGAATTATTGCCATTCCCGGGACCACACTTATTTACATTGTAGTAAAATTGTATATACTATAACAATATACATACATAATGTATATATATATAAAGAGGTATGTATAACAAGGTTAAATTTAAAACAGGCCCTTGAGGCATTGTACAAAGGATGCTGGCGGCATTTCCTCATTGTATCCCAATTATGATACGTAGTGCGAGGAAGCCGCCAGCTCTTCGGTCACCAGTTACGTCAAACAAACGCTTCGCGATTTCTGTAAAAATGTACATAGTTACATATTAACACACACACATGCTAGCGCCAATGTCGATGAATTAATTAACAGCTCAGAATTCATAAAAATGTTGGGTAGGCTATTAAAAATGCACTAAGTCTGCTTTTACAAATTAAGATATTTGTAACACATCACGATCTTCAACCCTTCGGCTCGAGTGGTAAACTTCACGTAACGTAAAATAAATTATAAAATACCTAAATTAGCCAATATATACGGTCAAATATGACCATTCTTAATTCACCAGCATTTTTGTACCCAAGTCGGGAATATTCCCGGTACCACACAACGTAAGTACCTACCTACATCACTAGTTGGGCGGTATGTCTGCTTGTCAATCGAATTAACAGAGGTTCACTTACCACAGAATGAAGGTCAAAATCACAGGAATTTATAACATCGTAACGTATTTTAATAAGATTAAATTTCCGGTGGTTTCGCTTCTGTAGAATATTTGATCCTCTGGGTCACTGAGTTATGAACCAAAATAGCTTTCTCTGGTCTTCCCTAATTCCTCACTGAAAAGACCGTTCCTTTGTTTTCGCATAGGAAGGAAGTAACTCAATTACCTACCTTATTATCATGAAGCTCTGTTCCCATGGCTACGTAAACAATATCATTATATTTTTGACGACCGGTCTGGCCTAGTGGGTAGTGACCCTGCCTATGAAGCCGATGGTCCCGGGTTCAAATCCTGGTAAGGGCATTTATTCGTGTGATCAGCATGGATATTTGTTCCTGAGTCATGGGTGTTTTCTATGTATTTAAGTATTTATTAATATTTATATATTATATATATCGTTGTCTAAGTACCCTCAACACAAGCCTTATTGAGCTTACTGTGGGACTTAGTCAATTTGTGTAATAACACTAATAATGTCCTATAATATTTATTTATTTATTTATTTACTCGTGCTCGGGACCGCGGATATCACGTTTTTCACGGTCGAGTGCGAGTTCGTTTTACTCGCGCACCGAGGGTTCCGTACAAACTTTGAATTATCTCGTGTAACTATAAAGGCGAAAGACTTTTGAACTGAAGTACGTATAGGTACTTCAGTTATGTATAATTGTGTATAGCGCCATCTATCAGCAAAATGTCTAACTAATTATGTTGGTTTTTCGAGGATAATTCTCTATCATGTGAACCGATTTCAAAATAAATCTTTTATTTGAAAAAAGGTGTATTTTAATGTAATCTCATAGAAATTTCAGGTGTAATAAATACATGAAAGTTGGTTAAATTGCAAACTGAATTCGGAATCATATTTTGTTAATTAAAAAAAAAGTTATCAAGATAGGTCTGATTATATTTTTCCTGTAAAATTTATAGTAATGTTAATATTATTTAAAAAATTCATATTTTTTTTTGGTAATCTTCGGAGGTAAGGGGGGGGGCGGTATTTTTTTCACATTTTCCTTCATAATCATTTTTTTTCTCTATGAAAAAAACAGAAAAAAAAAATTCGGATTGTACAATTTAAGCTCTTTCAAAGGATACCCCACTTGACCTAGTCACTAGACTTTGAAATTTTGCGCCCTCTTCATATTAGGCATTTTTCATAGTTAATAAACTAACTAACTATTGTGGCGCAGTGATCCAAAGAGGGTCTCGGCCTCCAAAACGAGAAAAGGCCACCTGTCCCGATCCTGTGTCACTTCCTGCCAGTTATCGGCTTTGAGTTGGCACAGATCCGCCTGTACACTGTGCCTCCAGCGGTGTCTGGAACCACTGGACGGCGACCAGTCGGTCGTCCCAAATAAGCTCTCTTAACACCCCGATCTTCACCCATCCTCAGTAAATGGCCGAACCAGCGAAGTCTATGGTATTTTCTTTCGCCGATGATATTGAGTTCGGCCACTAACTCCTCGATTTCGGCATTCTTACGGATTCATTCCTCCAGGTGCCGTCATCTCTCTTGATAGGTCACAGGATCTTCCGTAACACCTTTCCTTCCAGTATCAGGAGCTGACTCTCTTTCTTCAGTGTTAGTGTCCAAGCCTCGCAGCCATACATAAGGATTGGTCTTATTGTAGTTTTATATACCCGTAACTTAGTATTTCTGCTGAGAAGCTTGGACGCCAACACCTTACGGAGAGCTGCGCTGCATCGCAGGGCGTTTTGGATGCGTATGTTGATCTCCTCCTCTCTGGTGTTTGTGTCGGTAATCGTGCATCCGAGATACCGAAATTTTTCACCTCCACGATAAACGGTGATGAAGACTAAAAAAATAAAATAATACTTTCAATGTGTCTGGGTTAGCGTTATTCATAACTATTTCTCGAGATATTTAGCGATGTGAAAGGTGGACGGACGGACAGAGTCGCACCATAAGGGTTCCTTTTGTACCTTTTTGGTACGGAACCCTAAAAAGGAAAAGTAATCACTGGGTTCCCTTAAAAATAAAATAGCGTACAAAGTTTTAAATTGCGTTTTAACATAGGTTCATGACTGTTTTTCTATCGAGCGAAAGTCAAAAAATCAGGATTTAAATCGCTGAAGTTCCGAGAAAAAGACAAGATAACACAAAAATCTTGATAACATTTTATAATGCTTTGTCATAGTAAACTTCAAATATGACACTAAATGGAATAAAAGGGTTGCTACGAAAGTTGTTAGCTGCTCCGGCTCTACTCATGCGATTACAATATTATTTATACCATTGTGAGGGATATTTCAATGCTAATTATGGCCATGAATTTTTTTTTACCTAATGCGGATATTATTTATAGTGTATATTTTTACTGAAAGCTGTTTTGTATGGAGTTAGAAATTACAAAGAAAAAAAGGGCAATTACGTCACAATTAAATGAATTTCGTATTAAAATATTTGAACATCGAACTTAAATTTATTACCTGTGACTAATTGTTTGGTTCCTTCTGCTATTTCCAATGTATAATTGATAAATAATTTTATATGTTAAGGCAAAAATTTTTAAATATCTGAACTTACTACTTTTGATGAAATGACTAATTATTCACACCTATTAAGTCATGATTATGTGTACTCAATCAAAATCATTTATACGCAATCGTAATGAACTAAGTGCGTGTCAGACCATGCATATAAAAGGGTTCCGTAGCTGTAGATCAGTATACATTAACTAGTATCCTAGTGGTCCTGGGTTTGAATTCTGGTAGGAGAATTTGTATGTAATATGATGAGTACGATAAATTTTTTTCATGTTTAAGAACCCATATAACTAATTACGGATATTGTCGCCTAGGACCTATAGTCTAAATTTTGCTATATAGGACTAGCTCCACAACTAGATAAGATACACTACTAGCTCTGTGAACTTTTTTTTTTTAATAAAATATATTTATTTCGTTGAATCATCATCACAGCAAACGCACAATAGTCTTAAGTGTCATAGCCCTGCCGGTTAAAACCTTTAGGCCAATTTTCATCATTTTGAAAATTTTCCAAAAAACGAAACGACAGAAAAATTACATCTGACTACCAAACCTGCTCACAAAAAGAGAATCGGTTAAAAAATGCGACCTGCAGAGGAAAAAATCCGGATATAAGAAAGCGTTTTTGCCCAAGCAGAAACGGAGACCTTTGCTAACCCTCGGTCAAATTCTCGCTATTTTTTCAGTACTAGCAATACGAAAAAGAAATTGAAAATTTGCCCTGCTTCAGCCAACCTTTGCAGACGACATAGTGCTGGTCATCGCCGGGGAGAAGATGACAGAATTAATTACACGCTCAGAAGAAGCTCTTAACTGGGTATATAAGTGGGGTAAAGAAAACAAACTAAACTTCTCACCGGCGAAGACGAACGCTATGGTCTTTACGAGAAAACATATAGATAAAAAACCTGCAATAAAAATGAACAATATTATTATACCTATTGTCAAGGACTTCAGATTGCTCGGCATACAATTGGATGATGGGCTTACATTTGAAAACCATGTTACTCTACTATGCCAAAAACTAATAACTTTCTATCAAAGACTGGAGAGAGCAGCAAGAGTAACTTGGGGACTAAACCCAAACATACAAAAAACCATATATCGCGCAGTAGTAGAGCCGATAACACTTTATGCAGCCAGCGTGTGGGCACCGGCAGCACACAAGATTGAAATAATAAAAAAGCTTAGAGGAGTTCAACGAGGATTTGCACGTCGCATTTGCCGAGCATACCGTACTATCGCACTTCCACCTGCCCTGGCGATAGCTGGTCTGCTTCCTCTAGACTTACGTGTGATAGAAGCTGCACGTCTATACGAAGTGAAACATGGAAGACCTCTACCTAATCTTCCGGACAGGGAATACGAGGCCCGTGTACCACACTTAAATACTCCACACCCGGCAAAACTTATTCCGTTTACATTCGAAAAGGTTGAAGACCTGTCGGAGGAAACGGTAGCAAACCATCAAATACACGGGCTTCGTATTTTTACGGACGGAAGTAAGATAGAAGGTAAAGTCGGGGCAGCAATAACGGCTTGGAGAGATGACCAAGAAGTCAAGCAATCCACGTTTCGGCTAGAGGATTATTGCAGCGTTTATCAAGCCGAACTCCTAGCGATCTCAAAGGCGGGTGAGTTAGCAGAAAAGCTAGCGGATAATAATATAAATATTTTAAGTGACAGCATGTCGTCACTACAAGCCATCTCAAATATAACCTGCCTTCACCCACTCGTCTTTGAGATCCGTAAAATCATCAATAGGCTGCTACAAAAGGGAAAAACTGTTCGTCTCTTTTGGCTAAGATCGCATTGCGGAATTGAAGGCAATGAAAGAGCCGACGAACTGGCCAAGTATGCAGCACTACGGAAAAAGACCAGAGCAGTATATGACCTGTTCCCAGGCTCATATGCTAAAAGGAGAATCAGGGAGGAAACTCTGCATACATGGTGCAAGATGTACATTAAACTAACAGAAAATAAGCAAATCGCGGACTTCCTCCCTGATGCCCTAACAGCATACAGATACGCAACAGGTCATACACCTGACAATCTTCTCACGCAAGTGATTACAGGGCATGGCGGAACAGCATACTATCTGCACCGCTTTAAATTAAAGGACGATCCGTCATGTCCCTGTGATCCTGAAAAGATAGAAAATATAGAACATATACTAACAGAATGCCCACGGTTTGACCAATATAGATTTGACACAGAATTTAAAATAAAAGAAAAAATTGAAAAAAAGAACTTCCACATACTACTAGTTGGCAAATCAACAAACGAAACCTTTACAAAATACTGCAGAACAATAATGAGAAAAGTATGCGCACAAAATGGAAGTACTGCTCCGTGGGCAAAAACAAAATAGTAATATAAAAATGTAATTCATCTAATAAACCAAAAATTAATTCATATAAGCAAATAAATTCATAAAAGAGATAAAAAATTGTAAACCAAAATAAAAGTAAATAATAAAGCATAAAAATAAATAATTAAAATAACAATATTAAATAAAGTAAACCAAAATACTGCAGATAAAGTCTCGGATAAATGTCCGGGGATTAAAGAAGCAGATAGCAACAAGCTATTTGCAACACTCCAAAAAAAAAAAAAAACATTGAGACCTAACTACTAAAGGATACCCATACGGACAAATAGAATCAGATGCTCATAACAAAGGTAGGATTTGATTTATATGTTTGTATCATACTAATATTATATAATTATCATGTAGGCTAGTAGCGGCATCTAACGTATGGATATCAATCTTTAATTAAGCAGGTATGTGGAGTACCTAATTATTATAATAATAACTTATTAGAGAGCCTGGAGAAAACGAATTATCAAAAGCAAGATGTCAAGCACAGTGAGCTGCAAATTTAACTGACCCCCTGCAAACAAGTTTCTATGCAGGTGGCGTCAGTTACCTCTGCAGTTTACCGTACATGGCTAGAAAATTGTAATCTCAAGGGTAAGTCATCATCTAGTCTTGAAGCGAGACCTAGACTAGCAAGAACTTGGATGTACAATAATTTTCTCAAACTTGTAATGAAATGTTGACATGACTTACTTCAAATTAGGTCCGGAAATACTACATATCAGGTGCGATCAGTGAAGATGATATGTAAGGAATTTCATACAGCCTTACACACCTAGGCCTGTAAGGCAACCTTCTTTTGTTTTTAAACGTCAAATTATGGCACGTCTTGGCATTCAACCGTAAAAAACCTATAAGCAAAACTCTGCCAGTAGCATACTTTTTTTAATTTTTTTGTCTTTTTTGTGTTTTTTTTTTTCTTTTTTGTGTTAGTTAAATATTATTTCGGGGATTCAAAGGGGAACAAAAATTTCATTATTTTTGCGCTACGACGCACGGTTTAGAAGATACAGCCCCGAAAAGTTTTATTTTTTCAGTCATCCAGAAATCTTTATAGGGTTTTATCTCCTAAACCGTGCGTCGTAGCGTAAAAATAATCAAATTGTCGTTCCCTTTTCGGGGACGGGAAATAATCGGGGGTAAAATAATGATATCTTGGCAGCATTTCCAAAATATTTGCCGGTACCTTGTTATAATTATTATAATTTTCGTAACAACATGCAGGAAAATCAAAATTGTCTACCTTTTACGTGCAGATTTTGAACAGTCCCTTATGAATACATATAAAAAATAGTTAAGGTGTAATCACACTGTGTCGCTTCCCGTATGCAAATAATGACGGTTGGCAGACAAACTTTTACTTTGCACTCGGCGATCCACCCGGTGAACTACCTAGAAGACAATTCAAACTTACATTTTGCATCTTTTTCGCACCAATATATGTACGAACATGTACAATCGAAATGCACGCGTGAATAATATAAAAATTACATCTTTTTTACATAAAAATGTAAGTTCAAATTGTGGCCTTTTAGTGTGATTGTGCCATTATGCCTCACATTCACGAATTGTTAATACCTCCAAATGCCACACCAGTGGGCCATGTGGCGCAAGCATATAGGTAGGAATCAAGGTAAGTTACTTTATTATTTTTTTACATCATAATCCTTTATTTAAGTACAGGTAACTTAATAATTTCCTTTTATAAACATAATATTAGCATATAAAAATGGAAAAGTAAATTTGAGGGCAACCTGTATGCTTAAAAACTATGGTTGATTTTAAAATCGCCTTAAGAGGGGTGTTAATACCTTCATTTACGTTAAGAACTTTTTAAGTTGAGAATAAAATTACAAGTCGGTGTACGAGGGTTGCTACGAAAGTTGTTAGCAGCTCTGGCTCTACTCATGCGATTACAAAATTATTTATACCATTGTTAGGGATATTGCAGTACTTATAGAGATGACGTCAATCTATTTTTAGAAAACACATAGTCTTTATTTTATTTTATTTTGACGTGCCGAAGCCTAACCATCAGCCAGGCCAGGATGATCATTAGGACTCCATTATGTGGTATCATTTTATAAACGTTATTAGTTTAAAAACATATTTAATTTTTTTAAGTGCTGCTAATTGCGAATCTGGACTTTTTTTGATTCCGTATTTCCGATTCCGTCTGGTTTTTAGGATTCCGTACCCAAAATGGCAAAAACAGAACCCTTATAGTTTCGTCATGTCCCTCCGTCCGTCTGTCTGTATGTCACAGCCATTTTACTCGGAAACTATAAGACTTATTTTAATTAAATTTTGAAACGTAGGTGTATTTTGTGAGCCGTTACTTAATTAAGAAGTTAACATTTATGAAAATATATATTTAATGAGGCACTCCATACATGTAATTAAAAGTATAAAATTAAACATGTTGCACATTTGATAGGTCTTTAAAAATAACATTAAGGTTGCTAACAGCATTTTTTGTATCACCGAGAGTGCAAAAAAATTGAAAAAAAAAACAGAAAATAAAGCTTAATTAATGCTTTCCACGAAAATTAATTTGAAATTTGTATAGTGCTTTTCTCAAACTTGCAATGAAATAATAATAAAAAAAGATGATGATGATGATTGTTTCATGTCTTAATGTGATAGGTTATTCCGTGCGTGGGGTATTGAAGGGGAACAAAAATGTAATTATTTTGGCGCTATCACGCACGCCATTACGCTTTTTTTCTTTTTCTTTCTTTTTTTTTGCGTTTTTTGTTGATACCGAAAAGGGAACGACAATTTGATTATTTTTACGCTACGACGCACGGTTAAAAATAATGAAATTTTTGCGCTACGACGCACGGTTTAGAAGATACAGCCCCGAAAAGTTTTATTTTTTCAGTCATCCAGAAATCTTTATAGGGTTTTATCTCCTAAACCGTGCGTCGTAGCGTAAAAATAATCAAATTGTCGTTCCCTTTTCGGTATCAACAAAAAACGCAAAAAAAAAAGAAAGAAAAAGAAAAAAAGCGTAATGGCGTGCGTGATAGCGCCAAAATAATTACATTTTTGTTCCCCTTCAATACCCCACGCACGGAATAACCTATCACATTAAGACATGAAACAATCATCATCATCATCTTTTTTTATTATTATTTCATTGCAAGTTTGAGAAAAGCACTATACAAATTTCAAATTAATTTTCGTGGAAAGCATTAATTAAGCTTTATTTTCTGTTTTTTTTTTCAATTTTTTTGCACTCTCGGTGATACAAAAAATGCTGTTAGCAACCTTAATGTTATTTTTAAAGACCTATCAAATGTGCAACATGTTTAATTTTATACTTTTAATTACATGTATGGAGTGCCTCATTAAATATATATTTTCATAAATGTTAACTTCTTAATTAAGTAACGGCTCACAAAATACACCTACGTTTCAAAATTTAATTAAAATAAGTCTTATAGTTTCCGAGTAAAATGGCTGTGACATACAGACAGACGGACGGAGGGACATGACGAAACTATAAGGGTTCTGTTTTTGCCATTTTGGGTACGGAATCCTAAAAACCAGACGGAATCGGAAATACGGAATCAAAAAAAGTCCAGATTCGCAATTAGCAGCACTTAAAAAAATTAAATATGTTTTTAAACTAATAACGTTTATAAAATGATACCACATAATGGAGTCCTAATGATCATCCTGGCCTGGCTGATGGTTAGGCTTCGGCACGTCAAAATAAAATAAAATAAAGACTATGTGTTTTCTAAAAATAGATTGACGTCATCTCTATAAGTACTGCAATATCCCTAACAATGGTATAAATAATTTTGTAATCGCATGAGTAGAGCCAGAGCTGCTAACAACTTTCGTAGCAACCCTCGTACACCGACTTGTAATTTTATTCTCAACTTAAAAAGTTCTTAACGTAAATGAAGGTATTAACACCCCTCTTAAGGCGATTTTAAAATCAACCATAGTTTTTAAGCATACAGGTTGCCCTCAAATTTACTTTTCCATTTTTATATGCTAATATTATGTTTATAAAAGGAAATTATTAAGTTACCTGTACTTAAATAAAGGATTATGATGTAAAAAAATAATAAAGTAACTTACCTTGATTCCTACCTATATGCTTGCGCCACATGGCCCACTGGTGTGGCATTTGGAGGTATTAACAATTCGTGAATGTGAGGCATAATGGCACAATCACACTAAAAGGCCACAATTTGAACTTACATTTTTATGTAAAAAAGATGTAATTTTTATATTATTCACGCGTGCATTTCGATTGTACATGTTCGTACATATATTGGTGCGAAAAAGATGCAAAATGTAAGTTTGAATTGTCTTCTAGGTAGTTCACCGGGTGGATCGCCGAGTGCAAAGTAAAAGTTTGTCTGCCAACCGTCATTATTTGCATACGGGAAGCGACACAGTGTGATTACACCTTAACTATTTTTTATATGTATTCATAAGGGACTGTTCAAAATCTGCACGTAAAAGGTAGACAATTTTGATTTTCCTGCATGTTGTTACGAAAATTATAATAATTATAACAAGGTACCGGCAAATATTTTGGAAATGCTGCCAAGATATCATTATTTTACCCCCGATTATATAGAAAAGAATTTGCAATAATAGGGGATTATATTTCCATCTCCATAGCCACTTTCATGGGCCCACTCTACTTTGGTCTTTAAACCTTTTAAATGAAAAAAAAACACTTAACCGGCGGTTTGCCGTAAATCTCCAAGTTACGTGCAGGGTAAAGTATCTTTCGTTTCAATGTAACTCAAAAGTTAGTACTCGTATTACGGAGTTGTACAATTTACGGCGAAGCACCAAGATTGTTCTCGGTTGCACAACAGATTAGTTGGCACAACTTGTATCTAACTCGGCCCAAACGGATTCCTGCTCTGAGCTTCTGATAATAAAGCTGAATTAAGACTAATGTGAACTCTAATTTAGTATACGGAACACAAATATAGATAAACGAAATTTGTGGCTTTGTTTTTAATTATATTAAGGTAAAGTATAGTAAGAAACAACGGCTAAAAATGATTCTTCTCTATCTTATACTTAAGGGAAACCCAGACCAATGGTTTTATGTGGTTCAAGCAGTAACTCTATTTATTTATTGAACTTGGTTTTTATGTAAATATTTTTAATGATAAACTCAGTTTGTTGGCCCATAACATAATTCCTCAGATACCTACAAGATGTTGTAACTACCTCACTAGTCGAATAGCCATGTGCTTACATTGTTTTAAGGTCCTTTATGAACACATTACAGGCTCCAACTCAGATAACATCTTGATTGATTAGTCATCGAGTTCTTTTAGTCTCCACATTTCTTACTAAGTTTTACCTAAGTACCTAGGCAATTTTATAACTTCGAACCTTTTATTTAAACTTACTTTTTTCGAGCTTTTTACATAGAGTTCATAGACACAAAAATAAATAAATAAATGCATAGAAAAGGTGGTATTTGTTCGTTACAAACTAAAATGAACATTGATTTTATTTGGGATTTATTTTACATAATAAATCCTTAGCTGACCTAAGCCACCGAAACTGAGTTGGTAACTTATAAAAGTGCTGAACCCTACCAAGTCTAGCAAACTTCTCCCGTCTAAGAACTTCTAGACATGGCGACAGTTTTGCGACAAATCGGTAAAAGTTTCATGTAGTCATCATAGCTTATATCAAATTTAATATCGATTAAGTAAATTATATTGATGGAGATTTTGTTGAAAGTTGCTACTACTATTCAAAGCTGATTAAAACAAGAGAATCGCGTGGCAATATATGGGTAAAACAATAATTTATGATAATTATATAATAGCATAGGTAGCTTATGTCACGTTAGACCTAACAACACCTCACAGGCCACGTTAAAAATGTAATAAATAACCGGCCAAGAGCATGTCGGGCCACGCTCAGTGTAGGGTTCCGTAGTTACTCTTCCGTCACAATAAGCTAAACTGGAGCTTAAAGTATAGTAAATTGTTAACCAAGGGATGACACGGTACCTTTCACCCGAGTTAAACAAATAGGCAAATTTGCATAATCAGTACCTAATTAAAGTAAGTCTTTTCACTATGAAGGGAAAACTTTTTGCGATAACTCAAAAACAGCTAAACTGATCATGTCCGATATAGTTTTCATTTAATGTCTTTCTTAAGCTCTACTTCTACGATTTATTTCATATTTTTTAGACCTATGGTTCAAAAGTTAGAGGGGGGGGGGACACATTTTTTTTTCTTTCGGAGCGATTATCTCCGAATATATTCACTTTATCAAAAAATGTTTCTTGAAAACCCTTATTAGTTTTGAAAGACCTTTCCAACGATACCCCACACTCTAGGGTTTAAGCGAAAAAAAAAATTCACCCCCACTTTACGTGTAGGGGAGGTACCCTAGATTTTATTGTACGATTATGTCGGCTTTATTGATTTATATATCCATGCCAAATTTCAGCTTTCTAGCACTAACGACCACGGAGCAAAGCCTCGGACAGACAGACAGACAGACAGACGGACATGGCGAAACTATAAGGGTTCCGTTTTATGCCATTTGGCTACGGAACCCTAAAAATGACGATCAATATGCCTCAGCCATTAGCTGTATTCAAAAATCTTATTCTTTTTTCATCCATCAGATAAATACGGAGTGTACCTATTGTGACAAAGTACTATCCTACATTTTTAAAATGATTATCAAAAAATAAGTAATCGTACTAATATTAGACTTAATAAAAACATTTATAAAGACTAGCATAAGTACAGTCACGTCTGAAATTATCGATACGAAAAAAGTGCCGCCGACTTTATTGCTTTATTGCTTTATATGCTTTATATACTTATGTATATTAAGGTAGTGTATACATATTTTAGGCACATTTTTCGTACCGATATTTTCAGACGTGACTGTACAACGAAAAAATGCCGCCAGCATCCTTGGTACAATGCCTCAAGGGCCTATTTTAGGTTTAAGCTAGTTATTAATTTGCTTTAGTAACTATACAGTTACTGTATTACCTCTGTATATATACTCGTATCTATGAATGAAATACATATTTACCTAAATAAATATTTGATATTTAAAAAACCTACTTAAACCTATACATAGATCCCAAGTCATACTGAAACACCAAGTAGGTACCTACATTAAAAACCTAAGAAAAAATTATCAGCGTTTATTTACCTATTTTTAGATTAATCGAGAAATAATATTATATTTCAGGCTGCTCATTTCAACATTTATCATTCAACTACCTATTAAGTTAATACCTTAATCTCTTGATCCTTATTCAGATTTTGAAAATATGATACAACATGATATCGATTTACGGACATATCGCTGGAATTAATATATCCGTGCTCAGAGGCCGCTTTAACCTCCTGAGTCCCCGCGTCCGTTATAACGGCCAAAATCATGACACGTGTAAAGACCGGGCGCTAAAAAATAAAGTTATCCATAAAGTCCCAGAGTCCGCTATAACGGCCAAAATAATGACATTTGTAAAGACCGAGCGCTAAAAAATAAAGTTATCCATAAACGCCGAGTGTCCGTTATAAAGGTCTAAATGTTTCGCGCTTAAAATCAGGTGATAGTGACGTGATCTTGAGAACCAATGGCCGTCGTTCAATCCGAAATGTACCTATCACTCTTTAGCAAATGCTATTGCCTAGTAATCAAGAATATTCCCTTCAGTACGACGTCACAAGTCCAGGAAGATGTCACGTCGAGCAGGTGGAGGTGAGTCCAATCCAATTTTTTTCGCTTAATCCTTTTTGTTTTTGTTTGCCTTTTTATGTATTTAATGAGTATTTTATATATTTATTATAATTTAATTACTAGTTTTATTGTAAATATGATGTTTGAAGTACAATTACGTGTTAAATTAATTTGACCTTTGTAACGCCCTCTCGGACTTAGTTTATACTATAGGTCGCCATGTTTCTGTCGTCTTAACGGACTCTCGGTCAATATGCTATACTTACATTATTGTTGAGTAGTGATTTTATGCATACAAGAAATTGTTTGACCCGTATGTTTTTATGTATGTATGTTTGTTTGTTTGTTACTTTTGTTTGGCTTTTGGCTCGCGTTTGGCTAAATCGATTTTAAAGCGGTTTTCAGAGAGGTATGCGTTACATTTAGGAGAAGGGTTCAGTACTAGAACCAACTAAAAAAAGGGGCTCTCAGTTTGACCCCTATGTTTTTATGTATGTTTGTTCCTGATTTTCTTGCGTTTGGCTGAATCGATTTTCAAAGACGTATTTGATACACTTAGAAGAAGGTTTTAGTACTTAAACCGACTTCTAAAAAGGAGGTACTCTGTTTGATCCGTGTGTATCAAAGTGGCTACTTGAAGTTGGTTTTTTTTCCTTAAAAATAATGTGTATTTTAGCTCTACGGCAAGAAGACATAAGTCTGATCCTCAACAACTCTGACTTTGAAGACGAATCGGCAGATGAAGATCCCGACTAGATGGAGCCCAATATAATTCTTATCGGAGGGCTCGAGTCTTCAAGTTCATCAGAGGAAGAAGATATATTTAAGATATATTTTTTAATTATATAGTTACGCGCACAAAGACATTATTTTGTATTGAGAAATTAATAAGTTATATAATGTTACAAAAGGTTTATTACAATTGTTGTTAAAATACGTAAGTAAGTTACTTTATAAGGAAACTATTGTGATGTGAGAAGTAGACTGATTTAACTACAACAGTTTTGTATTGAATTGGATTTTAAAAGAAAGGTTTTTATGTTTTTTTTTAACAGAATGGTTCTGTGTTTTTTGTTATTTTTCATAATTATAGCATTTTGACAATTCCTAATATTTTATTTTATTTTTCAAAGATACACCTGATTTCATACAAAATGACACATATTCGCTACATTTATCATATAATCTTAGTGGCATAAAAGCCGAGAGGCCTTTATAATGCCAAAATAATTTGTATAAAAAAATATGCTTAAAGTATTCCTCTTACAGTCTATAATCAACTTTGTTCCAACGAAAATCTGACAAAATCATTTTAAACCTTAAAATAAGCAATAAAAGGTTCAGGACTCAACACTGATGGTGTTATAAAGGACTCCCGGCTTTTATGCGAGCGGACTTGTTTTTTATCCAGGACTTGACGCTGATGGTGTTAAAAAGGACTCTCGGCTTTTATGCAAGCGTACTCATTTTATATCCAGGACTCAGGAGGTTAAATTTAATATGATCATATCAAATTTAAAAAATAATAATAAATATGCCTTTTCCCTACCGGCAAAAGTACTTTTAATCTGGATTTTTTAATCCTCTTAGATCTCTCGTTTGCTTTGCAGCTCAAAGATAAATATTCCTTTTCAAGTTCCGGTTTCGTACAAAATGTTCGCGTTACAAATGAAAACTAACGATGGCTCGGAGAGATTTAAAGGATTTTGAATGGACGAAAACGTCGAATACCTACGGAGAAGAGAATTTCCATGCATGTTTCGGAGAGGAATTTTGACTTTAATTACATCTCACATCAATACATCGACATGACATATTTTATAAAGAAATGCAATTTCACTGGCAAATTACAGTTGGTAACCATATCACACTAAGATAAGGCTGCCTTTCCACCAGAGATGTGCGAGAGATGTTTTGTTATGAACTAATAGAAACATCTCATTTACTTCTCTTCGCTCAGCGCAGCTTTAGTGGAAACAGCTCAGTGGAGCGAGGTTTTTATACATACGAAATAAGGGAAGGATGGATGTATGCCAGGAATGTGTTGCGAGACGTAAGCAGCGGCCAGTGGTGCGCACGCTCCTTTCCTGCTTCACTGTACACCCTGCTCTCTTATTTGAAAAGAGCCCGCTACACACCCACGATATGCAACCTTGCACCGCTCAACTACCTCGCACGTCTCTGGTAGAGATATTCACAACGTTCCACGCCCTCGCTACCCAACGTCGCACCGCTAGGCTACCTCGCACATCTCTGGTAGAAACATTCACAACGTTCCACGTCCTCGCTACGCTACCCGCACCGCTCAGCTACCTCGCATATCTCTGGTGGAAACATTCACAACGTTCCACATCCTCGCTACGCATCCTCGCACCGCTCAGCTATCTCGCACATCTCTAGTGGAAACATACACAACGTTCCACATCCTCGCTACGCATCATGGTGGAAACGCAGCCTTAGGTAAATATTTTTTTATTTTCTTTGAAAGATAGAAATAAACCTAGGATTTTTTTATGATATTGCGGAAACGTTACGTTTTGGAGTGCATTTTTATTTACAGTTATAATAAAAGTGGTTACTAAAACTGTAATCATCCGAAGAATAAGCTTTCTTCTTAATTTCATAACCATAAAAAGTAAAGGTGATCGCCTCTTACCACCGAGGTCTATATGATGTGGTGAGTTTCGTGATATCACTAAGGTACCCTTTCGCCACGAGAGTCGTGTAAAGTTACAGTTGTCATCATAACATGACAGACCCATGAATCAGATCAACCCTGTGTAGCTTGGTATCTATTATCTATTACGTACCTACATACAAACATTGAAGGGACTCGAGGGACTAATATTATTATATTTGCACAGGATCCTACGATAGTAAATAAAATAGAAAAGTAAATGAATCAAATCTGTTGTATATATCTGGAAAATATTGCCTAAACTAGTCCAGAATATTAGACGAGCTGATTGACGTTAGCTACCCGATAAATTACCCAAAATTTTGGGCAAAATACCTCTATCTAAACGACAACGCGGCATCAGTTATTCAATTGTAGTATTTGCAGTTGTTTGTTATCTACTTGGTGTTGTGTTTCTAAGAGAAATGTTGCATGCGCCGTGTCTACGCAATTCGTCAAAGAGGTCATTATGTCAAAAATGGGCATAATTATGATTGGCAATAATCATTACAATAGGACATTATTACACAAATTGACTAAGTCCCACAGTAAGCTCAATAAGGCTTGTGTTGAGGGTACTTAGACAACGATATATATAATATACAAATATTTATAAATACGGGTACTTAAATACATAGAAAACACCCATAACTCAGGAACAAATATCCATGCTCATCACACGAATGTCATCGCGACCGTCACGTTTTAATAAACATCGGATAGAATGACACATGTACGAGAATGACACATCCTATCATATCCCTGCAGATAGATCGACTCTTTAAGTCTTCATGTTCGCTAACCTTTTTTTATTGTAGGTAAATTACTAGTACCTATGTCTAGCTATAATAACATTTTGTACTTTATTTGATGCACAACAACACAAATACATATACAGTAAAAGAGAAAGTGGATTGTTTGTACAAGTCCTTCCAAACAAAATGTTGCGTCTTATGTGTGAACACAAACAAATCCGATTCTCATCCCATCTTTACCAAGTAAACTATTTAACGCATCCCCCAATATTGGCAGGGCATTGTGCAAAATTTCTTTTGACGGGGCTGAAAAACCCGTCGTAAAGTAGGGTAAGGCGGTTCTGCGATTGATATTTTTAGGGTTCCGTGTATATTTCCATCGTGACTAATAATTTTAGAATTTATTGTGTTATGAATATTTTTAATAAAAAAAGTAAGCGATTAGTTCGATCAAAAACAACATTACGCATTTTTAGAAGCCATTTTCATGTTGTTGCCTTTTGTACAAATATAGTTTCAATTTTTAATGGCGCGTTTTAGATCTATGCCCGTGATAGTTTTCTGTAAAGCGAAAGTGATTTTAATAAGGTTTCGAATCAATAGTCACTAGAGAAAAGCCTCAAGATTACTATTAATATTTTTTGGTAACCATAAGTATTACGATCTAAAAATCTTAATATTTTATCAAAAACTATGCTGTCTGAACCCACTGCCGCCTAACGCAATTTTAAGAGATGATTGTTATACTAATATTAACAGGTTATATACCTAAAATTTGCATGAGTAAAATAAAACGCACTTGGCAGATTTTTTGTCGCACCAACCCGATCCGTAGGGTCCTATAGACATGCAAGTTTATCTTGTACGTGTGCAAAATATAGAAAACGATTTGTCTACGTCGTAGCTCCAACTTTTTGCCGGGACGGCGAACGCTGGCACCTTATTTGAGTTGCTTGTTTTGAAAATGTTTATTTTAGGGGAAAACTTCGGGATTCAGGGCTGCAAGGCAATAATTAAAAATTGATCGAGTTTTATGACTAAACGAGGCACCATGTTAAACATGATTTATAAATTTGGCCATCGATTTTAAGGATATTGTAGGACCCTATCAGAAATTGTACATAATACAGAATTAGGTAGTTACCTAACAATAACAAGTTTGCTTTTATACGCAAAGTGGTATTTATTATTTTAAATTTCAAACCTATAACTAAATAGGCTGTATAGATCGTGTCATTCACGAAGACGCGTGCCTTGACTCGTTTTGTCATGTTATTCAAGGTTAGATTTGACAAATTGGCGCGTCATCGTGGAAGATACGAACTATATGTTGCTTGACTTAACGGAATTATTTAGATGCGGTGATTTTAGTGACTATAAAATAATCTACGTTCCCAGACACTAAAGCTATTTGGTCTCAACCTATTAAAATTGTTACAGAAATTTTAAGCGTATGTACAAAAAAAATAGTATTCAAAGGAATAGTATTCTAATATCCGAATACCATACTATTTTTCATAAACTACTCGTATGTAATACCCCTGCTTACTTCGCCAGAGTCGAGAGTTTTGTATTACGTTTTCAAATCACCCAAATAAAGATACCTATTTTTTCCTATTTTTTGCATTATTATAAAATTATGAATATAGGAGTAAGTATACATATATCTTACACATGTAATTTAAGGAAATAATCATCCTCAGGATTCCAAATTAAAAATATTTATCCTTGTGTTATGTAAATAAGAGAAATAATCTTATGAAAACCGTTTTCCTGTTACAAAATTTTAATACAGTCTGTCCGTATTGATATTGCATACCTACATTACCTACGAACGAGTAGGAAAACCTTTTTTATTTTTATTTTAAGAAGTATCGTTCCATAAAAAGGTTAGCCGATATTTTTGTTCTATTTTTAATAAGTCAGTCACATTACATAATATGCCATGGATGCCTTGGTTAAGAAAATTTATATAGCTAAGTGTAGGTATAGGTAAATATTTTTCATACAGATACCTAAGTATAACCTCTCGCATGGTCAAATGGTGGTCCATATGACAGTTCCATGAAGTGTCTTCCGGTTGGCATTAATTAATTAAAAAAATAAATGGCTTTAATTAGACTAAGATGATATACCTACTTGAAAAATAATTTATAGAAACATTTTACCGTATTTCAATTGGTCCTGGGTTCGAATCCCGGTAAGGGCATTTGTTTGCGTGATGAGCACAGATAAGTCTTGGGTATTTCATATGTATTTATGTATTTGTATATTATACAAATCGTCAGTCGTAGACTTAGTCAATCTGTGTAAGATTGTCCTATAATATTTATTTATTATTATTTATAAATTACATAAATTACACCTTTCTAAATAAATTCATTCAAAAAAAGGGACAAACATTTTAAGTGACAGCTACTCCATACAAAAATTAACTGTCATAGGGACCGTCATTCGACGCGAGTTGTAAAACAGTTCATTAAGTTAGTACATAATTTAACTTACTGAATTTAATGTTAATAAAATAAATGTTTCAAGTGCAAACCCGTCGACGCACGATTATTTTGCGAGCTGTTGAGGAGTAGCGACTCTATATACTCGAGTGCTCTAGTAGAATCTCTGTCACCCGAGATCGACACTCACCTGGGGGCCTAGCCAAGATGGCAATCGTACATCGAGAAACGAAAAGTAAAATATATCGGAATGACAGATGCTACGAAAAGTCACTGGACTATTTCCATACATTAAGTTTCGATTAGCGTTTTCCATCAAAGATGACGATTGTCATCTTGGCTAAGGTCCTTGAGTTGCGCTAGATTTGGAAGCATAAGTTTGAGAGCAATTCACCGTCTGTCCGCCAGAAATAGTGTTGGATATCGTTTTATTAGGCAGGCGTCCTATTTTTTATCCCAAAAATTTAGTCCATTGCCTTCATCAAATATCTTAGTACATTTTAGATTCCATCAACTCTCCTGCGTACGTCCCATGATGCGGGTAAGAGTTGCATCTGTCTATATATTCCTTAAGTGTCACTAAGAGACTTTACACACCAGCTACAAAAAATGTTGGTCTCTTTTTTCACCTCAGCAGTAAGAACAAAAATACAATATTAAAGAAAAAATCCTACTATATACATACGGTCCTGGACCTACTACAGCACATTCCTATTTTCTTTTTCGTTTCAGTTCCCATACTCATTCCCAAACCAAACCATACCCATTCCATTTGCTATTATGTACTTAATTAGACTCTTCGGAAGCGGAAAGCGGCAACTTCGTTTAGCGCAGCGGGAGCAAAGTTGACGCTTTCCGCCCAGAGGGCAGAAAAAGAGATTACCTATATCCTAATCCGGTAAATACCCGGCACAAACGTCTCCATATTTCAGATTTCTAGACCTGGTTGAAGATTATATTATCTGGTGCTTTATTTCATGCATGGTGTGAAATAATCTATTTTAAATACAGTCTAATCGAAAACCCTATTGCGGGTATCTTACCAGTCAACCATAGGGCCTCAAAAAGCACCAGATAATTATTAGAAAAATATGGATAGCAGTTATTTTTATGTTTAGAGAACCAATTGCTAAACGTGAATTATACGTCGTTAAAGAGTTGCGTTCTGTTCATCATCAGTAGTTCCACTTCATCAAATGTCACTTCTACTAATGTAAATGCTTGATTTGTTGATGAAAATAGTAAGATCACTATATATATGCCTTCAATATTTGAGGAGTCCCCTCGATTCCTCATGGACCCCATCGTCAGAACTTGAACTTGACAAAAAATTGTCTTGAAAATTTCATTTGCTTAACAAACACAGCGAAGAGAACAAATCTCTCTAACATGAACTATGCGTCGTTGAACAGTTCCATTGCGATCAGCATCAGCAGTTACACTTTATCAATGTCACTGTTTTAAATGCAAATGCTTGATTTTTTAAAGAAAATACAAAAATCACTATATGTATGCCTGTAACTTTGAGAAGTTTCCTCCATTCCTCATAGATTCTACCATGAGATCTCGAGCTTGACAAAAAATTGTCTTGAAAACCTAATTTGCCTAACAAACATAACGAAGACGACAAATCGCCAAGCGGGAACTATTCGTCGTTTAAGAGTTCCATTCTGATCATCATCAGCAGTTCCACTTCGTCAAACGTCACCGTTTTTAATGTAATTGCTTGATTTGTTATTAAAATACAAAAATCACTATATGTATGCATTTCTCATTTGAAGAGTTCCCTCGATTGTTCATGGATTCCATCATCAGAACTGAGTTTTGACAAAAACAAGACCTATCTGTATTATACAATATATAAATTCAATCAAAAGAATATTTTTTTTAATCGGTTCAGAAATGACGAAGTTACGAAATAAAGTAAAATAAAAACAACCGAATTGAGATCCTCCCCCTTTTGAAATCTTGAAGTCGGTTAAAAATGAGACTTGTCATGATAATATATGTATTAAAAATTAAAACCATATACAATAAATTAAGTAAGTAAATATTGTTTATTGCACCAACAATTATACATTTTACAGACATACAAAACTACAAAATAAATATATATATATATATATATTATAGGACATTATTACACAAATTGACTAAGTCCCACAGTAAGCTCAATAAGGCTTGTGTTGAGGGTACTTAGACAACGATATATATAATATATAAATACTTAAATACATAGAAAACACCCATGACTCAGGAACAAATATCCATGTTCATCACACAAATACATGCATTACCAGGATTTGAACCCGGGACCATCAGCTTCGTAGGCTGGGTCACTACTCACTACCCACTAGGCCAAACCGGTCGTCGCCATACTACTAAATAAATTAGTAATTTTAAAGGAAAATAGAACCAGGTAACAACAGGCGGTCTTATCGCTGAAAAGCGATCTCTTCCAGACAACCTTTAGGTAGCAGGAAATGTAGACTCATACAAAAGTCAACAGGTAGTGCAAGGAGCTAAATATGGAGACTATTAAACACAAACACACATACTACATACTACTTATATAGTTAAGTATTAAAACAATACCTAATACAATAAATAAAGAATAAATTTGAATATTTGAATAAAGAATATTTTGACTTTGACTTTGACTTTGACTTTGAATATACAATATAATATAATATGGATATTTATACTTATACGTATACAATATATAAAATGGCAACTTAAGGTAGAGATAGAAAGTATAGTTTCAGCTGATTTTTGAAAATGGAGAGAGAGTAACTAATCTTAATTCTACTGGCAAAGCATTCCACACAAACGAACAGCCCGGAAGATAAAAAAGATATTATAATTTTTTTTAAGTAGATGAGGGAGGAGCCCGAATATGAGTCTGAGAACATCTGATAGAAGAGAGATACTTGAAACGAAATTAAAAACATACATTTAATTTGAAACGTCATCAAGTTAATTAATTCTTGCTTTGAAGTCTTTTTAGTATAATTAGTAAAATTCTTGTTAATTTAGTAATATCTTCGAATTATTATCGAGACTTATTATCTTAAGCAGCAAAATAGGTACAAAAGACGTCTGTGTGACACAAGATGCTATACCAAAAAAAAACAATTACAGAATAAACAAATTATTTGACATTACTTGCGGTTGGAGACGACTGCAGAGCCTAACGATGCAGAAAATGTCTGAAAACCACGACTAGCGGCAAATTTCCGTTATACTCTTATTACAGTCATATTTTTAATGAATTTTGTAATTGCAATTTTACGATTTATGCATTAGCTAGTTTTTTTACGTTTTTTTTTTCTGAGATAATATCTTAATTACCTACCTAACTACCTGTTGGGTAGTTTTGTTAGGATAGGATTCAATTACTTGGAAGTACGTGCAGTCAGCTGCAGAGAAAAGGGTACCCCCTACCAGAGATGTGACTTATCTAAGATAAAAGTATCTTAAGATACAGATACAAGATACAAAATTACGTATCATCTTGTATTTGAAATACTTTTCGAAAATATCTTGTATTTAGATACTTTCTATTCGTATCTTAGCATCTTGTAAATACTTTTTTCTAAAATACTTTTTATAATTAATATTATTTATTATTTTCGTTTTATTTTCGAAACGCATGCAGTGTGTTCGTGTTGCAGCTTTACATTTGTACCTACTTTGAAACTTGTAACCATTTTTAATGTGAATTTTATTTATTTATTTTAATGTGATCCACGAAAATTAATCGAAGTTCGCACATTACCGTCTCGTTCACCTAAATATATATATAAGGGAGAGCGAAAGGCTTTCCATTAGAAAAGGGTCCTTATGCACATGGACCAGACTTGGAGGGGCAGGGACTCACCTTCGAATAGCTCATATCCCGCCGACTCCAATTTTGAGTTCGTATTTCACCACAAACACGAAAATTTGATTGTACACAATGCATAGCGTTAAAAGTGATGTCACTGATCTTCTTGGAGTATTTTTTCACATGTATTTTGAGTTTTGATTAGACGAGTGCGAGTTTTTGGGCGCGCGCGCGTTGGGATTTTATTTTGCACTGGCGGTTTAAGGTTTAAGGTGAGGGTGGGGGAATAGGAAAAGGATGTTGCCATATATAAAATATATAAGAGGTGCGTTCTAGTTGTGTGTATGAGATATTTATATAAAATTAAATTAATTTTATAAATGTATGAAATTATCACAATGGCGTAGCCAACTTCGAGGCGCCTAGAGGTTTCCTCTACATTGCGTTGAGATAAAAAATATTAATATAGGTAGATACTATTGCTAAAAAAAGTTTCTTTTTGGTTTACTAAGTTTAGCTCAGCTAAGGAACAGCATCCCAGTCAATCAATTCAGTGTAAGATCTAGCCTGAAAGTAAAATTCGGAAAATAATTGCGTAATGGGACCGGGCGATGCAGTTTATTTTTTCCTTAGTTGCAGCCATTTTTCGAGGCCGAAATCTTAACAGATCTTGACTTGTCTGCAAGCATCGATATTAATATATTTTTCTCAAACACGCAATGAAATATTATGTTATGTTCCTTATCATAGGCTGCGAAGTATGACGATTCAGGTGCGGCTAGGACGAGAGGTCGCTAATGGAATTTCATACAAATCTTGCATACAAATTAAATCAAATCAAATCAAGCAATCTTGTAAGCAATTTATGTAGATTACCCTACCGCCTACAAATTATTTACGAAAAACTAAAAATTGGACCTATAACCCCCCCTCCTCTACTGTGCAAGTCAGTATTTTTTGAGGGACGATTATGTTTTTGAGGACTGATTTATTCTATTTTATAATTAAGTAATGGAATGAATTAAGTTTAGAATATATTTCTTCAAAGCTTGGTCTTCAACTTGAATAATTCCGTGAATGATGTGCCTCACATTCTGATAAACTAACCTGCAAATGGGGTCAGTTCAGCCTGACCTCTTTACATACAAATGACAATCGTTGCCGTAACGTTTTGAGTTCGAAGCAAACCAATGAACGTACGTTCATTATAAAATAGGCTATTTAGTTATGTACAGCGATGATCCGCTAAAGCATAAAATTTACATTCACCATGTATAATGTAAGAATTGATTTTTGACAGTTGTGAATTCTTATGTTACTCCAACTTTAAGTACTGTCAATACCTAAAGCGCGCACACTGTATATTTGTATCGGAGTAAATGAGATAGCACTGTCGCATGTTACTGGGCCTGGGCAAGGGAATAATAAGAAAATTATTTAAATAAAACAAAGTGGATTATTAGTGTAATACTTTACTCGTTAGCGGTTTAGATATAAATGTTTTGAAATTGTTATTTTAATTGCAGACCCATAAGTCAAAACAATAAAGACATAGAACCGTTTAATTGTGATTTTAAGACCAATCTTTGCAATTATTTTCTATCGAGCCGATTTCGTTCAATCATGTATCGAGTACAACCACGGTCCAACAACCTTAAGGTGGTTCGATTAGGTTACCCAAAGCTTAAACCTCACTAGATGGCGCCACAATTGCAAATTTTGAGTTTTAATTTTTTTGTGGAGTAGACTTGGTATTTCTATACTGTAAATTATGTTTAGCGCACTCATTAAATAAATATTGAACTATTACAACAAACATTGAACACTTCATTGTACAAAAACTACCCCTTAATGTCGACAGAATGTTTCTTGACTCTATTTCTAAGTATCACTCACACATTCAAACAGTCTTACTGGGATCTTTGTAGTAGACAATTTGGCACAGCGTGAGTAGGCTTCAATAGCGTTGCGGTATGTACGTGGAAATACATGCAAGAGGATGTGGGTTCGAGACTCATTAATTTTTTTTTTGTTATCAGTATTATCAAGTAGGTACCTATTATTAATAAATTATTTTATGAGAAATATGAGCGTTTTCCATAAAAATATTAAAAATCTGATTCTCACACATCATGATATTTTTGGGTTCTTCCAACTCAGAATCACTAGCATAATCAATCCTCGTGTTAAAAAAACCCGAAAATTTGTATTGAAATTTTAGTTTTACATTGAAATTTCTTTCACACTAAAATGTGACGTAATGGTATGGATATTTTAGGATATCTTTTTTTAATGCTAGGGTGGAGAAGAGTCTAAGTAGAATGAACCTAAGAAAGTCTCAATTTGTAAGTCAGATTTTCCGGTATTTTTTTCAAAAAAAAAAACGCTGTTTTGTTCTAAAATTAAAGCAATCCCTTACTGCCCAGCCTTTAAAAAAGTAGGTACTATTTTACAGTAGAATTAAAACATTTTTTTTACGATACATTTAATTAAATTACAGTGAGTTACAAAATTGCATGGCCTTCTATTTTATAACCATTATAAAAAGAAATGAGATATTTACCATGTTTGTTTATATTATTGATTTCCCGATATTTTGACACAACTAGAAGTTTCACACAATGCCTAGAGATAGAAAATTATTTATTTATTTTATTTATTGTCATGTTTATGTATTGCATTGTTTTCTACCTAGTTGGTTATTAAATTCTGTTACTTCAATAATCTTTATCTACATAAAATATACCAACGAAAGTTTAATAAAGTATATATTAAAATGAAGTACACAAAATCAGGAATTACATATGACAATATCATTCAAAATCGCCTCCTCTAGCTGTGACACAGGCCCTCAAACGACGAGGCCAGTCATCAATAGCGGCACGCACGATTGTCATGTCTAATTCCGTCACTGTCTTAACTATGGCCCGCTTGAGGGAGTTAAGATTTGTGTGGGGTTTAGCACAGGCTTTCTCCTCAATAACCTGCTATATGGCATAATCCAGGGGGTTAAGGTCCGGGCTGGAGGACGGCCAGTCTTCGTGGGCAATAAAGTCAATTTTGTTCCTTCGAATAGGGTGTGGCTTAAGGGCTTCACTATTGGTTCGAGAACGGTTTCCAGTTTCCGGTTTTCACACCTTTTTCACAGAAATGAATCTGTGTTAGCCCTGAGTATGACACACCCAAAATCATGTTTGGCGGGTGCCCACATTTGTGCAACGCAATAGGGTTGTTTCCATCTACAAATCTTAGGGCATAATTGTATCCCAAAAAATTTTTTGGATTATAAGAACATGTTAAACTACTTTTAGGGGACCTGTAATGACCATATTTTTGTAAATATTGATTTTAAAATATCTTTTGGCACACGTCACGTGACCAAACTCGAAACGTAATTGAAGATTCTGATGACGTCACAACTCTCGGATTGACACTGTTGACAGTTAGGCGATTAACAACAAATGACAAATATCAGTTGACAGTTCGTATCTTCTACGTGTGTATGTAGTTATGTGTCAAACCATAAACTGTGACGTCACACAATTTTCAAAGAGCGTTTTGGGCGCGAAAGCATCTTTCAAAATATATTTTGTTAATTTAACATATTTAAAGCCGTTTTTAGTATAAAAGCTGAATTTTAAGGCAACTTTTAGTTAATATAGAAAGTAATACAAGCGTTTCAAAAAATTGGAATAGGATTCTCTTTTAGGCCCCAATTCATTATAGATACGACGAGATAAGCGTTATGTGTGGTATCAAATATCAAATATCAAACATTTATTCAGCAAATAGGCCACAGGGGCACTTTTACATGTCCATTTTTACAAACAATAAATTAAAAAAAAAAAACAATTACAAATATCGAATCTATGAAATAATAAATACTTTATTAGAGATGTATACTGTCTCTAAATGTCAAATTACACAAAAAAAACTATGATAAAAAAATAAAACCATAAAATACTAAAATTCTTTAGAGATGTATAAGTCTCTAAGTGTCAGAGATAAAATATAAAAATATATATTAAATTATCCTTAGAGATGTAGAGGGTCGCCAAGGCTTGAATTCTTATATAAATAATTAAAAGACAAATAAATTAAAACAGACAAGAACCGAAGTGTCTCACGTTAATGTCACTCAAAAGTAAAGTTACATACTTTAACATAACCTGTACCCCGTGTAAGCTTAAACAGACCGGTCTCCACAAACAGCACCCGTTCACGAGTATGACGTGTATCTCAGCCATCGCCTCCCTCAACCTTCATTCGGGAAAGTGGCGACCCGATCAACGACGCCACCGTAAGTAAAGACTTTTAAGCGTGCATGACATGTTCAAGCTGCCGGGTTGTATTAATATAAATATAATAAATAAAAATTGTGAGATACAACATATAATTATAGCTCACAAGCTATAGGTATATAATTATAGCTCACAAATCCACCACATTATGTCATTTTTTATTTTTTCGGTAGCATTTGTTTTAACGGAAATAAAGAGGTTGCAAATCGAGTACCAGAACTTCAGAACAGATATCATTTGATATTTACCAGTCGCTTTTCGGTGAAGGAAAACATCGTGAGGAAACTGGACAAATCCCAACAAGGCTTAGTTTTACCCTCTGGGTTGGAAGGTCAGATGGCAGTGGCTTTCGTAAAAACTAGTGCCTACGCCAAATCTTGGGATTAGTTGTCAAAGCGGACCCCAAGCTCCATTGAGCCGTGGCAATATGCTGGGACAACGCTAGGAAGAAAGAAAGAAATCGAGTAACAGAACTTAGTAACCAACTAGGTATAATAGTTATGATGTAAATGTCCATATCATGTTGGAGTCATATATGTATTAGCCAACTAATTATTCAAGATCAATACACTTAGCTCCCTTAGGTATTCGCCTAAGTACAATCTCGGGCAAAATTGAGTTTTATAAAAGTGAACTAGTTTCTAGGTCATATTTTCTATGAATTGGTCATTTTTGTAGACTCCAATTACAGTTACACTTTTCCTGGTTTTTCGCGGACCAGAATATCGATGATTTTTGTAACTTGATTTAGACGTTGCTATCATTTTCAATCCAAAAACACATAAAATCACAATTCAGAACATGCGGCAGCTTTGTTTTCTATCAAGTACCTCAAGCACCAGGGCGGCTACCGGGAAAATCGAAATTCGTCAATTTCGGGCATTTTTCTCTGTCACTCTAATTACGTCTTAGTGAGAGTAAAAGAGAAAGATCCCCACAATTTGCGAATTTAGGTTTTCGCGGTAGGCCCCCAGGTCCTGTCAAGTTTCAGCAGTGTTGCCAGGTGAGCGGAAGAGAATTATCGTACTTGAGTGTCAATATTATTGTACCGTTGAAAAAAATATCGTACGCCAATCAAAAAGGCAGCCCCTAAAAATGTCTTGCAAAATAAGCTTAAACTTCCAATTAATAATAAAAAAAAGACAATTTTCGTCTAAATTGCGCAAAAAATCTGTTTATGTTTGTGTATTTTTGGGATAGACTCAAACGGTATACAGGAAATTGTGATATTTTAAACTTTAAACTTACACCAAGGAGCCGAACACCCAAAAGATACTAATTTTAGCCTATTTCTGAGAGAAAGTGTCATATTTTGCTTCAAATTACTAGACTTTTAAGGTGGCATCGTCCAAGGGCTGAAATTATAGTACTTTAGTGTACGATAATGCTCTTTGGAACATTACGTCATACCGGGGCCCAAATTATCGTACATGTACGACAATTATCGTACGCCTGGTCACACTGAGTGTCAGTGTCGACAGAGTCAGCTAAAAACGCGTCAAACATCGCAACGTCGCGCCGATGCATGGAGTGGCAACGCCGCAATGTATTTGTACACGACATTTTGTCACACACACATGAGTAAAATTTATAAAAATATAACGTTGATTATTGCATGATTTCTGTATGAAACAAAGTTTTTCTATTAATTTAGCGCAAATGAATATTCGAAAGTAGATAGATGCGCAACTATTTATGTAATAATATTGTGTAATTAATAAATAAATAGCGATTGTTTTTTGTATGAAAATCGAACCACCTTAAGTTACTTTCTTGCAGGGGCTCATTTCTCGAACGGTAGGTAGGTGTTAAACCAAGTAACGAACTTATACCTTACCTACGTCAAATTAGTATAAGGATATGTCAGTGTCAAAAGTGACGTTTTTGTTTGAAGAAACGTCACTTTTGACGCTGAAATATCCGATCCATATCATTTCTAGGGCAAATTTTTGACGTAATTTAATGTTTGAATCGGACCGTAATATTATTAAGCACACACTCCACAAACTCTCAAATCGTATGGGTTTCCATGACAATACACTAATTAATTAAGGTTATCCGGATGAGATCGCTCTTTAGCGATAAGACCGCCTGTTGTCTGTCTCTACCACTAATCAATTGTTTATCTTTAAGCTGTATCTTTTACTGAGGTGTGCCAATAAAGAGTATTCTATCTAATATTAGCCTAATATGGCTCGAGAAAGGGGCCCCTGTTGTACTACTATAATCAATAATATTTTAACAGCTTTTTGCTCAGTTCTGCAGTTCCTTGTGAGTCACACGAACGTAGCCGCCGACATACTATAGAAGTTACGCTTGTATTTTAAAACGACATTTTGAAATAACATACAATTTTACATGACTATTCAAGTAACATACTAAGTGTATCTAATTGTGGTGATTTGCTTAGATCAACACCCTAACCCTAAGTGATCGACGAAAATAGACAACGATAACAATTTCGAGTATTTCCCTTAGTTCGTTTTCATTTCAATTTAAACCAATTACGAGTATCCAGGGTATTGCTTACGCTAAGATAGTGGTAGTTAAGTAAAGTTATAGACCTTCAGGCGGCTTGATAAACTTCTAACAGACAAGTTGCCCACGCACTCTTGACTAAGTCTAAGTAGGTAAACCGGACGGGTCTTGTTTTCCCACTGGGTTGCAAAGTAGTCGCTTACAGAAAAACTTACAGAATATCTAAAAGTTTAAGATATCTAACTCTTTAAGACTTACATATATGCAGGTATAAACTTTAAATAAGTACGCACATATTTTAATACACATGTACATGGCACCACTAGTGAGTGTACTTTGTAATTTTTCCTCCAGTCACGTGGTCCGACAGCGTAATCCGAGATATCAGAGGACAAGGAATTGTATGTTCCTCACTGTATGACCCCTCGGACTATAAAGAATTTTAAATTCCACTTAGTTCGACCATTGAACTACGCGGAAAGTCTGAAATTTTACTTAATTCAACAATCGATCCACAAGGAATTTTAAAATTCCATTTATAGCGATCGAATCACGAAGAATTCTGAAATTCCACTTACCTCGATCATCGAATTAAAAGGAACTTTAAAATTCCACTTAGTAGTAGTAGAATAGAGAATAGGGCTCGTTTATTTGTGGCAAAATAAAAGAAGAAGTAAACAGCAAGTAACATAATACAACTAAACATATAATTCACGAAATAGTCCCGACTCAGACTAACCTACAAACTACAAACTAACCTACGTAAAATACCGTTGACATTTGAACTCCGATCACTTTCACCGAAAGCTTAAAGGCAAACAATAATAAATTATTTATGTAACTACCTGAGTTCTCTTACAAAATAGAAAATCTCGGAACAACACAACCGAAAGATATTAAGCAATCATTTGTACACCTTATAACAATATCATAAAGACTATTATGGTTACTTGAGCGTGTTTTGCTCATTCAAATTTTGAGAGCGGATTTGGTCAACAACTTCGTCATCTAATTTATGTTATGTCTATACTGCGCTTCTGAGCTTGGGGTATTAAGTGAAATCCCAACTAACCTTTCCGCTAAATAAATAGCTAAGCTGCTGATTTTGCGAATTATGTGGATGGTTTCGAGGCTAACGCATATTTAAATACCATTTGTGAGCAGTCGAAAGAGGTGTGCGCATTTTAAACCGGCGGTCTGCTAACCAATCACAACCGAAAACTTCATCGTATATATTTTAAATTTCCTTTCCCATGTCACGCAACTTAGCTCAATTTTAAACTCCTCACATCCCTCCTCTAATCCCTACCCGCTGCCTTTACGAATAAACGAAAAGTGCAGAGTTGTAAGGCAAAAGTATAAATTATAAATTCCTCATCAACACCAGTAGTCAAATATCTTATGGGAGTAAATAAAAGAACAAAAGTGATTTCATGGAGCACGCAAAGAAAAACCCATTTTTTCGGTCACTTCAAATAGGCCGAACTCGAATATCTAAAAACCGTTTTGAACAACCCTTTTCCACGCGTCCGTCCGTCCATCAGCTGGAGTGGTTCGGGCTGAGGGCCCTCTGTTTGTTTGCGCCCGGGCCCTCTCGTCAACACGAGCCAACACGAGCGCTTTAACAGCCGATCGATCGCCGTAAGCACGTAATTGGCCCCGATAAATCGGTAATCGTATTTGTACCGATATTTTTGGTTACAATTGAATAATTTAATCATTAATCTAGCCTGGAATGCTTTTGTTTTTATATTTAGCCTTTTCAATATACTGACATTCGTTGTATTTGTGAAATTATTAGACTAGAGGTGAGAGGTGAACACAAATATAAGAGCTGTCAAACGTATTTGCTGGTATTGTGCCGTAATTTTAAAATGTATCGGAGTTATAAATCATGTACGTATTGTACATATTTAAATAAATAACCAAAAACAATGTTACTTTAATACGTGTATACAGTACGGTACTTGGGTAATCAAACATAGTGTAAAGCGGAATACTACTTTCTCTTGACAGATCATGTATATGAAATTACTAGAGCACAGCAAAATTAGTCATATTGCAACTGCAACTTTTTATATGCATACAAATTCAAAACAAACCAAATACCTAACATTCAAATCAAATAACGATGTCTTGCCTGAAGCACTACTAAGTTTAGTGTTCTAGCTCTTGAGAGGTATTAAATAAATAAATAAATATTATAGGACATTATTACACAAATTGACTCAGTCCCACAGTAAGCTCAATAAGTCTTGTGTTAAGGGTACTTAGACAACGATATATATAATATAAAACAATACGAAATAATAATATTATACATAGAAAACACCCATGACACAGGAACAAATATCCATGCTCATCGCACGAATAAATGCCCTTACCAGGATTTGAACCCGGGACCATCAGCTTCGTAGGCAGGGACACTACCCACTAGGCGAAACCGGTCGTCAAATTAAGTAAATGAGAAAATGAGCCCATGTTATGTAGCCAGAAATTACCCTATATTTTTTTGAAAACTTAGTAAAAGGCGTTATGCATTTTGGCTTTAGCTATTATCACTGCTTTCGAGTGAAGGCGTAAAACATCTAGAGGGATTCATTACCGTTCCTCAACTAGGTCGTCACGATAACAATTATCGCAGTTCTGAACGATCTAAGGCGAGCAGTTATGAGAGCTAAAATGCTCAGTCTTGTCTTCCGCACATTTTAGCTCGTTAGCTGAAACTCCGTTTAGCCGCGTTTGAGTTAAATAGGGTTGCCACAAGTTAGTCATTCTACAGAAATCTCAATCCTCTGGCAATACCTATTCGCAAATTCCCAGGAGATTCCGCTCAGCAGTTATGGTTATAGATGGAACTTGGCACGGGTTATAGTCACCAAAAATGAGATGCTAATAAAGCGGCATTCCGGGAATTTGCAAAAAAGTATGACCAGGGGAATGATTTTTTGTAAAATGACCCAAGTACGACTACCACCAGTTTGTCAGTGACATATTCGCTAGCGTGTGCGTAACTGACTTTCTATGCATCTCGCTCGTACTCGCATATTAGTGCGAGCGAGATTAATCTACTTTCTCCACCGTCTCCACTAATATAATAAATGGATTTTGGTCACTCGATCAAACTAAACGGTTGGATGATTTTGGAAAAAAATATGTTTATACATTTGTCAACACATATGTAAAGTTTATTCGGTATCTAATTTAACACAGCTACATCATTGTAATAACGTAAAATGAAATAATAAACTTAAACAACAAATAAATAAATAAAAATCAATAATAAAACAACAGTGTAATGTAATCGAACAAACATCAATATTAATTATAAATACAAAATACTAAAAAGAGCTATCTAAAAACTAGTACGTATGTATAAGTGACCTAATATGCGCCTCCACCCTGCATTGTACCTGGCTCAAAAGTACCCATAATTCCTGCAGCATTTCCTCGCTGCACTGCAATTGAGATCCAGAGCGGGGGTCGCAGCCCCCCTCCCGAAGACGCCGACCCAGTTCTGCAATCAGGCGGCGAGCCTCAGAGCCCCAGGGCCCCGCGGTCTCTATTGCCACCGGTACGAAATCATATCTTGATTCCAGGGCGGAGTATTTCGTGTGCTTTAGCTTAGCGGCGGATGCCGCCGCTAAGCTAGCACACCGTGTGGTTTGCCTCAAGTGGGACGTGGCAAAGGTGCTTACACAAGTCGCGTCCCACAAGAGACAGCGTCCCCTCCGCCATGGAATCAAGGTCAGTCCGTCCGGTCTTTTTCCGTAAAAAAAATAAAAATAACATTAAAAGTATAAGTATATTATGTTACTTTTCCTCATCTGTTGTTTTTTTTACGTATGTGTTTTGCACCTACAATAAAGCGACTTTTTTATATCTACATATTAACTGTAGATAGTGATAATCGGGCTGATAGTCAGTCGATATGGCTCGTAAATTAAAGTATCAATAGTAAGGTGTTTGAAGAAACGTTACTTTACATATGAGAACCGAGTGGTGTGCAAAAGACACTTTTTATGTATTTGATGGAAAATACCATTTGTATTGCATTTATAGACGGGTAATAAATATAATTATTCATTACCTACGACTACAAATGTACATATATTATCCTCCTAATGCCTACCATACAAAAAAATCCATTTTAATTAGAAATCAATAGTGAAGAAAAAATAATTTATGGTTATATCTCTTTTAACTACGACTACGCTCTAGCACCGATCTTTCCCTCTCTATCCCGATTCATAAACACCGATCATATCACTAATCATTCACCGTAAATTCTGTTAAGCTTTGGAGCGCGCTACCACCTCCTTTGAGACGGTGTCAATCAGTGGCATCGCTAAAATATAAACTAAAAAAACTATGGCTCTCAGATGAAGAACCTACCGACAGGTAGGAAGATGTGTGCGGTCATAATATATATTTATATTTCTTCATATATATATATATATAAAGTTATTTATTTATATATAGTATGTAATAATATATAATTACTTTAGATATAGTTTTAAATTACTCTTTTAGGTATGGGTTAACTGGAAGAGATCCCTCTTAGGAATAAGTTCGCCTTTGTACTACTCAATTATTTTCCATTTGATGTAATATTTATTTTTCTCGTACAATAAAGTGTTTACTTACTTATTTAGTAATCGAACAAAAAAATGAAATGAAACTCTAATCTAATCAAGAAAAGTTTTAATTACATTGAAATAATTAGTACTACAGGTAGGACAGTGGGCCTTACGAGGTTATAGGTACTAAGAGAGGAGGTTTGTGTCAAGCAGTGAGACATGAAGGTTGGATTTGTACTACTTACCTACGCGTGTTTATTCGAGGGCCATTTGAAAGTCATAGGCATATGGAAAGTCATTTGCAAGTATTATTCAGTCATTCTTTTAGTACGCAACGGATAAAATTAAGTATAACTTAATAGGGAACAAACTTACCAATAGTATTTTATACAATCGTGATATAATAGAGAGCTTTTCAGTCGAGTCCCGTATTTAGGCAACGAAACTTGGTGAGTTGCCTAAGTAAGGTACGAGATATTGAAAAGCTTGATTATATCACTATAGTATACAATATTTTTTCTACGAGTCATCTATAACAATACTTTTTTACTATTAAACCAAAATAATTAATGATAATTGGTAAGGATCTCAGTAGACAAAAATGTAGTACCTACTTACAAAATACATAAACGCGCGACTCCGTACGACCCCGCGCTCTGCGCCCATTTAGTCTTTTCTATGAGAACGCGACGGCGGCATGTGATTGATCATTCATTATATTGATGTGATCGGTTTTTAATGGTTTTTATAGTTGACTACAGCGTACCGAAATTAATCTTATAGTTAAATTGGGAGCCCATACACGAAAAGTACGCAATTATAGTTTAGTATACGAAATCCTAATTTAACCTATATATTACAGTCGACGAGTAGAAAAAAGCAATAACAATTCATTTAGAACCATTTGCGTAGCCACCCTGGAAGCGAGTTGCAATTAGGTAGTACGTCCGTAACAACCGTTCTCAAAGGTTTGCTATAAACCTAGTTGCGGAGTTTTCGTGTCGCTGATGTTGCCAACTTTGTAACTACACCCATTCAAAAGGATACATACACTTTAGTTACACAGCTTGATGAAAACTAACTAGTGAGGCTTCAGTTAGTTTGTAGCGTTCTAATTTTAACTTGTAATGTTATTCATTATAAAATCAATTGTTATTTACAATAACAATATACATAATGGATATATACAGAGGATTACAACTATCTTAAATCCAAAATAGGCCCTTGAGGCATTGTATAGCTAGAGAAAAGGTACCCCCACTGTATAGAAATTGTATATACAGGGGGGGTACTTTTTCTCTGCAACGGACCGTACCAAAGATGCTGGTGGCATTTCCTCGTTGTATCGCAATACTGATACTTTGAGCGAGGAAGCCGCCAGCTCTTCGGTCACCAGTTATATCAACCTGACGCTTCGCGATTTCTGCAAACAACTTGTGCGCGCTGGGACCCCATGGACCTAGAGTTTCAACGCCAAATGGTACAAAATGTTACTCTCTACCGAGGCTCTTATATTTATTACGTTTCAAAATTAGGGCGCTTTCCGCCGCTGCGCCTGCTATTAATTATCTAACATAGGTATTTATATCAAATATTTCTTTTATACAAGCCGAATATAGCACGAAACAGATAATTGGGATCATTTTAGTGCAATAAAACTTGATTCTGACTGAAATTGTAATTTTTTTACGTAATTTGTGACAAAAGATACCTTATGGTAACTGCGTAAAGTATCTTTAGATATGACAGTCACAATTGTCTCACCATAAAATAAAATAATCTCTAATTTTGTGATTAGATGATTCTTAGTTTATATAAATATTTTATTTAATTTTAGTATATAAGTCTAATAACAATTATACGAGTTTTTTATTATAAAAGCTACTGACAAGAAGCAATAACATCGCATTCAAAATGAAGCATTCTCAAGTAAAACCTTGAACCTTAGTAAATCCGAACATTTCGGAACAAAATCCCCACAAATTAGTCAGCAATTAAGACATCACCGTTTGGGAGCAGGGTAAATCTCGTTTGTATAATTTGCAAAGCCGTTTGAATCGATAGGTATTTAAACCCCGACGATATATGAGCGTTTGTTTACTGAGGTACACCTGCGGCAACGGTATCAGGTTTGTTTGGATAAAATCCGCTCTATATCTGCGATGGGATGGCATAACAAAAGTCGCATCCGACCAAGAACAACAATAAGACATACCAAAGAGAATTTAGTATATACTCGTAGTATGGAGGCGTATTATCAAAGTAAATTTTGTAGTCAACTAAATTTACTGCCACCTTTCGACACTGGACTAAAACTCTTAGTGGCATACATATGGCTATTTGAGCTATGTTCTTTCACTGATATGTGTTAAATATCAAACGGTGAAGCCATCTATTTGAGCCACAGAAAAGCATATTTTTTTAGCAAATCTTATACGGAGTCTCATCTTCATCTCCCATATTTAGGTCTCCATAAATTTAGCGTAGCTCCGCGAACACTATGTGCGAGTATAACCCTGTGTTGTAGTCCGACTATTCGAGTAGAAGTCGAGAGCAAACCCAACCGTCCGGAACAGTTTCTATTTATATCAGTTAAAATAAGGAATATACGAGAAGAAGTGCAAAAGAACTATGGAGACGTTTAAAATCTGTAGGTATGTGAAGTCTCAAACTTTACTGGTTCATTGTGTGCCGCCTATTGTGCCTTACCTATAAAATTAGGCTGATTATGATTAAGAATGGTAACAAATTTAATTTTACCAAATCCTTAACAAATCAGTATATAAAATGTCGATTTGTAAATCTTTCTCATGTCGTTGCAACAATTTGTTTACAATAGTTAAGTACTTGAGATTTGACGACAGTGCAATAAAAAAAATGCTCAAAAAGCTTCTCGTAAAAATGATATTTGAAACGAAAACTTATTTTCAAGCTCGGTTTTTCTGTAAAACAACTATGTTGCTTTATCGAGTAAAACGACTCGCTCTATAAAGTATAAACCAAGCTGCACGTACGTTCCGGTTTGTCTACGACCGCTATCAAATATTAAAACTACGAGTTCTACTAATTACTATTCCAACCTCGTATCTGGTAATACCCGTTTGATACAAATGTAAGCTTTATTTCACTTGAAATACGGTACTTTCTCGATTACAACCATGTGCATCAGATATAGCCTTGGTGATAAAAAAACATACCTACCTATAATTCGAAGGTTTACGATGATGCATATAAAAAGGGAATATGTACCTAACCTATAAGTTAAAAACTCTCGCAGGTAGTTAAGTACTGAAATGTTAAAAAGCTTGACAGTCTTTCCGTAGGGCTTTTATAATAAATTAATAGCGAGGGCCCAATCACAAAACTTACAACTTACGCCCACTACAACCACACGTGTACGTATACATACAAACCTGTTTGTGTAAAAACTGTTTTTTTTTTGTTAATCACGTTACTTTATTTGCGCAAAATTACTAAAATATTAGGTTTTATTAAGCTACATTAGGCTACCTATACATAATAATGCCTAATAACCTGTAGCGGCTCACCACACTAGAACAATTTGAATAAATGGTATATGGTATAAGTAATGGTAAATGGTATAAGCAATGTTCTAAAATCAAACAAAGCAACTCTGTTCCATTTAATAATGACTCACATTGGAGGTATTTTGTACAGTCGAAAGCTTTCTCGCACAACGTATCAGCATCGCTATACAGCGGGGAAATGCTGCCAGCATCCTCGGCACCATGCCAAAGGGGCCAAATTTTTTAGACATATTTTAATTTTATTTAGTATACATAATGGATTTAGTATTAGTTTTTAGTTTTAATTTAGTTTTATTTAATAGATAAGTTAGTTTATTTTTATTGTGCCCGACATTTAATTCCTTTTTAATAAATCTTTGTTTACGGTTCACTTTACATTGGACAGCTCTTAGAATAAGTATGTACAACAAAAATTACTTGAACCGCAAATTGCTAAAGAATCAATTTCCTCGACCGTACTTGTATTAGGATTTTGAACCCCAAGAAGCGGTTACCTGATTTTATGGTCCTGGAATTAGCAGGGAAAACGCCATCCGCTCACCTTGAATTTGAAGTAAAATTTTAAACTTATCAATTAACGTCTTACTACTAAATATTACCCATTCATATTTGACTAATTTCTTGCCCCGCGGACCAAGATTATTGGGACCGTGCTTGATACACGGAAAAGCAGCCTAAGGTCGTAGATTCGTGAGATGAAGTAAAGTTTGCCTTTTAAGTTACAAGATTATAATCCGTTTTTTTAGCATTAGGAAGAAGGTAAGCGAGTTTGATGTGTCTTTTTATTCCAAAATAAGTGACGTCAAATATGTAACAATTATAAATCATACACGATCATTAACATTATTTTATATTCATAAGTAATAATATTACAGATTTTTTTTAAAAGCGCTTTTCAATAAAAAGACATGTCAAGATTGTTTGCCTTTTTAGGGTTCCGTAGCCAAATGGCATAAACGGAACCCTTATGGATTCATTATGTCCGTCTGTCTGTCCGTTTATGTCAGCCACTGTTTTCCAAAACTATAAGAACTAGACTGTTGAAACTTGGTACGTAGATGTATTCTGTGAACGGCATTAAGATTTTCACAAAAAAAAAAAAAAACCATACGTGTGGGGTATTTATGGATAGGTCTTCAAAAATGATATTGAGGTTTCTAATATCATTTTTTTCTAAAGTGAACAGTTTGCGCGAGAGACACTTCCAAACTGGTAAAATGTGTGCGGTACAGATCCAGATCACGCGAGACTTTTGGCGGTCGGAGCCCGGGAAGCCGGCTACTGGCTACATGCCCATCCTTCACCTAATACTGGTACTTTCTTGGATCTGACCTCCCTAAGACTTGCGACTGGTTTGCGACTCGGGGTTTCGGTATGCACGCCACATATATGCTCTTGTGGCACGGACGTGGACCGACTGGGACACCATGGATTATCTTGTCAAAAAAGTGCAGGTCGTTTTTCAAGACATGCGTCGCTTAATGACATAATCCGTCGATCTCTTGCCACCATCAATGTGCCTGCTCTTTTTGAGCCAACTAGCATTATCAGGGATGATGGCAAGAGGCCTGATGGGGTGTCCTTGGTTCCTTGGAGCTTGGGACGGATGTTAGTGTGGGATGCTACCTGCGTAGACACACTGGCACCGTCCCACCTCCAACGGACTAATGTAAAAGCGGGCGCAGCGGCGGAAAGCGCCGAAATTTTGAAACGTAATAAATATTAGAGCCTCAGTAGAGAGTACCATTTTGTACCATTTGGCGTTGAAACTCTAGGTCCATGGGGTCCCAGCGCGCACAAGTTTTTTGGAGAAATCGCGAAACGTCTGGTTGACGTAACTGGTGACCGAAGAGCTGGCGGCTTCCTCGCACAAACGTATCAGTATTGCGATACAACGAGGAAATGCCGCCAGCATCCTTGGTACAATGCCTCAAGGGCCTATTTTAGATATTAGCTAGTTATAGTAATTAATAAAATAAAATAAAAAATAAAAATAATTTATTCAGTAACTTCATAACTTAACAATATGCAGGTTGGCGTCTCTTTTTAAGTATACAAGATACCTGTGTCAAGAGATACCGCTCTTCCTTACTGGTTTCCTAATTAACAATAACAAAACAATGGTTAAAAGAAACAAAAATTTAACTAAAAAATTAATTAAGTTACATTTAACGTAACAGGAACTTTGAATTTTATTAAATAGAAAGCAGCTAAATAACTAATTGAAGCCACATGTGTGTGTGTGTATGTGTGAGTGTGTGTGTATGTGTGTGCGCGCGCGTGTGTATGCGTGAGGTTTATGTGTGGGAGTGTGTGTGTGTGTGTGTGTGTGGGTGCGCGTATGCGTGAGGTGTATGTGTTAGCATTAAACTGTAGCATAGAAGATTATCTGTATATATCCATTATGTATATTGTTATTGTCAATAAATATTTACCTGTTAAATTTAATCATTATTATAATATTCTGACATATCATAAAAGGCATTTGTAGTCAGCCAGTTTTTTTAATTGAGTGTAGTATGTCAGGTCATTTTCAATATTTTTACTGTTTTCGGGTAGTTTATTATGGATACTTGGCCCCGCAATATATCTATTGCGGGGCGGTATCCCGTTTTGTTGGATTTCGCAAGTCGACAGCATGTCGAGTCCAACATTTCTTTGTTTCTGTGTAAATACGTGAGCTTTTAAATGTCTTTATTGAAAATAGCTGTATGTTACTTCTAATATATTTAATTGTTTAAAATAGGTATTGTAATGTGAGTGTCATTATGTTGCTATTTATGAAGATTTGCCTAGCGGGGGTTCCGTGTGGGACATATGATATAATCTGTACTGCACATTTTTTTTAATTCACGCTGCCATTCCGCAGCCGTGCTCCAGAATTTTAGACCATATTGACTATTAAATATTATAGGGACATTCCTAGTCCTAGAAGGATTTTATAAAAACTAATAATTGTGTAAATCATTAAAATATGACTTCATAAATAAGGAAATCGTATTATATTTTTTACTATAAGTATCTTTTTCTTTCTGAGCTTTAAAGTGAAGAGATATTTATAGCGAGGCTTACGAATGACTAATGAATGAGAAAGAAATGGCGGGATCAAGGGGCGAGCGGGAAACTCATTGAAACGCGAATGCACTTTTTATTGTTATAAATCTATGAGCTTGTATTTTCCAACTTTGAAGCTGATTGCATATATCATTTTTCATCACACTTGGTCGAAAAAGTTCTTATTTCATGCAGGTGTACTGAAGGACAAAGGCCTATTTTGTTCCCGCGGGAGTTATGGATAATAATAAAAAGCTATAACACCCTAGGGAGTTATAGCTTTTTTTGTACTATGTCACTTTTTCATACAAACCAAGTAGCATAAATGAGTTTTACTTAATTAAAATTAAATAATTCGATTAATTTAACAGCCGTTTAAAATATTTATATTAAATATTATATATTTAATTATAAAGCCTTCTATTTTATAAGTAATATATGTAGGTATAGTTATTTTAAGTCTATATAGGTCTATATATATAATTATTTTTTGGTCTAGCTCTAGAAAACAGATTCACCTCACACATTTCCCTATCAATTCAACTGCTCAAAAGGCTTATGCTTAAACGAATGTGTTGATCTACCTGTCAGAACAAGCATTTTAAAATTCAGGCTAAACGAGAATTACTAACCTTTGCTCCGGCGTTACTGCTCGAACATTCCACTAGTTTCAAAGAGAATTTTGGCCGTATAGTTTTTTCGGTAGGCACGAAAATACGTGGCGTTTTTGAACGGTAAATTACTTAGGTTTACGTTTGGTTCCCGGGCCCCGGTCACTGGGTGGATACGCCATAGTACAGTCGGCATCAATATTAGCAAATGAAACAACGCTCCAAAAGTACAAATAATTTTTCGATATATTCAATTTTAAGAAAAATTCTTATGTAAACTAATAACTTATTTTGTGCCCCGGTTTAAAATACCAACTAATTGAAGTAACTGATATGCAAATTTGTAATCAAACAAGATTAGTGTCACATACCACGACCCAAAGGGATAGCGCCGAAGACACTATCTCTTTTTGGCATAAACATTACATATTAACATAAGTCCCTGCACAATAACATCATGCACTCGCAGCCGCGTGAACTCAAAGTCAAAGTCAATTTAGAAGGCAATACCTCCCTGGCGTATTGTTGGCTGTTTCTATTAAAATCAACCTGCTTGCCACGTCGAGCGCAAACACACTAATATAAGATTCGCGTCAGTTTTCTGGCGACAAGTGATGGAAACAAAATACGTATACTTTCGGGAGTATTGACATTGACAAGTTGAAAATGAGGATTGTCGGTGCGTGTAAAGCGAAAGGTTTTTAAAAAGTTAAAGTCTAAAAAACACTAATGTAAGACTATTGTGATTAGAGTGCAATAAATATTACAGGACGTTATTACACAAATTGACTTATAATCCCACAGTAAGCTCAATAAGGCTTGTAATGTGGGTACTTAGACAATGATAGATATATAAGTATATAATATATAAATACTTAAATATGTATCTACATAGAAAACATCCATGACTAAGGAACTAATAATCGTGCTCATCACACAAATAAATGCCCTTACCAGGATATGAACCCGGTACCATCGGCTCCATAGACAGGGTCACTACCCACTAGGCCAGACAGGTTGTCAAAGACAAACACAACAAAAACAAAATAAATATACTTAGTTATAATTAAGTAATTTAGACAAAGTGTTAACTTAACTTTCAATGACGCAATATGTACAAATTTATGCACGCATTTGTAGTCATAGCAAAATAGAGCACTTAACAGTGACACATTTTGCTTTCTTAAGTAAAATATGTAAGTAACTTTTCAGACTTAAAAATGTGAACTGCGGAATTCCCTTTGGGAACGTTCGGGTGGACGTCTATCAATCTTCATGCAGTCAGTATCCATTCGGTGACTCGAAGTCCGGAACCTACTTTACCTTCGATGTTCCGACTGTAATATTCTATTGCATTCCCGGAAAAATCCTGCTCAATTTCAAGAACTCCCTGCACATTTCGAATACCTATCTCCGAAATCAAATTTAAGTCATCCTATACCGAGTGCCGACCCACGTTGGCTAATATGAGAATATTTCACGTCCAAAATTCTATTTTTAAAACATACTTTTATTGCCAACATCGGAAAGGAAACCTTAGTAAACACTTTAGAATTTTTAGTACATGTAAGGGTATATTCAGATTTCGACTGCATCAGCATTACTGCTGCAAAGTTGCATCAACGAGAAATGGGCGATGTCACTCTATCCATCTCTTTATTCGTAATCCGTAATGTAACATTAGCATTTAATGACTGAGTTATTAATGATATCTGTGACTGCAGTGACAAGAGATACAAGTCTTGTGCAGCGCAAGTGAAAAGGGGTATAAGTGCCATATAACAAATCAAATCAAATAAAAAAATTGCATGGTTATGAGTTTTTCTAAGGCATAGAACGCACTGCGATGAATTTTTATGCGATTTTAGTCTAATTCTTGCGGTTTCAGTCTTGCAAGTTCGTGCGGTTATGAAGCATGCCGTAATAATACGTTACATTTTTTGCAGTTCTGAAACTGCAAGAAATTAACCGTAGGGCGTTCTAAGCCTTACAACTGGTTCATGTTCGCCATGTCCTGCCTTACAAAGGCGTGCAATATTTGGCTATATATCTTATAACTAATTAACTATCGACTTTCAATATACAGCATATTCCTACTCACTTACATAATCACAAAATTGTATTGAATAGTTATTAATAAGTCTATAATATTAGCTTTGTAAATAAGTAGTTATTTGTTTTACAAGGGGGCAAAGTTGTTGTTTAACGGCTTGTGCTAATATTATGGTACTAAACTATTATTTCTTTCAAAATTATGCAATTCGTTTTTATTTTATGTATTTTTATACCAAATCATCATTTCTGAATTTCAAAATTATGCAATTCAAATTATGCAAAACGAAATTTCGAAAAATTTTATTATTAAAAACATTACACGCCCGTTTCCAAGATATGACATTACCCATGAGTAACAATTTCCTCTTATCTCACAAGCAATCGAGCATATTAGTTTGCCGAGTAGCCTCTGATGACACACTCGATTGAAGACTTTGGACATAAAAAATTAATTAATAATCAATATAGGGGACAATCTTACACAGATTATTCTAGCCCCAAACTAAGCAAAGCTTAAAATAATAAAATAAATAAGTAGAAATAAATTAAAATGTATTCAATTATTTAAAGAAACATTTCAATATCCATGTATTATGGGTTGCTTGTACTATGGGTGTGAATGTGCCCAGGCGACGATATACATACGTACATACGTATATAGCTAAATACATACTTATATACACAGAAAACACCCATGTCAAGAACAAACATCTGTGTTCATCACACAAATAAATGCCTTTACCGGGATTCGATCCCGGGACCATGGACCGGGGACTTTGAGTAAGAATTTTAATAATCTCATACACAGCTAAAGCTGTGGTTTTAATTGCTCGAAAGCCGAATTCTGCGTTGGTGAGTATATTTTTTTCATTAAAGAATTCAATTAACCTCTGGTTAACAATTTTTTCAATAAGGTATTTTCGAAAACACAGGACTCTTTCATTCATTCATTCATTTATTTATTTCTTTAACAATAATATATTGTGTTAGAAAACTTACGAACTAATTACATACTTATAATTTAATTAAACTAAGTAGTGAGTAGACATGTCAGCAAATAAATTTTTCTATGATTAAATTAAACAATTAATTCATAAGTGAAATGTGCAAATGAAATAAAATAATGTCAAAATAAAATAATAAGTTAAAAATTCAAAATTTGTAGTAATTACAATTAAATAAATATTTGATAACATGTCAATCCATACAAAAACAAATACTTAACTAAAAAACAAATATAACTTAATTCATTGAATAATTTACAACGCACATGTCAGAAGTAAATAGATTCATTATTGTATTGGAAAAACTCTTCAACTGAATAAAAACATTTTGCTAGCAAAAATGACCTCAATTTATTTTTAAATGTGAATGGGTTCGAAACAGCTTTGAGTTCTGTGGGTAGCATATTAAAAACTTTGATAGCCTGGTACCGAGCACAGTACTCAGTGACTTTTAGCCTTGGTGTAAAGGGGCGGTTCAGGTTTTTGGTCCTTGTTGCCAGTCTTATCGCCTGAGCCTCTACAGTTTCACTACTTGCCAGGGATTTTACTAAGTCCGTACAAAGTATCATAATATAAAGGCATGGTACAGTCAGAATTTCTAATTTGGAGAAGTAGTCTTTACATGAAACCCGCTGAGGTATACACATCATTATTTTTATTGCCCGCTTTTGAATTATGAAAGCCCTTACTGTATCTGAGTCTCGAGTCAACTAAAGCATAATAGACAGTTTTCAATCGATCTATTCCGATCATATCTCTTAAAATTTTCAGAGCGAAACAGGCAGAACTAATTGTGTTTTCTATTTGGTTCAATTCATGTTTCCAGTTAAGAAAAGAATCAATTTCGACCTCTAGAAACCTGACAACCTCCACGGATATTAGAGTGATCGTCAAAGGCTAGTTCTAGGATGTCCTTATTTTTTCGATCACTCTTAAACTGGACTATACTTGTTTTCTTCGTATTTAATTTCAAATTGTTATCTCTGAACCACTTATGAAAAACCGAAAGAGCCGTTTTAATATTATTTGAAGTTCAACTTCGTTTCTATCATATAATAGCATTTGTGTCATCGGCAAATATACTAACTAAGGCAAATGGTTTATAATTATCCATAAAATAATCCATATCGGAAGATTTGATACTTTTCTTAAGAATTGGTTTAATTGGCTCGTTGGGTGGCTGACATTCGAAAAATCGTGGGACACTTCTGGATGCGGCTAGCCCATGACCGGGATAAGTGGCGTACACGAAGAAAGGCCTATGCTCATCAGCAGTGGGCGAATGGAGGCTAAAATGATGATGATGATGATGATGGTTTAATTATGGTCACTTTGAGTTTCTAAGGAAAACCTCCATCTCTAATTGATAAATTAATAATATGGTTTAAAGGGTACACCAGTTTTATGACTGAGATCGAAATATTATCATAACCTACTGAATTAGTGTTCCGTAAATTCTTAATAACTCTATAGTAGACTACGGATGGATCTGTTGGTTTTAAATATATATTAGATCTCGAAACATTATTTTGTATATATATTTTCCTGTCTAGGTATGAAGTATTGATGTATATATCTGTGATACTGATACCTATATCGTTTACCTTTAGCCTTTAGCTGAAATCTTAATTACTTGTTTTAGCCATTTCGCCTTTCTCGTGCTGTGTTTTAATTTTAACCAGCAAATTAATGAAAATATTTTGTACATTAATGTCAAACTTTCATACTGTTTTGTTTATGTTCTTTGATTAATATGAGTCTGCCCTTGTCACCGATCGAAATTGGGCTATATTTTCTTGCTTGTAATATTTATTTAAATATGTTATCATAAATACCTGTGTTCATCATCTCACTTCAAACAGTCCACCCGTTAGCTATCACAAAACATGGCCGTTTTCACCGGAGCTGTGCGAGACTTGTACTCTTTTTCACTTGTGGCGGTACATTAAGACGTTTTGATGTTTCATAATTATAATTTAATGACTTTTTAGGGTCTAAACATGTTTACAATGTACAACATTGGAAAATAACGAACCGTTTAAGTAACAATTGTTGCGGCATTACTGTTGCAGCTTTGACGCGAGCTCGGTTACTTTCCTTAATAAAGTGAGTGACAGATTGAATGTTATAATCGCAGGAGTAATGCTGCAACAAACATTGTATTACTCTAGTCACTTGTTGAGCGCGGGTGGGATGATCGCTTCAGTAAACGAAACGGGTTAGAATGCTCCTCGAGTATGCATCGATTCCCATAACTGCCACCGAACGTTTTCGTACAACCATTACAATGTAATACTTACCAGAACAATGCATGCCGCTTGCCAACAAACTAGCGCCAGCAACTGACTTCGCCTTGTACCAACCAATAGGTAGGTAGGCAATAGCGTCGGCCACGAAACGCAATGGTCCGCTCAGCTTGCACGTTCGACGCTGACGCCGACAACGCCAAACATGGGTGAAAACAAATGTTTAAGTAGGTACATGTAGGTCGGCATCAGAGTTGAGCGTGTACGATCGGGGCGTGCGTGTTGGAGGGTCGGCCATCTCGTCACCTGAATCGAAAGAGAAGACAATTCACACTTCTAAGCAAGTGCTGCCCCCTACACTAAACGCTGGCTCTCTTTCGCATAGTAGAGTCTGCCATCTAATGGCTTAAATCTAAAAATGGAAACATGACTTAATGCTTCGTGCCAATGAATGCTAGTGCGGCTTATGTGCTTCATGCATGCAGTTCATGGGAATTAGGGGCGTGCGTTTTATGGTCCTCGGGTAAATCAGCATTCACTCAAATGTTAAATGATAGTCGTTGCCGTAATCGGTTTTATCAAGCAATAGTCAACAGTTAAAAATTGGATCTGCTGGCGTAGTTAATGTGCCCCGCAGTCGTCGTCTTAATCCAGGGTCGCGCCGGCAGGCTCGGTAAATACTAATCTTTGCCAGAGCTATTTGCCCAAAGAATAAACAAAAACAGAACGATAATAAAAAAATGTTTTACAGTACATATGGTGCTACATTACCGCACTAGTGCGAAAATTAGCATATTACGTTACTGTGTCGAACATTTAAAGTTCCATATGTACTGTAAAACATTGTACGATACATGTGCGAATAGGTAATTCGCAACTCGTGTCGATTTAAAACACTCCCTTCGGTCGTGTTTTAATTTATCGTCACTCGTTTCGAATTTCCTAATTTTCGCACTTGTATCGTAATGTACTATTCTTACATGAAATTGGTTGTAGATTTAATTTGATTGCGATTGAAAAGTATTCTAAGCAAATATGTCGAAAAATATTTTAGTAACGTAATAAATGTAGCAAATAAGAATAACACTATATTTCAAACACGGGTACTTTTTTGTTTCTATCAATCAAGCAAGCAGTTTACAATTGCTTTTTCTTTATTTTTTACCACCTTGGATAAGCTTTACCCTACCATGTATAGCCATCGTATGTTACATTTGAAAACTCTTACGCCATAAAGTACAAGTTCAAACTGAATTTCCACGTTGCTTCGCCCTCCCCCAATGACTTGAGGAACACTAAGTAAAGGTCCTAAGCCTTTAAAACCGCACCTACATATGGTATCGGTAGGGCCCCGCTCAAACGGTATCACCAGGCTAGAGGTCATGGGGTTGGGTAACGAATTAACGATCGGTAGCGAAGAGCTGGCCTTCAACAGCAGCACACACGTCCACACATAGACGTAGAATGACCTCCCCACATCGGTGGGGAGCAACCCGATACAGCCGTCGCAGCCTTCAGTGCAGTATCGGTAAGTGTGAGAAACGGGTCAGTGTGGAGATGTCCTTGATAGTCCTTATGATCGACAGTTAATGCTATCGATTTTTAAATACGGATTGCCCTTCTGAGCTACTGGACTCGTTCTCATCCGCGCGCTCATAAGGTTGAGTGCTGAAGCTCAGGTTAAGGAAAACATTAGATGGAGTAAGTATCAGCTGTCAGCGTAAATGCATTTTCTAATAATAACAGAACTGAAAATAACAGTTATGCGTGCTTTCTATGAATTCTGCAATTCTGCATAGCAATCATTAACAAAAACAATAATGAATAATGAGAGGGGCGAATGATCATGATATTCGTGATACGCATTAAATATCTATCACAATAATACGTTGTGGAAGAGAACGAACGAGCGGTGTCCATTTACTTACTTACTCCTGTCTTGGCTACTTACTCTCTGCGCGTAAGAAATGGGGACTCCATACAGACTTATTTCCGTGGCTACTCGTTTGGAATAAATAAACAACCGGAGGCTTCAATATAGACGGAGCTTGATTTTTCCTTATTGGTCTCGCCACGTTAACCGATATTTCGATTGCGAATATATTTCCTTGTTTCAATATTAGTGCAAGCTTATTATTGCTTGCTCATAGAGTGACAGTTGTCAATAGAAAAAAATATTGGTTTGATCATATTATTGGATTATTACAATAGTTTTTAAGAAAACAAAAACAACTTCAATGAGGAAGACCGGCAAAAGAAATATTATTGATGATTTTGGATTTCATACAATGAAATTAAAAAGACTGGTAAAATACCCGCAATAGAGTATTCGACTGTATTTTTTTAAAAAAACACACCATGCATGAAATAATAATAAAAATGGCTATAAGTTTGCTTTAAAGAGTTATGACGAACCCTCAATTCCTCATGGAATCCATCATCAGAACTCAAGCTTCACAAAAATATGCCTTGAAAACCTAACTGCTTCACAAACATGCGAAGAGAATAAATTGCCAAACGTGAACTATGCGGCGTTGAAGAGTTCCGCTTCATCAAATGTCACTTATACAAATGTAAATGTTTGATTTGATGATGAAAATACAAAAAACGCTATATGTATGCTCTTCATATTTGAAGAGTTCCCTCGATTCCTCTTGGATCCCATCATCAGAACTGAGTTTTGACAAAAACGGGACCAATCTGTATATATATAGATTCAATAAAAAAAATCAAAATCGGTTCAGAAATGACGAAGTTATGAAGTAACAAACATTTAAAAAAAAACATACCAACCGAGAAACTCCTCCTTTTGGAATCTTGAAGTCGGTTAAAAAATAATAAATTTAAGACAGTGTAAACATATTTTCAAAGCTTATTACACCATATAAAACTACATTATTAATAAAACGACGTGGGATTAATTGTAATTGAAAATGATTAATTATTTATTACTCGTAATGATCATGAAATGGATAATCCAATGTACAAATGGCAATTCCAAATGGTCAAAAGATTAACCCCCTTATTCATGAAACTTTATGGGCCTGATTTAGTTAATTCATGTTTTATCCCTTTCTTACACATTTGTAAGACAAAATGACAGATAGCGACAAACGATTCATAGCTAATTCAGGCCAGTAACGCGTTTATGAATAACGCCATTAATTTGTGACCCATTTCGTACCTTGTCACAGCAACTTTCATGTTGTTTGTCACTGTGACAAGGTACGAAATGGGTCACAAATTAAATTTTATGATTGTACCTATGTACTTTTTATAGATATTTTTTTTTATGTTGACGATCTTTTTTTGAAATTCTTAGTATTAAATTTGATCTGTATAATAATTAAATATTATTTTATTATGGAACTGGCCGCGTAGCCAATGTGCAAATCGCTTAATGTACGCTCCGTAGCAATCGAAACGCAACTATCACTGTCGCACTAATATTAGAAGAGTGATTGAGAGACACAAAGCGTTTCGTTGTCGAAGCGATAGCGTTTGTCACCTTGGCTAGGTCGGCTGAAATGACTGTTAGGAGTATTCTAATTTTAATTACAGGATAAGATATAAATAGATATCCTTGTGATTGGACCCGGGTACGTCCTTGAACTACGTCCAAAAGAGAGGTATGGGAATTTTGAATGTCATCTCGCTTTGTGTGGTAGGGCACAACGCAGCGGATGTCATTCCAGATCTAGAGCGGAGCCCAACTGGGGAAGTACCTCCACCTTACAGAAAACCGCAGTGTTCCTGCCGGTGAGTAAGGTTGCCAGAGCTCAACGAGGGGGGGGGGGGAATTCTAGGGTCGGCAACGCGCATGTAACTCCTCTGAAGTTGCAGGTGTACATAGACTACGGTGACTGCTTACCATCAGGCGGGCCGCTTCTTTGCCACCGACGTAGAATTTATAAAAAAAAATATAGAATTGGCGATGTATGTAGAGACGAGAAAAAAGAAGACGGCGAGGTAACTCAGATTTATATTGTGGCGACTGGCGTGACGTGTACCTAAGTTAACAGGTGAAGCGTTTACGAATCGCGCAGCAGCAGGACACTGCTCTTATCTTCTAAAGCTATTTACCTACTTCAATTATTTTATAAGTTTTTTGTTATTTTATTAGGTACCTGTTTCAAAACTTACAATGAATAACTGTTCAATTTATTCATTTCCGAAGCCAAAAATCACCCTCTCGGGATTCATTCGTTCATGATGTCGATGTCGATACTACTCCGTTCCATTATATGTTTGTTCGTTTTTGGACTTTGTACTCAGAACCGAGTAAAAATTTGTTTTAATTTTAACATGGATTGAAATAGTGTAGAGTTGTAAAGTTGTAATAATAATCTTTATTCTAGAACATCGTATTGCTGAGCACAGGCCTGTTTTCATGAACGAAAGTGATTAGGCTATAATCTCTACGCTACAACTAACCTCACCTGAAAATTTCATAACTGACATATGGAAACTGACTTAAGCTTTATACAGGATGTTTATTTAGTCACCTGCAATAATTTACTGGGTGAATATATCCCTTCGGGTGACAGGGCCTTCGGTTGAACGGTAGGAGAAATGACGCGGCCATTTTTAGGGTTCCGTAGTCAACTAGGAACCCTTATTAAAAATATGTCTTACGGCGTGGCAGAGTCTGGGAGGCGGACACTCCCTTAATGGGCGGCGAACCGGGAGACGGTTCCGTCATAACAAGCCCTTAAGTGGCAGAGACCGTCTCCCGGCCTCTGTGCGACTCAGAATTTCGCGCCTAAAATAAATCCAAATACATGCCTTGCTTGCTCACTGTTGTAAGATGCATTCGTCAACAAACAAGGATGGTATTCCCTAACGGTCGAATTCCCGCGTAAAACAAAGTTTGCTTAAAATGGCGTGATGTCGCCGACTGTCGAGCCGCGAACATTCAAAAGGAAATACGCAGTGATAAAAAGTGAAATATACTGCGTATTGTAAGGGGAAAAAAAGGGTTTAATGTGTAAATCAATGTATTGTTTTGTCATAAACACTGTTTTTTCTTCATTCAATTGTTTTATTTCTTATTTATACGTATTTTTATACATGGAAGTAGAAAAATTTAAAAACAAAAAATAAAAAATAAACCCTTTTTATGGAAGGTACCTTAAAAATGTTTTTGTAGTTTTTATTTTACCGTTCTGTTGCTAATGCATGATTTATCTATTCATGCCAAATTGCCGCTTTCTAGCACTAACTATCACAGAGCGAAACCGCGGACGGACGGACAGACGGACATGGCGAAACTATAAGGGTTTCTAGATTACTACAAATCCTAAAAAGAAAAAGTAATTGCTTAGTTCCCTCAAAAATAATTGAGCGTCTTTTTAGAAGCAATTTCCATAGTTTCAGCTTTTGTGCATAAATTTAAAAAAATTTTTAAATGTGGTTTAGATCTATGTCCGCGGTTTTTTCTATCAAAATCATAAAAATAAAATCAGGATTTGAATCTCAAGTTTGCTAAATAAATGTTTAGCAACCGTATGGGTATCTAAAAAATCCGCTCTCTGATCCTACGACACCTTAAGTGTATTAGGCATTATGGCGAATGTAGGTCATTTCAAATTACGTGGTGGGTTACTATTTTTTATCACCGATAGCTTATGTATATCCGAACTTGGCGGAACCTAAAACCTTAAGTACCAATGTATAAAGTTAATTAACTGAGGCTTCATATAGTCAATATCCTGATGACTTACTGAATCTCCGCCACAGGAAATCAATAGTCGCTTGAGGCGTTTCCTGGAGAACAGGAGTACGTGATTTACAGGCTTATACAAACGAGCAGTATAATTTATCCAATAGTAATATTTTTCGTCGGGATCCAATATTTATTCTAAAACTTATTAAATAAAAAAAAAGCTGCTGTGTTTTTCGTCGTAATTAGATAATTATAGGCAAATTTTGTAGGTAAGTGTTGTTACTGATGTAAAATAAATAAGGCGATTACATGTCCTTATGGGTTACCTTTTTTACATTATATACTAAATCGATGTGAGTACATTTTTCAACACATGTTCCTAAAAAATATTCTACGCTTACGAAAGTTTGCTTGCTTGAGTAACAGCTAATATTGACTCCCGAGAGCGTTGTATTTTTACAAGCTTTTATTTAACTTGCAATGTACCTAGATGTAAATATGTAACAAAACTATATGTATGTTTGTAATACGGGTCAAATATTGCAAGTTAAATTTGACCCAATGACAATGCAATATTATGGTACCATCGAGGTGATCTGATGAGAGAGATAGGATGTGGCCATACTGGCCATAGGAATTCTGTGACAAAACAATGCAACCTAATTGTGTTTGGGGGTTTTTCAATTGTCTCGATGAGTATTAGTTGCCTGTGGAATGAAAAGTACAGTCAGCGATAAAAGCTTGTACCGAAAATCAAAGTTTGTAAAAACTTAGGTATTTATTATTAAATGGGTCATGCGGGACAAGGAGAATTCGAGCCAATGAGTTGATTTTGGTTCTTTCTAGCAGTGTGTCTCAAACGGTGCTATTTGTCTTTATGTTTTCATGTCAGATTAATATCTTGGGACATGCTGTGTTATGAGATTTGTGTATACCTATCTATCAGCGCATGCAATAACAAATTGATATTTCTCGCTTGACAAACTTTTACATTATCAATCGGGAAACCGATTTGCTGCGTCACTCGTATTCGATTTGTTGGAAATTCGCAAACTCACAGATGTTGGTTTGCAAAACATATATAGATCACAATAATATTAGCATTAGCACCAGCTTACCTACGATTAAACTAGATAGTTTGTCGAAATAGGGATAAGTCAGAGGTGATATTCTCGTTACTAGTATAGTAGTATTCATCCATCACTTTTAAAATCAATTACTTATATTAGAATTGATGATTTTTTTATATTCCATTAAATAAAACGTATTAATTAGGATGTATCGAGTAGTCGGGACACCCAACTATCGGGCGCATTAAAACAGATTTATCATTTTCAGTGGTTTTTTTTATTGAGATGGATTATATCAGCCAAATCGATATAAATAGTGTCGAGTTTTTTTTTCAAAAATATTGCATGGAGCAGAAACAAAAATCCATATCTATATCTCAAGAACCGCAAAAGTGATAGTGTAATATTCTCCCCGTAATATAATATCCTCGCAAATGGTTACACAACCAACTGTTTGTAAATTTTTGGCACGAAAAAGGATTTTTTTCTTCTATTCGTTTCTTTTCCTTTTCCGTTCTGCAGTAATATACTACTAGCACAATCGGATTAGGACCAACCTCGAAATTTCTTTATTGCGTAGCACTCGTGTACTAATAATTATGGATCTACTGATTTCTATTTTATTGAAATCCAGTAAATAGTTTAAGCGCTAGAAGAAAAAAAAATGATTTTATATTCGGAGTCCTTTCAAGGCGGTTGGTTTAATTTTTCTGTACAAAACCAGTGTAAACAAGTTGTGAAGGGTAATAAGAGGAATCTACCGATACGTCATTTAAAGAAATCCGTCCAGTATCCTAACCTACAGGGTGTACTGAATCATCAGTATTTAAACCAATGACCCTACTTTCTGGTTAAGTCGCAGTCGAGTAAAATGTTAATATTGGGATAGATCACGTACAAATGTATAGTTAAAAGTGAAATTCATATTCCTCTGAGTTTCCTATTAAGAGAATGTTCCCTGGAAGTGTATAAGCGTTAAACTTAGATGCAAGTATTTTCTATAATAAGATGTATTTTTTCCGCAAAGATATCCCGGACTTTTTTGTGTAGAATTTGATAAGCTTTAATGTTGCCTTACACTATATTTTCATAAAGAATGTAGATTTAGATTAAAACGCGAATTTCTCCTGGATGGTATACATTTTCCAAGATGGCTGCGATTCCTCGAGGTCCCCAAATGTCAAATGGTGTGGGCATGAAAAAGGGGCCTTCAATTTATATACATACCAAATTTCATGACTGTTCTAGAGATTTTGAGGTTGGTCTTAAGCCGATTGTGCTATACTAACATTATTGGGAAAATACTCGCCTATTAGCGCCACTTGCACTTGTTGAACCATTAACCAAGTGTCAAATTGTACAGGCTTGAAGTTGCCATCAACTTCAGGTTTAACCGGTTAACCCCGGTTTAGTGGTATGGTAAAAGTGGCCCTTCGAAATATTATCCACTAACCACCCATCTCCACATACCGGAATGTACATGTCTCGTCATAAGCACAAAGCAAACCATATTAGCTGAGTAGGTAGATAGACTAGATACACAAGTAGTTAGGTAGGTACATTTTATTGATAAGTAGATGTTGTAACACAAAAAAACATTATGGTACTCTTTTATCACTGACTGTAATTCTCTTTCCACAGAAAACTCATCGAGACAATTCTAAAAACCATTAGGTTGCGCTGTTTCATCACGGAATTCCTATGGCCACCTTCTGTCTGCATCATATCAGCTCGATAACATAATATTACATTATCACCCGACTTACATATGTATGCAAATTCTCAGCTCGATCGGAAATAACAAAGTGGGTCAAATTTAGCTTCCAAGATTAGACCCACACTAACTAACAAACCTTCATACTAACGGGCAAGATAAATGCTGTAATATAAAAACTTGTAATATAAAAGATTGACCTTAAACTACGGCTAAAAAATACAATTTAAGCAGATAATTTTAAGCTCGCGAGGCAGCTGGTAACAAAGTTTGTTCGCTTTTTGCCGAAATTATCCCAATGAAAAGCAAAATTACGAGTCTTTGGGTTTCAGCCTAATCGAACTTAATCAAAGGCAACTTTGACCGGGCGGCGGCTGAAAAAAGGTTTCAGGTCGCACACAGGAGAATGACATTCAAAATTCCATTAGCAAAATATTTGAATTTATAAATATGGAGAAGGTATAGTTTGGGTATCTTAAGATCTACTCGTAGTTACTCGCAGTACCTGTACGTGAAATACACCTACAATATGTATGTATAAAATTGCTTAATAATTCGTTTATCAAAAAGTCACCTAGTACTGTGCAACCCGCTTTCAAAATTGAACATAAAGCAAGAAGCAGAATATATATAGAACTTCCGAGAGCAAGAAAACAAGTGTCCAGAAACTTTCTCGTCGAATAAAGTGTTTTTAAACGTACTTGCGGAGTGCAAACAGGTCGGGGCGCCAGTTTTCATTCCTTTCAAAGTGCGGAAATTGTTCTCACTTCATAGAATCTCGAAACTGTATTTGTAAAAGAAAAATGATCATTCGGAAGCACGAGCGCCTTCATTGTAGAGACGTCTCTATCCTAGTTTAAGCCCCATATTTCACTTGGTTACATTTATTAGCTTTTTGCGAAGGTTTATAGGTAAATAATTCACTTGAGGATTTTATACAACAACATAAGATTCTCAGTTACACTTATAATATTGGAAATGTAGTCATGGTAAATATGTCATGTTAATTTCAACCATTTAATATTTTCTTCAGAAGTGTCTCAATGTGTGAACCTCCTTTCATAATATTATTGAATACAAATAAGTATATTTTATGTAAGACTTTTGTTAATTAAAACGAGTAATGTATTATTACGTAACGGATAAGTTATGACCTCACTGATAGGTAACCGAGCGCTAAAACGCCTTATGTCTTAGGTGCGAATCACGGCAGGTACTTATCAATTAATTTCTTGGTATTGCTAATGTTTAATTTCGTAGAAATTTTCCGACGCAGCAAAAGCAAAAAAGTCTACTTAGATTGGATGCATGCAATAACATGCATGATGAGAATTAAGGAAATTATTATCTATTATTTAACTATCTAGTACTTACATAGGGTTAATTTTCTGGGATCAAGTTGAAAAAAGTAGAGTCTTACATCCCTGGCAACGGAAATGCAGATATTTTTGGCCACCTTGTATATAATATAATTCTGTAATAAGAGCGCTGGGCGGACCCGCTATAATACGGAAATCGTTTGAGTATATATGTATGTGTGCACGTCATGTCTGCGCTGCTTAGGGTAGGTAGTCCGTTGAAAATATTTTGGCGAAGCCATGGCAACGAGGTACAAGAAATGTTTTATTTATAATCTCTTGCGTCGAATAATGGTCTAGGGACCATACAACTGTCATAGATGGAAGTTTTTTTTTATATGGAGTAGGTAGCCGTTACGTAAAATGTTTGTAGATATTTTTTAAAGACAAATATAATTTATTTGTCAAACATGAGTAAAGTAATATAGAGATATCATATTGCACAAAGTTGTCCTTCATGTTCTGCCTTTCAGCGTACAAAATATAGTATACCTATCCATAGAATATCTATATAACAGTCTAACCTGTAACCTGTACCTGTACCTGTGTGTTTTTTAAAGTTTAGTACAATAATTTATTTAGAAATGTAACATGTAAGTATTAATACAGTAAAAAATATGCATTTATTTATTTTCAATTAAGCTTAACCAAAAGAAACTTAAAGGAACTGTCATAGGGATCATCATTTACCATTTTGTCCATTTCAGGTAAATTATACCTCTCGCGTCGAATGATGATCAAGCAAAATAAATACCATAGAGTCTGTTCGGAAAGAATGTGGAATGTATTGGGTTGGGCCCCATACATTCCACGACTCTTCTTTTTCCGCACAGACTCTACTTGGCACAATACATACGTTTTGAACTATTCGCCATCGCGTTGCTAACCGAACTGAGATCCTGTCAATGGATTGTCACTGCGCGGTGGGGTAATTCTATCCGTTCTGTGGAGGAAATTATCTCTTAGTTATAACTAACGACCTGTCCCGGTTTCGCAAGGGTTAACAAATTACACTTTTAAACTTTCCTCAAGAATCGCTCTATCGATAGGTGCAAACCGCATGAAAATCCAGACAGACGCGGCAGCGGACTTAGTTTTATAAGGTGTAGTTATTAGAAAATAATTAAGAAAAGTTATCTATCATTTAGTAATAAATAATGAGCTCACTAGAGTAAGGTAATGTAATATAATAATTATTATTTTGCATATCTATTCGTAGTTTTCCATGAGAGCACTCAGTTTCAAAATATGAATGCACAATTTTGTTCGTGCTCCCGATGCGACTTCCACTTGACTCTGAGCAGAATTTAATGTAGCATTACACTTTCTTTATAGTTTCCTGCGCCGTGCTTCTTGGTAAGTGGTACTTTTTGTATGTTTCGCTATTTTTCCCAGTAAATGTTTTGAATAGTATCGTACAAGATGTGCCTGATTACGTACGAGAGCCGTTGACTTTAATCAAAAGGGGTAACGGATGAATGGGCGTGTTTTAATAAACCTAGCTTACCGCTCCCCGAATTCGCGAAGGTTCATATTTCAGCACTTTATTATGTACAGATGTTCTGTATCGGTATCGGTACCGCTTGAAGGGTGTTGATTAATGAAGTAATGTTGGATGTCAACCAAATTATGAGGATGTCTCCGGAGACATTTGTAGAATATTATTGTTCGTAGAAAACTCCTGGTTCGGAGACAGTTCCTACGGTTTGATAGTTGTAATTACAACAATTAAACTCTCAACTGACAAAGTATATCATTATCGTGTTTTAGTCGAATCTTGGAACGTTCTAGGTTACCATTACCGGGTTGAAACCGGTCATCGCCCCACTATTAGTTCCGCGGAAAGAAAAGACAACACAACTTTGATCAATTACTCATTTATACTGATATGCAGTCGGAAAGTCTCCAAAATTGCAAAATTCCCACATTGAAATATTTCGGAAACATCTCATATTTTTATATGGGGATCGGAATTTTTCGTTCACAAAATAAAAGTGTCCTGAGTTTTCCCCAAGTTATGATTTTTTTTCTGAAATTTTCGACAAGTTTTCCAACCTTTTCGAAACTTTCCGCAACTTCCAGAAGTATGCCTATTACCTACTCATTAATAATAAAAGCTAACAAGTTTATTTTAACAAGGATTCTCGCTGAATTTACCTTTCTTTTTCTGTATAGGTAAAAAACTTAAGTAAGTCACCTGTTGTATGTAGTTGTGACGTGTTCGAATAGACATTTGTTTTGTTTGTGTGTGTCTTTTAAACTTGTATTGTCTATTCGAACACGCCACAACTACATACAACAGGTGACTTACTTAAGTTTTTTACCTATAATGTTTCTTATCTTAAATTGAATTAGATGAAAGTACCTACGCGCTATGTTCACGGTGAGAGACCCCTATTTGGCCCTTGAGTTGTCAACACACACAACAAGCAAAGAAAATCTGGCCGCATACTTACAATATGTATCACACCTAAGTAAGTATCATTGGCTGTTGCTTTAAAATCAATTACTTGCAAACAATGCACACATCATGAAATGTAAACTTCTCACACAAGTGAGTTTCGTCAAAATGTCCGCAAGACAAATCACTTAAGGCTCAATTAATATTCCATAATTAGCGAGTGTGCCGGACGCGGCCTAATTGGCTGTCATAAGTTGACAAATCTACCTTCTCGCTTTCTCGACCAGTTTACAGACTCAAATGTTTTCATTTATTGTATACTGTAGGTACATTCGAATACCTCTCTTTTTTCGACTTTAACCGAGCAATAAGTGGATCACTCTTTTGTTATTATTGCCTATAAAAATACATTGCGTAAACTTCTAGGCAAGTTTAGACTGGTTGATGGGGAACATCGGGTGACATTGTAATTTCGTGCATTTAATAAATCTGAAGGCATATTCTAAAAGTAATAACAGATAATTAATTTGATCTAGATTTGTTATGAATATAATCTGACAGTGTCAAAAGTGACTTTTCTGGTTGAACAAATGTAGAAACTACTTACCATACCTAGTGTAGATATAAAACCAATACTTGAAAGCAATCTACAAAAAGCTCAAATAAGATCATAGACAAGAGCTGCGGCTGGTCATCGTAAATTTATTCGGAATGCTTAGCAGTTTGTTGGCCTGAGACCCAGAATCATACATCGACACATCTTTCGAATTATGTTAACACGAATACGCAATGCCAATCTAAAGCTCTTAATATCACCTTACTTCCCGAACAAAAAAATTCTTTCCTAAAGAATTTTTCTCAACGTTCCCCTAAGATCTTTAGCAATTACGGCCTTATCTCCAATGCGAATTTTCTGAGCGACTTTAAATAGCTATCATTTTCCTCGGTAGCTTTGGAAACCGCGAAATGCTTTGGCTTAATCCCCCAAACGACACAGTTGTAAAAAGCATTATGTTTATAGACCTATTATGGTGAAAGTGCCATGTTATACGCAGTTTAGCGGTTAACATTTTACCCCGAATCAGAGAAGGATTTTTTGAATTAAAATAAACAGTCATACTTGTTTATTAAAATTAAGCGCCATTCTATTAAACAAATTAAAAAAATTCTATTAAATATGAAACTGACTTATTTATATTATATAACTACTTTTGGTTTTCATTCTATTAAATGTTGATTGCACATATAAAAAAATAGGAGGTCAGTACTCGTGAGCACTAGACAATTTTGCTTATATATTCCTTTAAACTTAATACTTACAGTTAGACTCCTAGGCCAGACTTGTCACACCCCCTCTAGGTGTATCATACCCCATTTTCTTTTCTACGAGGACACGCGTGCCAATGAAATAGCAATTTAATTTATAGCTATTGCTAGTGCACAATGTTGTTTTTTTTTTCTTTTATGTGTAGTGTGTATGTAAAGCTAATCGAGGCAAAAGTCAACTACACAATATATCATATGCCGGTCTTCATTATGTCCTTTAATGCCTGACAAAAGTAGTTTTTATTAAATGAAGCTCGTCGCTAAAAAATGTAAATTCTAATTATATCGCAGACAAATGAGATATTAATATAGTATGTTCTCTGATTCCCTGTGCTGTAGTAAAATGTCTGAGTTTAAATAATTTCTGTCGCGAAAGAACGTTCTCTGTTCAAGTTTTATGACATGATTACAATTTAAGGATGACCCTCGCTTAACTGACGGCTCTCCATCTATACCTTCGCCTGTGTGGCGCCCGAGCGTTGACCGAAAAACTGTTATGTAGTATGTACCTACTTCTACTGAAATACTTCCGCCGTTCGTAATAAATTCAATATTAAAAATTAAGCTTTGGTTACATATTAAAGCATATTTTTATCGGGTTACGATCACGCGACCACGATCAATGTTCGTCACGATAAACTCGATAGAAATAGTTTTTATATATGTTCAAAATGCGAAAGTTTTAAATACTTTGAATTATATCATATTAATAATCAAATGTATCTCGTACCTACTTCTTTACTTTCCTCTAGTTTACGATGGCAGCTTACTTTGACTACTAACTAATCCATATCCATGTGCACGAAGGAGAGTTAGTGATTGTTGGAATTCGAACAGATGTCCTACAGTTCGACAATTGCAGGCTCAACCACTCTGCTATCACCGCTTCATAATCTTAATATTTATAGTGAATATCAAGTTATTAGCTTTAAGGAGACATAAATTATGTAAGTGCAATCACTTTTAAAGCCCGTAAATAACTCATAAACATTTTAAATTAAAATAGCAACCGTTTTAGAAAAGCAAAGGTCCCGGAATTCATTTTCCTATATGCAAAGTAGTTTACTTTAAGCGGTTGTAGCAGCTGCAATTAAAGGCACTGAATGCAGCACGTCTCGGTCTAGAGCGCCTACAAAACCGATACGCGCGGCTCTACTTCTATAAGGTGCAGACGGAGACGTGCTGCATACGCATCTGATGTGGCCTGGCCTTAAGTCAACGTGCATTTTAACAAGAGAACTTGAAACTTGAATGTCCCGTAATGTTTAAACTTTTATATGCTATTATTAAGCTTTTCTCGTGGTTTCAGCATCAACATGAACTAACACTACTTAGTAGATATGTATACCTTCATCATGAAACAACAAACTGTAGTTAAACTAGACGGAAAGTTGGAAATTTTGACCCTTCACGTAATGGTGTTCTATAGTGCCATCATTATGTTACTATATTTTAATTTTACGTTAGAGGTGTACTATTATTATTTTATACTAAGTACCTACAGAATCATGACTCATGCTTTTATTATAATCATACTTTTGCACAAAAAGAGTGTATAAATAGTTTATGACGTTTTTGATGCAAATGTTTATTGTGGACTGTATTTTTCCTTCGATAAGTCAAATTTTAATTAGTAAGCTTCAGCCCAATAGACAATCTGGCCAAATTTTAAAACGGATAGATACCATGGCAGGTGAAAGTAAATAAAAGCTTTTAATGGAAGCCATTACAAAAAACACTAATTACAATAATAACATTAGGTTCTTAACCACTTACAAATTTAAAAAAGTTCATAGCAAGTTAGAGAAACCGGAGGACATGACAGATCAAGACATCCGAGTCTCTTTCTGCCTCGTTTCATTAAAACTCTTCAGCTCTGCAATTTATCGGCCATCGACGATTTTAATGAGAGGGAAGTTATAAGTTCGTCGGCGGCAGGTATAAACTTCGTCTGTCTTTGCAAGTTCAGGGCTATTATTCTAATTACTTACCAAGTACTTGCCTCAAGCCTTGTCAAAACTAAAGTAGGACGACACCAATTGAACGATCGGCCTGGCTTTTGATTAGAAGATGCTCAAAACATCCCAGCGGTTGCTATGGAACCGTGGTTAATATATTTATAATCAAAATGCAACCAGACAAAGTTGTATTACCTACCACGGCATTTAACATACCGCTTGCGATATAACTTGCTTGAAGCACAATTGCAACAGACGGCTAGGCACATTTGAATAAAATCTCACACAGGATAATATTCTATCCGAGAACGTACGTTGAATTAGCATTTAAAATAGGTGTCCCTGAGACAGAAAAACGTTGAGTTCACTAATAAAAGTGAGATAAAATCAGAAACTACTTTGTTTTTAAGAATACTAGACTAAAAATAACTGTATTGAAAGGTCTTTAAAAAAAATACATCCAGTCTTTTATTGCGGAATGGTTATTATTATATAAATAAATAAGTAATTTTTTTATTATTATTCAAAACATAGATGGTACATACGCAGTTGGAGCCCTGGAGACTGTGTTAGTTTACACTGTGTTGCAGCCCCAATGGTTGCCCGTATTACATGATTAGCTCGCTGAGCTCTTTCTACCTCTATCATGTGAGTCTTAGCGGCACCAACCCAAGAGCAAATACAGTAGTTCAGAATGCATTCACCTAGTGCTTTATATGTTTTCATTAACAATTGTTTGTTTGCCACACTTCTTAGATTTCTGAAAGCATACATGAGTTTTCGATCTCTAGAAGCAACAACAGTAATGTGATGATTCCACTTGAGATGTGCATCGATCTATTCTCCTAGGTATTTGAGATGATCAGTACGTTTCAAAAGGGCACAATTACAGTCCATGGAGATATTTCTGTTGCATGGGTAAGTGTGTATAGTCAGTTTAAAATATTTCCCTGGTTTAGTAGCTGTTTTACTAAAACAAATGTAATTTGTTTTGGTTATATTGAGTGAGAGCAAAGAATTTTCCAATCAAGAGGTGACTAGTCTAAGCCCATTTTCTGCAAGTGCACGTACTTCACCCCAGCTCTTATCATGGAATAACAGCACTGTGTCGTCTGCAAACATGAGTGTTTCACAACATGCTATTATTTTTACACAGGCCATTTACGTAGATAAGAAAAAGAGTAGGAGCCAGGGTACTGCCCTGAGGGACGCCGTACTCAATAGGAATCCATTCACTATTGTTTCTGTTAATGCATGTACGTTGCAATCTCCCTGTCAGATAGTCTGTGAAGAATTCGTGTGCACGACCCCTTATACCTATATTCTCTAATCTAGCTAGCAAAATTGGAATTGACACGGTATCAAAAGCTTTCTGTAAATCGAAAAACACCCCCAGGCATTTCTTTCCATTATCTAAATGTTCCGTAATAGAGGTTGTAAGATGAAGTACGGCATCTTCAGTCGAAGTTTTTGCTCGAAATCCATATTGGTTGCTGCCTAGAAGGGAGTTTCTCTCCAAAAAGCATTTGAGACGTTTATTCACCAATTTCTCAATTATTTTAGATATTTATTTATTTATTTATTTAAACTTTATTGCACACATAAAGAAAAATGTACAAATGGCGAACTTAATGCCAAAAGGCATTCTCTACCAGTCAACCATTGGGTCAAACAGAGACATTTGTGTATGTTGGTGCAGGAAAAAATAATAACAAATAATAAGGAAAAAATTAAACGTGAAGTCAAATAATATTAAAACTATATAAATAGTTAAATACTACTACTTATATAATGTATAAAAGATAGACTAATACATATAATTATGTACATATACATGATGGTGAACCTTATTTAAGTTCTTCTGACAGAAGATGCTTGCGAAGTAGTCGTTTGAAAACGGGTTTGCTTGGGGCTTGTCGAATAAAGAGAGGGAGGGAATTCCAGAGACGGATTGCCTCAACGGTGAAAGAGTTAGACATAAAACCAATACGGTGAGAAGGAATCGAGAGTTTGAGAGAACGGGAGGAACGGAGTTCACATCCTGGACGGGGGGTGATGAAAGTGAATTTACGTTTAAGATAACCAGGAGAGGAAGGCTCGAACAAAATGGAGAATAAAATACTCAGGATTCTAAGGGACCTACGACGACGGATGGAGAGCCAATTTAGCTGACGGCGATAAAAAGAAACATGGTCGTATTTGCGAAGTCCGAAAATGAAACGTATGCCATTACTCATAAGACGGTCTAGCTTATTGAGGTACTCCTGAGAGATATTCGTCGTGCACGCGTCCGCATAGTCAATAACTGGCAAAATTAGAGCCTGCACAAGTAATTTCTTAGTACCTACTGGGAGAAAATTCTTAAATTTATAGAGATAACGCAATGTTCCTGAAACTTTCCGACTTATTTCAGAGACCTGGTCATTCCAGGTAAGGCTAGAATCTAATACAAGGCCGAGATCTTTCACTTGTTGAGTTACTGGAATAACAGTGCCATCAAACAAAATCGGCGCGACAGAAACCGCACCAAGCTTTACTTGTTGATGATGGCTACCCAGAATAATAGCCTGACATTTTGCCGGATTGACACTGATGCCAAAGCTATTGGATGAGGGAAACAGCAGAATTTACGTTTTCCACAGAAGCATGGGCGTAAAGTTGCAAATCATCTGCATACAAATGGTAAGAGCTGCGGATTTTGGAGGTGATTTGGTCAATAAAGATTGAGAATAAAAGAGGAGAAAGGATCCCACCTTGTGGTACCCCCGTGTTCAGGTCACACCAGGCAGATAAGCATCCACTGGCTTTAACAGCCTGAACGCGGTCAGAAAGGTAAGACGCGAACCACTCTGTCGCTTTTGATGAGACCCTCAGATGTGTAAGAGTCGCAACAAGTAGGTCATGATCAACCGCATTAAAAGCGTTGGAGAAATCGATAAGCACCAACACCGTTACTCTGGAATTCTCCATGCCATTTCTTACATCTTCAACAACATTGAGAAGTGCGGTGGTGGTGCTGTGCCCTGATCTAAATCCCGATTGAAACGAAGAAAGCAGGTTGTTACCGTGTATAAATTTGGAAATCTGTTTATGAGCTGCTGCCTCAAGAATTTTGGAGAGAAAAGGAAGAATGGAGATGGGCCGAAAATGATTTAGAGAACTAGGGTTAGATAATTTAGGAAGTGGGATAACAAAGGCCTTACGCCAACATGAAGGAAAGACCCCAGTGAGCAACGAAGTATTTACAATATAGGTGACGATGGGCAATATGCTGTCGAGAATAAGGGTGATCATGACTCTACTCACATTGTCGTGTCCAACAGCTTTCGACCTAATTGACATGACTATCTTTCGGACCTCATCATCCGTAACTGGGGCAAAAGAAAAAGGATCAACATTGGGAGTAGGTAGAGACGCGATATAACATAGGGTTTTAAACTTTATTATGGAATTAAGAACAGGAGTTTGAGAGAAATGCGAATTTAAGTGGTCAAGAGAAAAAGGAAGCGAGTCGATATCGGCCTTGGTTTTACCAATCCCGAGTGATCGGAGAAATTTCCACGTGTCCGCGGGAGAAGATGTCGTGATGTTGCCGTGTATGTAACGTCGTTTTGCTGCTCTTACCATTTGGTTGCAGCGATTTCTGGCTACTTTAAAAAGCCGCCAGTTATCCTCGCACCGATCTCGCTTGTAAGCACGGAAAGCCCTGTCTATAGATATTGTAGATATCAACGCGATGGGTCTGCAATTAATAGGAACATTTTTGCTCCCACTCTTGAATACTGGTGTAACTTTGGCTCGCTTAAATAGATCTGGAAATACTCCCGTTGAAAAACAAAGATTACATAGATAAGTTATTGGTTCTAGTATAGATAGCCTACATAGTTTGAGCATATATGAGGTAATGCCATCCTCACCAGGAGCGCTACTTTTTTTAATTCAACTGTACAAGTCTAAAGTTAAACACGAACTGATCGTTCCGAGCTGCATCCTTGCCTTTTGTAACATCAAGTAGTACCCCAACTGGTTGTACCTGAGTTATATGTACCCTCAATACTAACCGGCGGAGAAATAATAATCATGCATGGTGCATGGCGTGTTGTTACAGATATTTCTTTCTATCCCACTTTTTGATCGTAGACTCATGACAAACCATGAACAATTTTATTCGACGGGGGCAGTCGACGTTAATAAAGAGTAGGTACCTAGATACTTTTGCACCTTATGTCTTTGTAAAAGGGACGTAAATGTGCCTATACATATCTCAGACGTTGAATGTTTGGCATCAACCCTTATTACCTACCGACCTACTTTATATACGAGTCCTAATATCGAATCAAACTCTCATAAACACAGCTATGAAAACAAACCCGACGGAGGGGGCATCTTTACGACTTCCTAAATCCTGTTGCAAAGGACCATCATCCAAACATTTCCGTATAAATGCGAAAAATTCGATTTTTATCTCGTATAAGCCATAAAAACAAACGGTTTCGCTAAGCATAAACAGCGACAGCGGGTGTGCTCGCTGTATTTAGGCTTTAGGTATATAATTTGTCTTGTTTCTGAATACGAATAAAATAATTATATTGTATTCTATTCTAAAATATTATATATCTTCGGACCCGGGTACGTCCTTAAACTACGTCCATAAGAGAGGTATGGGCATTGTGAATGTCATCTCGCTTTGTGTGGTAGGGCACAGCCAGTGGATGTCATTCCAGATCTAGAGCAGAGCCCAACTGAGGAAGTACCTCCACCTTACAGAAAACAGCAGCCAAATAACACTAGACCCTACTCATAGTGTTGTGTTCCTGCCGGTGAGTAAGGTTGCCAGAGCTCAACGAGGGGCGGGAGGGGGTTAGGGTCGGCAACGCGCATGTAACTCCTCTGGAGTTGCAGGCGTACATAGGCTACGGAGACTGCTTACCATCAGGCGGGCCGTATGCTTGTTTGCCACCGACGTAGTATAAAAAAAAAATCTGTTCTTATTATTCTTGACTATAGGTAATAAATGTTTAGTATTTTTGCCTCTATATTAACGCTCTGCGACTTATTCAAACCGACCTCGCCAAGTTTCTCTTCAAAAATCACGATGCCTACACAATCACCAAACAACAGTCCCTAACAGGAACTGCCAGAGGGCAAAATGGCAAATACGTATTTGCAGCCACAAAGCGGCCGTTGACAATAGAAAAGTAAGTCGACCGGCCAATGTGCATCGAACGTGACATAAATGCTTACGGGCCGATGTTGAAGCTTCGGTAAATGTTTACGGACCGTTACAGGTGTTCCGCAAAACAGCTTGCACGTTCGTGTCTATAAATATATCTGCGACGTGACTCCTCGCTTTACAGCTATATTTGGAGAAAAGGATTTAAGCTAAAGATTAATTTTTGTTTGTGTCTGACAGCGTTTTCAATCAAATCGTTTGTTTGTGCGGGTTTCTTTTATTTTTAACGTTATTAGGTGACTTACGCTGGATAAATTGAACGTTTTTTTTTCTTTTACAACGATCAAACGAGCTATCTGCAAAATCCGAATTTCATACGAGATTAAATTGGTAAGTGTCCATTTGAAAAAGTGTGTGGGTACCTACTCGTGTAACGATGCACGTTACTATAGGTATTAAAAATTAATCGTAATCTCAATCTCATCTAATACTTTAAATAATAAATATTATAGGTCTTAAACCAATATGTTAATTTGTTTTAAATAATGCAACATAATGCGCGTGAGTGTACTCTCGGCCGAACTACTTGCGTCAGCAGTTTTACTCTCGAGAACATTCTTATAGCGCTGGGCATATATCTCCGCTCCTCACTCTGCGCACAATCGTCTTAAAGGACGGACGTTGCCGGTCGCGTTCACGAGCCTTGTGCCGTGTCGTCTCACGCGCCGGTTCGATTTCAAGTAATACAGGGTGTCCCAAAAAGGACACGCCATAGCGACACTGGAGGTAGATCAGCCTGAGAGGGTTCCAACCAACCTAACATGACCCTAGTAAAAGTTGCACCGTTTTCAAGTTATTGGCAATTTAACGTTTTTCGTGAATTTTGACCGTTTTCAGCATTGTTAGGCTCAGTGTGCACTTATAAAGCCCTTAAAATAAGTTTTTTTTATGTGTACGGCACCATGAATAGTTAATTAGGATAATAAAAGAGATATTTCATCGATAACCTACGTGAAATGTAAAAAAACAAGGGCTTGATCTAAAGTTTTATTCGCAGCGAAACATCAATTTCAACTTTGACCACCTGCCGTGAAAAAAAACTAATTAAAAGGTAACAAAAAAATAACGGTATAATATTAAGCATTTTATGCAGATTCTAAAATGGTATAAAACATGCACCTTTCTGCCATAAAATAATGAGTTATTATCATCTTTCGAATGCCTCATAAAGCTAAGTTGGACTAGGGAATCTGCAATCCAATGACGCGTAATTCATCTTGGATTCTTATTGGCTTTGAGTGCAAGTTCTCAAATGGTTAAAAGAGTGAGACAACATGAGATGCACTCGCTCTATCTCGCTCTTTTTATCTCAACTTTGTCACACGGTCAACTGCTACCTGGGATTATCGTAGGGCTTATCTCTTTGAAGACAGAAGTGTAAGCTTTTGTTTGTACAATTGTGTCATCCATATCTAATAAGCATTCCGGAATGCGTAAGCTGTTATGATATCATTGCTACTAAGTAAGGATATCATGAAGTAAGAAAGGTTCGAAAAAAATGTAATACAGGTTGAAGTTTCATTGATTTATTTATTTTTTTACAACAGGTGCTCAAATTGTTTTCCACCGACTCGTATGCACGCTTGGCAGCGTCTTCTGAAATTTCTTGTTAATTTCCTTAAGTTAATTTCGGATATGTCTCGTGCTGCCTGAAATACACGTTGCCGTAGTTCGTCTTGGGACCTTATTGGCTCGGAGTAGACCTTGTCTTTTAAGCATCCCCAATAAAAAAAATCCAATGGATTTAGGTCCGGCGAACGCGGTGGCCATAATACTGGTCCTAATCGGCCGATCCATCTTCTTGGGAATGTCTGCGAGAGATGGTCTGGTACCACATCCTCTGTCTCAGTGCGAGCGGTGTGTCTTCAAGTAAAACTGGCAGATCGTTTTGCAAGAACTGCAGGTAATTTCTCCCATTTAAAATAGCTGGTAACTCGACCGGTCCTATTATTTGGCCATTAAATATTCCCGTCCACAAATTAATTTTAAATTGATGTTGGGACCGGTCTTCTCTCCCTTCGTGTGGGTTTTCAATTTGCCAGCTATGAATATTGTGGAGATTGAGATACCCATCTCTTCTACACGTGGATTCGTCGCTCCACATCACTTCATTAAAAAAGTTTTCATTTTCTTCCAGTTTTTGAAGCATTTGTCGGCAAAATTCAACGCGGGGTGCGTAATCCGTCGGAAGAAGTGTTTGCAGGCGTTGAATATGATACGCATGATATTTATGACGTTTTAAAATTCTCTGTGCTGAGGATTTATTTACGCCGATGCGACGTTCAATATTTCTTAGAGAAATTTCTGGCTCTCTTTGTACCATATTTAAAACCACGTCGTCGTCAATAGTCCGGGGCCTTCCTTCAGCGTAAGCCTGTCCTGGCCTTCTGCCATTTTGATATGCATTCTCAACTCTTAAAATGATTTCATGATTCGTGGCATGACGATTGGCATACCTTTGATTGTACAATCTTGCAGCCGATCTGGCGTTGTATGAGACAATTCCTCTGTTAGAGACACGCCTAGTTTCTCCATAGATCATGTGCATGTCACTGTACTCACGATCGGTGTAGTTGTGATCTACCATTGTGATGGAGAGGTTCCAAAAAGCAATAATCAGTGTCCGTGAGCGGTGCCAAGTTGTCGTTTCAGTCCCACAAACATACCAAGTCAAAAAGAAATCAGAGTCCAGATGAAAGCCAAGTAGATTTGTTTAGGACCACGAATACACAGCAGCAAAGATAACACAACAATTGCACGAAACACACGGTAACGAACTAATCAGGATTAGGATTCCTAAATACTTACTAGAGATAAGGATGACTAGTGGCTATCCCTCCTCCTTCTGTTTTTAAAGAGATAATCCGTAGGATAATCCCAGGTAGCAGTTGACCGTGTGACAAAGTTGAGATAAAACGAGCGAGATAGAGCGAGTGCATTTCATGTTGTCTCACTCTCTTAACCATTTGAGAACTTGCACTCAAAGCCAATAAGAATCCAAGATGAATTAGGTATGCGTCATTGGAGGCAGCTCGAAACATATCCAAAAAGCATTGCAGATTCCCTAGGCCAACTTAGCTTTATGAGGCATTCGAAAGATGATAATAACTCATTATTTTATGGCAGAAAGGTGCATGTTTTATACCATTTTAGAATCTGCATAAAATGCCTAATATTATAGCGTTATTTTTTTGTTACCTTTTAAGTAGTTTTTTTTCACGGCAGGTGGTCAAAGTTGAAATTGATGTTTCGCTGCAAATAAAACTTTAGATCAAGCCCTTGTTTTTTTACATTTCACGTAGGTTATCGATGAAATATCTCTTTTATTATCCTAATTAACTATTCATGGTACCGTACACATAAAAAAAACTTATTATAAGGGCTTTATAAGTGCACACTGAGCCTAACAATGCTAAAAACGGTCAAAATTCACGAAAAACGTTAAATTGCCAATAACTTGAAAACGGTGCAACTTTTACTAGGGTCATGTTAGGTTGGTTGGAACCCTCTCAGGCTGGTCTACCTCCAGTGTCGCTATGGCGTGTCCTTTTTGGGACACCCGTATAGTTTAATCGGCAGTGTTCGCCGTGGACAATTTAATTCTTTTTTTTTTAATACTTAATTGAAATCAGACAGGCTTATTGATAACCTAACGGACCTTACCACGACCTCCGCTCAGTATTTTCCCATTATTATTTTTTTTGTTAAAATATAATTAGTAATTTGTAAGCGTTGGTGTTTATTTTGAAATTACCCACACCCAATAACCGCTTCACTCGTACTTCATTGGTTTTTATTTTGAATGAGCGTTAAGTAAATGATAGGAATGCCAAATAAAGCAAAAAGCAAACGGGGGAAGTCGCGTCATTTGCAAGGAGTGGAGAGCAACACCTCGCAGTCTTTCTTAGTTAGTCAAGACTTCGAAATTCCAAAAGCACTTTTTTTAACGTTTGTTACTTCAAAACTTCGTCATTATAGGGAATACTCCCGGTACTGAGCTTGTATGACGAGACCCGGGAACCGCCGGTTCCGGTACTATATTTGTAAAGAAAACCAGTGCCGGAAGCACTCCCACGCATTAATGAACCGATTTTGAAAATATTTTTTTTATTGAAAGTAAATAAATATATACTTACAGATTGGTTCCATTTTTGTTGAAATCCAGTTCTTATAAAAAAAGTTAAGTGATGTGTTTATGTTTGGCGATGTCTTCATCGTTAAGTTTGTTCATCAAATTAGGTTTTGAAGCAATTTTTTTAGCAATTTCAGGTTCTGATGATGGATTCTATAAGAAATTGAGGGAACTCTTCCCTCAACTCTTATAAGCAAATTTATAACTTTAGACTGAAAACCAAGCATTGTATTTTTATCATGGAACTGCTCATGAAGATCACAATTCTCTGCTACAAGTATTTCACGGATTGGGGCTTAATTGTTATAAGATGCACTATGATTGTAAATAATTTAAATGGCATTTCAAACTGTTTTGTGAAATCCATTTTTTCTGTTAAAGGTAATTGTTTTCTTTTAGTTGCAAAGTCGTTAGTTCTTATCTTATTTTATATTTCCTAAGACATCGTTTGGTTTGATTATTTATTATTTTATTATTGACCACATAGGTACCTACACCTTGTCATGCCCACTGTCCAGGTAGGTAGCTTGCCGGTTTACTCTTAATGCTTTCCCATGCCGCGATTGAGTGTTTTCTAGAAAAAGTATATAATATATCTGACAATATGTAGATAGGTTTGGTATCAGCACGGCTCAGCGCCCTGAGCGGCCGTGAACGTGACACTTCTTTTTGTATTTTTTAAAACCAGAATCATTGATTCTATTGAGCGCCGAGGAGAAGTGAACTCACGACTTTCCGAGTTTTCCATCGATTTAAGTGTTAAATAACAAACACCCCGCCGCCAGAAAGCCACTCAAATTAATTCAAAAGTTACGCTCTTTTTTTAAAACGACGTGCAGAAATTATATGAAACGGGGCAAGAAGAAGCAACATATTTTGACTAAGGTGTAAAATTTGTGAAGTTAGGTCTTCTAGAGTTAGAAGCTTGGCTCTACAAGAGATGTGATAACTTAATGACAGTGCAATCCTTAGGGTTTCGTCTTGGCAATATTTTACATGAAAATGTTTTTGGTGGGATTTCACTTCTTTTTGTAAGTTGATTATAACATCTTCCATTCCCTAATTTAAAAGGTTGGGACTGTTGGGAGTGACTTACAATTAAAATCCTGAAATACGTATCTGGGGGCATCTTTTATATAATCTACTTTTTACTGATACTCCATTCATACTTGAACCATATTTTCCCCCCTAACGCCCTTTTCCACACCCTTTTCATCCTTAGAGAGTGATTTTGGGGTTGAAAACAATCGTAGGATATAGAACACCTTCCTCATAACAAAAATTATCTACGTACCTTCAACACTACATTTCAACTAGAGCCAGCGGTTATTGATTCTCCATACAAAATTCCACCCCCCTTTTCACCCCCTTACGGGCTCAACAAAAGTCAAAAGTCAAGTTGGGTTGGGTTTTCATTTCAAGTTTTTGAATTTTTTGATGTTCGTGTACTATACTATCTTACATACCAAATTTTAGCTTCCTAGGACTTCAGAAAGTACCCTAAGAGTTTTGATGATTATCAGTGAGTGTGTGACGCAGTGACGAAATCGGGGTTTTGTAGATATGAATAAAATCTAAAGTGAGAAATCTAAATATTTTATACTTAATAAGTCCACTATGGACATCATATTTCAAGAAATTTGTTTATCTGGTGTAATCCAAACCCAAGTTATGAGAGTTGAAAAAAACGACGAAGCGCTTCGATTTGCTCATCTTGGCGGGGGCTACGATCTACGATTGGTTAGTTTTTGTATGTAAAACTTGTACTCAATCACTTTCGTAGCTTTTGGTCATTTTTGGTCTTTTAGTCTACATTTAACGGGTTTAAGCCTCTGGACATAAGAGTGTTTACAGTATCAAAATAGTAATTAGGAACCCGTCGATCACTCCGAGGGCTGTCAACCCTTCGCTGCCGCGTCATCAATTCTCTTTGTGGGCTTTCATCTAGTCCAAGATACGCATTAATCGAATCTGTCTATTAACAATCGCAATCCATCGGGCCTCTAATCAACGGGTTAAACTTGGACATTAGTCGTTAATGACATCAGAAAATACATCATGTTTAAAATGACAGTGAGATGTAGGTATTGATTTTTTGTCATCGACAGTAAATTTGTTGGGTATGCGGAATAACTTTCCAAATAAAATTTTACTGGTTCGATTGTCTCCTTATCGCTTTGATTATTTTGTAAAAGTTAAAATGCACAACTTATTCTGCCATTCACTTTCAATATTCGTTCATAAGTAGTTATGTGCACGCATGAGGTCCTTAGAAATATAAAAGTTATATAGTCTTTGATTTTATTAAGCAGTATTCGCATGATCATACACAATGGTCTTGTAAGAACGAGACATGTAAGGTCGTTTATCTTACTATCTCACTCTATCCTATAGCTTGAAATGATAGCTGACAGGGTCATGTTGACGCGGCTCGCGGCTATAATAATTAGCTATTTGCGTTTTTCTTAGTGGATACATGTTTTTAAAAAGTAAAAAACGATACAGCAATAACTTCCCGTGCGCAAAAACACGACAATAATGGTTTGATTTTTTTTTAATTTCAGTTTGACCATAAAGAAGAACTTCCCGTACTATTTTTTCTATAATAATTATTATAAATTTCTGAACGTATTGGAAAAAAAAGGTTTTTTTTTAAGATATCATCACAGGCCTTTGCGCCTATTGCAGAAAATTAAATCATTGCTGTTTAGACAACGGGTTTGGTGACTGTGAAGACCGATACGTGAGCGACACGACCTCCCACATTTTTGGTAGAGAAAGCTCACGCGACCTAAGGTTCCAGTCCCGGTTTCCTTTTTAAACTGTATCCACTAAGAAAAAAAAAAACGCAAACAGCCAATAATTATAGCTGCGGGCTCCGTCTGCATGACCCGGTCAGCTAAAATTTCAAGCTATCATGTCTGGTTCTTACAAGACCGTCATATATGATCGTGCGAATACTGCTTAATAAAAACGAATGTCAAATGGTATACTGAATGGCAACTTTAAAAAATAACTAAAGAGGGAAATTGTTTATGACGTTATTGATGTGATGGTTCGATTTGAGTGATGGTTGATGCTTGAATATTGATTATTTTACCTTATTCCCTCGCATGTTTGGAAAAAAACACTTTATATGCCTCGGCAGGAATCGGAACTCATTCCCGAATTCCCTTTCCCAGCCTCTGCAATAATATACTATTATTGCGGCGCCAACATTAATAATAAAAATAATACGCCTCTTAATAGGCTCTATCTGCTCGCTCAACCTCCACCTTGGCGCGGGACCCGCCCGCCACGTCGCCGGATCCGGTGCCGGCACCCGACCAGGCACCGGGGGCGCCGCGGGTGGATTTCAGTGCCGACGAGGAGGAGGAGTTCGCGCAGAGTGTGAGTAGTACAGCCAATGAGCAACTGAGGAGGACTCTGGAACAGGTGATTATGCAGTATCGGTCCACACCCAACACTAGGCCACGATTACCACGTTTGCCTATGAATAGACGCAATCTAGCGCTAATGGCAGCCCTAAACGCTTTACTAGAGCCATATCTGCGGGCTAGTAAAGATTTAGATGATACGCACGCGATCATGTATTGCGGAGCCATCGCGGCGTGCCGTGTTGCACGAGTCAAGTTTCCGGACGCTGAACGTGCACCTAGGACCGCCGGAGGTGCCCCCGCATGGCAAATACGGATCGAGCGACGTATCAACTCGTTTAGGACTCTCATTGCAAAGCTGATCTGCTTCAGGGGGGGCAACCACCGCCCCCGAGTAATGCGCTTTGTGAATCAGGCGTTCGCGGGGACGGGTATTGAGCCCCGCGACTATATTGCCAATCTCACGGAGCGCATCGACTTTCTTAAGCAGAAAGTGTATGCATGGGCAAACCGTATTCGCCGCTACAGAAAGCGTGTGGATCGATTCCAGCAGAATCGTCTTTTTCAGAGTGATCAAAGGAAGGTATACCGAAAGTGGGAGGAAACCAACCTTCGTGCGTCCGACACGCGATCGCCAGAAGCTACTGCCATGACTGATTTCTGGCGTAGCATCTGGTCAGTGCCTGTCGAACACACCGAGGGGGATTGGATGAGTGTTGTCGAGCGTGAGTGCGAGTCCATCGAACCTATGGGGGCAATCACCATCAGCCCCGATGACGTAAGTTGTGCCATTCGCACGGCCCAGAACTGGAAAAGCCCTGGGCCGGATGGATTGCACAACTTCTGGCTAAAATGGTTCCGATGCTCGCACTCACGTTTGGCAGCACAATTTCAACAAGCCCTCGAGCTTGGTTCTCTCCCACCTTCCTTAACAACTGGTGTCACCTTCCTGCTCTATAAGTCCGGTAGTACCACGGAAGCGAAGAACTACAGACCCATCACGTGCTTGCCTACACTCTACAAGCTCCTTACATCCATTTTGAGATCGAAAATAAACGCGCACATTGTCGCTAACAACATTTTGGCCTCCGCTCAAAATGGATGTAGGGTTGGGTCCCGTGGTACTAAAGAGCTCCTCCTCATAGACATGACCATTTGCCAACAAATCCGGCGGAATAAGGGGGCCCTCTCTGCCGCTTGGATTGACTACAAGAAGGCCTATGATTCGGTGCCTCACTCATGGCTGGGGGAGGGTCTTAGAGCTGTATAAAGTTGATACAGCTTTAAGAGCCTTCTTAAGCGCGTGTATGAGGCAGTGGACCACAGTCCTTCGTCAACCAGGTGGCGGGGATGACCGCCCTAGCCCGCAGGATTTTATAAGGATTGAGCGAGGAATATTCCAGGGTGATAGTCTGAGTCCCCTGTGGTTCTGCCTAGCTCTGAATCCCCTCAGCACTCTGCTGAAGGATACGGGACTAGGTTGCCGGCTTCGGAGAGAGGGTGAAGTCATTTCTCACCTTCTGTACATGGATGACCTCAAATTATTTGCACCAAATAGCCAAGACTTGTTGGAGCTACTGAAAACCACCGAAGTCTTCAGTAGTGCCATCAACATGGAATTTGGTGTCGATAAATGTGCGGTTATGCATGTACAGCGGGGGAAGGTTGTAAATTCAACAAATTTACAACTATCTGAGACAATGTCTTTCAGATCTATCTCTGAATCAGAAACCTACAAATACCTTGGTATGACACAGTCGTTGGGTATTGAGGACGAGGGTATTAGACAGTCGGTGAAGGAGCGCTTTTTCAGTCGGCTCACAAAAGTCCTTAACAGTCTTTTGTCAGGAGGCAACAAAGTGCGCGCCTTCAACGCCTGGGTAATGCCCCTACTCACATACTCCTTTGGCATACTAAGGTGGACTCAGACCGAGCTGGACGCCCTGGATCGGAGGGTCCGACTACTGCTCACCACACACCGTATGCTACACCCACGCTCGTCAGTTATGAGATTGTACATCTCACGGAAGTGTGGAGGTCGCGGCTTCCTAAACGCCAAAGATCTCCACAACCGCGAAGTGTGCAATCTCAGGAATTATTTCCTTAACAACGAGTGTGGGATGCATCGTGATGTGGTGGCAGTAGACAGGAACCTCACGCCGCTCTCCTTGGCAAACGAGAACTGGCGCAAACCTGTGGTACTAAGTACTGCGGATCGCAAGGCGGCATGGGAGAGTAAGGTGCTACACGGGCGGTTCTACAAGGCCCTCACGGGACCCGACGTGGACCTGCTCGCGTCGGTGAACTGGTTACGATTCGGGGACCTCTTCGGAGAAACCGAGGGTTTTGCCTGTGCAATTGCGGACGAAGTTATGATGACGAACAACTATCGGAAATATATCCTGAAGGACGGTACGGTCGACATTTGTCGGGCATGCCGCCGTCCCGGAGAGTCACTCAGGCATATAATTTCCGGTTGTTCTCATCTTGCTAACGGCGAGTACTTGCACAGACATAATCTCGTAGCCAGGATTATTCACCAGCAACTTGCTCTTCTATACGGCCTTGTGGGCCGCGAAGTACCGTACTACAAGTACTCACCTGCGCCAGTTCTCGAAAATGGTCGTGCCACGCTCTATTGGGATCGATCTATTATCACTGACAGGACTATTGTAGCCAATAAGCCTGACATCGTGATAATAGATCGATTGCAACGCCGGGCCGTGCTCGTCGACATCACCATCCCCCATGATGAGAATCTCATGAAAGCCGAGAAGGACAAGTCCAGTAAGTACCTAGACTTGGCTCACGAGATAAACGCCATGTGGGATGTTGATTCGACGATCATTGTCCCGATAGTCGTTTCAGCGAATGGTCTCATAGCGAAGAGTCTCGACCAACACCTTGAGAGACTCTCGCTAGGTGGTTGGATCAAGGGTCAGATGCAGAAGGCGGTGATCTTGGACACGGCGCGGATAGTCCGCCGGTTCCTCTCTCTGCGGCCCTGACCACCGGCAGCTTGGGCCCTGCCCCGCTGCTGGCGGCACCCTAGGTTAGGTTTTTTATAATGTGTTTATATATATTTTGTATTGTTTTGTAAGTGTTTTTATATTTTACTTTTATATTCATATTATAAATAACCTAGCCTAAGACCAAAAATAAATAAAGAAAATAATACTGTATTTAGTATCAGTACCTGGGCGACCGAGCTTAGCTCGGTTATAACTATTTATATTAAAACAATAAAAATTAAAAAAAATATATATAAAATTGAACATATAAAAAAAAAACAAAAGTTAGTCACCGGGCGAGTTTCGAACCCGTAACACTTGTTTAGCAGTCCGCGTCTTAACCCGCTGGACCAGACGGACAGTGGCCGGCATCACGAAATTAGCGACCATATTCTGCGTCGAAAGAAAAACGCATGAAAACTCGAAAACACGCATTTTCCCAAACATAAGACTAATCTAGATCGATTGTTTACCCCCAAAAACCCCCATATACCAAATTTCAGCAAAATCGTTAGAGCCGTTTCCGAGATCCCGGAAATATATATATATATATATATATATATATATATATACAAGAATTGCTCGTTTAAAGGTATAAGATTTTAACGGGTACAGTCAGCAGCAAAATTTGCTAAGCGGGTAAAATGTTCAAAATGATCTGATCACAACTTTATAGATGTGTCAGAGGGAAAGCTTAACCCATTAAAGGCCTGGAACGTCTGGTAACGCCTGCAGAAATTACGATTTTTTTTTGTCTTTTTGTTAATATTTAGGTACTTTTGTTTATAAAAAATAATTGTTCTCGCAACAGGAAGCTTGATTTAGTAAATAGTTGCTTAAGGAAATCTTAGGGTTGGAGTATCCAAGATGAAAGGGAAACCATTGTTTGTGTCGCTGATTTAGTATCACAAAGGCATCCGGCCCGGACCCATCGCTGTTGCAGTCTGACCCAGTTCAATGAGTTTGAATATAAATAATAGTTTCAAGTTGGATAACAAATACATAGCTTTGCTTCCTACTAAATAAAATGATTTACAGGCCAGTAAGGGTTTGAAGAACGCTAACTTCTTTGAACGGTATCAAGAAGAAAATTTCAACTCGGTGCCAGCCAATTAGTGGTCGTCCGTCGTTTTCCGTCGAATAAATACGTTTTTAACATAAACTACATTTTATAGTATGTTTCCTACTCCACTACTGTTATCTGTCATTTATACATTCATGAACATAAACCTACATAAAAGGTTTGAAGAAAAGTCTATATTGCCTATTCCTCATAACAGGTGGCCTACCGCAAAAATCGAAGGTCGTCAATTGCTGCATTTTTCTCTGTCACTCTAATTACGTCTTAGTGAGAGTAAAAGAGAAAGATCCCCGCAATTTGCGAATTTCGATTTTCCCGGTAGGCCCCCTGCACTTGTGCTTTTAAATCGCTAGTACCTGGGCGACTATAACTATTTATTGTAATATGGTGGTGTATAGGTGATGATCTTAACTACATTTTTTTACTAAATTAAACTTGTCTAAAACAATAAAATTTAAATTTTATATATAAGCTTGAACATATAAAAAAAAAACAAAAGTTAGTCACCGGGCGGGATTCGAACCCGTAACACTGGTTGTTTCTTGCCGCCCGCGTCTTAACCCGCTGGGCCAGACGGACTGTGGCTTGCAACATGAAACTAGCGACCATATTCTGCGTAGAAAGAAAAACGCATGAAAACTCGAAAACGCGTTTTTTACCAAACATAAGACTAATCTAGATCGATTGTTTACCCCCAAAAACCCCCATAGACTACGAAGATCGCTTGGACTCGCTTGTTAGTCTCCATAGGCTACTGGGGCCAAAATCGAGAAAAAAACAGTCCAAAAAATTAATTTAGTAAAGAACAATTACCAGGGCCTCATGAATTACGAGAAGGTGTCGCTGACCTGCCGGGCCGCGGCGGGCCGGGCGCGTAACAAGGTATGCTTTTGTCATTGAAATGACTGGACTGGTTTAAATCATACTTGTATGATTTGAACTGAAAATTAACTTGATTTGAACTGAGCTATTCAGTTTTAGAACTGAGTTCCTATTGAAATGCAGCAAACATCGCTTAATATTAATATGTATTCCATTTTAATATACACCAAGAATAATTTACATAGCACTCAGAAAGTATATCAATGCCATTACACTTTGAAAGTCAGACGAAGTTAATAGTGTTTTTATACAAAGTTAATACAAATAGCTATCGTTGATGTAGCTTCTGAGAAAAACTGTAAAGTTAACTTATGCTTTGAACATTAAACGAAATAATATCTTAGTACCGATTGTCGTTGTAGCAAAAAGATAGAAAAGCAGCCTGCTTAGAAACATACATATATCAGTACGGGAGGCAATTCCAAAGATATTCAGCCATATTACGTATCGTATGTACCGTAATATAAAGGTTCCTTTATCAGTGCTCTGCAGAAAACGACTTTATCGTCGTCTTTATGAAAGGATTACGATGTAATTACGCCGCCATAAATACTCATAACGAGAAGACATTATTGGGGTGTCCAGCTAAACTAAACATCATAGTTTTACCCAACAGACCGAATACTTTATTGCACATGTAATAATAAGTACAAGCGGTGGACTTTAATGCCTTAAGGCATTCTTTACCAGTCAACCACTGGGCCAACCAAAAAGAAACTTCTGTTTGGTGCAGGCTTTGTAATTGAGAATAATTAACCTATATCACGATACCTACTATTTACAAATAATTGTTTTTTGAGTGCGTGTAATTATATCTAGTCTAGTATTCGTAAACCCAAAGTAATTATACCTACTTATACCTCAGCAACCCATATTGCGGTGCTCATCTTCGGGGTTAATGGTTCCGTAGGTAAAGTCACAGCCTAATATATAGACCAAACGTGCTGTGAGACAATTCCTACAGCAAATTTATTTAGGTTTATAATAAAAACAACTGTTAATCATACGATATTTAAGTATGTAGACCTCAGAAAGCAATAAAATATTTATATACATATTATAATAATTTTGATATATTTTAACTGTAGGTACTCATAGGCATGTTTTTTTATTAATATTAATATTCATAATTAATAGAGTAAATTCAAAACCATCCTAAAAAAAACATACATTTTCAACTGGCAATCCTTAAAAATCGAACTTGGGCCAGCCAGAAAAAATAAGTTGTCACATGACAATATTTTAATCAAAAGATCAAGGGTTACATTTCTATTAGTCGGCATTTCAGAATAGGGTTGTTTCCATCTACAAATCTTAGGGCAGAATTGTATCCCAATAAATTCTTTTGGATTATAAGAACATGTTAAACTACTTTTAGGGGACCTGTAATGACCATATTTTTGTAAATATTGAATTTAAAATATCTTTTGGCACACGTCACGTGACCAAACTCGAAACGTCTTTGAAGATTCCGATGACGTCACGACTCTCGGATTGACACTGTTGACAGTTAGGCGATAAACAACAAATGACAAATGTCAGTTGACAGCTCGTATCTTCTACGTGTGTATGTACTCGTAGTTATGTGTCAAACCGTAAACTGTGACGTCACACAATTTTCAAAGAGCGTTTTGGGCGCGAAAGCATCCGTCAAAATATATTTTGTTAATTTAACATATTTAAAGCCGTTTTTAGTATAAAAGTTGAATGTTAAGGCAACTTTTAATTAATATAGAACGTAATACAAGCGTTTCAAAAAATTGGAAACAACCCTATCCGATTAAGGTAGGTAGGTTCCAACGACCCATTAATGTACCTAAAGCTAGTAGGGAGACACTAGAGCGTTCGGGCATTCTCGGCTTCATTCGGCTCAGCATTACTCCGAGATCAGATAAAATAATGACTTGAACTTTGACAACCCTAAATAGCCGAAAGGGATAGTGTCATACATTAGAAAGAGACCGCATAATGTATCCCTGAATCGCTGTCAAACTTCGGTTTTGTAGGAAGTGTCTTTTCTGTACGATAGTACTATTATTTATTCTGTTCTCGGACGCTCAGGCGAACTAGTGTAGATGTGACATCAACAAGGTCGTAACGACTAGGTATTCATAATTTTGAAGCGCAATTAGAGTGGTCGTACTGAACGCTGCCTCGCATAGTCTTAGTAATAATAATAACACACCGGCTTTATGTGCATCATTTAGACTGAAGTGTGGCTTATTTCCCCAGTGTTTGAGAATTGCACCGCGATTGTAAAAGGCTACACGATCTTTGTACTTACCGAACAAATGGTCGCTATTTATCACTCAATGGGTGTTAGAAAATTACACTCCGATAAGATGGCGCACCTATTCAGATTTCAAAAAAATATGATGCCAACATGATACCTCTTATAGTGCATCTTTATCACACCAATAGATTAGTGCTCATACCCTATATTATTGCTTAGACCCTACTCATAGTGTTGTGTTCCTGCCGGTGAGTAAGGTTGCCAGAGCTCAACATCAGGCAGGCCGTATGCTTGTTTGCCACCGACGTAGTATAAAAAAAAAACTGTATATTCCTCAAGGATGAATACAAGTACAGGTGGGGCAAATAAGAGTGATACATTTTGTTTTTAAATTTAAATTATATTCAATGCAAAATTTATTAAATATTTTTTCATAAATATGTTATTCAGTGTTGGCAATTGTATACCTACGGAAGATAATTTCAGCCAACCGCCTATCTCTAGCAGCAAGCATTTTTTTCTCAAATGTTTGTGTTCTTGTAACGTGTTTTAACGTTGTTTGTTCGATTAATTCCGAGAAGCAGCGACAGTAATTAGAATTCCCCAAATTTTACGGCTCCTGACTTATTTCTATCGGGTCTAAATCTAAAATTACGAATCTATGTTAACAAGCTGATGATGGATTTCAACAGTTAAAACCGACCATCCGACACAAATTTACTAAGATAACGCCAAAAATGTGCGAACATATGCTGAAAGTTGCGATGATAAGGGCTCACATTTGCCTGCTGTTAGTGGTGGACATATGTCAGACATTATGTTCCGCATGTATTTGCCAACCCTGAATAATATATTTTAAAAATAATACTTAATAATCTTTGAAATTAATATAGTTCAAATTTAAAAACAAAATGTATACTTATTATTTGCCTACCCTGTAGATGAAATTTCATATAGAGCCTGCGCTGAACTAGAAGCTGAAACTGAATATCTTTAAAGCATATCTGGGCGAGAGTTGCATTTGTGAGTAATATTGTATGGCCTAAATTACAACTCAATCAATTTATTTAAAAAATCTATTCACTTATCTCTAGGCCAATAAAAATTCAATTCATTCATAAAAATTGTTTTGTAGAATTTATTCCCATCACGATGGAAATGATTTTAATACCTTTATTTGGTCCTAATAATAAATGGTGCCAGGGGCCAGGAGGTGTGCATAAATGTTAGGAGCAGGAGATACATTTTCTGCCCAGTCTTATAGCCTACTGAACTCCTTTATAAATTATGGACCCGGGTATGTCCTTAAACTACGTCCAAAAGAAAGGTATGGGCAATGTGAATGTCATCTCGCCTTGTGTGGTAGGGCACAGCACAGCAGATGTCATTCCAGATCTAGAGCAGAGCCCAACTGGGGAAGTACCTCCACCTTACAGAAAACCGCAGCCAAATAACACTTGACCCTACTCATAGTGTTGTGTTCCTGCCGGTGAGTAAGGTTGCCAGAGCTCAACGAGGGGGGTGGGGTTAGGGTCGGCAACGCGCATGTAACGCCTCTGGAGTTGCAGGTGTACATAGGCTACGGAGACTGCTTACCATCCGGCAGGCCGTATGCTTGTTTGCCACCGACGTAGTATAAAATATATATATATATATATATGTGACGTGCTAACTGTTCGTCAATTATTAATATTAAGCACAACACTAAAACAGCACGCCAGAATTCCTTTCAAGACTAAATATAGTAAATAAAAGGCGCAAATATACAAAGATAGCACGTATTTTCATCCAGATTCTTTTTGTCTTTTTGGGCCCACTTTTGTACAACAGGTTAAATGCAACTTATGCAACCGGAATTATGAACCTACTTATTTTAAGGTGATACATACTTTTATTGTGTAGGTTCGGATCGGGAACAGTGACTAGGATTATTTCAGACAACAAAATTATGAAGTAAAATGAGTTATAACTTATACAGTTATAAATACTATTTATATAATTAAAAAATAATTAATATTGTCCCTTTCTGCTGGAAACACAGAAAATCCTAGTTCAGGTATTTGTAAACCACTTTTCTCTAATAACAATTCTTAGTCTTTAAAAGGAAGAGAAGTGAAGCGCTTGTGGCCTAGTGGTAAGAGCGTGCGACTTTCAATCCGGAGATCGCGGGTTCAAACCCCGGCACGTACTAATGAGTTATTCGGAACTTAGGTATATACGAAATATCATTTGATATTTACCGATCGCTTTTCGGTTAAGGAAAACATCGTGAGGAAACCGGACTAACCCCAACAAGGCCTAGTTGTACCCTCTGGGTTGGAAGGTCAGATGGCAGTCGCCTACGCCAAATCTTGGGATTAGTTGTCAAGCGGAAGAAGAGTATTTAAAAGCAACCACTGTACAATACTTTTTCAATAAATTATTTGTATTATATTTGTTACTTGTCTTCTACTTTGAATTGCCAAACTACTAGACCCACCACCACCAATAATAATGGCACAATCAGCAAGGTTTGGTTGACTAGACACTGTTGAAAAGGTGTTTTCGGAATGTTAGCATGGTGATACCATAAATAAAGAATTCCAAAATGGCGGCCTTTTTTTACAACTTTGACTTCGTAGTCAATAATTCATATTAAGGTTCCTTTCGGATCCTCAAATATAAATTTTCATCATGATTAGAACAAATTTTCCGTCGGACGTACCGGTTTTGATCTACAAGCAAAATACTGAAAAAAAGAAAAACGAATTACACAAATTAGAACATTAAGCTTATTAAATTTCAGGCAAGATGTGCTTTTGTACATGTTTAAACCGATAACGAGGTTTAACTTTAAATGTAGTAAACTCCGTTAACGCACCAATTTCCGGGCAACTTTTGATTAACTTAATAAACCGATAAAGGCTGTCAAAAGCTCACAAAAACTTTGCGAATAAATGATGACCTCGCCCCAGTTATCCGTTATTGAACAAAGAGATAAGAGCTACATCAGTATCAAACTTATTATCTTGCAAAATTTAATTATTATATTCGCTGGAAGCTAGAGACTAACATGCTTGGTGCGCAAAATTTCTAAGATCGAATAACATCTTATACAAAAGGCGTCTTGCCTAAAATCTATAACAAATCATTATTCGTGTGGGTTAATTTGTGACAATAATATATTATATTTACCTTACTTGCATATGATTTCCACTACAACCTGATAGTAGCTAGGTAGTGACGATACCTCGGAGCGAGGCGACACGTGTCGAGGTTTTTGTTATTTGTGGTTCGTTATATTTATGAAAGTAGGTCATTTTTTAGCTATGAAGTACGAAGAAAGTGATACGTGTCTGCTCTAGTGCTGGAAAGTGGTGTACTCCCCTGTGTCCCCGTCCCATGAGAACGAGGTGGAAAAGAATGGAAATATATTGTCCTGTCTCCCCGACTGGAACAATTGGTAATTGTTCTAATTGTACTAATCCCGCATTGGATATTTTTTTATCAAAAATGATGTAATTAGTTACTACGTAAGTAATAATATTTTTGTTTTTTTTTGTTAAATGTATTTACATCGATTTCATAAGACGGGAAACAAAAGGAATTATATCCAAAACATTTTATTTAAACCATACACTTGCGTAAGTGAGCAAAGGCAGAATCTTATACAGCCACACTTAAACGTTTTTACGACATTAAATGTTACTTATTAAATTGTTACTTATTTAATATTTAAATTTTCTACAGTTTCATTATATTGGCTGTATGGCCGTTGACTATTGGCAGTTTTAGAACGAAAAAGTAAAAAATATTAGGCAATCCCGCTGATTTTCATAAGTACTGCAATGAACAAATCAATTTAAAATTACTGCAGTTCGCTAAAACAGGTGTGTTTTATAAATATTGAAATCTGAATGTTTTTCGCTAGGGGTTATTTATCGTATTCTTCAGACATGCAAAATCTCCAAGTAAGTCCTAAGGAATAAATCATGCTTTTGCAAATTTACCTTGTCTTGTTTGGTTTCCTCGCATTCGATATGAAAAGTAGAATGTTTAACTCGGGTATAAGGCACCATTTCATCCCTTGATTAACAATCTAATATTGCGTGTTTCAGTTTGTCGCCAGCGGGTATTATCATTGTTTGCATGCAAATAATAGTAAATAAGTAATTGTAACTTATTGTCGCTAATTAACCAATGAAAGGTCTTTTTAATCAATTTGCCGTAGAATTTCGAAAAGTTAGGCCCGATTCAATTAATTATATAAGACACCCTAATCCGTTTTCTTACGTTAGCTAGAATGTCGCCTAGCCAATGCTTCAGATATGATGATAGACCGCTTGTGGTCTTTATCGAATTATGCTAAACGCACACATAATTAACATAATTTACTCTAATTAAAGGATAGACGTGTTAACCCGAGTATAACTGTTTACATTATCATTTATAATCCTGTAAACCTTGTTAAACATAATTCTGTGTTGTGTTAGCGAGATTACTGCAGTTAATCACTTAATTAAACAAATGATTGCGATCCTTTCCGGTGCGAACATATATGGAGCATCCAAACTTTGTACAGCGTAGAGCTATCCGAGTTAGGAGTTCTAACCTGAATATATGTTAGAAATTTGAACCAAAATATTTAAGCGTTTTTTTAACACTTTTTGGAACAAAACCTTTAATAAGACGTACCCTCCTTCGGCAGTCAACTATAAATATATATATAAAAAATCAGCCAAGAGCAAGTCGGGTCATGCTCAGTGTAGGGTTCCGTAGTTTCCATTCTGTCGTAATAGGCTAAACGGGGACTATTAGTAAGTAGGTATCTTAACATGTAGGTACATTACAAGCATAAAGGAGCGTAAGTTTTTTACTAAGAAGAAAAGACTTATTCATTGAAAGTATGTATTTATTAAGCTTTTGTTTTACATTTTTTTCATATTTTTTGGATTCATGGTTCAAAAGTTAGAGGGAGGGGGCACTTTTTTTTTCTCTCAAAGAGATTATTTCCGAAAATACTGACTTTATCAAAAAAATAATATGGGAGGTACCCTAAATGTTTTTTTGTAGATTGTATAAAATAATATGGGAGGTACCCTAAATGTTTTTTTGTAGATTTTATTTTATCGTTCTGTCGTCATGCATGATTTATGTTTCCATACCAAATTGCAGCTTTCTGTCACTAACAATCACGGACAAAAGCCGCGGACGGACAGACAGACCGACGGGCTAATACGTGTTGAACCACGTAATGGATACTATACAAAAATCGGACAAGTGCGAGTCGGACTCGCCCGCCAAGGGTACCGTAATTTTTTTTTTTTACTAATGTATAGATTTCAGATTTTTCCCTGTACTTGACTATACCAGACGATATTACTTGGCAAATTTCATAGTTCAAAGTCAACGGAAAGTACCCTATAAACTTCGATTCCCTTGAGTCAAATCGTATTTTGCTCACTGAGTGAGACAAAATAACATTCAAGTGACCTTTATATTCGAATGTCATTTCACCATGCGGGGCCTAATACAAGTTCGAAGTATTTGGATTCTTTTATCTTTGTCCCTTTCACGTCATTAGCAAAAAGAAAGAGACAAAAAAGTGCATACGTAATTCAACTGTATATTAAACGGTTTATATTAGTCCCCCGAAATAATAATTAATGAAATAAAAGTTTAAAATTTAATAAAAACCCCATATTTTACGTATTTTATTATACAATCAAAACAATGAACTTGTACAAATTTACGCAATTGTTACGCAGTAAATAATTTAATAATTAACTTCTTTTAACGATCTCTACTATAGTTGACAAATAGTAGTATCCACAATTCGGACCGTATCTTACAAAGTTTTTTTTTACAAAAAAAAGTTGTTGATTGAACTGTCAATTGGTGAATTGAAATTTCTTTCGTTTTGTTTTATTGCGGTAATTAAAGTTAATTGTTAGAATACCTTCGGAAAACATGAGTTAAATAGTGATGAAGACGGATTACATTTTTCAGGTTGTATTTTTTGATGGCTGACAACGTGAAAAATTTTGTGTACAGTCAGCGTCAAATACTTTGTAGCAGTCAAAGTGGCCAAATAGTTCGGTACACCATACTAAATATATGGTGTACCAAACTATTTGGCTACTTTGGTTGCTACAAAGTATTTGACGCTGACCGTACCACAGTACCACACGAGATCAAAGTTATTTACATCTCGTGCGCTTTTGAGTCCCAAAACAAGCACTAGAAGAAATATCAAACTTTATTCTCTTGTTGTACAAATAACTATTCTTCTGAAATCAAAAAGTGTCCAAGTTTGTTAACTGTTTTATTTGGTCCTTAATCATCTAAAAGCAATTGAAAATTTTTAGATGAAATTATACGGGCATGCGTCATAAAGTATAGGGAATTAAATGGGGAAAGTAACTTTCAGTGTTAACAAAGTAAAATTATATATATATATAATTTTACATTAACAGGACTATTAGGCACTTAAAAAAAATCAACATACGTAAACCTTTTTCTATAAATATGTACATATGATATCGTGTTTCTTTAGTGTTCTCTTTCAAGGATTTTAATAATAGGCATAAATCAGCGTAGTAATTTGTCTACTTATAGTACGTAAATATGTCCAAAATAAATGTTATGGTACAAAAGTGAAATTTCTCGCTGCTCTGCGCCAAGCGCCCGTTTTCCTAAGAACGACACAATTATCTATTAATAACCTGCGTGACCGCAATCACTCAGACAATAATAAGAAAAGCCTCACGATTTCTAGTTTCTAAACAATGTAACTTTGTCGCTCACCAACTTTGGTCTTTCTTTATTAAGATGAACTCCTGACCTTTTGAATAGCCTTTGAAAGGAGTTTCCTTTTAGCATTGGTTTCACCCTCCTCTAAGTGAGAGAGGGAGGCGTATTCCAATTTTTTTTTTACATTGATTTGATATTAATCTCATTGCGTCCCTCTAGCATTAATATATAAATAATTAATATATGAGCAAGAGAAATGTACCGAGAGATAAATATTTATACTGAAAGAGGAGCGTAACCGCCCTTGTTTCATAATAATTGAAAATCTCTCTAGTTGTACTGCTACATTTTATAACATGCCCAATCCCCCATGCAAAATTTGCCTTGAGGCAATGCCGCCAATAGACACAGCTTCATACGATGCACGGAATTTTGTAAACTATGTATCGATGTTGAATTTTACATTAGGTTACCAATTGGATCTTATTATGCGTTTTAGAGGCATCCTGTTACACCGATGTACAATGTTAATGGCGTAAAAATACGCAAGATTATAAGAACTACTGATTATGTACCTACTTACTGACTTGTGTACCTGCAGCTTTATAAGGAGTCGAAAACGCACATGTGATGTGGAGTTTCAAGCGTTTATCAGGCGGCCTGTATACGTGTTTGCCATTAACGAAGCAAAGGCGACGACTGGTCATGGTAGCGAATATAATAAGCATGCAATTGGAAAAATGATTGAAATCTCTTGAGGGGTTTATATAGTCACTCACTACAGGAACAGTAAGACAGGTAGGTATATGCATCAACCGACTATTAGGATCGCGAATATTGCAAACGCAACAGAGATAGTCGTTCTTTGAATTTCGGTGTATGCCGTTGGTGGTAGCCGGCCTTTTAATGAATACCTCACCGAGAACCTTGATGGGTGTCCGGTCGTACCTCAACCAGAGACCATAGCATAAAGGGCCGAAGACTAGTAACTTCATTGAATCATTAACATTAATTAATTCGTTTTAGTTCATTAACTAATTGCGTGAAGAGTTGTTGTGTATTTTTCGACCACCCAAACCTCTGCGAGTCCTCTAGTGTGTTGTAATATTTGGAGGATTGTGTCAGATTTCGCCAAATTTTACGGTGTGCACAACTGCCTCTCCTCCCCGTAACCTTTTGTACATCCAGTTCCAAAGAATACATATAAATAAAAGATTGTATTACTGCCGCACCCGCACCGAAACACCTGGTATTAGGGAGTGCTCTATAAAATCGACGTTTCGCCGTAAACGAAAACTTTACGGCCACTTCGGGTGTTAAAAATAAAGATTACACCAGTTTAATCCGATTCTACGAGCGAGAATCGTATGATATGGCAAGAGGTGTATATTTGTGTCATTGATAAAATGGTAAGAAAATATTTCAAGTTGCTTTCAATATACACATAACATGTTGTACAAAACTTAATTTGTGCAAAGTACGCAAGAGCTAGGCGGACGTAGCGTGGGAGCACTACAATTTTGTATAACTTGCTAAACTGAAGTTTGAACTCAGTACTCTCAGTAGTGGCAGTGGCCAGTGTGTTACTGCGTCTTCTGCGGTTAAATATTGTGAGGTTACCAACTTCGGCGTTGAAACTTGGCAGAAATCTAAAATCAAGGAGTTTTACTTGCGGCACTGAATGCCTCTGAGAGTTTCATCACGTCAGTATATTTATTGTATGCTTTTTACTGGTTGACAACACTACGCAATCAACTATGTGAGCAAAACTTTACAAACAGAAGTCAATGCTATTTTTCATTTATACACATTTCATTTAATTCAAAGGAACATTAATTTGCAAACTTCGTTTTTTCTTTGTCCTAGTTATAAAGTTATCAATCTTTTAATTACCTGCAAAAACATAATATGAATAACAACCGACGTCGGATCTTCTATTGTGTAATAGACGTAATTAGTACATTATTGCAGAGGCCGGGATCTGTTTTGAAAAAGTCGAATCCACGAATTCCTGTCCCTGCCGAGGCATATATATGTAGTGCCTTTTTCCAAACATGCCGGGAAATAAAGCATCAACCATCATTCAAATCGAACCTTCACATCAAAAACGTCAAAAAAAATCCCTCCTTAATTATTTAAAGAAAGTTAAAGCCACAACTTATTCTGCCATTCAGTACCATTCAATGTTCGTTCATTCAATATAATTGTGCAATATATTTAAGCTGTAAAGCTTGACCAGTAATATCTGATCACGCGCCATATTGCGGAATTTCATTGGAACAAAAAATGTCATACTAAAGTAAACTTTCACCCTATACATGAGAATAACAGCGCCCTCTTGACAATGATCAAGTTATATAGTCTTTGATTATTTTAAGCAGTATTCGCACGATCATACACGACGGTCTTATAAGAACGAGATTGTAAGGTCGTTTATCTTACTATCTCAGCAGTCTATCCTATAGCTTGAAATGATGCTGACCGGGTCGTGTAGACGCAGCCGGCAGCATTAATTGGCTGTTTGCGTTTTCCTTAGTGGATACATGTTTTTATAAAGTAAAAAACAATACAGTAATAACTTCCCGTCCGCTAAATCACGAGAATAATTATTTAAATTGTTTTGAGTTTGACCATAACGAAGAACTTCCCGTACTATTTTTTCTACAATAAGGTGATTCTTTTTAATCATATTGGAGAAGAACTTTTTTTAATTTTCACACGGTATTAATGTCATGCTGGCAATAACACAATAACGCTGGTTCGGAGAATAGATATTAAACCTTTACAAAGAGCTCGTAATTTATATTAGCCTGGTTAATAAGCTGGCAGCTACATATTATATATCTCAATGACACCCGCCAGGAAAATCATATTTATAATGTGTAAGATTAAAATTGATATCTGAGGATCCGAAAGGACCTTCAGTATGATTTTCATCATGATCAGAGTAAAAATGTAGAAATCCAAATCAAAAAAGAAATCTATGATTTCAGATCTTTACATTAATTTATAACTTAACATCGCAGGTGCTTTACTTATACGATGAACGATACTATCTATTAATTAGTTCTGAGGCTTTATTGCCTTTAAACGCGACAAACGAACAAATAATAATTGTGTATATGAATACACTTTAAAATAAAATAATAATTATCATACAAAAATATTGCATTTAAAACATATTGTTGTCTCCCTGTCGCACTTGCAAATTCGTACGTAAGTGTGACAGGGAACACGTCGAACGTGGTTCACGGTAGGCTCTCAGATCTAAACTTTGACTAGTTGCAATTGGTCCATTATATGTGACATTAGATGTGACCTGACCAGTTTTTCCAAATTTCGAATTTTCTTCATTCCTTTCCGCGTTTAATTTCCTACCCTTTTACTTGACGTTGGCTACGAGCACCACCGCCCTGAAGTCCATACAACAGGAAAAAAAGTATTGTGTATTTTAATTTTGGGGTCACTTTTAGGCCGATATTTTGTTTGAAGCTAGTCTTCCATATTTTTTTAGTTCGCTGGCGTAGAGAGCGCATCACGCGCGGAGAGTAAGATATTATTAAAAAAATAAAAACGACTTCATGAAGATATTTCCTACATGCATACACCTACACCACAATCCATGGAACCCAGAATTACGCTTTCGTTATAGTGATATGCATTATAGGTCAAGCGGTGGTGGCCGAGTGGATATGACGTCTGACTTTCAATCCGGAGGTCGCGGGTTCAAATCCTGGCTCGTACCAATGAGTTTTTCAGAACTTATGTACGAAATATCATTTGATATTTACCACTAGCTTTTCGGTGAAGGAAAACATCGTGAGGAAACCTGCATACATCTGCGAAGAAATTCAAAGGTGTATGTGAAGTCCTCAATCCGCATTGGGCTAGCGTGGGGACTATAGCCCGAGTTCTCTCGCACATGAGAGGAGGCCTGTGCCCAGCAGCGGGACGTATATAGGCTGAATTATTATTATTATTATTTATTATAGGTCAAATCAGGGATCCAATCTATTATTCTATTCGGTCGGACAAGACTATTATTGATTATATTTCGTCACTTCATTTTTCAGATTTAATTTTATATTAACCATGTAGTACGGTGTATACGTAACGTACAGTAAATAAAATAAAATCCTGCGGTCATTGGCATGGCATATAAATTGGGAAGTTTTTTTCTCTCTTTGGGACGTCCCGGCGTCCATGTGCTAGTTAGGAGGAACGTCTTAACTTAAACCAGATACTCAGACAGCCAAAGCTTTCGGCTTATTTCAACCAAAACTTATATCTCTAAACATCTACATGGTTAATATAAAATTATATCTGAAAAATTAAGTGACGAAATATAATTGATGATCAAACGAACTTCTTGAAGTGAAGTTCGATCGATATTATATGAGTCACTTCATTTGAAGATATAATATAGCACATGGACGCCGGGACGTCCCAAAGAGAGAAAAAAACTTCCCAATTTATATGCCATGCCAATGACCGCAGGATTTTATTTTATTTACTGTACGTTACGTATACACCGTACTACATGGTTAATATAAAATTATATCTTCAAATGAAGTGACTCATATAATATCGATCGAACTTCACTTCAAGAAGTTCGTTTGATCATCAATTATTTTGTTAAAGAAAGTATAATATTTTTGTTGTATATTTAATATGTTATGTATATATCCCGCGACGCCAACGACCTCGCGGTCGCACGTGCGGCCGGAGCATATACGCAACGCGTATAACTACACTTGCTCAAAACGACGTTTTTATTCCACCGATTTTTGGCTCATAATCCTAGATGTTAAACACGCGTGCTGGTTCAGTATATTATAACACACGTGCTTTTTCATTATATTATCCGACTGAGTTACGAAGGTAACTGATTGCTAATAATATGCATGGAAACGGAGCCTTCATAATTTGGTCGAGTAATACATTTTTTTAAACCAACTCTTAGGTTTCAAATGTTAGTTCAAAGAGGTTTTATCACACCAAACATAATTTATAGATTAAATTATCTCGTAAATTACATTAACGAATAAACATAACATTTTATCGATTTGATCTCCATCCGTCGAATAGAAATACGAAAATATTAGCTTTTTTAGATTTTTTTAATTGGCTGTTTGTCGATTTCGTTCGCGCCTTTGCCTTGCGCGCGCATAGGAATCGTACGTAAAAAAAACGCGCCAGGCATTTTCCGTATTTGTCATAAAATTGGAATAGTTTTGCATGTTTTTAGTTTATATATTGACGAAAATGTCATTTCCAAGCATTGAAAATGAAGAACACATAAAATTTACGCTGCCAGTAATACTAATAGAGGCAAGAGCCGAGAACGATAGTCTTTTACCATCAAAATCGGGTGAAAAATGATTGGCGGCATATGACACATTTATTCAATGGAAATAAAATAGTATTCATTTCGTATTTCTTATTATAAAAATGATATAAATAACATACTATCATCATTTAATTAAGATAGGGAAAAATCTGCTTTTGACAACAAGAATGATCGCATCGTGTATGAGGCACGAATGTGTTTTGGACTTACGCATCTAACACGATCAATGAATCTTTGGTTGTAACGTATCCTAGGCGAAAATAAAATTATACATTATTAATCAAAAACAAGACTTTTAAAATTAATTTGATTAACCCCAACTTTCAGGACGCGATATTAGTCGGGGCTACGAAATAAGGAATGTGATTCTCGTTCCGAATCCTCTGGAGTAATTCGGTCGGTAGTACAGTCAGCATCGAAAATAGCGGATCAAATAATACTTCATAAGTATCTAACATTCTATAACAGCTTAACAAAAACGGATTTATTTAATATAGAACAACTGAGACTGTAAAAGATATACTTTGGAACGTGAATTTTATAAATTTATTTATATTTGAAAAAGTTACCTGAGATGTCAGATGCTTTTGGCGCGTTGTTTCATCCGCTACTATTGATGCTGACTGTACCTAAATAAAGTTGCTAGTGCACTGGGGATATTTCATGCCGCAACCCGTCGTAGTTTGTTATAGTCGTCCCACGTGTAATTTCGGTATTATTTAACGATGCAAATACGATTCTAGGACGTCGACTATTTTACTACACGTGCCAGTGAGGCAATAACGTCATATAGGGGTTTACTAGACCGGAGCGTTGATATTAATATTTTACAAAGAGCTATACCTAATTATACTCGCCCAGCCTTGTTAATAAGCTGCCAGGTCGCTATATAAAACACCTGAACGGCAATTTTCCAGGAAAGGCTTGTGAGCTAAAAGCAAGCCTTTTATATTATTACAGTACATATGGGGCTACTTTATAGCACTAGTGCGAGAAGTAGCATATTACGTTACTGTGTCGAACATTTAAAGGGCCATATGTACTGTAAAACGTTGTACGATATATGTGCGAATAGGTAATTCGCAACTCGTGTCGATTTAAAACACTCCCTTCGGTCGTGTTTTAATTTATCGCCACTCGTTTCGAATTTCCTATTTTTCGCACTTGTATCGTAATGTACTATTTTATACAATCGTGATATAATAGAGAGCTTTTCAGTCGAGTACCGTGTTTTGGCAACGAAGCTTGCTGAGTACTTGCGTAATCTTTCTTGTCAATTGTCAAATACCTATATTATTTTTATCTCATTTCGTAATTTGCATGAATGAATTTGAGATCAAAATTTATTTAATTTGAATTTCTGAATTATTCGTCTGATCAAGATGAAAATCGATATCTGACGATCCGAGCGGCCCTTCATTCGTAGTGGCACCAAGAATACTGGCAGCATTTCCTTGCTGAATCTCAATACGTTGAGCGAGGAAGCTGCCAGCTATTTTGTCCCCAGTAACATCGGCCAGCCGTTTTTCCATTTATCTTTTGACCGAACAATTTTGACAAATCCGCACTCAATTAGATTTTTTTTCTATTTGTGGTGTCGGTTTCCCTAAAACAGCGTAATATGTCGAAATGTAATGTAACCTCAAGCAAGTACATATGTAATGTACGTTACATTACTTACCAAGTGCTATTAAATGTTCTGCTCTTCTATTTGCCTAGAGAAAATTCTCGAATATGTTATGCTAAGGGCTGTGCTACTGAGTTTAATGTTGATAAAACATCTAAATATAAGGACTTAATAATCATATATTTATTATCAAATTAAACAGATTCCTATTGTCAATATAACAATTTATTAGCATCTTCGTATAAAACAAATAGAAAACTTAGTTTAAGTACCTACATTATACATCGTTTTTTGGAAATGCCAAAATATCTAAAAGGGCTTATTACATCCGTTCTTGCGGACGTATCCGACATCGTGGATGTAATAAGCCGTACAAAATTATGAAATATTAATTAAGCCGTAACCGTTGGCACAGGACCGCAAAGTAACGCGAGGGTAGATTACATACAGACGTATTAATAGAGTCGAGCCAAGTAAGTAAGTAAGTACATATTCTTTACAGTACATATGGTGCTACTTTTCCGCACCTGCGTAAATTAGCACGTTATGTAACTATGTCGAAAATTTAAAGAGTGATATGTACTGTAAAACGTTGTACGATACATGTGCGAATTACCTATTCGCACATGTATCGTACAACGTTTTACAGTACATATGGCCCTTTAAATGTTTAACACAGTAACGTAATATGCTAATTTGCGCACTAGTGCGGTAAAGTAGCACCATATGTACTGTAATAGTACATTACTATAGAGGCCGGGAAACGTAGGGTTACAGGCCAAGTAGATATAGATACGCGGCCGGCAACCCCGTTTGTCGCCGAGATTTGTATAGTGCTTTTCTCAAACTTTCAATTAAAACAAAAAATGTAGTCAATTTGTTTTGTGGCGACCTACTCGGCTCGCCACTCTACCAGCGGTGCCCTGCGCGCGTAAGTCCGCCCGCCTGCGCGATGCGCCACCGCCGTTGCTTAGCAATGAATATGTACAACAACGGTGATTTGTTGTGCATATTCGTTGCTAAGCAACGGTAGCGTACCTATATTTGTTGATGGTTGAATGCCAAGACGTTGTGTCATAATTTGACGTTAAAAAACAAAAGAAGGTTGCTTTACAGTCCTAGGTGTGTAAGGCAGTATGAAATTCCTTTACATATCATCTTCACTCATCGCACCTGATATGTATGTATGTATGTATGTATAAACTCTTTATTGTACAAAAGACAAAATATAAATATGGCACAATGTAGTATTTCCGGACCTAATTTGACGTAAGTAATGTCATCATTTCATAGCAAGTTTGAGAAATAGTACATTATGATACAAGTGTGCTAAGTTGGTCATTACACACGAGGCGAAATTGTGCGTGCGAGCTGTAAACGAGCGCGCAATAAGAAAGCCGATGTGGGTATAATGACCAATGCACACGCGTTTCATACGACGTTTTTCAACACACTTGCGAGGAAAAAACGAAACTTTTTTTGTCAAAACAGTAAAAGTACAATTTTTAAAATGGGGGCTTACAGTTTTAACATCGAATAATTGCACCAAAGCGTGCAGGGCTTGTAGGCACTTATTCGCCAGTTCATTGAAGTAAGCCACCAACACGTTTTCCAAGAAAAACTGGATGTTTTTGCTGATTTTCCATTGAATAAAAGTTTCATATGCCGCCAAATATTTTTCACCCGATTTTGATGGTAAAAGGCTATAGTTCTCGTTCTTGCCTCTATTAGTATTACTGGCAGCGTCAATTTTGTGTGTTCTCCATTTTCAATTCTTCAAATAACATTTTCGTCAATATATAACCTAAAAACATGCAAAACTATTCCAATTTTATGACAAATACGGGACGGGAAAATGGCAGGCGCGTTTTTTTTAGGGCTCCTCTACACGATGGCCCATCGTACGCCAGTCTAAGGGACGCAGCTATGCAGTGGAATGAGATAGCAATATCACTTGCTCCCTCTAACGCATAAATGCGTTCCTTGGACTGGCCTACGCTGGGCCATCGTGTAGAGGAGCCATTACGCACGATTCCAATTCGCGCGCAAGGCCAAGGCGCCAACGAAATTAACAAACAGCCAAATAAAAAATGTAATAAAGCTAATATTTTTGTATTTCTATTCGACGGATGGAGATCAAATCGATAAAATGTTATGTTTATTCATTAATGTAATTTATGAGAAAATTTAATCTATAAATTATGTTTGGTGTGATTTGTTACCTCTTCTCAAACTAATATTTGAAACCAGATAGTTGGTAAAAAAAAATGTATTACTCGACCGAATTAGCGAGGCTCCGTTTCCGTGCATATTATTAGCAATTAGTTACCTTCGTAACTCAGTCGGATAATATAATGAAAAAGCACGAATGTTATAATATACTGAAAAATCCGGCCAGGAGCATGTCGGGCCACGCTCAGTGTAGGGTTCCGTAGTTACTCTTCCGTCACAATAAGCTAAACTGGAGCTTAAAGTATAGTAAATTGTTAACCAAGGGATGAAACGGTACCTTTCACCCGAGTTAAACAAATAGGCAAATTTGCATAATCAGTACCTAATTAAAGTTAGTCTTTTTACTATGAAGGGGAAACTTTTTGCGATAACTCAAAAACAGCTAAACTGATCATGTCCGCTAGTTTTCATTTAATGTATTTATTTATGTATGTATTTCTTAAGCTCTACTTCCACGATTTTTTTCATATTTTTTGGACCTATGGTTCAAAAGTTAGAGGGGGGGACACATTTTTTTTTTCTTTCGGAGCGATTATCACCGAATATATTCACTTTATCAAAAAATGTTTCCTGAAAACCCCTATTAGTTTTGAAAGACCTTTCCAACGATACCCCACACTGTAGGGTTGAAGCAAAAAAAAATTCAACCCCAATTTACGTGTAGGGGAGGTACCCTAAAAAAATTAAATTATTAGATTTTATTGCACGACTTTGTCGGCTTTATTGATTTATATATCCATGCCAAATTTCAGCTTTCTAGCACTAACGACCACGGAGCAAAGCCTCGGACAGACAGACAGACAGACAGATAGACATGGCGAAACTATAAGGGTTCCTAGTTGACTACGGAACCCTAAAAAGCACGCGTGTTTAATTTTATATCTAGGATTATGAGCCAAAAATCGGTGGAATAAAAACGTCGTTTTGAGCAAGTGTGTTGAAAATACGTAACTATTTCAACGCACTTGCCCGTACCGTGGAACTTATTTAATGGCCTTTAGGCTTTTGAATCCTAGATATTAAACAATGTGCGTGCTTTTTCATCATATGACTTATAACGCTTGTGTGTAATTGTGTGTAATGTACGATAATCTGACTGAGTTAAGAAGGTAACTAATTGCTAATAATATGAATAATATATTTTTTAAACCAACTTAACGATTTTTAAAGTTCATAGAGGTTTTATCTCGCCAAACATAATTTATAGATCACATTCTATTGTAAATTATATTAATTCATAAACATAAAAAAAAACGACTTGTGCTCAATCCATCGGTTATAAATACGAAAATATTCACTGTTTTATATTTTTAATATTGGCTATTTGTCGATTTTGTTCGCGTTTTTTTGCCAGATCGCGCACAAAAAAATATAATAGACCAATAGTGGGACCGGATTTTTGCCCTCTAAGTTTCGATAATTCTAAAGAGTGAAAAGTGATGTTTATCTGTTATGGGACATATTTTTAAGCATATTTGTAATATATGAAGAAAATTTAGAACGAGCGTTAGATATAAATAAGGTATTTATGTATTTTTATTGATGAATTTTGAATATTGAATTAAAGTACAAAATTTAAGCATCGTCTTTTATAATATGTATGAGGCTTTATGCTATCAAATTTTTAGAAAAAAAATCAACGTGCTACTTTGTCAAACTCAAATTAGCTTATTATTTTGTCAATATTGAATTAAAGTTTGAAAAATCTACAATATCATATCTAAATTCTTGAGTTAATAGGCAAGGCAAAAAATTAGAAGAATAGGATATGTGCTTTACAATTAATATGCGTTTTTTGTCTTGTAAGATCTAATATTGAATTAAAGTCCGTAGAGATAAGTCTATTACTATAAAATAATATATGCAGCCATTTTATGGAAAGTAAGAAATATCTGTGTGTAGCTTGCATTGTAATAGTAAAAATCAACTTAAAAAGGCGCGAAATTCATAACCACGCCGCGCTGGTCCGTCAACATGTCGGCTCGGCGCGCGGGAGCCTATCGTAGCCGACCTAGTGAGCGATAGATACCTCGCCCCGCCCGCGCCCCCCGCTCAGCTTCGCAAGCGCTGTTTGTCTTTTCTTTCAAATCATTCATTTGTTTGTTTATCGTGCACATAAATTAGATGCGGACATTACATGAATTTAATTATAGAATAAAAGTTATTATGACTTCAAAATGAGTGAAAAATGTTTGATATGTGTACTGTACTGACTTAGTAACAGAGAAAAAACGAGGAATTGAGCAGCTAATAACTGCGAGCAAATAATCTTTCTTGGTGATGGGAAAGTTAAATATTTCTACGGGAAGGAGGAACTACGTTTCCATAAAAAGTGTAGATTATACATTGAGTCGAAGGCTATACCGGCGTACAAAAGACTAATGGAGGTGGCATCAGAGGGCTTACCGCGAACCACGTTCGACGTGTTGCCTCCCTGTCATACTTACGTACGAATTTACAAGTGCGACAGAGAGGTAACACGTCGAACGTGGTTCGCGATAGGCCCTCAAATGTACAGCCAAGTGACGATGATGAAAATTACATTTTCAAAACTTTTGTCTTTTGTTACCATTGTGTTAGCCGCCTGTACTTACTTTCAACATATATTAGTAGTTTATGTTACTGCTACATAATAAAAGGCATTAAAATACACGAGTGTGGACTTAGGAAACGAACGGAGTGAGTTTCTTAAAAAGATCACACGAGTGTTTTAATGCCTAATTATCTTATACCTTTAAACGAGCAATTCTTGTATATATATATATATATATTTCCGGGATCTCGGAAACGGCTCTAACGATTTTGCTGAAATTTGGTATATGGGGGTTTTTGGGGGTAAACAATCGATCTAGATTAGTCTTATGTTTGGGAAAACGCGTGTTTTCGAGTTTTCATGCGTTTTTCTTTCGACGCAGAATATGGTCGCTAATTTCGTTTTGCCGGCCACTGTCCGTCTGGTCCAGCGGGTTAAGGCGCGGACTGCTAAACGAATGTTACGGGTTCGAATCTCGCCTGGTGACTAACTTTTTTTTTTTTATATGTTCAATTTTATATATAATTTTTTAATTTTTATTGTTTTAGACAAGTTTAATTTAGTAAAAGAATGTAGTTAAGATTATCACCTATACACCACCATATTACAATAAATAGTTAGTTATAACCGAACCCAGGTACTGTATAGTTATTGCAGGTAGTTCGCAATCACATTTTTAGCACAGGCATTATAAGAGAGGTATGGGCATTGTAAATGTCATCTGGCTCTATGTGGTAGGGCACAGCACAGCGGATGTCATTCCAGATCTAGAGCAGAACCCAACTGGGGAAGTACCTACCTTACAGAAAATCGCAGCCAAATAACACTAGACCCTACTCATAGTGTTGTGTTCCTGCCGGTGAGTAAGGTTGCCAGAGCTCAACGAGGGGTGGGAGGGTGTTAGGGTCGGCAACGCGCATGCAACTCTTCTGGAGTTGCAGGCGTACATAGGCTACGGATACTGCTTACCATCAGGCAGGCCGTATGCTTGTTTGCCACCGACGTAGTATAAAAAAAAAATAAAAAAAACACACAATTAAAATATTTCATACGACATGTGCTAATTATTTGTCTCAGTGTAAACAAAAATATATCATAATTATGATATCAATTTTTAAATTCAAAATGGCGGACATGTTTTATAACTTATTTTAAGAAATTATGAGTAGTTTAAGACTTTAAAAAGCAAGAAATTGTTTCTTGCTTCTGTTTGTATATATTGTATCATGTAGTATTTGATGTTTTCATTATTTTTGAAAGTCCTCAGGGTGCCGATTACGAAAATGACATCCATTATGGAACCCATTCGTTTTTCTTAAAAATCGGTATGGGTGTCATCTCCGAGGTTCTTCGAGGTTCCGATTACGAAAATGACGTCCATTTTGCAATCCAAGATGGCGAACATTATTTTTTCTTGAAAAACGATATGGGTGTCATCTCCGAGGTTCCTCGGGGATCCGATTATGAAAATGACGTTCATTTTGAAATCCAAGATGGCGGAAATTATTTTTTCTTAAGTCGATATGGGTGTCATATCCGAGGTTCCTCGGGATTCCGATTACGAAAATGACGTCTATTTTGAAATCCAAGATGGCAGACATTAATTTTTCTTAAAAATCGATATGGGTGTCATCTCCGAGGTTCCTCGGGGTTCCGATTACGAAAATGACGTTCATTTTGAAATCCAAGATGGCGGACATTAATTTTTTTTAAAATCGATATGGGTGTCATCTCCGAGGTTCCTCGGGGATCCAATTACGAAAATGACGTTCATTTTGAAATCCAAGATGGCGGAAATTATTTTTTCTTAAAAGTCGATATGGGTGTCATATCCGAGGTTCCTCGGGATTCCGATTACGAAAATGACGTCTATTTTGAAATCCAAGATGGCGGACATTAATTTTTCTTAAAAATCTATATGGGTGTCATATCCGAGGTTCCTCGGGATTCCGATTACGAAAATGACGTCTATTTTGAAATCCAAGATGGCGGACATTAATTTTTCTTAAAAATCTATATGGGTGTCATCTCCGAGGTTCCTCGGGGTTGCAATTACAAAAATGACGTCAATTTTGGCGGTTCTTGTTGGTGCAGATTTCAAAAATAGAGACCATTTTAGAATTAAAGGTGGTTGATATCACGGCTACACACATCGACACCCATTTCAAAAAGTAGCGTCCACCATATTTATTTTCAAAATAGATGCCATTTTTGAAATCCACACCCCTAAAAACCCAGAAAACAACACCCATGACGACTTTTTCAAAAAAGTGACGTCCACCATATTTATTTCCAAAATGGACGTCATTTGTAAAATTAGTACACATACATCATACAACATGAAAACTAAAAACATTTCCATCCTCTTTTGGGCAGTTGTGTAAGTCTGTGATAACCCTAGGTAGGTACGGAGACCTTGAGCGGTGTCGGCATTTACGCAAACATCAAAGGCGTCGGCCCACTGTTACTTTTTACACTGTGCTTTTACTGTGTAAACGAAAACGTCACATGATATATCAAAAGAAAAGTTATTTTATCTTATATCTTTTATATATATATATTTCTGTGATCTCGGAAACGGCTCTAACGAATTCGCTGAAATTTGGTATATAGGGGTTTTTGGGGGTATACAATCTATCTAGATTAGTCTTATGTTTGGGAAAACGCGTGTTTTCGAGTTTTCATGCGTTTTTCTTTCGACGCAGAATATGGTGACTAATTTCGTGTTGCCGGCCACTGTCCGTCTGGTCCAGCGGGTTAAGACGCGGACTGCTAAACGAGTGTTACGGGTTCGAATCTCGCCCGGTGACTAATTTTTGTTTTTTTATATGTTCAAATTTATATATAATTTTTTTAATTTTTATTGTTTTACATAAGTTTAATTTAGTAAAAAAAATGACCTATGTAATAAGAGAAATCGACAATAGATGGCGTTACTCTGTGACAAGTGCTGTAAGGTTAAAATCGATTGTAAATAATAATAATTGTCAGTTCATTTTACCTTTTAAGTTTATGTAGATTATCACCACCATATTACAATAAATAGTTATAACCGAGCAAAGCTCGGTCGCCCAGGTACTATATTACTAACTGTACTAGGTTGCCTTTTTAACAAGTTGGTCCAGTCCATGGTTGCCTACATTTTATATAAAAATCGGTTAATCTAGGCGACCATTAACTGGACCAACTTTTTTAATACGGCAACTTTCAAATAAGCTTTCATTTGATATATCATACGATGAAATAACAAACAAAAAAACTATCCGTACGCAATCTTACAAGGCAACCTACTTGAAATGTGTCACTGTGAATTTTGTCTTACATTTATTTCTTATCAGAAATAAATAACATGAGGGTGCATATACTTTATAACGTATCTCTATATAACTATCGGTTATCAATATTAGCATTAGCGGTTAACAACAACATTTATTTATTTATTTATTTAATCTTTATTGCACAAAAGAAAACCTTATAGTACAAAAGGCGGACTAAATGCCATAAGGCATTCTCTACCAGTCAACCTTTAGGCAAAGCAGAGAGATTGTGGGCGGTGCTACTTTAACAACAACAACCAAATATAATACAATAACATACCATACATACATAATACATACATATATAAATATACATACTTATATTTCTTATAATATATACATAAATAACGACAAAACATTCCCCTTAAAACAAATAACTATCGCGAGGAAAATACCAAGTCCAAACATCTGAAAAAAATCGGGAAAGAAAAGCTGCAACTGGCTTTTAAAATGGTACAAGGAAGGGTGGTCATCTGTATGAGAATGTGTTTTTTTTTTGTCTCTATTTGACCCAATGGTTGACTGGTAGAGAATGCCTTTTGGCATTAAGTCCGCCATTTGTGTTTTTTTTTTGTTTGTGCAATAAAGTTAAAATAAATAAATAATATTCATGTAACGCGATAACGAATTCTACGTGAACGAAACCGCGGGCAATACTTATTATAGTAACAACAAAATAACAATTTTCTATTGCTATTAATTTAAAACACGCTTTAGGAATTTTTTGATGGACCGTAGACGTAGTCAAGGGCACCCCGCTCCCCACTACCGTTGTTCGCTGCCTCCTGCCACAGGGCGCGGCGCGCGCAAACTTGCCGCGCGTTTGAAACGTAACGTATTTATATAAGCAAGGAATGCATACATATCAGTAATGAGTGTCGCCGTGATTTTATATTTCTAAATTTTTGTTTAGTAACTGAGATCATTGTTGATGATCGATTATTATTAACTCTACAAACTTTAATTCAATATCAGCTATACTGCTTAACCTGAAATCAATATCTAGACAAGCACATTGTCTACATGTCTAACTTTTTACTAGAATACTAAGTTGATCGATAATATTGTAATTTTGCAATATCAGCAACTCTAATTCTATATTTACAAAATAACTCGTGTTTTTACGTTTACCAGAAAGCAGCTGTTCCAGATTTCTAAAAACTGAAAATTGTACATAAATTGAAGTGTTATTCGATATGATAAAGTTTTCTGTAACTTTAATTCTATATTTACTTAGTTATTAGCAAAAATTAAAATATTTAAATATAACCGAAAGCTCAACCTTAAAATCTCTAACTTTTTACCAAAGTATTATTTAACATACTCCCAATGACTGATCAAAAAAGAAAAAACTTTAATATTATCGAAACCCATTTTTGTTCAACCGCTGGTCTATAACGCGCCATTCTCAGTATTTGTTACGACATTGGGCTATTTTCGCTCTATTTAATAGAATAACCGTGAATTTTAGCCTTTTAGCATCAAAATCCAGTGAAAAATACTTAGCGGCATAAAAAAAACTTTTGTAGAATATCAAGAGATTAACACTCAACAAACTAATGACGTTCGGTGCTATTGAAAACATGTTGTGATAGTTTTACATAATAGAAAATTACAAGGGTACCGCGGAACGTTTTGTAATACATATTAAAATTAGCAAGTCATAATGAGATCAAACCTAGTATCACATATTAGATCAGATTGCAAACTATATTTTTGAGACGTTGAATAATCTATCTAGTATACTTAACACACTATTTCTACAATTGGTTTAACGGATATCTTAATTGCCCGTCTGGTTAAAAATATTACACTAATAGGTATTAAACTATTAACAATTAACCTCCTTCAGACGTATTTCTTGCAACTCATTGTCACATTCATTATTTACAGCATTTTTAACTTCATTCAACTTTTCACACCCATCATCATAGTATAAGTCTCCCTGCAGAAGAATCTGTATCTCTTTTAGACTTTTCCCTTTTGTCTCAGGTACATATAACATGGTAAATATTGTTCCAGCAAAGGCTACGCCTGCAAATAACCAGAACACAGCGCAGAACCCCGCCAGATTCTGTAATACCTGGAATCCCTTGGCTAAAATGAACCCACACACACCTCCAAATATGCTAAGTGAAGACAGAGCTACAGCTTTAACATTTAAAGGGAAAATTTCGGCTGGGATCACAAAAATAATAGAGTTATAGCCTAAAGTTGAAAGAACTGTGGAGCTGATTATGCCAGCAAAAGGAATAAAAGCATAAGGGCTGAGAGATTCTTGGTTTAGTTCCAGGATATCTTTTAGAAAGAAATATGTGCTGACCGCAGCTAAGGATACCCCAGTGCCCACGAGAGAGTAAATTAGCAGGGGACGGCGGCCAACTCTATCCACTAGTATGGAGCTCATTATACCTGAAAAGAAATAAAACAAGCTAATTATTGGAAATACTGGAAAAATTTAAATAAGAATGTATTCTCGACCAGTGGTTGAAGGGTCCTGAATGACTTCAATGAATGATATAAACGACTTGATTTTTTAGAGAGTGAGTTTGTCAGTGATATTGTCAGAGGGCATGTGAAACCGTTTTAAATACTTCTTATGTCCAGCACCTGCTTACTGTACACGAGATACACAAGCTTACCAACAACAAACCGAACAGCACCAAATACAATAACGGCAGTAGACATCTGCATTGTAATCTTACTCTCTTCAAGAATTGTGCTCAAGTACTGCTGCACGGCCATAGAACCCGTCATTATTTGAGTCACTTTCAAACCTGAAATGAAGAAAATTTTAAAGGATTAACTAAATGTAATTACAGTATTTTTTTTATTTTTTATCCCAAAATCACGCAATCATGGTTATGACTATAGTCCAACATCTCTCAAAACTATTAACTCGTTTACTTGTGAATATACTATATGAATTATTTAAATCGACCGGGATATAAACCGTGATTACCTTTTATATATTTTTGGAGCTCCCGATATTTCGACGCAGTTACATGCATCTTATTCACGGACACCTACCCGCTATTATATCTCCAGTTAACCGTGAACAATATGCATGTAACTGTGTCGAAATATCGGGAGCTCAAAAACAATATAAAAGGTAATCACGGTAAGTAAATATTCTTTATTGCACCAACAATTATACATTTTACATACATGTAAAACTACAATGAATTTTAAAGAAAAATAGAACCAGGTAACAACAGGCGGTCTTATCGCTAAAAAGCGATCTCTTCCAGACAACCTTTACGTAGCAGGAAATTTCGAACTCATACAAAAGTCAACAGGTAGTGCAAGGAGCTAAATATGGAGACTATTAAGAATAAGAATAAGAATAAGAATAAGAATAATATTTATTTCAAGAATTTGGCATTACAAGACCAGCAGTACATTGATCCCCACACTAGGCTCAGCCTGTCACGTGGGAATCTCAGAGAAGTATTAAATACAAACACACATACTACTTATATAAGTATTAAAACAATACCTAATATACTAATAAATACAATATATATATATATATATATATATATATATATATATATATATATATATATATATATATTTATATCCCGGTCGAATTAAGTCTAGTGAAACTAACCGTGAATCATTCAAAACTGTTATATGAATGATGCTGTTCAAAGACAAAATATTTTGATAAATGGTAGAAAAAACTCACATAAAACACAACCATCATTGGTTTTGATATTTAATTACGGACTATAAATAGCTGGGTGGATTAACGGTAGCTTGAAACGAAATAAGTAACATACTCCTTCAGAAAAAATGTTTATGCAAAAATTATATCTGTCTATGGTCCGACTATCTACACTACAAGTCTACAACAGTCCAACCAAGTTCAAACTTGATATAGGTAAAAAACATAAGTAAGTCACCTGTTGTATGTAGTTGTGACGTGTTCAAATAGACATTTGTTTTGTTTGTGTGTGTCTTTTAAACATGTATTATCTATTCGAACACGTCACAACTGCATACAACAGGTGACTTACTTAAGTTGTTTACCTATACTTTATTTTTATTTACTAATTTAACCCACTCAGCCAAGCTTCAGCGAATCGACCATTATTACAACATAACTTAATAAGCCACCTTGCTGAAACTCTGTGAACTAAATGGGTAAAAAGTAAGCAGTACTCATGAAGGTGAACCGTTACTTTATATAGACGCAAGATGGCGCCCTCAAATACAGACAACACTGCCCAGTTGGCCAGGACGATTGGATTTTGTTAACTTACACCATCCCACTAACCCGGAATAAACCGGTTAAGCCGCTAACCCAGTTTCAAATTGTACTTGTAACCATGGTAACTCGCGGTTTAACCGGTTAACCCCCGGGGTAGGAGGAACGTGCAAGTGGCGCTAATACAACTATTTCTCAACGTGGGAATACTTATGAGAGTTTGTCGTTGTATTGGGACTACCTTAGGAATGTAGGATTTAGGTATTTTAATATTTAATATTTTAATATTTATAGGACATTATTACACAAATTTACTAAGTCCCACAGTAAGCTCAATAAGGCTTGTGTTGAGGGTACTTAGACAACGATATATATAATATATAAATATTTATAAATACTTAAATACATAGAAAACACCCATGACTCAGGAACAAATATCCATGCTCATCACACGAACAAATGCCCTTACCAGGATTTGAACCCGGGACCATCAGCTTCGTAGGCAGGGTCACTACCCACTAGGCCAAACCGGTCGTCAAAATATATAATAAATATATAAATATATCGGTATACCTGCAGCGATGATCACAGCTTTCCGATATTGTCGACCAATCATCAGTTCCTTAAGCGAGCCGGAGCGGCGAGTTTCATTCCGAACATCGGCCTGCAACCGAGCCAGCTCGTCTTCTAACTCCTGAAGATTTCAATTATGTACATGAAGTTATACAATTATATACTCGTAATTATTATTTTTTGATACCTTACACGTAGTCTTTAAGTCATTGTCTACTCGAATGAATGTAAGAATCACAGAGACGATGTTGGTAATAATAATAATGAGAGATGAGATGAGATACTAAAAAGAGACAAATATTGTATGTGTAATTATAGGTACCAAAACATAAGTAAAAGTCTTAGATATGAAACTTACTGTAGGTACGGTGATAGATTAAAGTACCTATGTCTTTTTACAGAGGTGTGCCAATAAAGAATATTGTATCTAAAGCCCGACCAGAAATATATGATCATTGTCAAGAGGGCGCTGTTATTCTAGGGTGTATTGTCTGTTTAAATTTAAGATTAAATATATATTTCCTATTAAGCAGCAAACATTGTGGTAATATCAAGAAACAAGAAATTGTTATATTAATTCATTTTAGAACGTTGCATATTCTTGTAATTAAAAATTCAGGATTTCAACACAGAACTTGGCATCCATATAGATCTCAATTCTTTTGTAGGCGAAGACAACAATAACACATTATCTTAATTTTATATTGAACTTGGCTCTCATTTCACATTTATGTTTTTGATGGGATATTCTTTACTTGGTACCAGTAAATAGTTTTATGATTGACAAATAAATTAAGTACCTTCTCATCCTTCCGTTGTCGAAGTCTCATCAACGCGGTTTTCGCCTCCCCCACTCGTCCTCTCTTCAACAGATAATAGGGCGATTCTGGTATCCAGAGGCAAGCTATGAAGTACGCCCCGGGCAAAACCAGGAGCATGTAGTTGAGGCATTCGTAGGAGACGAACATACCAATGCTCATGACCAGGAGGCTACCCAGGTTGAACATCACCCGCGTGAACAGCGACAGCGTTGCCCTCACTTCAGAATCTGATATTTCTCCTATATACATTGGCACCAACTGAAACGTAATAGGTACTTTGTTAGGTGAGGTTACAAATGGCGCAAGTGCTGTTTTTAAAGTACCTAACTTGAGCAATCCATAATTAAACCTCAAGATATTTTCACGCTTAAGGTTGAACGGTTTCGACGAAAATTATCTAATATGGAGATTGTTTGAGGCCCTGGAAGGACATACGATGTTTTTTATCAATCATCAACATCATTCCATGCAGACAAAGCTGCGTGCTTTTAGCTAATTATAGGTATTAGGTAAATATTACTTACTGTGCTAACCATCCCAGTTCCTGCTCCCCACAGAAACCTGGTCACGTAGAGCAGCCAAGCTTTAAGAGCGAACGCAACCACTAACTGAAAAGCAAACGATTTTTTTTTTAAGTTTACTCATAATTAGATAAACAAAGGAACTACATTTTCATCTTCGTAAGTCCCTAAGATGTTCACCGTATTACGTAGAAATTAGGGCAACACGGCATAAAATACATTTTGGACTTTTAATAAAGAAGTCAATTTCATTTATACCGAGCCATGACCTATGACAGCATAATGCAATCGTGCTTAGTATGTCCACAAAAAAAAAATGGCATGTATTTCATTCACTAAGAATCTGGATATTAAAATTTGTTAACAAAAACCGATCTCTCTGAAAATTTGTTTACCGTGCCAACGGCGATGGGGCACGCACTGATCAGGACTGATGCTCGCCGACCAAACCTGTCAGCGAAGAAACGCGTGGCCAGGCTGCCCACTATGAAACCCGGCGAAGACATCGCCATCATCCAGCCTATTTCGGCCTGAAATAGGAATACATAGAGATAGTAACATTTGACGAGAACAGTTAGCAAATAAATAAATTATTTATTATATATTTATACGCGGCTCTCGGATTATGCTTCCATATAGGTATGTATAAAATTACGACAGCTAAAATGTTTGCGAGCTGTAAATACATAAAAGTACTCATTAATATATGAATTCATGAATTTTATTTGCGCTGGTTACATAGGGTTGTTAAAAATAAACCCCCTTATTCATAAACGTCTACTAAAGTTACGATGCCGCTAATAATCGTTTGTCCCTTTCCGACGTATCGGTATGATGGAAAGGGACAAATAATTATTAGCGGCATCGTAACTTTAGTACACGTTTATGAATAAGGGGGATAGTATGTACAAGTTCTCCATATTCTACTTAAGCCTATTTACCAGTTTTATCGAACACAGTGTTGCCAGGCGTACGATAATTGTCGTACACGTACGATAATTTGGGCTCCGGTACGTTGTACGTTCCAAAGAGCATTATCGTACGCAAAAGTACGATAATTTCAGCCCTTAGACGATGCCACCAAAAAAGTCTAGTTTTTAAAGCAAAGTATGACACTTTTCTTGCGAAATAGGCTACAATTAGCACCTTTTGGGTGTTCGGCTACTTGGTTTACGTCAAAAATATCTAAATTTCCTGTAAACCGTTTGGATCTATCACAACAATACACAAATATAAAACTTTTTTTGTGAAATTTAGAAGAAAATTGCGTTTTTGTTTGATTATACACCGTGTTTTTTTTGATTTGCGTTAATTTCGAGGGTGCATTCCTGAGCTTAAATTAAGTAACTTTCTCAAAGATACCGATATTCTAACTAACTCCATTTCGGAGATAATCAATCATAAATTTTTATATTATAAGGCCCTTACGAGCGTGTACACTTGCTTTAGGACCTGTTTACTTATTAGTTAGTGTTTAGTGCGAGTTCATACATTTGCTACTAAACGTACGTACTATCTCGGACGATCGATGTTAGAAATGACATTGATATGTCACAGTTTTCAATTGTTTGGTTGAGTTAAATGTAATGCCCGTGTTACAACAACGCTATATGCAACATTTAGTTACTTTTTATAAAAATAAAAATAGTAAAAAAAAAAACAAAAAAAATTTTTTTTTTTTAAATTAACTATGCCATTTAGTTTCCTTAAACGTACTTACCGAAACCCCGGAGTTAACGCAATTCAATAAAAACACGGTGTACATTGGACATGTAAGCTTATTTTGCAAGAAATTTTTGGAGTAGTGCCTTTTTGATAGGCGTACGATAATTTTTTCATCGGTACGATAATTTTGACTCTCAAATACGATAATTCTCTTCCGCTCACCTGGCAACACTGATCGAACAACATGCATACGATTACTATGTACATTTTACATTTAAAAAATCAGCCATTTAGGTCATATAACTAGGCATACAAACTTGTTTTAAACTGATTAAGACAGATATTTTATATTTCTTGGAATCTTATACATTTTTAGTTTTACACACATAAAATATAGACTATGTGTCGTATGTTTCAAGCGAGCTGTAGGTACATTTGGTCTTTTTGTCTTAGTCTTGTCGTTGTAGGTTTTAACTTCATAGTTTTTACTTAAATAATTTTGATTGCTATGCACGAATACAGCTGTTTCGTATATATATTGGTTTGGGGAAAAAATAATTTCGGGTCTTTCTAACAGATGGTGTTAGAGTTGTATGTTTCTAGTAATGATTATTCAGTGAAGTCATTCTAGAGCATGTTTAGAAGTTTCGAGTCTATAGAACATTTTAAAGCGCGAATTAGCGTCATTTGTTTACTTATTCAAAAATTATTGCGTATTGATTATGGAGATTCCAGAAGGCCACTTTCGTCACATTTTACTTTTTTACTTCCGGAAAGGAAATACTGCAGCCCAGGCTCATCGAAAATTGTGTAGTGTTTATGGTGATGACTGCTTAAGTGAACGCCAGTGTCAGAATTGGTTTGCTCGATTTCGTTCCGGAATCTTCGATCTTAAAGATGAACCTCGCCCTGGTCGGCCAACCGTTGAAAAAGTTGATCAAATTCTTAATGAAATCGAGGTAGACCGATATATTTCATCTCGTGACATTGCTGTGAAACTAAACGTCGACCATAAAACAGTTTTAAACCATTTACATAAGCTTGGATACCAAAAGAAGCTCGATACTTGGGTTCCACATGAATTAACATTGAAAAATTTAATGGACCGAGTTTCCATTTGTGAATCCCTGCTGAAACGAAACGAAATCAAGCCATTTTTAAAACAAATGATTACGGGCGATGAAAAGTGGATCACGTACGACAGTAAGGTGCGAAAGAGATCGTGGTTGAAGCCCGGAGAAACTTCACAAACAGTAGCGAAGCCCGTATTGACGCCAAGAAAACAATCCCACCAAACACTCAACATCACCTTCCTTGGCGTCAATACGGGCTTCGCTACTGTTTGTGAAGTTTCTCCGGGCTTCAACCACGATCTCTTTCGCACCTTACTGTCGTACGTGATCCACTTTTCATCGCCCGTAATCATTTGTTTTAAAAATGGCTTGATTTCGTTTCGTTTCAGCAGGGATTCACAAATGGAAACTCGGTCCATTAAATTTTTCAATGTTAATTTATGTGGAACCCAAGTATCGAGCTTCTTTTGATATCCAAGCTTATGTAAATGGTTCAAATCTGTTTTATGGTCGACGTTTAGTTTCGCAGCAATGTCACGAGATGAAATATATCGGTCTACCTCGATTTCATTAAGAATTTGATCAACTTTTTCAACGGTTGGCCGACCAGGGCGAGGTTCATCTTTAAGATCGAAGATTCCGGAACGAAATCGAGCAAACCAATTCTGACACTGGCGTTCACTTAAGCAGTCATCACCATAAACACTACACAATTTTCGATGAGCCTGGGCTGCAGTATTTCCTTTCCGGAAGTAAAAAAGTAAAATGTGACGAAAGTGGTCTTCTGGAATCTCCATAATCAATACGCAATAATTTTTGAATAAGTAAACAAATGACGCTAATTCGCGCTTTAAAATGTTCTATAGACTCGAAACTTCTAAACATGCTCTAGAATGACTTCACTGAATAATCATTACTAGAAACATACAACTCTAACACCATCTGCTAGAAAGACCCGAAATTATTTTTTCCCCAACCCATTATATACCGTGTTTTTATTGAATTCCGTTAACTTCGGGGTATCGGTAAGTACGTTTAAGGAAACGAAATGGCATAGTTAATTTTCAATAAAAAAATTTTTTTGTTATTTTTTATTTATAAAAAGTAATTAAATTTTACATATGTATAGCGTTGTTATAACACGGACATTACATTTAACTCAACTAAACAATTGAAAACTCTGACATATCAATGTCATTTCGAACATCGATCGTCAGAGATAGTACTTACGTTTAGTAGCAAATGTATGAACTTGTACTAAACACTAATCAATATGTAAACAGACCCTAAGGCAAGTGTACACGCTCGTAAGGGTCTTATAAGATACAACATAATTATTGATTATCTCCGAAATGGAGTTAATTAGAATACCGGTGTCTTTGAGGAAGTTACTTAATTTAAGCTCAGGGATGCACTCTTGAAATTAACGGAAATAAAAAAAACACGGTGTATATAACGAAGGCAACGATAAAAGTTTGTGTAGTTTAAATATGAGTTTACACGTGTCTAGTGGCTTAAGTGAAAATAAAGCTCTAATACATTTTTTTTAACAAAAGCTTTTTGCATATCAGGGTAAGACCATAGCGGAGTACAGGGGGCCTACCGCGAAAACCGAAATTCGCAAATTGCGGGGATCTTTCTCTTTTACTCTCACTAAGACGTAATTAGAGTGACAGAGAAAAATGCCCGCAATTGACGAATTTCGATTTTCCCGGTAGCCGCCCAGACATAACGTAACCGTGGTAGGTATGCTACTAGGGCGGCCTCACGAGATACAGATTCTCGTAACTTTCGGAGTGGAAAAATAATGTTATTCAATTTGTTACACATATTTTCAACATGGACATTAAAGTTACAATGCTCATCCAAATGTATATCTATAAACTTTGCGCTGTGATATTTATCAACTTGTTCTCCGTTATAAGTGATGTCAAGTTCTTTAGGTTTGCCATTTCTATTGAGTTATTGTACATGTTTAGTTTTAATAATATTTATGGACAGGTTATAGTTTTCTAGCCATTGTATAGTCTTTTGTAAGGTTTGCTTTATCTCTTGTTCATAGGTCAGATCATTCACGGTATTATTATCGTTGTGTCGTCAGCGAATAACACTGATGGATATCCTATAATTTTCGGCAGATCATTTATATAAAAGGATGTGATTTGTTAATTGGGTAGGTGTCTACTCTGCTCCAGGAATGTAATAAATAGAAACACCATGTTTAAATAGGTACGAGTTTTGTTTGACATTGTTACATAATGTATTGTATTTATTTACCTCGATTCGATTTCGAAACTATATTTCTGGAAAACCATAAATCAATCTAGTATCAGTAAATTAAAAAGCTGTACAATTTAGACGCACATAAAAAATACAGCAAACTAGCATAAAAACTCGCATGGCACTTACAGATCTTTGAACAATATCTGATTTTCCGTAAAGTTCGTGTGCAACTAACGAGAAAACAATTACAGCCATTGTAACACTATCAAAAAATAGTTCTAGGAATAGTTTAAACTAACTTTGCATAGACTTGGTAGGCAACGGCATGATGTGAAAGCGCCACCATAAGCGTCTAATTTCTATGGAAATGCCACGTTTCTGGTGTGGCCTTACACTTTGTTGCTGCCAAGTCGATGCGTAGCTTGGACTCTAGCTTGATTATCGCAATAAGTATGCGATCATATAGCACAAGCAAAAAAAGAACAGACGCTTAGCACGAGGAGTTTCGTACTCTGACCCGCCTGTTTCTATCTCTATCACACGTGCATAATTATAGTGCTGTCCCATGCCCATGATACCGACGGTCATTGACACTGTGCGAGCTGGAATGCTATTCACCGTGGTAAGCGTCTTTTCTTTATAAGTATTATGCACTGGCTGCACTCCGCTGCACTTACATCGCTGATTTGAAAACCCCCTTTCTTTAGCTTGGGTAGCACAGGCGTGGGCCAAGCGGATGAAATGCCCAGCGTCAAAGAAGCCAGAGACACTGAAATTAAACAAATTGCTATAATAAGTAATAATAATGGATTATTAATATGCGTATCAGAGATACGAAATATTGATAAAGCTTCAGATTTTTTAAAAGAAATGTTAGTGAATTGAAGAATTTTAAAACCTTGACGTTTCCAAATTTCCCAAATCACTAAAATTTGAGTTCTCCTTAGAGGTACAGAGAACGATGGGTATGTCAAGGCTTTACTAGGTAAGCAGATTTCGCCCGTATTATATATCACACCTTGTATCTAAGTATCTATACTCGGCATACCGACAGTCAATCAATCGTTATCATTTATTTAGTTACTGTAAAAGGATACCTTTATATATCCGTATACGGCGGCACACAAGGTTGATAGCTCGAGATATAAAATGGAAGAAATTTTAACTTAAAATAGAATTTCATGAAGTTCAAATTTCTTTAATTTTATATCTCGAGTTATCAACTTCTCGCTGCCGTGTACCGCGTGTACGGAATATCTAGTATGTAAATAAAATCGTAATATGCATAGGTATTTATTTGGCTTTAGCTTTCATTTCTCTCATCGAAGTAGGTAATCATTTTTCTTCTTGACATTGCCAAAAGGTTCTTGCCATTCTTAGCCGTTGGCGAAGATGGGCTTAGCTTGGGCATGATTATGCTCATGGCGAAAGTTATCGCACACGTCCTGGCTCGAATAATTAATTTCTCCTTCTCGTCTGGCTCTTTTCCATCGTCTTGAAAACTTGCCCATGTGATCCCATTGCCAAAGGTCTCCAATCCCACGTCTTTTTCTCAGTGCCGCCCTATTTCTAGTCTTCCGATCTTCTCTAAAGTAATTGAACATTTTGTCAACAAACTTCTCTCTTCTTTTCTTAACAGATATAACCTATGGAATCCCTTTCAGTCTGGTTTCCGTCCCGGGCATAACACAGCTTTAGTCAAGGTGATGATATCCGATTTAATATAGAAAAAAAGGAGCTAACGGCATTGGTTCTTTTAGACTTCAGTAGTGCATTCAACGCCGTGGATTTTGATGTACTTCTCGCTATTCTACGTAATTTCAATCTGTCCCCATTAACCTTATTTTCTTGATTATCTTAGTCCGTGATTACGGAAGGCGCCAGCGGGTTATGGTCGAGGATACTGTTTCCTCGTGGTGTGAACTGTCCGGGGGTCCCTCAAGGCGGGGTACTGTCCTCTTTACTTTTACATAATAATCACAAAATCTCTTGTCTCCTCGTACCATCTTTATGAGGATGACTTGCAAATCTACTCAGAGGCAAGCATAGATAAGTTGGGATCTTTAACAAGCCAAATTAACCGGTATCTGGATTCTATCCGCGATTGGGCATCATCATTTGACCTTATGGTCAGTGTGAAGAAGTCGCAGGCAATTTTGATTGGGAGTACTCACTTGCAATGCCTGAAATCATCTTCGATGGAACTCACATTCCTTTCTCATTGATCAGACGCTTTCGTGGGCTCCCCATGTGACTGACTGACACCAGTAGGGGACTCTTTGCTTCCCTGCACTCGCTTCGTCGTCTCCAAAGCTTCTTCCCTATTCACAAAAAAGTAATACTAGCACGTTCTCTTTTGATTCCACTTCTAGATTATGCAGATATCACCGTACTAGATTTCACTGAGGTACTGCTTGATAAGCTTGAACGTCTGCAAAATGTGTGCATCAGATATATTTTTGGGTTACGAAAATTTGACCCCATTTCATCTTTCCGCTCCCAGCTCAAGTGGCTGCCCATCCGTCGCCGTAGAGAGATCCATATACTTTACATTCTCTTTAATGTCTTGTTTTCTCCTTCTTTCCCTTCTTATCTCTCGGAGAGATTTAAATTGTTAGCAGTCAGCAGCGGGCACCGACTCCGCTCCAGCGCGAATCTATCGCTATGTATCCCACCTCACAAACATCGATCCTATGGCAAGTCCTTCACGGATTACTCTGTCAAATTATGGAATTCATTACCATCTTCTCTTCGACAGTGTCAATCTGTCGCATCGCTAAAGGCGAATTTAAAAAAGTTATGACTTTCGGACGAAACTTAATTTAAAAGATGTGTGCGGTATTGATAGTTTTTGTATACATGTAATATACGAGTATATTATAGAATATATATGTATTTAGTTGTATATATGTTGTATATTTTGTTGTAGGTTATATACCATTGCATGTATATTGTAGGTTAGAAGTAAAATAAATACCTTTACTATTTTAAATTATTTTTGCGCCAATTTAGTACAATACGGATGTCTAGCGTCTCCAATTCTTCCTCAATTGCTCAAAGGTTAACTGGAAGAGATCCCTTAAAAGGATAAGTTCGCCTTTGTACTAATGATGAGTGTTTTATTTCCTGTTTTGTTTTCATTTTTATACAATAAAGAGTTTTACTACTACTACTAATTTATGTTTTACCTATACACATCAGCTTACCCGAAAAGGCCGCCAGGTACTGGATCCTCCGATTCTTATGCGTAGTTATCGTCATCTTTACTTTCTTTTTAATCTTTTTCGCACATCAGCAAAACATGTTCTCTGGTGTTCTAAACGCCCATGAATCCTGAAAGAGCAAAAAACTAAACTGAGTTTACAATATGTCCTTTACATACGTATTGGTTTTATACTTGTACAAGGAATCCCAAATCCCAACTAAACGATAAATTGATTTTTTTTAAATAGCAATACAGATACAATTACAAGAACACACAGATAGAAACTGAATATAATTATTATGTAGTTACTATCGCAAATATGGACTAGCCGTGTTTATAGTTGTAGAAGTAGCTACAACAGATAAGCAGTAGCTTATTTCTCTGCAAAACACACATTTAGAAAAAGCTTTGAGATATCAAATAGGTCAAATAGATTGTTGTGAAAAGTTAGACATTAAAAGTACGCCTAATCGCATAATTATTTAAGACCACATAAAGATTTGCCATTTACGGTGTGTATCAATTAGGTTTTTCAGTACTATCTACATAATATCCTATATGATGTCCAATGTAAGAATAAAGTAACCCTTAGCAAACAAAGTCCTTGACTGTAACCTCTATTAATATATTTTATGACGACTTGCGTAACTGCAATCGGTGGTGTTCTGGTGTTATACCAGTGATTTTGCACTAATTAGGCGGTCATGAGGTAATTTATAAACACAAAATTGCTTGATGTATAATTGATTTGACTCATACACAATAGCTACTAACATTGAAGAAATAAATACTAATTACTAATTAATATTTTCAATTACCCCTATATATAATGTGTACAAATTACGTTGGAGGTCGCGGGTTCAAACCTCGGCCAAAAATATGTATACACGACTTTATTGCCCATATGTTAAAGGTAGTGTATGCATATTTTTGACACATTTTTCGCATCGATATTTTCAGACGTGACTGTACCAGTTTTTTTCGTTCGTACTTCGTTTCGACTGTGCCAGTTACTGGACGTGTTTTTCGGAACTTACGTAAGAAATATCATTTGATATTTACCAGTTGATTTTCGGTGAAGGAAAACATCGTGAGGAAACCGGACTAATCCCAACAAGGCCTAGTTTTTTACCCTCTTGGTTGGAAGGTCAGATGGCAGTCGCTTTCGTAAAAACTACTGCCTACGCCAAATCTTGGGATTAGTTGTCAAGCGGACCCCAGGCTCCCATGAGCCGTGGCAATATGCCGGGACAACGCTAGGAAGAAGAAGAGAACGGTCACTCGATCAGTCCGTATGATTAGACTCCAGTACAAAAACAGTTGATTTGTAAAACTTAATGTAAACTTTTTGTAATCCTAATCACAATCATATATAATTGTAGCGAACTACTTACGTTGTTATTGTCGGTGGAATATTCGGAATGTAGGGAACATTCCGAATATTCCACCGACAATAATTAGAAAAAGTCATCCTTATTACTGAGATAATAGAGCTTAATAACCCTGTATGCCAGTAGTGCCGGTAGCACATTGGATAGCCACTCAATATTCTCAGTAAAACCATAACACAGCGTCGACCAATCATATACACGTATCACCTTTGTGTTTGATTACTAAAACGCCAAATCGTCTAATAATACAGCAAACAAATTACTGCAAACTTGAACTTGAGATACCTATTATTTTAATACCTATAAGTATTGCGAGTAAATTTAAAAGTGGAAAAATTACTGTCTTGGGTGAGACTTGAACTCACGGCCTCTGGATAATAACATCGCATCAAATCTAGCATCTGGTTAACAGCATCGTTCGCAGATGTTTCTGCTTGTTAAAAATTAATTTTTTTACATTTTAGGTTATGGCGTCATTAATTTTCAAACTAAAAAACATCAATGAAAAAAATTAATTAAGTATTGCGAGTACCTATAAGACTATGTTTTAGGAAGACAAGGTAAACGAAGGTGGCACAAATTGGTCGATAAATTTAGCGTATGTATATTCATAATGTAGCTCGTTTTGCGGTAATGGACAAGCTATTCGTCAATAGAATATTGATGTAGAGTCATCATGGTGAGTAGAGTCGTTTGAATTATTATCATTCTGGATGTTGTATTTTTCTAATTTACATAAGTTACGCTGATAATGAACAAACAATATTTGAGTGAATTAAAACAAAGGAAGATGTTCTTCTAATTAAATACTTCTAATTAAATTAAATACAGAATGTTTTAATTTTTATTTCATATTTAGTCGGCTCGATGACCAGACAAAAGAAGTATTCATGAAACTTTAATTTACTTATTTACTACTAGTTGATATTCAAGAAACTTTAATTTACTTCTGTGTACTTTCCAAATTAAATCCACTTTCTTTTAGTGTTGTGCCTATAGCATGGGACATCCTGTATAGGAAATTGTGGTTTACGCATTATTAGAATCTTGTATGAAATTATAGGTACCTAATTAAATATAATATTTTACAATAAAATACCGACCATACAAAAGAATATAATTAAATAAATTATACCTTTAAAAATCCAAAATTCGGTGCAAATGCTCAAACAATTGGCGAAAACATTGGGCCCTAAATAACACAACCGCATGTAAACAATCTCACACACTTAACGTTCACGCACGCTCAATACATTTAAAAATAGAACTGATTAAAACAGAAACCACATCTAAATGCAAAATCATGGTACAGAAGACCAATTTAGTCATTATTTGACGTAAATATAAAGTCTACGTTTATTTTAAAAAAAACTGTGAATATACAGGTTATATTGTCACCGGGCTTTTAACACAATAGCGGGTCTGAGAGCGTCATGTCCGTTTCAACTCGCTTTCGGTACTGATTGTAGATTGTGACATTTGTGACTGGCTGACATCATTTCAGACGAAATAGTCTAACGCGTGAACGCTGATTACGTTTAGCTGTCGCGGATCTCAAAGTCAAGGTATATTGGTTGCCTGAAAATATGTGCTCTGTAAGTGATGGAAATAACCTGTCTGGTCTGAAGTTAGATGCCTATTGAATGAGCTACTGCCTATTCGCAAGCGAAACGCTGTAAGTTCCATCCAGTTTTAATGATTCTTACGATTCTCTTGAATTACTATACCATATGTTATCTTGTCGCATATCATGGTTCAAATTCTATGTAGGAGAGAAAGGAACGGATTAGTTCCATGTCCTCTATAGTTTAAGTTAGCTTATAGGCAGTCAAAGTTTATCATATTGAGTGGAGTACACAAATACAATCACATCGTCGGACTCGGCAGAGCATTTTCATCTTATTACGTAACATGACCATGACCACACAGTTTACCACGAACCCGTTTTAACCTAGGTACCATGCTATTTCTTGGGCCCTATTTTTCGTGAACAGTCTGTATCAATCAATACGGATGAGACTATGTCAAAAGTAGGTATTTACCATTCTTTAAAAATTGTAAAAAATCTTAAAAAGATATATGTCAAACAATTGCAGTGTGGAATATACTTTTGAATGCGAAGTGTTGAAATATGTCTCTACTTATTCGTAAAAAAATATTAGGGGTTGCAGAAACTTTAGGTACTTACGTTGTTCTATCCGCTACTATTGATGCTGTCTGTACTCGCTTTATGCCGCCCGACCTAGAGTCCTAAAATAATGTATTCTAAAACAGTTTTCTGACTTGATAAGTGTCGTAACTTTTTGACTGAAATATAACACACTTATTCTTTCAAACAATATTCAACTCTTTAGGTAAGTCAGTGATTTTTACCCGTCTGCCAAAGGGAGCAGGGTAATGTTTTTCGAGTGTATGTATGTATGTATGTCTGTTTCTTTGTGGCCTCCTGTAGCCTAAACGGCTTGATGGATTTTGATGTATGAGGTATCGTTAGGATGTTTTGGGGGTATTTAAAAACATATAAACTAAACCAAAATGACTATAAGTAGGTAACCCTCTGTTGGTCCCCGCCTACGATACTTACCATCAACAACAATATTCTTGTGGGATTGTTTTCCTCTTTTTTAGTGTGCAGTCGTTTTTTGTTTTTTTATAATATTTTTTTTATTTTATTAAACGTAAAAAACAAAAACAATGAGCAAATACAAAATCACGACATTGATACCGCTTGGTGGATATTGGATTGGGCTGATTATTGTTGAGTATTACTGAATCGTTTGAAAGTTTAATAGTTGACACCATTGTTCAAAGGATAAAGGTCAATGGCATGAAAATTCGGTCCTGAAAAAAAAAAAAATAGCCAGTAGGTTAGTAGATAGGTATACCAATGTTTTTCTACTTACTAGTTTCCTACTCACTATTTGGTACCTTGCACATTTTTACCTCTTAATTCAAAACCACTATGCATAATCGGAGTTTAGAGTTATATTGACAGCTTTGCAGCGAAGGTTTTGTCGGCAGGCTTGGCATAGTTATTTGTTACAAGGGGGCAAAGTTGTTGTTTAACTGCTCGGGCCAATATTGATACCCGAGTAAGCAAAATATTCCAAAATTGAACCACGAGCATAGCATGTGGTTCGAAAAGTGGAAACTTGAGCGTTGCGAGTGTTTCAATTTAAAACAAATTTTGCCACCGAGTGAAACACAAAAATTTCACCACACCAACGCGAGGAAAATTCTAACTGTAAAATGTTTAACAAAATCAAATTAAATTAAATTCAAATGAACGTTATTTAATATTTATCATTCAAAATCATTTATCATTTAAACATAAATTCTACCAGCTAACATAAGGAAACAACTCATTTGCATCAGATTACTTTGCCACACATGTGGGTAAAATGCAACTTTCTCATCCCGTTTTCGTACAATCAAGAGAACCTTTACGCTGGTGTGGTGAAAAAGCATTCCTCTTACCTACTATAGCTGAGATATTTAGATTATGTGTTTATTCATATTATAAATCTACGTAATACCTAATTAAATGGCGTTATTCATAATCAGTACAAGGGCATTCATAAATTAAATTATTAGTGAGTACTTGTAGTCTTGTAGTGTAGTGTACGTGATGATAATTCTAACACAATGTTAATGTTATACGAGTATTACAGACAATGAGTTACTGATTTAAAATGAAGTACAATCAGTAGAGGTCCCTTGTAAATGTTTGGGGGATCCCACTTTCATTTATATCATAATATGTATTATGCATTTCTGGTATAGCTGAATGGCTTACTCGACAGCCTAATATTGGCTTTGAACCCCGACTCTTAATAATAAGGTTCTTGAAACCTATACAGGAAACATAATTTCAATTATATTTTTAATTTCATTCATTGAATGACCAACTAATATAATTTTTTGTTAGTACAAATATGACTTATAAAATATGGTTAGTAATTACTTCTATGCATATTATAATTTGATATTTACCAATCGCTTTTCGGTGAAAGGAAACATCGTAGGGAAAACGGACTAGTCCCAATAAGGCCTAGCGTTACGCGTTGGTAGGTCACCTGACAGTCTTTTTATTTATAAAACCTCCTCCAACTCCTTTATGTGAACCGAGGAAAAATGTCGGGTCAGGGGAGAGCGATACTGGGATGATGAATTATGAATATTATGATAACCTAGCCAAGTTCCAAATTAATTACTGTCCTTGGTTAACACATTCACAAATAAAACCTCTTGGATGATATTATAATCAAATTATAATTCACATTATGATCTGATATAGATATATATATATATGATTTGAAATAAAAACATTTTGACACCAAGAAAAATAACAGGTTAGTAAAACTTGGGCACTGAGCACTACTCGAGGCATCCACATGTTTTAATACTTTTAATTCAGTTTGGCGAATACTGTTTTTTTTTTTGTTTTATAATATGTTCGATAAACATTGATTTGAACTTCGCCAACTGTGAACTGTAAAAAGATTAAATATTATAAATTCAAGGAGACTGACGAGTTTAAAATTATAAATACAAGGAGACTAAGTCAATTGGCATCGCAACATACAGCTACTGTCCTGTGGTTAATATTAAAATCTCACTATTGAAGCAGTGTTAATTATTGGAAAATCTTTTAAAAGTTACTTAAAATTTAAGGCTGTCTGTGATTTTAAAGGGTGCGTCCTATAATATATACGCACTTTTGGAATAATTTCAGTTTACAAACGTTAAAAATGTATACTAATCTTATGTATAATAAAGTAAACGTATACTTTCAATTAGTATAACATAAAAATAATATAACATACGATATACATATGGCTGTTTGGTATAATATACATATAAGTTAAGCACATTTCATATAACTGTCATAATATATACATATTAAAATATAAATATCATCTTATATAATTAAGTAGTAAAATTAGTAGGATGACCTAGAATTTCAAACCTCATAGAACACACTACTAGAAAAAAAAACTGCTAAAAGTGGGTTAGGTTAGGTTAGAACTGTGACCCCTAGATAAATAAATTGTTTCCAGAATAGGTAGCAGGTTAGGTTAGAACTCTGAGGCTTCGGAAAAAGAAACTGTTAACAGAAAAGTGGGTTAGGTTAGGTTAGAACTGTGACCCTCTAGATAAAGAAATTAGCACCAGAATTACCACAGAAAAAAGCTGCAATCTGTAATAGATAAATACGCAGCAAACTACGTTGAAATATAAATTCGCATAGTATAGATCTTTCAAATACATTGCTCATTTCATAATAATTTCAAAACTGTATCTGTTCAATTAACTAACACACACAAATATATTTAAATAATGTAATTTCGGTAGTGGTTCGGTATTTTTAATGTATGATATTTGTTTTGTATGTTATATTATTTCAACGTTATACCTTTCTAATGTTATCGTAAACAATGATATATGTAGTGTTTATTATACAATTTACAATTATAGAATTCGTTGTTATACATATTGCATGTTATTGCAATTGAATGTTATTCCGATCAAAATTATACAAATTGAATTTATACATTCAGAGTGATATATTATAGGTTTGTATACGTTCTATTACTTACCCGATTTTAAATGTTCTAATTACGTATAAGTATATAAAAAAAGTCACTGTACTATTTTTATTATCAATCATATGTTTAGGTTAAATTTGTGCACACGTTTTTCCAACAAATGTAAGCAATGTTGGTCAATAACGCTCGGCATTAGAGGGTTAACAGTATCCGACTCTACCGTGTGCAACCTAGATATAATCAAACCAGGCGACTTTGATAGCACAGACTGTGCAAGTGTTAAGTAGACGTCAAAATCTCATAGAAGTTTGACGTTTAAAATAACATTTGCACAGTCTGGGCTACCATTATAGGGGGGTGCGTCCTATAATATATACGCACTTTTGGAATAATTTCAGTTTACAAACGTTAAAAATGTATACTAATCTTATGTATAATAAAGTAAACGTATACTTTCAATTAGTATAACATAAAAATAATATAACATACGATATACATATGGCTGTTTGGTATAATATACATATAAGTTAAGCACATTTCATATAACTGTCATAATATATACATATTAAAATATAAATATCATCTTATATAATTAAGTAGTAAAATTAGTAGGATGACCTAGAATTTCAAACCTCATAGAACACACTACTAGAAAAAAAACTGCTAAAAGTGGGTTAGGTTAGGTTAGAACTGTGACCCCTAGATAAATAAATTGTTTCCAGAATAGGTAGCAGGTTAGGTTAGAACTCTGAGGCTTCGGAAAAAGAAACTGTTAACAGAAAAGTGGGTTAGGTTAGGTTAGAACTGTGACCCTCTAGATAAAGAAATTAGCACCAGAATTACCACAGAAAAAAGCTGCAATCTGTAATAGATAAATACGCAGCAAACTACGTTGAAATATAAATTCGCATAGTATAGATCTTTCAAATACATTGCTCATTTCATAATAATTTCAAAACTGTATCTGTTCAATTAACTAACACACACAAATATATTTAAATAATGTAATTTCGGTAGTGGTTCGGTATTTTTAATGTATGATATTTGTTTTGTATGTTATATTATTTCAACGTTATACCTTTCTAATGTTATCGTAAACAATGATATATGTAGTGTTTATTATACAATTTACAATTATAGAATTCGTTGTTATACATATTGCATGTTATTGCAATTGAATGTTATTCCGATCAAAATTATACAAATTGAATTTATACATTCAGAGTGATATATTATAGGTTTGTATACGTTCTATTACTTACCCATTATAGGGACCGTGCGCGTTGGAGGGTCTGCCATCTTATGGTCTGAATCGGAACCATAAACATGCACATAAGTAGGGAGGATATGCCGATTCCAGCTCACTTTAGGTATTTATCTCCCCCTCCCCCCCCCCCTCACCCCCCACCCCCTCAACCCCCCACCCCCCCTCCCTCCCCTCTCACCCCTCCCTCCCCCTCACCCCCCTCTCCCCCTCCCCCCCACCCCTCCCCCCTCCCCTCCCCCCCTCACCCCTCACCCCCCTCACCCCCCCCTCAACCCCCCTCCCCCACCTCCCCCGCCGCCGCCTCCCCGCCCTCCCCCCCCCCCCCCCTCCCCGCCCCCCTCCCCGCCGCTGCCCCTGGCCTGCGCCACTTGGTAGTTCGGCAAAGATCCGTTAGATGGCGCCACTAGTCCCCCCCCCCCTTCCCCGCCGCCTCCCCGCCCTCCCCCGCCCCCTACCCGCCGCTGCCCCCTGGCCCCTGCGCCCCTTGGTAGTTGTGCATATATCCTCGCCAGTTGGCGCTACTTTCTATGTTTAAGGTATTTATCTCCCGAGGGAAAACTTCGCTAAAATAGATGGCACCACTTTGTACGTGTACGACAAACAAAAAGTGACGAGGTGGCCTCCAGTGGCGAAGGTCGGATTCGAACCAGCGTCTTTAGCTAACCGGGGCGTCTTTAGCCAGTTAACGTCATGAACCCCTAGGCCACCCCGTCACGGTGAAACTGGTCCTAATTTCTCGTTTTTGGCTCAATTTAGGTATTTATCTCCCGACGTGTTGCATCAGCCGCCACCGTGGCGCCGACGGCCACCTGCAAATTCCTACGTGGGCGTCGAGGTCGATCGAGATAAGAGAGAGAATAAGTTAGATTTAAAATATGCATATAAGTTTTATTTTGAGCTAGGAACTATTAATCTATTTATTGACAATAACAATATACATAATGGATATATACAGATGAATACTATAACTAGCTTATATCTAAAAGAGGCCCTTGAGGCATTGTACCAAGGATGCTGGCGGCATTTCCTCGTTGTATCGCAATACTGATACGTTGTGCGAGGAAGCCGCCAGCTCTTCGGTCACCAGTTACGTCAACCAGACGTTTCGCGATTTCTCCAAAAAACTTGTGCGCGCTGGGACCCCATGGACCTAGAGTTTCAACGCCAATATATATTTATTATATTATATATAATTTATATATTTATATATTGGCGCTACTTTGTATGTATCTGACGCCACAGAGCACGTGTACGCGTCAAGGTCGAGGTCGATGGCATCGGCTTGCTCCAGGTGCGGTTGGTTTTGGAGCTTGTGGTCAACAAATATATGGACTTTGTACTTTTCCAACTGCCCAATAAGTTTGTTTTAAAATATGCATACGGGCATATTTGCAAGAGCACATAATATAGAGTGGTTAAAACCGGATAGAAAAATATATATTTTCTTGAATACCTGGGTATTCGATATTTATCCAGGTACTAGTCGTAATGTTAAACATACATGTTTTTACTTACATTACGGGATGTTTCATGTTAATCTAAAAGTTGTAACTATTTCTAGTTACATCTGGTAACATTTACATCACACTTTTTAGAAAAGGGAGTTTCTAAACCTAAGTATGTCGTTAACTAGCAAAGTCGAGTATATCTGTATGTGAATAATAAATAAATATCGAATATCCAGGTATTCAAGAAAAATACATTTTTATATCCGGTTGTAACCACTCTATATTATGTAATAGGTATTTTTTAGCTGACCTAATTCCGATTCCTGGTACTGGTGAACTTATTTATACCACGTCGGTGGCAAACACGAATACTGTCCGCCTGATGATAAACTGTCATCGTAGCATATGGACGCCTGCAACTTTTTTTTATACCACGTCAGTGGCAAACACGAATACTGCCCGCCTGGTGATAAGCTGTCACCGTAGCCTATGGATGCCTGCAACTTTTTTTTTTATACCATGTCGGTGGCAAACACGAATACTGTCCGCCTGATGATAAACTGTCACCGTAGCCTATGGATGCCTGCAACTTTTTTTTATACCACGTCTGTGGCAAACACGAATACTGCCCGCCTGGTGATAAGCTGTCAACGTAGCCTATGGATGCCTGCAACTTTTTTTTTATACCATGTCGGTGGCAAACACGAATACTGCCCGCCTGATGATAAGCTGTCACCGTAGCCTATGGATGCCTGCAACTTCTAAGTTGTTACATGCGCGTTGTCGATCACTGGTATTGGTGAACATTTTTATACCACGTTGGTGGCAAACAAGAATACGACCCATCTGATGCTAAGCAATCACTGTAGCCTATGGATCATGCGCGTTGTTGATCATTAAAGTATGCGAAATGTTGTGAAATTGCATACGGCGCGACCTGCCTGATTGTAAGTGTAGTCAGTGTAGCCTTTGGACGCCTGCAACTTCAAAGTTGTCACATGCGCGTTGCCTCGCCCCAGTTTGCGTGTTTGAGGACTACTAACGTATTCTAATCTAGAAGAACTTGTGTTATACAACTATTTCTACAAGTCATGGAATTGAATAAATATAACATCACTCAATTTCTCGATCCTGCATTTTATAATTATGTACTGAGACGTCGGTGGCAAACAACCATACAGTCCGCTCAAGTAAGCACCCTAGCCTATGGACGCTTGCAAGTACTATTGTATGTACTGGTGAATGTTTATTTTCGGTTGGTTTTGGTCCGATAAACGCCAGTCCATACAATAAGTATGACCATTGGGCGAGGTTTTCGACAGAGGGGTAAGCTCTTAAAGGCGACTCCGGTTTAAATGCTCTAAGGATTGTAGGCATTTAACGGAAAATTTGAGGAAATATTCAACCTTAAACGCTTTGAAATAAGCTTCATTAATAATTCACGAGAGCTGATATTTGCTTGTAATTTCATACAAAATATTAAGCACAGTAGACCTTAAATACGGCTTACCATATTACCATACCGTATTAAACCTTAAGCACTTTGAAATAATACAATACTTAATTCACGAAGACTGATATTTGCTTGTAACTTCATACAAAATATTAAGGACGGTAGATCTTATTAACCGTAAAACTCTATCTGTCAAAATCAAATATATTCTAGATTAACATAAAGAATAATGACAAACAACGATCAACTCTAAGTACTAGAAATAAAGTAGAATTTTACTCAAATCGGCCGGCTGTAATGCGACATGCATAATTGAGGCGATGGAATAAAAGTTTCACTTTAAGGGGCTCCCTAGTGCCAATGACCTTCGATCTGAATCCCCTTAGTTACCTTACCATAGCTAGTAGCCAGCTTACCATATTTACTTCAAGTTTATTGTCTTCGAGATATTTGGCATCAAAGTTGAACAATTTTAGGCCAAAAAACTGGTTTTCTGGACATAACTTTTGTGTTAGTTAACTAGTTAGTTTAAAATTAAAATCTCTGACGAGTTTTTAGAGACGACAGACGAACCCAAATGTGTAGATTTCGTGTATGTAAAACCCTTCACAGCAATCGAGTAACGAAAAAAGTGTTTTTATAGACAATATTTAAAAAAATCATAAATAAATAAGTGTTCATGTTTCTTTTAAAATCGGCAGACCAGAATGGAGATAAAATATTGAAGACCCGATAGCCGTTCGTCATAAAATTCTATCTATAGTGCAAATGTAGGAGTAACGACTCAAAACTTGTCAAAAATCTGGAGTGGGGACTGTGACAAGAACAAACAATAGCAACGCCTTCTCTGCTACTCCTACTGAAAGATAAATAGGACTATCCCGTTCGGTCATTTCCCCCACCGCTCATGCCATGGTTCAGAGAAATGTTATCATAAATGAGACCACATTACCGGCAACCTGCCACTAGCGCATACGCATTCTAAAATTTATTAAAAATCAGAAAATAACAATGGAGTACGTAATTGAGCTCGTTGTGAGGCTGTGGTTCAGTAACAAGGGGTTGGGGTATAATTATAAATGCGGAGATAGCGACGAAACAAATATTGCTTTCATCTCATCAATCGAGGCGCTAGCACCTGACGTGGACATCTACAAGTGGGAGGCAGCCCGGAGCGATCTGAAGAAGCTGATCAAAGAGATTTTGGAGGAGAGGTCCGTCCTCCAGTTACACTCGGGATACCATGCGGAGGGGCTACTGCTGGAGGTGCTAAGGAAACACAACATTAGATCATTGCTCTCCGTGCCTGTTAAACAGAAAACTTTAATCTGGAAAGACGCGGGGTTGTGGTTCGTGGAGGTGATTAACCCGAAAATCATAAAAAAAATATATGTGTTTGCGGACTAAGAATAATTGTATTTGTATGCATTCCGAAAATAAAAAAGTTTAAAAGTGAATGACTAATTATTTATTTATTTACCAATCATTTAGGTATTTTATAACGTCCCCATGCAAAGGTTTTAATACCATCGTCTAAAATTAACCCTTTACCGCATACGAAGCTATGTATGGCGGATATGATATTCAACTATATTGACAACTGTTAAAGTTCAAATTTCAACAAATATCTTTATAACATGTGTAAAGGGGTTAATCTCTTTTTCATTCTTTTAATTTGTACATATTGTGCTTCATCATCATCATCTCAGCCAAAAGACGTCTACTACTGGACAAAGGCCAAATTATACATGTTATCATAAAGAGGTTTACGTAAGACTAAACAGCAAGAGTATTTATTAAAATTTAATCGTTGTCGTACAGGAGCGGCATTAATACCTTTCGTTTTTTACACATTTTAATTTTGTTTATTTATGTCGTCTGAGGCTAATATACACGCATACATTTTTGGTCTTAACGCAACCAATTCTCGCACTATTCTCCATTTGTTTTCATCCTTCATCATGCCTAAAACTTTTTATTGACTTGTGGTAAATTATATACATTGTTATGAGAGGTCACATTAGAGTAAATTGTCTATTTATAAGGGGACTCTACGTGTTTGCTTCGGCTCCACGCACGCATACCAAATTTCAGGTCCTGAGATTATGTAAATGACAGAGATAATAATTAAGTAAGTAAATATTCTTTATTGCACCACAAACAAAACAAATTTAAAAAACAGATTTACAATGTAGAGAAAGGTAGCAACAGGCGGTCTTATCGCTGTAAGCGATCTCTTCCAGACAACCTTAGGGTATCAGGATATAAAGAACAGTAAGTTTTTATAACAGGTAGTGCACGAATATATTAGAGGAATAGGAAAATTACACAAACATTAAGCAGACAGTACATACAGTACATTTACAATTGAAATAAACAAATAAATATAACAATACATACCAATATTAAAATAAATAAATATTAGTTACATATCTAAATATACATACATACATACATACCTAATATAACACAGTGACACATTAAGAGAGACAAGTAATGATTTTTCAGTAGGGTTTTAAAGCTAATTAATCCCTTGCTTTTAGATTAAATTGTCTTAAAGGACCTCTGCGCTGTTGGCTTCGGCCCCAAGCATGCCTCCCAAAGGTCCCGAGATATGGAAAGGACAAACAAACAAAATAACTAACTAACTAATAACTGGAACTGGAAGAGATCCCCAAAAGGGATAAGTTCGCCTTTGTACACATGATGTGTTTTTTTTTCTGTTTTATGTTTCTTTTTGTACAATAAAGTGTTTTACTACTACTACAATAATAATAACTCTAGACCCTAGCTAATTACGAGCGTGAGCTCTAATATGCCCTCGTAAAGCCGAAACTCTGTCGCAGGTGGGGTAGTAAAGTTGACGAGAATCATAGTAGGTATAATTATAGGAGGGTTTCGGTAGGGATTTACCTATCTGACGTTTCGCATCAAGGTCAATGAGACTCGTGCCTTCAAAGTTCTTTACACTTGTTTTAAAACGAGAACGTCATTCTGACCGCAGAGATGCATAAGTACTCCTCCCATTTGTCAGGTGGTATAGCGTAGGTGGCGCGTAAGCACTTCCTTATTACGTAGGTGCTGCCCACATTGCTTCCGATTACCAGTTGATAGCTGGGAATAGAAAACGGCTTTCCAGTCCAGTCTGCAATCCGCCATACGCTAAACATGCCTACACCACCTTAGCTGACCCTTCATTAAGAGCGCCTCCATGTCAGGCATCTTGCATCGACTAAGAACTTCAGTGTTGGGCAAGCGATCTTACCATCTTAAACGCAGAATGGAACGTGGCTTGCAAGCGAATGTCGCCTTTGTACAAATACCAAGAATCGAAAGAACCATGGCTCTGTACATCGACAACTTCGTTTCAACAGGTTTAGATTATGCGATCCCCGGATACGATGTGTTAACCGACTGAAAGTGGACGCAGCAATCCTAGTTAGGATCTCGGAGGCTAGTCTGTTATCCTTTCTGATTTGGCTCCCAAGACACTTGTAAGAAGACACTTCTGTTAGGAGTTTCCCTTCTATAGTAATAATATCAAGGACCTAGGCACTTTAAGAAATAAAGAACAAGTAATGTTGAAAAGTCTTGTAATGAAATATGTGCTCTCTCACCATGATTTGAGTAGAATCTAGTGGGAATAAATGTTTTTAATGCAGTCAGGGTTTCCTAAATGAGCCCTTCCCCGCTCTCCAACAGTGGGGGAGAGCGGGGAAGATCCCATCCGGACCAGCCGTCTTGTAGGGATGAAAGCTGTCAATGGGCCCACGCCTGAGTTTTTCAGCGGTGACGAGATTCTGTACGCCATTTGTCAGTTGTACTGTATTCCTCGTCCTTCTGATCTTCATTGTTGAGACTTACGCGTCCTGGAAAGTGGGTTACTAGGGAGAGAACGCGTTGGGTCTCTGTAGGGGAAGATGTGTATGTACCATCGGGCTGCCCAGTTGTGCTGTGGGCTTGTTTTTCGATGCTGCTGCAGACGTTCCTCCATGATCTCCAGTACCGCAGTATGTACCTGGCCTTGGTTTCATAGTAGTTGTCCCAGTCCATCTGAGCCGTTGTGTTCATGGCCCTTATAGAACATACCCCATTCTATTAACAATTAAAACAGACCAATTCCAAAACAGGTCACAACAGAACAGGCAAACCAAAATAGGTTAGATAGAACAGGTTTCCAAAACCTGTTGAAACGAAGTTGTCGATGTACAGAGCCATGGTTCTTTCGATTCTTGGTATTTGTACAAAGGCGACATTCGCTTGCAAGCCACGTTCCATTCTGCGTTTAAGATGGTAAGATCGCTTGCCCAACACTGAAGTTCTTTGTCGATGCAAGATGCCTGACATGGAGGCGCTCTTAATGAAGGGTCAGCTAAGGTGGTGTAGGCATGTTTAGCGTATGGCGGATTGCAGACTGGACTGGAAAGCCGTTTTCTATTCCCAGCTATCAACTGGTAATCGGAAGCAATGTGGGCAGCACCTACGTAATAAGGAAGTGCTTACGCGCCACCTACGCTATACCACCTGACAAATGGGAGGAGTACTTATGCATCTCTGCGGTCAGAATGACGTTCTCGTTTTAAAACAAGTGTAAAGAACTTTGAAGGCACGAGTCTCATTGACCTTGATGCGAAACGTCAGATAGGTAAATCCCTACCGAAACCCTCCTATAATTATACCTACTATGATTCTCGTCAACTTTACTACCCCACCTGCGACAGAGTTTCGGCTTTACGAGGGCATATTAGAGCTCACGCTCGTAATTAGCTAGGGTCTAGAGTTATTATTATTGTAGTAGTAGTAAAACACTTTATTGTACAAAAAGAAACATAAAACAGAAAAAAAAACACATCATGTGTACAAAGGCGAACTTATCCCTTTTGGGGATCTCTTCCAGTTCCAGTTATTAGTTAGTTAGTTATTTTGTTTGTTTGTCCTTTCCATATCTCGGGACCTTTGGGAGGCATGCTTGGGGCCGAAGCCAACAGCGCAGAGGTCCTTTAAGACAATTTAATCTAAAAGCAAGGGATTAATTAGCTTTAAAACCCTACTGAAAAATCATTACTTGTCTCTCTTAATGTGTCACTGTGTTATATTAGGTATGTATGTATGTATGTATATTTAGATATGTAACTAATATTTATTTATTTTAATATTGGTATGTATTGTTATATTTATTTGTTTATTTCAATTGTAAATGTACTGTATGTACTGTCTGCTTAATGTTTGTGTAATTTTCCTATTCCTCTAATATATTCGTGCACTACCTGTTATAAAAACTTACTGTTCTTTATATCCTGATACCCTAAGGTTGTCTGGAAGAGATCGCTTACAGCGATAAGACCGCCTGTTGCTACCTTTCTCTACATTGTAAATCTGTTTTTTAAATTTGTTTTGTTTGTGGTGCAATAAAGAATATTTACTTACTTAATTATTATCTCTGTCATTTACATAATCTCAGGACCTGAAATTTGGTATGCGTGCGTGGAGCCGAAGCAAACACGTAGAGTCCCCTTATAAATAGACAATTTACTCTAATGTGACCTCTCATAACAATGTATATAATTTACCACAAGTCAATAAAAAGTTTTAGGCATGATGAAGGATGAAAACAAATGGAGAATAGTGCGAGAATTGGTTGCGTTAAGACCAAAAATGTATGCGTGTATATTAGCCTCAGACGACATAAATAAACAAAATTAAAATGTGTAAAAAACGAAAGGTATTAATGCCGCTCCTGTACGACAACGATTAAATTTTAATAAATACTCTTGCTGTTTAGTCTTACGTAAACCTCTTTATGATAACATGTATAATTTGGCCTTTGTCCAGTAGTAGACGTCTTTTGGCTGAGATGATGATGATGAAGCACAATATGTACAAATTAAAAGAATGAAAAAGAGATTAACCCCTTTACACATGTTATAAAGATATTTGTTGAAATTTGAACTTTAACAGTTGTCAATATAGTTGAATATCATATCCGCCATACATAGCTTCGTATGCGGTAAAGGGTTAATTTTAGACGATGGTATTAAAACCTTTGCATGGGGACGTTATAAAATACCTAAATGATTGGTAAATAAATAAATAATTAGTCATTCACTTTTAAACTTTTTTATTTTCGGAATGCATACAAATACAATTATTCTTAGTCCGCAAACACATATATTTTTTTTATGATTTTCGGGTTAATCACCTCCACGAACCACAACCCCGCGTCTTTCCAGATTAAAGTTTTCTGTTTAACAGGCACGGAGAGCAATGATCTAATGTTGTGTTTCCTTAGCACCTCCAGCAGTAGCCCCTCCGCATGGTATCCCGAGTGTAACTGGAGGACGGACCTCTCCTCCAAAATCTCTTTGATCAGCTTCTTCAGATCGCTCCGGGCTGCCTCCCACTTGTAGATGTCCACGTCAGGTGCTAGCGCCTCGATTGATGAGATGAAAGCAATATTTGTTTCGTCGCTATCTCCGCATTTATAATTATACCCCAACCCCTTGTTACTGAACCACAGCCTCACAACGAGCTCAATTACGTACTCCATTGTTATTTTCTGATTTTTAATAAATTTTAGAATGCGTATGCGCTAGTGGCAGGTTGCCGGTAATGTGGTCTCATTTATGATAACATTTCTCTGAACCATGGCATGAGCGGTGGGGGAAATGACCGAACGGGATAGTCCTATTTATCTTTCAGTAGGAGTAGCAGAGAAGGCGTTGCTATTGTTTGTTCTTGTCACAGTCCCCACTCCAGATTTTTGACAAGTTTTGAGTCGTTACTCCTACATTTGCACTATAGATAGAATTTTATGACGAACGGCTATCGGGTCTTCAATATTTTATCTCCATTCTGGTCTGCCGATTTTAAAAGAAACATGAACACTTATTTATTTATGATTTTTTTAAATATTGTCTATAAAAACACTTTTTTCGTTACTCGATTGCTGTGAAGGGTTTTACATACACGAAATCTACACATTTGGGTTCGTCTGTCGTCTCTAAAAACTCGTCAGAGATTTTAATTTTAAACTAACTAGTTAACTAACACAAAAGTTATGTCCAGAAAACCAGTTTTTTGGCCTAAAATTGTTCAACTTTGATGCCAAATATCTCGAAGACAATAAACTTGAAGTAAATATGGTAAGCTGGCTACTAGCTATGGTAAGGTAACTAAGGGGATTCAGATCGAAGGTCATTGGCACTAGGGAGCCCCTTAAAGTGAAACTTTTATTCCATCGCCTCAATTATGCATGTCGCATTACAGCCGGCCGATTTGAGTAAAATTCTACTTTATTTCTAGTACTTAGAGTTGATCGTTGTTTGTCATTATTCTTTATGTTAATCTAGAATATATTTGATTTTGACAGATAGAGTTTTACGGTTAATAAGATCTACCGTCCTTAATATTTTGTATGAAGTTACAAGCAAATATCAGTCTTCGTGAATTAAGTATTGTATTATTTCAAAGTGCTTAAGGTTTAATACGGTATGGTAATATGGTAAGCCGTATTTAAGGTCTACTGTGCTTAATATTTTGTATGAAATTACAAGCAAATATCAGCTCTCGTGAATTATTAATGAAGCTTATTTCAAAGCGTTTAAGGTTGAATATTTCCTCAAATTTTCCGTTAAATGCCTACAATCCTTAGAGCATTTAAACCGGAGTCGCCTTTAAGAGCTTACCCCTCTGTCGAAAACCTCGCCCAATGGTCATACTTATTGTATGGACTGGCGTTTATCGGACCAAAACCAACCGAAAATAAACATTCACCAGTACATACAATAGTACTTGCAAGCGTCCATAGGCTAGGGTGCTTACTTGAGCGGACTGTATGGTTGTTTGCCACCGACGTCTCAGTACATAATTATAAAATGCAGGATCGAGAAATTGAGTGATGTTATATTTATTCAATTCCATGACTTGTAGAAATAGTTGTATAACACAAGTTCTTCTAGATTAGAATACGTTAGTAGTCCTCAAACACGCAAACTGGGGCGAGGCAACGCGCATGTGACAACTTTGAAGTTGCAGGCGTCCAAAGGCTACACTGACTACACTTACAATCAGGCAGGTCGCGCCGTATGCAATTTCACAACATTTCGCATACTTTAATGATCAACAACGCGCATGATCCATAGGCTACAGTGATTGCTTAGCATCAGATGGGTCGTATTCTTGTTTGCCACCAACGTGGTATAAAAATGTTCACCAATACCAGTGATCGACAACGCGCATGTAACAACTTAGAAGTTGCAGGCATCCATAGGCTACGGTGACAGCTTATCATCAGGCGGGCAGTATTCGTGTTTGCCACCGACATGGTATAAAAAAAAAGTTGCAGGCATCCATAGGCTACGTTGACAGCTTATCACCAGGCGGGCAGTATTCGTGTTTGCCACAGACGTGGTATAAAAAAAAGTTGCAGGCATCCATAGGCTACGGTGACAGTTTATCATCAGGCGGACAGTATTCGTGTTTGCCACCGACATGGTATAAAAAAAAAGTTGCAGGCATCCATAGGCTACGGTGACAGCTTATCACCAGGCGGGCAGTATTCGTGTTTGCCACTGACGTGGTATAAAAAAAAAGTTGCAGGCGTCCATATGCTACGATGACAGTTTATCATCAGGCGGACAGTATTCGTGTTTGCCACCGACGTGGTATAAATAAGTTCACCAGTACCAGGAATCGGAATTAGGTCAGCTAAAAAATACCTATTACATAATATAGAGTGGTTACAACCGGATATAAAAATGTATTTTTCTTGAATACCTGGATATTCGATATTTATTTATTATTCACATACAGATATACTCGACTTTGCTAGTTAACGACATACTTAGGTTTAGAAACTCCCTTTTCTAAAAAGTGTGATGTAAATGTTACCAGATGTAACTAGAAATAGTTACAACTTTTAGATTAACATGAAACATCCCGTAATGTAAGTAAAAACATGTATGTTTAACATTACGACTAGTACCTGGATAAATATCGAATACCCAGGTATTCAAGAAAATATATATTTTTCTATCCGGTTTTAACCACTCTATATTATGTGCTCTTGCAAATATGCCCGTATGCATATTTTAAAACAAACTTATTGGGCAGTTGGAAAAGTACAAAGTCCATATATTTGTTGACCACAAGCTCCAAAACCAACCGCACCTGGAGCAAGCCGATGCCATCGACCTCGACCTTGACGCGTACACGTGCTCTGTGGCGTCAGATACATACAAAGTAGCGCCAATATATAAATATATAAATTATATATAATATAATAAATATATATTGGCGTTGAAACTCTAGGTCCATGGGGTCCCAGCGCGCACAAGTTTTTTGGAGAAATCGCGAAACGTCTGGTTGACGTAACTGGTGACCGAAGAGCTGGCGGCTTCCTCGCACAACGTATCAGTATTGCGATACAACGAGGAAATGCCGCCAGCATCCTTGGTACAATGCCTCAAGGGCCTCTTTTAGATATAAGCTAGTTATAGTATTCATCTGTATATATCCATTATGTATATTGTTATTGTCAATAAATAGATTAATAGTTCCTAGCTCAAAATAAAACTTATATGCATATTTTAAATCTAACTTATTCTCTCTCTTATCTCGATCGACCTCGACGCCCACGTAGGAATTTGCAGGTGGCCGTCGGCGCCACGGTGGCGGCTGATGCAACACGTCGGGAGATAAATACCTAAATTGAGCCAAAAACGAGAAATTAGGACCAGTTTCACCGTGACGGGGTGGCCTAGGGGTTCATGACGTTAACTGGCTAAAGACGCCCCGGTTAGCTAAAGACGCTGGTTCGAATCCGACCTTCGCCACTGGAGGCCACCTCGTCACTTTTTGTTTGTCGTACACGTACAAAGTGGTGCCATCTATTTTAGCGAAGTTTTCCCTCGGGAGATAAATACCTTAAACATAGAAAGTAGCGCCAACTGGCGAGGATATATGCACAACTACCAAGGGGCGCAGGGGCCAGGGGGCAGCGGCGGGTAGGGGGCGGGGGAGGGCGGGGAGGCGGCGGGGAAGGGGGGGGGGGGACTAGTGGCGCCATCTAACGGATCTTTGCCGAACTACCAAGTGGCGCAGGCCAGGGGCAGCGGCGGGGAGGGGGGCGGGGAGGGGGGGGGGGGAGGGCGGGGAGGCGGCGGCGGGGGAGGTGGGGGAGGGGGGGGGAGGGGGTGAGGGGGGGGGTGAGGGGGGGGTGAGGGGGGAGGGAGGGGGGAGGGGGGTGAGGGGGGGGTGAGGGGGGGTGAGGGGGGAGGGGGAGATAAATACCTAAAGTGAGCTGGAATCGGCATATCCTCCCTACTCACATATACACGTTAAGTGTTTTCTTATGCATAGTAGGTTCTGCCATCTTGTGGGCTACATCGGAACAATAAACCTCACATTTACGCTTCGCGCCAAAAATCTGCCAGCTCCTGTGCTGCCTCCTACAGTTCATGCACGCTCCCTATATTACTTAACACTAAAATTCGCATTTCAAAATATCTTCCACACTCAAATTTATTTCCGTAGGTAGAATAGAGAATTATCTCTTTTTATAAAACTGCTACTCAATTTCTCCAAAATATCAAAAATGCACAACGTTAATATTAAGTTTTCACTTCTGCCGGCACTTACCAACTTAGCTTGCTTCTAAGATGTCAGTATCTATGTAGGTAATACTTAGAATTTTAGTCGAACAATGGCTAGCTATAATCAATTCTCAGACGAAATACCAATACAGTAGAGCTACAGAACAATGGTTCTCTTAATTGATTAATGAGGACAAATAAGGGTTAGCTCGTTCAGAGGAAAGGGGTCTGCCGCGTCTCCGTACAAACGTAGTCCCCATTTTCCTCCCTGGATGTAAGTATGTTTACCTACATAATTTGATGAATATTGACATATTGACCATAGCTATGCCCTTCGTTTGACTTTTTTTGATTCTTTTTTTATTATTGTAAGAGAAGCGTTATAATAATAATCTTATAATTATTAAAGATTCGAAAAAAAAATTAAACGATATGGCACACCTAGTTGTGGTTGATGTTACATCAAATTGCGTCAAAATATTTTCAATAAGGATAATATCCAGAGAGGAAAATAGAGACTACGTTTGTATGAAAAGGCGGTTTTGGGGCGGTCGTCCACTTTCGTCTTATAGTTTAACGTCCACTTATCACCGAAATGAAATCACTGCGCTTAAGAGGTTAAGAGTGCTATAGAAATGAATGTTTACGAAACTGTAGTAGTGGAGTCAAGTGACCAGGCGTATCAAGCCGATACTTGTAGTATACAGTGTGTTTATTTAGTCACCTGCAATAATTTACGAGGTATACTGGAATATATAGGTCATACTGAGCAACTTTTACTATGGGACCAAACCCAAAAATAGCGAAAAAAAAATGGCTGTTTCATTTTGGCTGTCTGACCTTGACATTTTCTATGGGAGACTGAATTTTTTATTTGCGATTTCGGGGTTAGTCACATGGTAAAAGTTGCTCAGTATGACCTATATATTCAGCCCGTAAATTATTGCAGGTGACTAAATAAACAACCTGTAGGTTTAAATCATAAGCATCAATCCACAGTTGTTTAAGAATTGTTCTACTCTACTCATATAAGTTCTACGCCTCCAGCTACACTTATGATCGTGCGATTCGTAAGGAAAGTAATCTCAATCCAGCAAGGCCTAATTTTGAAGTCTGATGAGATGACAGTAATTTCTTAAAACATAAGTGACATATGTAATCTTGGAACTAAAGGACCACGTTAGACCAGCCCGGGGCTGGGCCGGGGCGTCCAACGCTTCGTTTTCTATGATGGGTGATAGCTGTGATCACGTGATGCTTTCTATAGAAAACGAAATGTCGGATGTCCAGCCTGGCCCCGGGCCGGTCTAACGTGAGTCATCCTTAATGTAGCGAGTGATTCTAATTTAGGATTTTGAGCGTAGAGAGCTATCTAAAGCTCGAAGTGTGAAAAAGCTTTTCACCTCAGCCGTAAGGAAAGAACAGAAAAATATGATATGAAAAAAAGTTCCCGGAAATATAGCCATATTTCGGGTAACTTTTTTTCATGTTATGCCTCACCCACTACCATATCATACCATACAATACTATGGTTGCCATACCCATACACCAACCACATATAGTGTAACCCATAGCCATTCCATTCCCGAACAATGGTACTCCGATCTCTTGTCTAGTGTTGGTAGGAAATCAAGCATTTTGAGTCTTTTGAAGATCTCGAATCGTTTGTACTATTAAAACTTTAAAGTCTTTTAGGTTCCGAGTCGAGTCTTTTTTAAGCGCAACTCAAAAGGACTTGAGTTTCTGAATAAAGACTCCGTTAACAATTTTGTAGGTTTTTTTTTTCTAAATACTAGTTCAGTAAAAAAATAAGCGTTATTGTATGATGTACCTAACCTTGTTTTTTATTGTAACCTTGTTTTTGTATTTCACTTGAAGACAATGCATTTTGATCTTTTTTTTTAAAGAGGGTGTCTGAAGTTGACTCAAAGACTAACAAGTTGAAAAGAACTCGAGTTTCGACCAAAGAGTAAAGTAAGTTTCGACTTAAGAGTCTAAAAAACCGAGTCAAGGGTTAAAGCAGAGGACTCAAAGGACTCGAGTCTTAACCAACACTACTCTAGTCCCGATCCAATCAAAGTCCAACTGCTCAGTCTCTGTGCCAGTTCCAGCGGAAGTCCAGTCAGTAAGAATATAAACTGTATTGTTATATTACATGTCTATGACTGTATTGTTTCAAATCGTGGCCTCTACAAACGTCACAATAATCGCATGCGATTCGAAAAAAATTGCGGCATTTCATCAATCGATTAAAGTCGTTACTCCTGCTTAGCTGTCAATTGTCTAAAATCGCATGCCATTTGTTGCACCGTCTGTATACACATTCAGGATTAATTAAGCGCTTTACACATCTTGATTAATTCAAAATCCTAACCTCCTTGTGAGTATTGTATTCTTTGAACCTACTAATTTATTATAATATTCTGGCAACATTATAAATTGGACACCTGTCAAAAATCTTTATTGTCTATAGTCCTTTCTCCTTGGCATTTCGTTGCAAGAAGTGTCGTGCGTGGCATTCATGCTGATTTATAGTCAAAAAAGTATTATAAGTCGCAGACTAGGAGCGAAATAATAATGTCAGAACACGTGCTGCCGGCCGAGGAGCCGATACGGTTCATATCTCCAGTCATTCAGGATAATCCGACAGGATGGGGACCGTGCGAAATGCCGGACCAGTTTCGGGACATGCCGTATCAGCCGTTCAGCAAAGGCGATCGGCTAGGCAAAATAAGTGATTGGACCATGGTGCAGGACAAGAAATACCAAAGTAAGTAGAATATATGTCTTTTATACTGGTTAGAGGGGTTCTACTAGGTACATGATTGAGGTTATGTTGAACTGCACAAATTGACAGTGACACAATCGCCAGGGCGCGTATTACAAGTTACAAGTGATGCAGATGACGATGACGTATAATTGCTACAAGTGCAAGCTGCATATAAAACTTTCTCTTACAAGACACAAAATTATATCATGTTGTGTTTTGATGGATAGCAATTTTGAAGCAACATCAATATTTATGATAATATTATCATTACACAATCATTTCTTGATCTATAACAGTTACATTACTATAAATTTCTTGGATATTTGTCACTGAGCACACATATTTTTATTATTTACATACAATTGCTTTTATTTATAATCTATGTGACATGACATAGTATTTAACAAAACCTGTAAAATTATTATATCTAACCTTGACTATATTTGATAAAGGGTCATGTTATTTATGCAGTAATATGAGTTATACATACATATAGTATTGTATTATTATTGTTTTCAGATAAGTATGCATCTCAGTTTGGCGCAGGATCGTCATATGCATATTACCATGATGAGGATGAATCAACATTCCATCTGGTTGATACGACCAGAGATGTAAGTTATTGAGAGAGTAATGATTTTTCAAATTTTGATCCTGTTTGCAATGTTATGTTGAGAAAAAACTAAAAGTTTTAGTCTACATTGTTATGTTTAAATTAATAAATATTTGGGGACAATCTCACACTGCTGGACCTAGCCCAAACTAAGCAAAGCTTGTACAATGGATACTGTATACATACTTGTATAGATAACTCCATACATATAACAACACATTAGGAACAAATATTTGTGATGAACACCCAAACAATTCAATAGTTGTCAATAACAAATCAAATACTTTCTACAATTGGGTACTTGACACATGTTGAATATTATAACAAAATTTAGTTAAATGGATAGAAAATGAGCTATCCATTATAAAAAAATGGAATTTAAAAAATTATATTGAGATTATAAAAAAATACAAAGCTCCGAAGTCTCAAAAAAAAAAAATTTTTTTGTCTTTCACAAATAGAAAAGAAAATGGTACCATTCGATTCCTTACATTGAAATTGAAAAATAAATTGTATGACAACTATACACATAAACGCAATATTTCAGGGTCAAAATCGCAATTTTCTTGATCTTCCATACATTTAGGACTGACTTATATGATGTGACGTCACATCACCTTATCATTTTGTTAGAGGCGTTTCAATCGTCGAGTGCGAGCGTCAAACTTTAACTCTCATTTCTGACCTTTGTGTCATATGGCTTAAATGCCATGAGTCCTATATAAACATTTGATCATGTCATGCTCGCTTAAAAGTCTTTACTTACGGTGGCGTCGTTGATCGGGTCGCCACTTTCCCGAATGAAGGTTGAGGGAGGCGATGGCTGAGATACACGTCATACTCGTGAACGGGTGCTGTTTGTGGAGACCGGTCTGTTTAAGCTTACACGGGGTACAGGTTATGTTAAAGTATGTAACTTTACTTTTGAGTGACATTAACGTGAGACACTTCATTCGGTTCTTGTCTGTTTTAATTTTTTTGTCTTTTAATTATTTATATAAGAATTCAAGCCTTGGCGACCCTCTACATCTCTAAGGATAATTTAATATATATTTTTATATTTTATCTCTGACACTTAGAGACTTATACATCTCTAAAGAATTTTAGTATTTTATGGTTTTATTTTTTTATCATAGTTTTTTTTGTGTAATTTGACATTTAGAGACAGTATACATCTCTAATAAAGTATTTATTATTTCATAGATTCGATATTTGTAATTGTTTTTTTTTTTTTAATTTTTTGTTTGTAAAAATGGACATGTAAAAGTGCCCCTGTGGCCTATTTGCTGAATAAATGTTTGATATTTGATATTTGATCCTCAGGAAATTCAAGATCGTTTGACATTATTTACAAAAAACAGTCAAGTAGCCAATTCTAAGGACATTTTAAAACCTTTTGCACAGTTTACAAACTGAGGTGATTTTATATTATGACTTTCCACAAATACCACCATCATCTCTAATTTGTAATAACTAAGTCAATAATCCATTTTTTACAGCAAAAGCCGCCATACCAGCGTGGACGTGCTCGCGGACGCGGCCAGCGCGGCCAACGTGGCGCGCGCACTCCAGGCGGTATGACCACCTTGAACAAGGTAATTACCAAATACAGTAAATACAACACTATGGTACTGATAATAAAAAGAACATCCTTTTAGTCCCTTTTAAAATATGACTGTGAAATGTGGACATCACTTTGTCGGAATGGAAGGAAGCAAGCAAAGCTAACAATAATATAAGGAGGCTAACAAATCAGGAAGAACCATGTACCTATGAGTTTACTTATATCAGAAATCAGTTTACAAAAAGAGAAGAAGGAAAAACAGAGAACGGAAAAGATGATTTTCCACCATGTATGTGGATAAGAAACACTAAACAGAGTAAACAGTTCTCTCGATTAACACATTCACTGCCGGGAACCCTGGGCGCTCGTGAACTTTGTTCAGATGCCAGACAACCCGCTGGGCGAGTTGTTTTGTACGCAGCTATAGACCACCGGTTTCTGGGGTAGTGCGCCGTTTTTTGTCTGGCAGTGAATGTGTTAAAACCTCAATGCCCTATTTTGACCTTTCTTACCAACATTTTTATTTTATCCAGCAACGCGACCGCAAGATGGGCAAGCGCTGGGGCCAGCGCGGCGCTCCAATGAAGATTCGAGACGCGTCCGTCACCGTGCGCCCCACTTGGGTCACCATCGAGGACATGGACTTCCCGCGGCTCGCCAAACTGTCCCTGCCTGGCATCAAGGAGGGTGAGTAGCACCGATGACAGTCTAACATTATCAACGCAAGATGGGTATGCACGTGGCTCCGATGAAGATCAGAGACGAGTCGATTAACTCTTACAGGTTACACTCTTTTTTTTCTTATTGACTCAGTAAATGTGCCAGTGGAAAACGGTAACGTTGACAAAAAATCGTAAGAGTGGCGATCTTAATGGACAGTATTAAAGTAATTTTGGGGTTTTATAACCCTTATGTAACCCATATCCCAATCCACAGAAAGACTGCCCAAAATTACTTTAATACTGTCCATTAAGATCGCCACTCTTACGATTTTTCGTCAACGTTACCGTTTTCCACTGGCACATTTACCCGAACAGACTAGTAAGAATATGCAAACTTGCAGGTGAGGACATCGCGTGTTGCGGCGTGCTGGAGTACTACGACAAGGCGTACGACCGCGTCAACGTCAAGCACGAGAAGCCTCTGCAGCGCATCGATCGCATCTTTCATACGGTATGTACCGGATTATTGTCCTGTTCATCTTGATTGCATCCTAAAGCCAGGAGTGCCTTTGGTAACCTAATTGCAAGAATTAGAAAAGGCACTGATTATTACGAAAGCATCTGCTCTTTAGTCTAAGCAGTCTCCGTAGCCTACGTACGCCTGCAACTCCAGAGGAGTTACATGCGCGTTGCCGACCCTAGCCCCCGATAATAACAGGGTCTATGAAAAAGACTATGCCACCTGTTTAAAAACACGAAACGAAAATGGGCAGGTGGTTACTCGCCAACTCACCATGTGGGTCCCCGAAAACGGCCGCTCGCAGGGAGCGACAAGGGGACAACATTGCGTGAATGGCTCAGGGTGTAGAGAAGTGTGCGTATGCATATTTCACTTCCACCCTGCGAGCATATAGCTCTGACACCCTACTCTGCACGGCCGGTAAAGGCAAGCCAGAGGTCAGGGTCCTGCGGCTCAGTGTTCACTCCAGCCGGCCAATCATGGCAAGCCGGAGAGAGGAGCCTGACCGACTCTCGGGAGTATGGGACTTAATGAACGTCACTTCCTATTCAGCTCTCCACAAACTGCCCTAACTTGTTACTTTATAAAATCAATCTCAGAACTCGCAACTTACGAATAAAAGGAATTATCAAAATTCGGAACATTATTATTCTTGTTTTGGGCAGTGTTGTCGCTTTAGACTAGTGAAATTGTAACTTAGCTTTATAAAACACGCTCCAGCACTCGTAACTTCAATGATGAGAAAGGCAACGGTCAGTTTGACTGTCCATGGCATTGCCGCATTCCATACAAACTGTGTGCCATCATCGAGAGCATCATCTACAATTAGTTTTGATCGGAATTTTGGGTGCGACACTGCAATATGATAAGTTGAGATTGTAATATGGATACGCCTTTATGCCCGCGATACCTTTGAAGTGTGTGTTAGTGTAGGTAATTCGATAAATCATTAAATAACCAGTTATTGAGGTCATTCACCCTGCACCTAAAATTCCGATTACTGGCTATCGAATCCCATATAAAATAACGTAACATCGTCGTCAAAAACCCCATCTTCGAATAGTTTTTACAATTTTTACCGCCCTTTCCTATTGTGATCAAAATTCGAAACACGATTATTCTTGTATAGGTGACGACGACCGACGACCCGGTGATCCGGCGGCTGTCGAAGACGACCGGCACGGTGTACGCCACCGACGCCATCCTGGCCACCATCATGTGCTGCACGCGCTCCAACTACTCCTGGGACATCGTTATCGAGAAGATCGGTACAGACTTTACACTCTTTATCGCTAAATGAGGCCCTGAGTCCGCTTTTGGCAACTTCATTCCAAGTATTTGCCTCAGCAACAGTTATTTTCGTAGGTATAAGCGAAAGTGAACCTTTCAGCCCAGAGAGAAAACTAGGCTTTTGTTCTTTTATTAGTTAAAAAAAAGCAAGAATTATAAATTCTAATAGTGTCAATAAAATTTATATTCACTTTGGCTAAGGCTCTTTCGGTAAAGTATTTGTTCTTTCCTTGCACTACTAGAGAAACGCAAGTATAATAGGTTATTTGGTATTGTAGGTGATAAGCTGTTCCTGGACAAGCGCGACAACACGGAGTTCGACCTGCTGACGGTGAACGAGACGTCCGTGGAGCCGCCGGCCGACGACGCCAACTCCATCAACTCGCCGCGCAACCTCGCGCTCGAGGCCACCTTCATCAACCACAACTTCAGCCAGCAGGTACATCCAGCTGCTAAATTGGTGTTATGTATAGACTATGAGGGTAGGGTTTGACTTTGTGTACAAAGTGAGGTAGTTATGAAAATGCAGTCTATCAAGTGAATCTGGACCTGGGCATGTGCTTGGGCCCTTATACTGTTAGTTACATTGCATGGCCACTTTATGATTTGATTGATTCATAATGTGTCCAGGAAATATGTACAGTACAGCAACAGCCGAACGGCTGTTGTAAAATAATTTTGCGGAGACTAGTCACTACGCCTCCGTGAGACGCCATTGTGCGCCCTTTCTGCGGTCTTGACCTTCAATTGAATGCTGTAGATAGTGGTTAGTATCTGCATAAAATCGGCGCAAACGCTCTGGTTAACGATTAGCTACTTGTAGACGCCAATCATAACGTCCGCTCTCTATACTACACATACGAACAGTTTTTCCTGACGTTCACTGAGCAATGCTCAAAAATAACTAAGGACGCTGTGTACTTCAACATTCATAGGCAGCGATTAGCTTCCAGGCGCTGACGTTAGCGTCAACTAGAAACCATAGTTCAAATATACTTTATTCATGTAGGCCTAGCAACAGGCACTTATACCACATACATTCTCTATATTACTTGCCGCGTTGATGTCTAGACGCTGCGCATGGGGACTTGCAAGAAACCGTTCCTGAATCCGTCCACATGGTCACTGATGGACATGCTACTTTATCATGTCTTATCCTGTCATGTGTGTATTAGCTCTCTTATAAGTAAAGATATAATTTGTCGCACAGGTGCTGAAGTCCGGTCCGACGGAGCCCAAGTACAAGTTCCCCGAGCCCAACCCGTTCGTGTCCGAGGAGGAGGAGGGCGAGGTGGCCTCGGTAGGCTACCGCTACCGCAAGTGGAACCTCAACAACGGCGTGGTAAGCAAATCAACTGGTTACTGTTTGGTGCCACTGAATCTTAAATCTATTATATGATATCTTGCATATTTTCAAACATGCATACAAATTTCGATCTTATATTACTTCTAAAACTGAACAACTACTTGTTTGAAATTGATGATCACTTTGTGAAGGCCGCAGGTACACAATTAAATTCAAACACATACAAGACGGGAGCTTCTTTAAACTCTTATTACTTATGATTTTTATCTAATTATACCGCACAATAAAAGAAAGCAGCTTTAACGTGGACTGCCTGCCTCATGCCTAACTACCTGGTGATCTTTGTATTATGTTTTACATTACATATGTTTGAAGATGTATCTGCTTGATGTATTAAAATACCATTTACAGTACATATGGGGCTACTTTATAGCACTAGTGCGAGAAGTAGCATATTATGTTACTGTGTCGAACATTTAAAGGGCCATATGTACTGTAAAACGTTGTACGATACATGTGCGAATAGGTAATTCGCAACTCGTGTCGATTTAAAACACTCCCTTCGGTCGTGTTTTAATTTATCGCCACTCGTTTCGAATTTCCTATTTTTCGCACTTGTATCGTAATGTACTATTATGTCCCAGGTTCTGGTAGCTCGCTGCGAACACGACGCTGTAATGCAGGGGCCTCAAAACGAGACCCAGTTCCTCACCATCAAGGCCCTGAACGAGTGGGACAGCAAGCTCGCCAACGGCGTGGAGTGGCGACAGAAGCTGGACACCCAGCGAGGAGCTGTGCTGGCTAACGAGCTGCGGAACAACTCCTGCAAGCTCGCCAAGTGGACCGTGCAGGTGCTGTAGTGTTCCCGGTCATACAGCTCCCACGGGAGACCCAGTTACTCGCCATCATTCATGGCCCAGACTGAGTGGGATAGCTAGCTCACCGAGAAATTGCATGTTCGTAAATCGAAAAGGAGTAGTGCCCAATTTTTACCGCAGCTTCGATTTCGCAGAGCGCCTTACGACATTTCAACGGAATTTTATAGAATTATATAACTACTAAAAGTAATGTCAAGCCGCGGCCTGACAACTACCTCGTCAGGCAATGCGTTTTAATCCGTTCCTAGGCAATAATATCTATTTTAATTTTATTTATTTAAACTTTATTGCACAAAATATATACAACAATGTACAAATGGCGGACTTAATGCCAAAATGCATTCTCTACCAATCAACCATAGGGCTAAACAGAGATACCTAGAATTGGTGCAGAGAAAAAAAATATTGAATGAATAAAAAAAGCAAACCATACTTATAAACTACGTAAATAAATAATAACAATAAACTACCACATATTTATAGAATACATACTATAAATATAATAATGGTGGATATTATTCGAGCTCTTGTTTTAGCAAATGCTTACGTAACATCCGCTTGAAAGAAAACTTACTTGGAGCTTGTCTAATATTTAGAGGTTGGAGGGTTTTATATTTTATCCTTCACATCCCAACAGACAAGCAACATCCAATCCATAGTTTGAACAAAAACTATATCCACTGAACAATTCTCTATGGGTCACAATATGTCTGATGTATGTCACACCACTGTATCTCACTGAGCCGTTTCGTCGGCAGGCGCTGCTGGCCGGCTCGGACCAGATCAAGTTCGGCTACGTGTCCCGCACGCAGGTGCGCGACAACGCGCGCCACGTGATCCTGGGCACGCAGCAGTTCAAGCCGCACGAGTTCGCGGCGCAGATCAACCTGTCCATGGACAACGCCTGGGGCATCCTGCGCTGCATCATCGACATCTGCATGAAGCAGAAGGACGGTCAGTACACACCACGCCACGTCACGATGTTTCTGGTAGCCTAGTATTTACATTACATTACAGTATCAACACTCATTCATTGTATATTTGACGACCGGTTTGGCCTAGGCGGTAGTGACCCTGCCTACGAAGCTGATGGTCCCGGGTTAAAATCCTGGTAAGGGCATTTATTCGTGTGATGAGCATGGATATTTGTTCCTGAGTCATGGGTGTTTTCTATGTATTTAAGTATTTATAAATATTTATATATATCGTTGTCTAAGTACCCTCAACACAAGCCTTATTGAGCTTACTGTGGGACTAGTCAATTTGTGTAATAATGTTCTATAATATTTATTTATTTAATATGTCTAAAGACACGAAGAATGACAAAGTTGATGTTTAACAATATACGTAACCACAAAACATAACTATGGCGCAGTATAGTTATATATATTTCAGGTGTCCAACTAAGAGGAACCATTTTTTCTCAGACTTCACATCTCTACAATCTATTACTCTTTGATAAGAACAATTAGCTATTAATTATAAGTCCTATAGCTATTATAGATACAGATTCAGATTTTTTTTCAGAGGTTTAGAACAGATCCCTTGAAGGGATAAGTTCGCCTTTGTACTTGGGTTTTCCTAATTGTAAGTTACTTTTATTATGTGTTTTTGTACAGTCAGCGTCAAATACTTTGTAGCAACCAAAGTAGCCAAATAGTTCGGTACACCATATATTTAGTATGGTGTACCGAACTATTTGGCCACTTTGACTGCTACGAAGTATTTGACGCTGACTGTACAATAAAGAGTTAATACTGCTACTTACTAGATTTTTCCCCACTGCCCCATTTGAGTTAAATTTCCTTCATTGTAAATATTACGCTCTATTTTTAAATCTCGTTGCAGGTAAATACCTAATCATGAAGGACCCCAACAAGCCTCTGATCCGCCTGTACGACATCCCGGACAACACGTTCGAGTCCGACGCCTCCGAGGAGAGCGGCGACGAGCCCGCCGACACCCCATTCGCCCCTCTCTATTCGTACGGAAACAACAAGAGGATTTAAACCTTACGATCATAATCTTAGGGTGCCACTTCACTTGACGGCTGAGCTTACATAAGCTATACATTAATTACTTCAGCTACGACTAGATTGAACCATATGCGCCTGTACATAAGGTAAAAAATACCTTCATCTTTCATAAGCCACAAATCAGCTATTCTCTAGACGTAACCGGTTTCTAGTGTATTTATCGCAGTTTAATAAGTATTCAATATGTATTTCATATTTTTATTCAACAGAATACAATTTTATGGTCACATTTGGTATTTTATTGAGTAAAGTGCATGTACTTGTATGTATTGTATTTTATGAGCGCAATTAAACTTGATACAAAAAAAGAGATGGGCCGAACATAGAGTTTGCTGAATACGAATACGAGTATTCGTCGGCCTAATGTTCGGTTCAGATCGTACAGATCCGAATATTCGGCCGAATTATTCGGTTCTTCTGTATTATTATAAAAACCATTTGAAAACGCTTTCAATTACATTAACAGCTAAATATAGGCACCCTATACACAAACAGGCAAGGGGCTCACAAACAAATTTTCAACACTACATACAACATCCCATGGTTTCAATATGTCCAATCATGTATTTTAATTGGGAAAAGATAACCTTATCGAAGAGAGTACATGTTGCAATAAGACAAAACTAATAAAACGGAGTCATTCCAACGTCACAATGGCAGGGTGTACCGGGAGGTACATTTTTTAAAGGAGGTACTAAATATTACAAATTAGGTACAAAAATATGACATGCTTTTAGTTTGTTTTTATTTGGGTCCCGACTCTTCACTAATAAAAAAATATATGCCGAATATTCGGGACTTCAACCGAAATCTTGCCGAATGCCAAATAAGTAATTACCGAATTTTCGGCCCATTTGGAATACAAAATTCGGCCGGCATTTCACTTATTCATAAATGCAATGCAGCACGAAGATTCAGGGAAACGGCTATTATTTTATAAAAACTGTAGGTAGTTATGAATACATGCCCTATCTTATCATTATCACAGGTAATTCTTACGTCTAATAAAGGCAAGAATTCCACATCAACATTAATTCATACCGACTTGAGTAAATTATTATTTACGATTAGACCGCGAGGCGGGAACAAATTCCCATGACCAATCGCCTCCTGGGCGATAACTCGTATAATGGTTAACGGCTATGTATTAAATAAAATGTATGATGAGCCCTCGTGGACGTCAGCTGCCGCTACGTTGGCGGGTTAAGGAATGGCAACCATCGAAACATGACAAAAAAAAAGTTATCGCCCTCCGTTTGATACTATGTCAGATGATAGTTTAGATGCTATTGTGATTTTTTAAAAATCGCCAGCCAGTTGTATCGCGATGGGAAGACAGTCAACTCGTCGCATAATCATGTAAAAAATAAGCGCTTTACCTTTTTATGATAGTGATAACAAAATCATGACACTTTCCATATAGTATTCCATCAGGAGTTTCTATAAACGCCTTGCAGAATACGCATACTTTTCGGACATAAATGGTAAGTCGCGTTTTCTTACATGTTCATGCGACCAGCTGACGGTCTTTCAAACGCTATACAACCAGCTGACGGTTTTTTTTTTTAATAATAGCATTCTATCATCTGACACAGTATCAATCGGGAGGCGACGACTGACGATATAAATATGCTACTGGCCCGCGGTCTAGATCGTTAATTAATGTTTAAGCACATAATTGCCTTGTAAAGGAATAACATAATATTTCAGTCAATATTATACTTAGGTATTTGTTTCCTGATTAACACTGATTAGGTTTGTTGTAATTTTATTTACAAGTCTCGTGATCTTAGAGATAACAATCTGGCTCATTTGAACAGTCGAACTTACAATATTTATACAATAAGGCGTTTGTCGAGTAATCTTGTAATGAAGGCCTCTCCGCCTCTCCATTATACGACAAATTTTAAGTTAACTTTACTCTAAAATTAGGTATATCAACTAATATCCTCCATATCTTTAAGTGCTGTAGCTTCTTGGTTCTTCTCCTGCATATTATCCTGTACCTCTTCCAGCGTTTTATCCTTAGTTTCAGGCACGAAAAAGTATATAAAAAATAAGCCTAAATAACCTACTATAGCAAAGGCCCAGAACACGGCAGAGTGTCCCAAGCCGGCTCGGATTCCGTGGTAACATTTGGTAATAACAAAACTCATTACACAGGCCATAACAGTGGCCGAACTAGATGCAGCTGTCTTTACGTTTATAGGAAACAGTTCTGCTTGCATCACATAAGGTAACATGCCTATGCCTACGGAATAAAATATATTGAATCCGAACAACCCCATTAAAGGTAAGAAGGAGATTGTAGAGAGTGTCTCAGGGCTGAGTTTGACGGTGTCCTGAAGATAGAAGTAAAGGCCTAGGGCGCTCATTGAGAGCGCTACTCCTAAATCTGAGACGAACATGAGGATTCGTCGACCGAAGTAACCGGCTAGCAATGCACCTCCCACTCCTGTAAGCACAAAGAAGATTTATAATAAACTTTTTAGATAAAATGCCAGTGGCATTCAGATATATATTTGATGATAGCAAAGTTGAATGGGTTTGGTTTGGTCATGCTTATTATGAACCTTAAGGTGAAATGGGTTCAGCGATCACAGATTTTAAAAAATCGTGGCGCTTATTTAACTGAAATACGTTTGCCAAAAAAGTTTACGAAATTTGAGGACTTTCTCTAGTAAATATACATAGAAAAAGTCACAAACCCAAGTCTAAAACGCATCATTTGTAACAATTTTTGCACTAAAGCAAAAATACCAAAAATTACTTGTAAAAAGGTGATTAATTTTTCTAACACTTACCTCGTACGCGGATCCGAGTTTCAGATACGAGTACTGAATAAGATATTCACAGGTCTTTTTCCCGAAAGCTGACGCGGCTTTTGTGAGCTCTTATGAATTCACCTATAGGTACTTCTACTTCCATGGCCGGGAAACGGAATTGACGGCCGTGTGTTATATCAAATCAACTACTAAAATAGGATTGTATCAATTCTTAAAATAGGATTGTATCAATTCTTAACTTTGTACGATATACTTTACCTGTGATAACCTGTACGAAGCCATAGACAATACTAACGAGTGGTCCAGATATGGAACTGCTTTGTCTGAAGATAACTTCGAGATACGCTTGGATGGCCATCCCGCCGGTCATATATTGTAACATCTTCAGGCCTATAAACAGGTTTAAATTTATCACAAATATGGGAGTTAACAAGTTACAATATTTATTTCACACTTGCTCGAAAAAGATCTTATTTCATGCAGGTGTGCTGAAGGGAAATGAGTTTTACTTTTAAAATACTGACGTTTATAATTTAATATTTTTGTTTATGTTTAAAATTAAATAATTCGATTAATTTAACAGCCGTTTAAAACATTTTTACATAATTTTCAATCGTGGCTGAATGCCGAATAGGTCTGCCTTCCAGAGGTAGGCCAAAGAGCATATCATCACTACGTTTTAAGGTAGGCCTTCGATGCCTCACCTGCCAAGAAATTATAAAATGGCGGACGAATGTTTGATATGTCACCGTATTTAAGAATTATTTCGCTTAAAATTTAGTTTTTTCTTCGCAACTGTGATAAAAAAACATTGTGTGTAACTCCGGGGGTAAGAATATTGCAAACTCGGGTCTTTAATTCCCTCCAGCCTGCGGCTGTCGGGAATTACCACCCTTGTATCCAAAATTTCACTTACCCCTCTCGTTGCACAATGTACTATAGTTAAACCACGATTTAACATAGGTATTTCTATTGCTCCCTGTTTAGTAACAATGTTGACATACAAAGTTAATAACATATATTTTCACCACACTAACTGGTAAAGGCCCTCTTGATTGTTCAGAAACTAAATGAGAAAGTTGCATTTTATCCGCAAGTGGGACAAAGTACCTAATCAGATGCAATGCAAATGTTGAGTTGTTTCCTTATATTAGCTGGTAGAATTAATTGACTTTTAAATGATGATTTAGAATAATATTTTTTTATTACGATGATTTGGTTTGTTTTTTTTTTTTTCATTTCATGTTTAGTGTTTTCCTCGCGTTGGTGTAGTGAAAAATTTTGTGTTTCATTCGGAGGCAAAGTTTTTTTAACCTTCTTACCTTGAAACCCTCGCAATGCTCCATGATTTCATTCCATCTGAAGACTTCAGATCTGATTCCATTTCTCGAATTCAATTTTGTAATCTTTCGCTTGCTCGGGTATCAATATTAGCACGAGCGGTTAAACAACAACTTTTCCCCCTTGTAAAACAAATAACTGTTAAGTATTTCGAATTCCCATTAGGTACAGTAGGTGTGAGTAGGTACTGCTCGCACTGTGAAATTGCAAGCTGCCGAACGCGCGCATTCTGCCGCGAACCACGAGTCGTAGCTAAGCACGGTAGTTTGCGCTGCCCAGGTTAAAACAAGATTCAATCTTTTTAGGGTTTCGTAGTCACCAAGAAACCCTTATACTTAGTTTCGCCATGTCCGTCTGTCCGTCCGTCCGCGACTTTGCTTCGTGATCGTTAGTACTAGAAAGCCGCAATTTGGAATGGATACATTAATCATGCATGGCCATGATGCCTTTATTGAGTTATTGCAAAAAATCTTCTCTTTTTGGTAAAAAGACGTTTAAGCGCTGCGAAGGTACTGCCTTAGTGCCTGGCTTGTGATATACATGGTACTTAATAATAGCCCCCGTTTCGCCTATTCTGATAGAATGGTTACCTACAAAACCTTACACCGAGCATGGCCCGACATGCTCTTGGCCGATTATTTATTAATTACATAGATTATGTTCGTATCCAGTGAGCACTGTAACCGAAGGGCAGTGCAATCTCCGAGATTGTTGATCTGATAGCGGGGATCATATGTAGATACGAGCCGGTTATCTAAGGTTAGTTCCTATGGACATATCAATCTCTACATAATTGTATCCAGGAACTGTTCTGATAGCCGGGATCATATGTAGATTATCATATCATATGTAGATATTAAGGTACTTAGTTCCTAAGGACGTCTCCATCTATAGATATTTTTGTTTAAATCTATAAACTGTATTGCCATACGATAAATATAGTTTAATACATAAGTACCTAGGCAGTGAAGTAAGAAATGTCAACAAACATGTTATCTGGGTGCCAAGATGCGGCATCTTGGCTAAGCATCCAGAGGCTTTCTTATTTACTGGAAAAGGTGTGTATACTATTATTGTGCTCGACGTAGCCGGAAAGCGGCAACTTCGTTTAGCACAGCGGGCCGAAAGTTGACGCTTTTCAGCCGGAGGGCAAAAAAATAAATTTACTTAGAAAATATATTTACCTGATACGATATATAAAGCTCTTCTATACTTCATGTTTGAGACTAGCTCCCAAAGGGTAGTTTTATTCTCCATGCTTTCCCGCACATGTGCCCGTATGATTCCTAACTGCTCGTCTACCCACTGAAATATTAGTATATTACATACCTAGGGCGTAAAGTAAGAAATGTTATTGTTATGTTAGATCGCTTGTAATCAAATGTAATGTATGTATATTGTTCGAGGGAGCCGGAAAACAACAACTTAATTTCATATGAGAAAATATGTTTTTTTAATGTTTTTAATTACTCACAGCATTATAGAAATCTGATCAATTACCTTTTCATCATTAGTTCCTTTCAACTTCATAAATTCTATCCTAGCGGCCGCAATTCTGCCATCTTTCACATGGTAATATGGCGACTCAGGTATCCATAGACAACTAAGCAAATTTGCGAGAGGAATGGCGAGAACCAGCGCGTTGAGCATGTTGTAGGTTACGAACGGACCTATACAGTAGACAAGTAGACTGCCAAGGTTATTGGTCACTTGAACAGACATGCCTAGCGCCCCTCTGATCTCTTTATCAGCTATTTCTGTGATGTAGATCATTACTACCTGAAAAATAAACAGATTAACTCGTTTAAGATTAATTTTTGAAAGGTTTTATTAAAAATAGTAATAATATTAAACCAACTTACCACGGCAGTCATTCCTAAAGAAACTCCACACAATATTCTTGGAAAATACAACATCTCGGCTGACTTCGTGAATAGTATTATGCCCTGAAATTGACAAAAATACGATATTAAAATCCGGGTCGAAGGACCAAGTTCCAACAACTCTATTATTTAAGGGGCTCCCCGCGGTTTTCATCGATTTTTGGCGAGTTTTGAATCGTTACTCCTTCATTTGCACTACAGATGGAATTATAAGACAAACGGCTATCGGTTCTTTAATCTTTAATCTCCATTTTTGTCTGACGGATTTTGAAAGAAACTAATGCTTATTTTTTATGATTTTTATAAACATTGTCTAAACAAACACTTTTCGTTACTAGACTGCTAAGAAGGATCTTACATATATGAGATCTACATATTTGGGTTCGTCTTTGATGTCTCTAAAAATTTGTCAGATTTGTTAATATGATTAGCTACTAAAAACATTAGAAAACTAAGGGATTCAGATCGAAGGTCATTGGCATTAGGGACCCCCATAAGTATATAATACAATTGTTTATGGTTTATTTAATGTTTACGCAGCATTACAGTCTTATCACTAATACACTGTGAAACTACATAATATAATTTAAAATCAACATCCTACACTTGACATTAATACACTTGACTGAAGTTGACTGCCTTTTATCTATCAACTCGCAAAATCTCAAGCACTCATTACACACATTCGCCCATACAATAAATTAGTGTTTGAATGGGATGTGCAAATACACTCTGTCTCTCTCTCATACAGTCGTAAAAAGATTTAATGTTCTTTAGGTATTTATTGGTTTATCTGCAGACTAAAATACATTAGACTATCTACAGACGATTTCCTTGAGCAATCACTTCCTGTAATCTGTAGCCTACAGTACAGTGTAGGTAATACACGCGAAATCAGATATCAAATATACTTCTTAGTTTATTACGAGGACTACATGTCTAACGGCCTCCAGGACCCCATCCCATTCATAAAAAGTTTACAGGCAACATTGATGGGATTATAACGAGAGGCACCAATGACGAGAGGCATTTTGAGCATCCAGATTTGTAAAAATGACACAATGTAACTTAATTTGTATTAAGAGTAGGTATTAATGGTATTATCGTTACTAATATCTCAGGGTCAAGTGACATAACGAACAAACTCAGCCAAGAGCAAGACAAAACATTTAATGAAAGGTCATACACCTACCGCACCTATGATTCCAGGCAGCGTCCCGCAGAGGAGCGCCTTGCGGCGGCCCACGTGGTCCAACAGCGGGTGCCCGATGAAGCACCCCAAGATGGCGCCGATGGCGAACAGGGAGGATATCCATGATATTTGCGCCTGCGATGAGAAAACTTTATTTGCATCAGAGAAGCGTAACATAATACTCGCAATGTTATTTGTTTTACTATGAGGCTTAATAACTCCTCATGCTTATGACACCCAGGCAAGAAAAATACTCCAAAATTGAACCGGGAGCGTAGCAAGTTGTTCGAAAAGTGGAAACTTGGGCGTCGCGATGGCTAAACAAACTTTGCTGCCGAGTGAAGCACAAAGTTTTCCGCCGCACCGCGGCAAAATACTAACTGTAAAACATTACAAATCAAACCCAAATGAACGCTATTAAATATTTATTTTTTCAAAATCATCACTTAACAGTATCTTTCCACCAGCCAACATGATAAAACAACACAAAATTTGCACCCAATTATTTTGCCACTCTTGTAATATGCAAGTTCTCATCAGTTTTTGAAGAATAAAGACAGCCTCTACGAGCTCATAGGAGCTCCTATCCTACAGAGGATAGGTATGGAATGGACATAATAAGATATGCGAGCCACTCAGGTTAACCTTTGACATTGAAATCACGTGATAATCGCGATATCCTACGCGGCAAACTCACCTCGGTAATTTGCACGTCTGCCTCTCCGCTTTGGAACTTAGGAATAGCAGGTGAAGGCCACGATATCACCGCGCCGGTAAACATGAAGTTTGATGCCGCTGTTTAAAAAAAAACGAAATAAATATTAACAAAATTTACATAACAAATCACCTACAATATAATCAAACATATTTAATAAATTAAATGCTATTTGCTGCTTTCATTTAAAAATACTTAAGCCGATTTGATAATAACGAAATAGTAGGTGACAATTACGCGTTCGTGTACAAAAACAGTGGCAGCGTTTCATGAGGTCAATGAACTATAACAAAAGAACCACACTTTTGATTATTTACCTACTCACGCTAATTTACGAGGTGTTTTATTTGCGTATAAACAAAATATAAATACATCTATTACGCTACAAATTTCGCGCCAAACTCACCGCATAATCCCGCCCAATATTGTATCTTTCTCTTCGTCTGATGAAGACTCATGATGACAGCTACTGATACAGAAATAAGTTTATTTTAATTATAGATTACGTGTAAACGAGTTTATTTGCCACATCGTGGCAGCGCTCGCGGCGTCTGGAGATACACTGATACGGTTACAAATGTTACAATCTAAACACACGCGACTTGACAATAGAGTTAAGTTAAGCTATTAATGTCTGTTATCAGAGATACGAACGTCGCGCGACCGTATATGCCTGCCATATAAACTGTTGTAATACTAATAACTCGACTCAATTGGAACCATAGGCTATGCACAATTATATAATACATCACTAAACTTGGTGTAGTTTTACACGATCAAATAGAATTATGATTTAGAATTAGGTACAATTTTTGCATAATTTCCTGATAGTTTAAATTAGCAATCTAATAGGGGAATACTTGTTTGACATTGATTTAGTATAGGCTACTTTTAAAATATAAATGCTATTGCAATAATTTGGAAGTTGTAAGATTGCTAAGTTCAAGTTATAAAAGTAAATCAAGAACCTAAGTTATACCAGAACTTTTCGCAAAATGTTTTTACTAAGTAGACACTTAGGTAATACAAGTTTGCATAATGATATTGCGCAAAGGCCAAACAAAATGTTTAGATATGAAATTCATATTTATTTAGCTACTGTGTCAAGGTATTGAAACCTACATTAACTTATTTGTTTATTCATTTAAATAATTTTCAAGCTCACATTTACAAATTACTGTGCATGTTAATCAAATAAAATTCATACTGAATATACCTATATATTAATGACATGAAAATGTTATAAAATTGTTGTATATTTATATTGAACATTTCATTTGTATTGATTTGTAAAATAAAAGGTAATTTAAAAATATATATATCACTAGGCCAAAGGTTAACACAGAGCGAGCCTATGCGCGAGGCAACATCACGCAAAATAGGCGCGAATTACGACGTCGAGTTGCGGTAACCAAGCCCACGAATACGAAATGCGCCTTGACCAAGTGCGCCGCCTCGGCCACGTGGACCCGGCTATTGATTGTGTTGGACAAAAAGAATGCATTTTTCTTACTTCATTTTAATTATGAAAATGTAGTCTTAATCTCAAGGAAGTCTCAAAGGCATGAGAGGAGAGCAGATTGTAAAACAGATCTTATTCTTTTTTATAGTCAAAATATTGAAATTATATACATATGTACAACAAACAATTATACCTATAAAAATTATATGTTAATCTTGAAAGTTAGGAGGCATTGATTCCATTAGTTTTCTAATCTGCATAAAAACCACAGGATTTTCAGCACAAATGTCTTTTACACTATATGGTGGCAGCACACTAGCATTCCCAATTATCAAATCATCTCCATTTTCTGTTAAAGGCAACAAATTCTTTTTAAACCAGGCTATTAGCTGGGTTTTTTTTTGGATTTTGTCAGATTCTGTTGGCTCTGTTATGGCTTTGCGAGTAGGTGGCTTAATATCATCACTTGGAATTTCTTCTTGTATGTCTTGCACTGCATGCCCAGGTATGATAGTGGTTCTGTAACTCCCTTCATGTGGTACTGAGAGAATAACACTGAAAAAAAAAGATAGGTTTTATTTAGATAACAGTGTAACCGGTAGCTAACGTTATCAATGAATATTTCTTAAAATTAGTGCCAAATTTCAATTGATCGAGAAACAATACTATAATAGATTTCACAAAATATCTTCTATATAATTACCTGAGACTAATAGGATCAATAGAATGTAGAAAGCCCGTAAAACACCTGTTTTTTATAACCTGGATTTTCACAAACTTATCGACGTATGAAAGTAGGATTTCTGGAACATCTTTAATCGAATCGAAGTTTCTTACTACAGTCTGCTGAATTTCATCCATTTTTATTTGCTAATTTTTACGTCAATTGAGGTTTTTTGCTTATTTTTAATTGAAGTTCGGGTAAAACAAAGCGTTAGCCGGCAACAGCGACTCCAACCAATGTTTTTTTTTTTTTTTTTTTTTTGTTAGAATGGCTTTTGCTGCCAGGGCACTTTGCCAACGTCAAGTTTATTACGGACAAACTTAGGAGTGCACCTATGATTTAGCCCAGAATTTTGAATTTAGAGAATTATATACATAACATGAAAGATTAAACAATATAACATTAAAAATAAACACATATAGCTGTATACATACAAAATATTTAAAGACTTATATTATTTTTATCAAGGAAAAACGCCAACAGTTTTAATACATTGGGTTCAGAACTAGCTAGAAGAGACTTTACATTACAGGGGAGAGATACTTTGAATTTGAGCAAGAGATCGTAGAAGCAAAGACGGTTCAACGGACATTCGAAAAATATATGGTCAATTGTGCCTACGCCATAACCACATTGGCATTCCGGGCTACCTTTTACCTTTATCCTGAATAGAAATTCCGGAGAACACACATGACCCAGCCTTAGGCGAATCAGACTACTCGTTACTTTTTTTTTAAACTTAAATTTGAAAAACCAAGGCTTAGAATAAATGTTTCGTTGAATTTGAAAGAACTGTAATTTATTATTGGTAACCCAAAGATCTGACCAATCAGAATGTAGCTTTTCCGAGGAAACTACATCCAAGTCCTTACTGAAACATCGAAAGAAGGACCTATTACCGTTTGTAGCCGCCTCTTTTGCAGCTTCATCCGCTTTTTCATTGCCATGAATGCCTTTGTGGCTTGGAATCCATGATAATTGAACTACTAAATTTAGCAAATGGCAAGCGAAAAGAGCTTCTTTAATCAGGCAAATTATGGGGGATTTTGAGCAATTTTTAATAGAGCTACAGGTAATGGCCTGGATCGAACTGAGACTATCAGAGAAAATTACCGATTTAGGCAATTTGTGTTCTATTATATATTTAACAGCTTTCAAAATGGCTACGCATTCTCCGGTGAAAATAGAGCAGACCGAGGGAAGTTGAAATTTGTGGGTTGACTTCAAATTGTCATGAATGAAAGCACATCCAACTAAACTATTATTTGATTTTGAAGCATCAGAGAAGAGTAAATCCCATCCCTGCCATTTAGTTCTTACTGTAGACAGGAATCTGTCATTGACGTCAGTCGAACTACGGTTGACTCCAATGTTCACTGATTTTTGCTGGAACATAAGGGCCTCGAAAGGCACTGTATAAATGGGAATCTTAGGGAATTGGATTAACGGAGCCTCAATATTATTTAATCTAACTAGACTAGTAACAAGATTTGGTTTTGGTCTTCTAAGCCATAACCGATTCACTTCAACATGAGATTGTAATAGTTGAAGCTTTGGGAAGATCGGGTGATTTTCTAATTGAGCAACACGGAATAAATATCTATCAGCTAAATACTGGCGACGAATCTTTAAGGGGGGATCAGCGCATTCTACTTGAAGCGCTCTAATGGGAGAAGATCTCATGGCGCCAGTAACTATTCTTAGGGCTTTAGATTGAATCCTATCTAGTTTTTTAAGATCTTTTTTACGGCATGGCTCAATTATAATGGAACCAAAATCAAGAATAGACCTAACTAAAGCGTTATATAATAATTTCTGAGAATATGGGTGGGCTCCCCACCATGAGCCTGATAGGGCTCGAATGATATTCAAATTTTTTTCACACTTTCCAATTGTACTATTAATATGTTCAAACCATAATAGTTTGGAATCAAAGGTCACACCTAGAAATTTTACATTCCTATGGACCGGGATGGCTTGAGAACGAAATGACACATTAATAGGAGGGCAATTTCTGCCCCTGAAAAAGACTAGAGCAGAGCTCTTAGAAGGTGACAAGTCTAAACCATGGGCATCTAGCCAAAGACCCAGAGAAACAAGAGAATTGTTTATGTGATGGGACGCATCAACGACGTTCCTATGGGCCGAATATATTGCAATATCATCCGCATACTGGAGGACATTGCAATGCTGGTTGATGGACTGATCTAAGTCAGAAGTATATATACTGTACAGTAATGGACTTAAAACCGAGCCCTGTGGTAGACCTCTCCAAACAATTTTTGGATTATCATGCATATTAAGCACTCTTAATGTAATTTTTCTGCCTGATAACAGATTATTAATGAAAAGCACAACCTTCTCCGGAATTCTTATGGAGCGCAATTTCCTGCAGAGAACCGGGAGGAGAACATTGTCATAGGCAGCTGATATGTCTAGGAAGGCTGCAACAACAGATTGTTTTTGAGAAAAGGCTATTCTGATATCTGTCGATAATAGAGCATGGCTATCAGTAACACTTCTTCCTTTTCTGAAGCCAAATTGGGACTCTGAGAGAAATCCCGAACTCTCAACATACCATTCCAATCTGTTTTTAAGCATATGCTCAACTATCTTGCATAGTACCGAAGAGAGAGCAATGGGGCGATAAGAGTTGAAATGCTCGGGATCTTTTCCTGGTTTCAGAATAGGAAGAATGATTTGGTGCTTCCACGATTCAGGGATATCACCCGACTCAAAAGTTTTATTAATTAGATCTAAAAAGAAATCATGGCATGTTGAGCCAGCTTTTTTCAAAAAGGAGTACACAATACCATCAGACCCTGGGGATGAGTCAGTTACTGTAGTAAGAGCCGTTTTGAGTTCATCTAAACTAAAATCCTTATCCAATAGATTGTCCGATCTGTTAAAAGAGTAAGTAACTGGAATATCAAACTCATTAGGAGCAATAGGAGGGGCTAGTTTATTTAAAAAATCATTAGTCCAGTTGAAAGACGATCCAGAGGCTGACACAGGAGCAATGCCTCTACGAAATCTCCGTATATTCCTCCATACTAGCGTAGAGGGAGTCGAGGGGGAAATAGATTCACAAAAAGAGTTCCAACCGTCAGATTTCTTCATTGAGAGAATTTTACGACATTTCGCTCTTATTTTTTTGAAATTGATGTAATTTTCAATAGTTATATTTTTAGTATATTCCAATTCAGCCTCATTTCGTTCTTTTACCGCGGCAGAACACTCTGAGTCCCACCATGGTTGTGAGGGCTTATTATTACGACGGACGAAGGGTTTTTTAAGAGGGATGGATTCCTCTGCTGATTTATGGATAGCAAAGACGAATGACTCGTGAGCGGAATTTAAGTTTGGGTGAGTGACAGATAAGAGGGACTGAATTTTGTCATCTAAAGTGGAAGAAACCAATGTTTTGATTTGACTTTTAAATTAAATTGTCATTGTCACTGTCAAGTTGTCACCACTGCTGTTTATTATAGACGGCCGTACCGGACCGCGACCTTGGTCCTTAACGGACGTACGGTGGGCTATCCTTTACACACAATCGAATGTACGGTGGACCATACCTTACCTTGTCACCACTGCTGTTTTTTTACTAGATCAAGGATAATTTTAGTGTTTACTACGTTACGTACCGGACCGCGATCTTGGTGCGGTTAAAATATCTCTTTTTCGCTCTCACTTAAAGCTGTGTCCATAACGAATGTCCGGTAGAATACCTACACACGGTCGAATGTACACCGAAGCGCACCAAAGTCGCAGTCCGGTGTGGCCGTCTGTGAAAAATATTAAAGTTAACACACTTCGTGGCTGTATAACATAGATGGTAGAATCGTATAGATGCGCTATACCGCGTGCGCCCGTGATGGCGGCTTACATTCGAGTGCGAGTGGCGAACCACGAGACGCGTATGTAAACGGTGGGCTCGTGGCTGTTCTCGCCACTTGCCGGGCTCGCGTTCGGAGCGATTTTTTGGGCACGAGTCAAAGGGGCTCGCGGGGGACGCGCGCTTGCTGTTTACATTAGCGTTCGGCTTTTTATTCGGTTACAAGCCTTATACCGTGCTAGTTGTTTTTAAAATCGATAATCTCGACGAAATTAGGGGCTGTAGCCCAGGCACGAGACGAGGCAATAGTGTTAGCCCGTGGAGCTTACGAGCAGTGGCCGGGACACGAGCCGCGAGCGCTATGTCATAGTGAGTGACAGACAATACGCAATGCGACAAAATTAAAAACAAGTTTTACCATTCCTGACAACATACAAAAACAACCTACGTAATTTGGTCGGGTTATTTGTTACCATACTACATTTGCGGTGGAGATTTAAAAAAATGAGATTGTGAAAAGGACAAACAATACTAGCGCTTTCTCTGCTACTCCTACTGAAAGATACATAAGACTGTCCCGTTCGGTCATTTCCCCCCACCGCTCATTCCTGATCCAGTTATACTAAATTCATGCTTTATAGCCATTGTTGTATGGCTGCATCACATACGTTTGCCTTGTTAAGGAAAGAGATACAGCAAGAATATTTGCAAGTTGCTAATGGTGCTTCCGCATTGGCTGTTATAAAATCGTATACTACATAACATCGTGTGACAGGGATAGCATGATAGTATTTTATTATTTTGTCCCTGTCACATGAGATTTGAAAAGTTGAAAGAAAAGAAAAGTAACTATCTTTAATTCTTTAAGCGTAAAACCCATCCAGACTATGCGCGTGAATCGCGGCGTGACTTCGCGGCGCGAACATACTGCGACGTTGACGTAGACTCCACACTCGCACAACTGACGAATTTCGATTTTCCCGGTAGCCGCCCTGACTCTACTGACGGAAATGTGTGTCCAACCTATATCGAATCGATTACATATAAATAGTTATAAAAACCGTTTCAGTATTAAAATGTAATGTATAACCGCACCCTGAATATAGCACTAAAATAATTTAAGAAAGTATTTATTTTAATTTCAGTAGTATATTGATATAACTACTACCACAATGGTATGTATTTAACATTGGCAACATGTGCGAGTGAGACACCGCAACCCACCTTTGCTATCTCAAGTGGACAGTTTTATCTGTCTGGTAAGAACACCTTTCTGACTCACTGATAAGGTTCAATTTACTATGACAAAAAAAGTTAAGTTCTGTCCCTCACAGGCGCACGCGTATAGCACATCTAGTTGATCCTGCCATCTATGATTCAAAGGCTGCTATGCTAAATAGGTAAAAGGTGCATTTACACTATATAGGTTAGGAAATTAAATAATAGTACTTATTTTTTAGGTGTTTATTATCTTATAAGCTAGAATTTCATTTCTTGGCCTTGGCTTCCCTCGTGGCCTTCTTCTCGGCTGCCCTCGCGATCTGCTTGGCAGGCTTCAGGTTACCCTTCAGACAGAACCTCTGGTTCCTCAGGAATTTAGGGTCCATCTGTAAAGAGGATAATTTTAGTTCAGTATTACTAAAATATTGTATTGACAGTGACAATTGAATTTGAGTTAACTTAAAGTAGTACAAATAAGTCTTTAAGATGTGTAAAGATGACAATGTAATTTGGCATTTGCAATGCATAGAGGATCTTAGTATGTTTGGCGGAAGTGTTGGAAGTTTTATTATTATATTATTCTAAAGATATATTATTATATTCTAAAATATTTAAATACCACGGTTACGCTCACTTGAATTTATTAGAAATAATATTATCATTTAATTTAATTTCAAATAGTATAATTTCATAAGACAAGCTTTTAGGAATCTGACACCAGATATAATGCTCAAAATTCACAAAACCTATGTTAGGCCTATATTGGAGTATGCACTTCAAGTATTGAGCCCTTATTTAGGGAAGAAGGTTCAATGTAGTTTCACCTAGATACTGAAGAAACTCAAAAACATACCCTATTAAGAAAGACTGCACTTTCTACAACACTACTACACAACACTGAAAACTTTATTGATACAGGCATTATTAGTTATTTCAATTGCCTGCCTGTATACCAATAACTCTTGCATGGCGTATGCAAGGAAAAAGTGTAGCAATGTCATCATTAATGTGAAATTTGTATGAAAATATGAAGTTTCTAATCCACCCTCACTTTAGTCTATTTAAATTAGTGCAAAATTAGATTAGACAGACCATAGAGATATCTATAGATCCATTGTCATCGTCAGTTAGTATCGGGACCGATGTCGCCGCAGTTAAAAATGTGTACATTTCAACTACAATTACAATATTGTACGCATAAGACCTACTCACACATAGACAGTGCACTCGTTGGTACACACACGCGCTAAATTGATTGTAATTACACATTAAAATTTTCTGAGTGTGTTTGTACCTTCTTAAGTTAAAAAGTCTTATCTTCATTCGATATTCATGCGGCATTTTGCTTTCGAAGGTATTTTGACAACCATTCAAATCAAACTACTAATTCGTCCATTTATTCATTCAATAGAGATGGGCAGCACCAAAAATTGTTATATCGATAAATGTATATGAACGAATGAATGATATTTGACTATTATTTTGCATCATTGGTAATAAATCACTATCACTACATGAAATTAAAAAATTAAATGCTAGTACATTTAGATACGAATGCACGACTCTGGATATATAAGTATGAAATATGCTCGCTTTATTTCTATAGTTAAAAATAAATCTATACTGTGTACCTTAAGAGCCCTTAATCCTTGGAGCGTTCTCCGATTTCACGAAATAACGCTCGATAGATGGCGTTGGCGCTCGGTACGCGAGCGCCGGCAACGCGACGCGCGTTTCAATGCAGACTAGAATAATCTTGATAGTTTCAATATAATTTCAAGCAACATTAATTTTAGTGTCATATGATATCATATGGGCACTCTTTATTTTATTGTTTAAGCACAGTAGTTTTTTTTTATGTACACTACTACTAAGTGTACAGACTACAGAGTGTACTATAACCCTTGCTCTTTATTCTGTCTCTTTCACACCAATGGAAAATGAAGAAGTTAGTAAATGACTGCAGGTATAAATAAAGTATATTAGTGCGATAGAGAGACAGATAGTGTTTCGTTGTCGTATCGTAAACGATTGGCATGTTGGCCACACACTTGCTTAGTGCCTAGCCAAAATACCAATCGTTTGCGTATATTAGTGCGATAGAGAGAGAGTAGTGTTTCGTTGTCGTATCGTAAACGATTGGCATGTTGGCTACGCACCCATGATAGTGACTAGCCAAGGTCTCATGATGGAGTCAGGAGTAGGTCACTAGAACTCCTAATCTACTCATTATAATTCCATCGTGTTTGGGCTCAAAAGATTTGCCCTGACGAGTATCATCGATCTAGATGAAGTCCAGGGTCTCATGATGGAGTCAGGAGTTGGTCACCATAATTCCTAATCTACTCATCATAACTCCATCGTGTTTGGGCTCAATAGATTTGCCCTCACGAGCACCATCAATCTAGATGATGTTCAGGGTCTCATGATGGAGTCAGGAGTTGGTCACTAGAACTCCTAATCTACTCATTATAATTCCATCGTGTTTGGGCTCAAAAGATTTGCCCTGACGAGTACCATCGATCTAGATGAAGTCCAGGGTCTCATGATGGAGTCAGGAGTTGGTCACCATAATTCCTAATCTACTCATCATAACTCCATCGTGTTTGGGCTCAATAGATTTGCCCTGACGAGTACCATCGATCTAAATGAAGTCCAGGGTCTCATGATGGAGTCAGGAGTTGGTCACTAGAACTCCTAATCTACTCATTATAATTCCATCGTGTTTGGGCTCAAAAGATTTGCCCTGACGAGTACCATCGATCTAGATGAAGTCCAGGGTCTCATGATGGAGTCAGGAGTTTGTCACCAGAACTCGTAATCTATTTATCATAACTCCATCGTGTTTGTGCTCAATAGATTTACTCCGACAAGCACCGTCAAATTACCATTATGATGAATAGATTAGGAGTTCTGGTGACCAACTACTGAGTACATCATGAGACCCTCGACTTAATCTAGATCGATGGTACTCGTCAGGGCAAATCTTTTGAGCCCAAAAACGATGGAGTTATGATGAATAGACTAGGAGTTCTGGTGATCAACTCCTGAGTCCATCATGAGACCCTGGACCTGATCTAGATTGATGATGCTCGTCAGGGCAACTCTATTGAGCCCAACCACGATGGAGTTATGATGAGTAGATTAGGAGTTCTGGTGACCAACTCCTGACTCCATCATGAGACCCTGGACCTCATCTAGATCGATGGTGCTCGTCAGGGCAAATCTTTTGAGCCCAAACACGTTGTAATTATAATGAGTAGATTAGGAGTTCTAGTGACCAACTCTTGACTCCATCATGAGACCCTGGACTTTATCTAGATTGATGATGCTCGTCAGGGCAAATCTATTGAGCCCAAACACGATGAGGTTATGATGAGTAGATTAGGAGTTCTGGTGACCAACTCCTGACTCCATCATGAGACCCTGGGCCTCATCTAGATCGATGGTGTTCATCAGGGCAAATCTATTGAGCCCAAACACGATGGAGTTATGATGAGTAGATTAGGAGTTCTGGTGACCAGCTCCTGACTCCATCATGAGACCCTGGACCTCATCTAGATTGATGGTGCTCGTCAGGGCAACTCTATTGAACCCAAACACGATGGAGTTATGATGAGTAGATTAGGAGTTCTGGTGACCAGCTCCTGACTCCATCATGAGACCCTGGACCTCATCTAGATTGAAGGTGCTCGTCAGGGCAACTCTATTGAGCCCAAACACGATGGAGTTATGATGAGTAGAGTAGGAGTTCTGGTGACCTACTCCTGACTCCATCATGAGATCCTGGACCTCATCTAGATAGATGGTGCTCATCAGGGCAAATCTTTTGAGCCCAAACACGTTGGAATTATAATGAGTAGATTAGGAGTTCTAGTGACCAACTCCTGACTCCATCATGAGACCCTGGACTTTATCTAGATTGATGATGCTCGTCAGGGCAAATCTATTGAGCCCGAACACGATGAGGTTATGATGAGTAGTTTAGGAGTTCTGGTGACCAACTCCTGACTCCATCATGAGACCCTGGGCCTCATCTAGATCGATGGTGTTCATCAGGGCAAATCTATTGAGCCCAAACACGATGGAGTTATGATGAGTAGATTAGGAGTTCTGGTGACCAGCTCCTGACTCCATCATGAGACCCTGGACCTCATCTAGATTGATGGTGCTCGTCAGGGCAACTCTATTGAACCCAAACACGATGGAGTTATGATGAGTAGATTAGGAGTTCTGGTGACCAGCTCCTGACTCCATCATGAGACCCTGGACCTCATCTAGATTGAAGGTGCTCGTCAGGGCAACTCTGTTGAGCCCAAACACGATGGAATTATAATGAGTAGATTAGGAGTTCTAGTGACCAACTCCTGACTCCATCATGAGACCCTGGACCTCATCTAGATCGATGGTGTTCGTCAGGGCAAATCTTTTGAGCCCAAACACGATGGGATTATAATTAGTAGATTAGGAGTTCTGGTGACCAACTCCTGACTCCATCATGAGAACTTGGACTTCATCCGGGTCAAAAATAATAATGCAAACCCTAACGTAATTTCAAGTGAAAATGCGTTTTTCAGAAAATCGCAGCCAAATAACACTAGACCTTACTCATAGTGTTGTGTTCCTGCCGGTGAGTAAGGTTGCCAGAGCTCAACGAGGGGCGGGAGGGGGTTAGGGTCGGCAACGCGCATGTAACTCCTCTGGAGTTGCAGGCGTACATATGCGGGCCGTATGCTTGTTTGCCACCGACTTAGTATTAAAAAAAAGTAACACTGAAAATCCATCAATAAGCGAGTCTGTTTGGCATACTGTAAAAAATGAACTTTTATTAAGATTTTCTAATCGCAGTATATAGCACTTCTCGGAACTCCGTAGCTGATTACGATCGCAACGAATGCCTGACAATCGAGCACAGGTCCGTCCTCTAAGCGCGCTCCGCGCGGACTGAGAGCGGGGCGTCGCTGCTGCGTGATTTATACGTGTTTTAAAAAAATATAAATTTACGGCAATGTAGGTCCCATAGTTACGATTTTTTTTTTATAGGTTAACATAAAGTTACAGTTTGCTACAATATTATTTTTAAAGCAAAATATGCGTACAATTTGCGGAAATAAAATATAATAAAACCCTGTTTTCGCCAAAAAAATGAAGAAAACTCGGAAGGTATTTTATCAGTTTTTTCAAATGAATTTTCGATTGTTAATCATTCCAGCCCCTCGTACGAGATATGTTGAATCAAATTGTAGTCATTCATGTACCAAATGATTCTTGGTTATAGCAAAATTGAGAACCGAAACGCCACATCTCACTGCAAAATTTGGAAAAGACTCCCAAAAAACCTCATTAAAAAAGAGGTTTAAAAGAGAAAATGAAAATTTGAACTGTTGGAGCCCCTAGTTTAGGAAACGATTATTTAAGTACGTTATCAGTTTTTGAATAAATACTAATAGTTACGTCGTAATCTTGAATGAAAAAGGAAGCATTTTACAAAATAAGCTCGTCTGTAGGAATAAGGACTCTTAAGATATATTCAGAATTCAGTTTTTAGCGTTCTGTGCCAACAGGATTCTTTAATTTACTAAGCCTATAATGTCCGCCGCACCAACCTTCAAAAGATCGTATCTTAAGTAAGCGAAATAGATAGGCAATCACTTGGCCGATGGTAGTTATTTACAGGTGGCGCCAGTACTGGGCTATAACCGCGAACAACGAGGTTCGGAAATTGCGGGCTTCTTTCTCTGTCACTCTAGTTACGCCCTAATTGGAGTAAAAGACACTTTGGTGTTCGCGGTAGGGTCTCAAGTTTCCGAGTTAATCCTAACAATATGCAGTGTCAAATAATTGTTTTTGGTTTTGGTATTTTATGATCCGGACGTTAGTCTAAATAGATAAATTCCATAGAACAAAACTTGACACAGAGGAAATATTTGCTGGTGCCATTTCTAAAATACCTTTCTTTGTTTATAAATAATAAAACAGGGTCATTTTATTATATACAAAAATGACATTCTTTGTGTGAAAAAGTATACAAAGTGAACAAACTTGCACACTGAACGGATATAACAAAAAAAATACAAAATCTGATTATTCGAAATAATGTTTAAGTATGTAAACTTCTATGAAATTATTATCATAAATAAAACTTGCACGTGTGCGCTATAAGAATTGCTGCAGAGTTATCTTGGTCTGACTCTGTTACATTTCATTCGTATCCCTACTCAACACTCGTTACCTACATACAACTACATTAAAATATCGATATGATACGATTAGGAACATCGACTGAGTCGCAGCTCTAGCGCTTTCGTCGCTGCTAATATTTTGACATATTACTTCAATATTGAGACTAATGTAGAGTTGTGCCCGCTCGGTCTTTAAAAAGAGCGCTCCGATCTCGGTCAATCGGTCAAACGAACTAGTTCGCTCTTTTAGGTCCTTTAGTTCTTTTAGTTCAGGAGCAACTCTCGAGATCTGTATGAGGATGACTAGGTATGTGTCTTGCTCTCGCTCGCAAATAAACAGAGCGAGAGCGTGAGCGAGCGACTTTCTTGACCTTGACTCATTTCGATCATTCGCTCCCAACCGTTTTGTTACTAGGTACCGACGTACTGACTACTGAACTAAAGGACCGAGACCGATTAAGAGCGCTTAAGATGAACTAGTTCCTTTCGTTCCGTGGTGGGATTTCATTCCTTTTAGTTCTTCGGTCCTGACCGACTCAAGCCTAGACTAATGTCATATTTCACATGTTCATTGCCCATTGCGAGTTAGCTTTGAAAACAACAATGAAGAAAGTATATACAACAAGCAATGGATGACTTTAAAATGTCCGGCAATGGACAACGTATTTTATTATTTTTTGCCGATTTTATTACACAAATAGATTGCTATTAGTCTTCTTACCTGTGATAAGTAGCTCCATAATTATTTAAATTTACAGTGATACTGCGATTTTTGCACGTAATTACGGCGCAAACAGGCATTTTCACCGCAACGGCTGTCCATCAAATGACAATGCGATCGTGCTTTCTGATCATTTTGATCAGAAAATAGAGACACGCGCCTAGCTGTCAAACCACTTCTTATATCCATATTTCTGTGAGACAGACTAATACCCTATCCTCCTAAGGCCCACCATAAAGAGTAAAGGAAATATGGTTGAAATTCTATTGTTTTGAAATAAAATGATACAAATGAAATGAGTTGTGTCCAATTGAAAATGGTTAAAGTGCCAATTCACACTTTATCAGGCCTGATTTGGGCCCAAGAAAGAATATTTTTCCATTTCACCAAATATCAGCACATCGTTTACAATATTTGAAATGTATAGAAATGGTGGTTAATGATGTTATTCTGTGAAATGAAAACGAATATCAGGCCCGAAATTGGGACTCTGGATGTAATTGGCGCTTTAAATTATATAGAATAATTAGAAGTATAGTTGACCGAGGCTGATTTTGCATTTAAACCTTTTAAATATCAATTAATTTAAAAAGCAAGTTTGTTAAAAAATATCCTATAACATTTCAAGTTTCTTGTTTGTGGTTGTTGTTCTGTTTAAATCAACCACAAAATGATGCCATTAAACAAACAGAATTACCAATAAGGAAAATTATTTTATTGTATTTCTAACTTGTAAAGGAATTTAATGGGGACATAATACATAAAATATTAAGTATACATAAGTTCAATATTTATTTATTTAGTAATATGGCAGATAAAATATAGGCAGTCAAATAAATTTAAAAATTACAATACAATAATCATAAGGTATCTGTCAGATGTCAACATTCAGTTTGTTTAGCCATTGCCACAGGTCTTCTGGTGGTCCAGAGTATGAATGCAGAGGACAACCCTGGATAATGTGTAGTCCTTCCATTCATTAAGTTCAGTTATTTTATGGTAACTGAGACGACCTATCCTTAGTCACCATCAGCTTGATGAGAGACACTAATAAGGACTAGACTGCGATTAGAAAATAAATGTGTAGATTCATAGATAGTGTATTAGGAAAAATGTAGTGTATTTTATCACTTTTTCTGATTTATTGTTGGTGGCAATAGAAGATTATGAAATAAGTTACTTACTCCAAGGGTAGATTCGTGCCTGAACTTCTTAGGCTTCTTGATCCCATTCCTGTGGGCCTTGCGGTCTGAAAGGAAGCAAAACAAACGTCGATTATCAACTAGCGACCCGCCCCAGCTTCGCAAGGGTTACACAAAACCCGTGACAAATTATACATCTAATCCTTCCTCAAGAATCACTCTATTGAAAGGTGAAAACCGCATGAAATTCCGTTCAGTAAGTATACAGACAAACAGACGCTGCGGGGACTTTGTTTTGTAAGGTGTATAGATTTTAAACTTGAGAAATCAAATAAAACCATAACAACTGTAACAATTAGCCACATCCTTGCAAATACAAACACTTAAAACCAAATTTTTTCATATATTTTACCTACTTAATTAGAAGAATCGTGTTGTTTACTCACTTTGGTTATGATTTGTGTGGTTTTTCGACTTCGCCATTTTTCAGTATTCACGGTACTGTAACAAGAAATACTAGGATAAGCACAATAGCACTGGTTGCCTGTAAAATATTTACAGTGCAAAAACTAAGTACACTTCACGATTTATAAGATATTTTCGGAAATAACACGAATACAGACCCGCAGCCGAAGAAGTACTTATTGAAAGAATATGTCAATGTTCTGTCAATGTCAAAGAAGCTAAGGCAGAGACATAAGTGTTTTTTTTTAATTTGTGGATGCAAGTATTTTTGCTGATTCCATAACACTCCATAATCAAAAAACGCACTGGGAAACTGGGATTGTTTTTGCGCTGCAAAAATGCCCGATTTACTTGTATAATCTTATATGAAAACAGGGATCGGAATCCGGTATTTTTTGTATGAGAATAAAAACGATATTTTTTCGCTCTTTGTTAATCATATCATTTCTAATTGGGCAATCTAATAATACGAAGTCATTAAATTAAGTATCTAAAAACACAACTGAATCCTACATTTAGAGTATAAAATAAACTGCAAGAAGTATATGGTTATTTCGATTTTTTTTTGTAGAAAAAAAACCGGTTCCGACAGGGATGAAAGTGATAAAAAGCCAACCAATGCAATAAAACAACAAAGTGAAGGTATGAAACAGACTACCGCACCGAACAGCGAGCATGGTGCAGTTAAAATATCTCTTTCTCGCTCTAACTTATAGCTACGTCCTTAACGCACGTACGCACGCACCGAGGTTGCGGTCCGGTGCGTACGTCCTTAACGCACGTACGCACGCACCGAGGTTGCGGTCCGGTGCGATCGTCTTCATAGACTATATTATCGCAGTGCGTGTTACACATTGTATTACCATATGAAAAAAAAAATTATATATATTGGCTTTGACTTGACAGTTAAAATTCAAAATATCAAACTGAAGAACGGGCGGTTAAGATTTCATTGTTTCTCAATTTTAATAATACCTTTTGTTGCTATTTAGATAATTATTAGTGTTTAAAATGTTGTTGATGCTATAGTTGTAATATAAGTTATTAGATTCGTAAGCCTCCGTTAACAACATGTATTTTGAAGTAAGTGTTAAAATATTTGTTTGTAGTGATCTCGTTATTAAATTACGATTTTTGCACTTATTATTGTAACATTGGTGTTATTTTAGATTGATAACACGCCAGAGCATATTAGGAGGTCGCGGCGTACCGAAAATATTCGGAAGGAGACTCCTGAAGAAGAAACCCCAAGATTGATTTTGGCTCCGTTTTCTAGGCCTCCGCAAGTGGTGTTTGATAATGTACTCATTGGGACAACATGTGAGCGGAATTTGGAAGTATTAAACCCCTTGAAACATGCCCAACAGGTATTGTGATCTCAATTTGTATTCACTAATTTCCTTTACTTTCTTTATGCGAGTATACATTTCGGTATACATAGCAACAATCGGGTCAATGTGCGAAAATCTACATGAAAGCCTCTGGGTCAATTTTACACAAATCTATATTATTAGGAAACTTTTGAAAATAATTTAATTCGTTTTTACACCATACCTACTCACTCCCTAGATTTGCCATACAAATTACTCAAATCCCACATTAAGCAACAGAGTGGTCAAAGCATGGAACAAACTACCAGAAGATGTGGTCTCAGCACTGAATGTCAATCAGTTTAAGAACAGACTAGACAAATACTTAACCAGCGCAAAGAATACATATTAAGTGAAGATCACTCAGATACAGGCAACTATCAGTTGTTTCAACTGCCTGCCTGATTAATAAATAATAATAATAAGGAATAGAAATTCCTTTGATCAATTAACACATTCACTGCCAGACAAAAAACGGCGCACTACCCCAGATACCGGTGGTCTATAGCTGCATACAAAACAACCCGCCCAGCGGGTTGTCCGGCATCTGAACAAAGTTCACGAGTGCCCACCAGGTGGGTTCCCGGCACTGAATGTGTTAATAAGATTGAGCATTTCAAGTGTAATGAGAACTAGGCTCTTAACTAACACACTCTTGTAGTAGTCATTATTTCTCTTGTACAGATAAGAAAATGATTTTAGTGTTAAAATATCAAACATTTAATATTTTAGGCCATTGAGACATTGCAAAACTCAACATGGCCATTGGATCATGATTCTTGCAAAAGTCACGGGGCCCTATAAGCAAGGGCCTAGCAACTATGTGGATCTAATAAGCCCTTTAGAGATTGGTCAATGGTCAGTCTAGGAATGTTTCTCAGGTTCTGGATGTCTTATGTACAGACAAGTTTACCATCATCATAATTGCCAAGTAAACAACAAAGCTCTGCAAGCGGGTGGGTTTTATGTCTTTACACAAAACCTGCAAGTTTTCTTATGTTCATATTTAGGCCCAAATATTTGGGTAAAGTACTGAATATTTGGCAAATATTTTTTTTTCTGTTTGTCTTGTTGCAACACTAAAATCAAAGCTGAACTTTTCAAGTACACACCGGTCTGGCCTAGTGGGTAGTGACCCTGCCTATGAAGCTGATGGTCCTGGGTTTGGAAGGGTTGTTAATGATTATTAGGAGTGGTACAAATTTGTTTGCAAGTCTCTTGTCTTGTTCTTTACCTTTTTTTTTCTGGGGAATTGCCTATGAAGTGGTCCATCTTAAGCTACTCAAGTAATTTAAGCATTTTCAAATGATTTCTTAGCGTGATACTGATGAACTAAACAATACGACCGAATATTTGGTTTGGTAAGAGGGAAAAAAATATTTGTATTCGGCAAACTCCATGTTTGGACCATCTCTACCAGTATAAAAACAGCAAAAACAAACATAAGATGCCTACAAGTACATGGTACACAGGCACATCTACACATGTGACACCCCTAGAACAATCTAGTGACATGGCGCCTGTTTATCTTCTTGTAGACTTTCTTCATATTGATGAATGGTTAAAAAGGAAAAAACCGGCCAAATGCGAGTTTTATCATTCTGTTATTTTAGAAGTTACAGGGGGGGGGGGGGGCACACATTTTACCACTTTGGAAGTGTCTCTCGGGCAAACTATTCAGTTTAGAAAAAAATGATATTAGAAACCTCAATATCATTTTTGAACACCTATCCATAGATACCCCACACGTATGGGTTTGATGAAAAAAGATTTTTTGAGTTTCAGTTCTAAGTATGGGGAACCCCCAAAATTTATTGTTTTTTTTTTTCTATTTTTGTGTAAAAATCTTAATGCGGTTCATAGAATACATCTACTTACCAAGTTTGAACAGTATAGTTCGTATAGTTTCGGAAAAAAGTGGCTGTGACATAATCGGACAGACAGACGGACATGACGAATCTATAAGGGTTCCGTTTTTTTGCCATTTGGCTACGGAACCCTAAAAAATACTTTCATTGTGTCTGGGTTAGTGTTGTTCATAATCATAACTATTCCACATTTTAAATCAATAGCTTATGTGGTTCTCGAGATTTTTAGTGTTGTGACAGACAGACGGACGGACGGACAGAGTACCATAAGGGTTCCTTTTTGTACCTTTTTGGAACAAAACCATAAAAAGCCCACTGGGGATAATGCATGCCTTGTATTATTTTTATTGACACACTGACCCGAACTCCAAGAACTCATTATCTTAATGAAAACAACATGCATATTTGCTTGCAAATACACATTAGAAAAACATCTTAAATAAGTCTGATTAGCAAGAATCCTTTGTAGACAAAGTTTAGATTATTTACGAAGGATTGTACATTTTAAAGTAATGAAATATTTTTTATAATATTAGCTCCAATACATTTAACAACAAAAACTAACGTAATAAATAATATAATGAAATGTACTAAATTTATTATGAATCAGGGACACTTACCTCTTCTCACTAATGAGTAAATGCAATATGAGGCAGAGGACAATACTTATCCTCTGCTTTATACCCAATGCATTTACGTCATTTTAAAAGTAATTCTGCGTGATTCAGTTTATTCTACATACACAACTACTTCATCATACTCATATGTGACAATTATTTCATGTTAAATTGAACTTTATTGTTCTTAAAATGCGAGTGAATTTTGCGTGACATAACTGATACGAGTTTAATAATTTGTCACCCTATACATACATTTCCTAATAAAGACTTAGGAAATATATTACAAAACTTTCAGGAAATTAACAACTAGCTGAAAGGGAATACCCATAAACCATAATAAAATGAAGCAATTATTTTTCTGCCACCATATTATTATCCTTATTGCTGACTAGAATAAATCTATACAATTACTTTATTTTATAAGTAGGTATACGAGTTACGAGTAGCTTACATGATCCATCCTCCTCTTCAAGAATTATATCAAACTTTGGTAGTGTTTGTTAGTTTAAATTTAAACAAAGGCACATTACGCATTTTACTTACGAATGTCAAAAACGTCCCTCTTTGTCGCTTGCCATAAGGTCGAGATTTGCTTGTATCTTTATACGAATAACCTTACAAGGCGTCCTTATGGCAACCGATATAGTGGGATGTTTTGAGTGCCGGCCGCGGTCATAAATATGCTCTAGCCTAGCAAAGTAAATCTTAAAGTAGCCATGCGCCACTGCGGTAGTGTCGTTATGTCTCTCATTATGCCTATTGATAAAACGTGTGCGTTTCTAACTAGAGATGGCAGGCTCGAAACCAACCGACGAGTTTCTCGGAACTAATGTATGAAGTTGATCATTATGTCAATTAAAAAAAGGGAATCGCGATGGGCTTGCCAAGGCTGGCTGGGTAGCCGCCATATGCACAGATAAGTTAGTCTAACGCGATATTAGTGAAATATCCATATCTAAATATATTATTAAAGAGTATCTTAATCTGCTTTCGGGTCAAAAGTAAATCCAGGTACCAGGATGAATAAAACAAGAAGACATTACGTGTATACAAAATCATGTTTGTCTAATATATATTTTTGAATAGTTTATTGCCAGACAGCTTCACTATCGCTGCTATTCTCAGTTCCATCTATTTTGTTCTACGCTTAGACCTATTGTCAAAATAACTCGACAAACAGTCAAATATTGTCAGTTTTCTCGTTTAATCCGTTAATTCGTCCATGTTATTCATTCAATAAAGCAATGGAAACAAAGAAAATAAAACACAAAATTTTCACAATTCCCCATATTATCTTATTATACAGGTAACCCTCGCCCGTAGCCTGCCGCAAGGGCTGCAGATCCACCTGCCTGGCGACTGGCTGGAACTAGAGCCCGAGACATGCTACTGCCTGACCATGTCGTGGAGCCCTACGCAGCCCACGGCACTGCGGGAGACCATTCACTTTACCAACGAGAAGAGGGGCCGATATGACGTTATTGTGGTTCTGAAGTCTGCTATGGTAAGTAGAAACTTCCTGCCTCGCACCGCTAAACCGTAGACGGAACTGTCGTCCGCGGTATTTCCGATAAGGCCTTCAAACTTCAAGAAAAGAGCGTACTCCCATCTTAAAGGCCGGCAATGAACTGGTAGTCCCTCGGGTGTTGCAAGTGTCCATGGGCGACGGTAATTGCCTACCATCGGGCGAGTCGTCTGCTCGTTTGCCTCCTATATCATTAGAAAAATTAAATCACGATTCTACCAGAGATCGGAAGAGCTGGAGCCAGAGACTTGTTACTGCCTGACCAAGTCGTGGAGCACTAAGCAATCCACAGCGCTGCGGGAGACCTTTCACTTCACCAACGAGAAACAAGTCTAGTCTAGTTATTGTAGTCTTAAAGTCTGCTATGGTAAGAAGTACTTAGGACAAATTAGGCTACGATTCTAACGGAGACTGGCTGGAGCCGGAGCCAGAGACATGCTTCTGCCGGGCCATGTTGTGGAGCCCTACAGCTAAAAGTTGACATCAAAATGATAGCCCTAGTTAAAACATTTCACAAGTTGCACCAGTCCAAACAAAACTTTCTTTAATGAGCGTCAACTTAGTTCTAAGGAATAATTGCCCGCCGCCCGAATTATCATTTGGAACTAAATCAACTTAGTTCGACGCACATTACAGAAGGCCTTGTTTGGAATCGTGTAACTTGTGAAATGTTTTAACTAGGGCTATCATTTTGATGCCAAATTTAGCTGATATCCTGTACTATCATTTAACCTTTTGGCCGCCGGACCCTGTCCGCCAAGACGCTCACTCACACGCCATTATGTATTGAACTGCAACTTTCAATGAAATGAGCGAAAAATATGTAAAAACAAAATACAGTTTTCCAAGAAAACCCCATACATAGGGCGATCCTCGTCATAGTAACAATTGAATGAGACATGTTTGGTTTCTGTTGGTGGGTGGGGACATTTCTGCCCGTGGTCCTTTGATTAATTGAATTAAATCAAAGTTCCAATAACTCAAAAACGACATATGCCACTTGAAGAGTTATGGAACGCGTGAAATGAAAACCCGTTTTCACTAGTAAAACTAGTTTTCCGAAACTCATTTTCACTAGATTTAACTCGGATGTTTCAGTCAAAACTAATTGACGCAAAGTACATTGGTGAATACTAGGCAGTTTTAAATAATTATTCCAACTTGATATCAGTTAAAACTAGTTTTGACCGGGAAAATGCATTGTCACTAGGTGAATTTAGTTTTCACGGTATTCTGCCAAAGTTAAAAGATATGTGCTACGACGAGCGGAGCGAGGAGTAGTGTGTTAGGCTAACCGTGGCAAACAGGCACGTGAATTTGAGAAAGAATAGCGAGATATTATGATTTTTTCAGATTTTTGCGCAGAGGCGACATTAGGCGTAGGCGACGTGGGCCTCGCGGTCCAACTGGCCCCGCGTCTATTGGGACGCGCTCTTGCATTTTACGAGGCTCTTAAATATATTTCGGCAACTAGAGAGCCTCGCAAAATGTACCTTGCCTACATTAAATTTTGGTCTTCCGCTGCAACTGCATTTGCCCCAATATGTAAACTGAAACGGGACGGGATTCGATCATGTGCACTTGCTTTTATTATTTTCGTTGCTACAGGCAGATTCTAATAAATTTACCATACATAAATGTCTCAAGTCAGCTAATATTAAATAAGGAATTTTTTTTTTTGCTACATTCATTTCTCTTATTATTTAAGAACGTCGGTAAACTCGGTAGTTATACTAGTTATTTAGAAACGTCGGTAAAATTGTTAAAACTTTATGTTAAAACAGTTTATCTAATAAACGAGTCTGACAACTAATCGATTTTCCAATTTGAGTCTTGTCTATAAGTTTCAAATACAACAACTCCGACTATGTAAATAATTGTCATAGGTTATCATAAGGTTTTATACTACTGGATTTAGTTTTACGTAGACGATTTCGCTGAAATTTGGTATATGGGGGTTTTTGGGGGTATACAATCTATCTAGATTAGTCTTATGTTTGGGAAAACGCGTGTTTTCGAGTTTTCATGCGTTTTTCTTTCGATGCAGAATATGGTCGCTAATTTCGTATTGGCGGCCACTGTCCGTCTGGTCCAGCGGGTTAAGACGCGAACTGCTAAACGAGTGTTACGGGTTCGAATCTCGCACGGTGACAAACTTTTGTTTTTTTTTTATATGTTCAAGTTTATATATAATTTTTTAATTTTTATTGTTTTAGACAAGTTTAATTTACTAAAAAAATGTAGTTAAGATTATCACCTATAGACCACCATATTACAATAAATAGTTATAACCGAGTAAAGCTCGGTCGCCCAGGTACTATTATATTATGTATATTAACCCCATAATCCAGTAGCTTTGTCGACTTATGTAATTTTGGGGTTCGTTTGCGTCAAATCCTGTAGTTCTGGTTTTTTGCAGACTTGTTTATGATATTGGCTCAAAGAATAATGCACGTTTGCTACCTCAAAAGACTTGTACAACGAAAAATATTACCTTTACGAAGTTTTTTTAAAGTAGACTATATTTGCTACAGTAAGAGACTGGAATTGTTCTGTAGACGAAATTATCGCGGTTTTCTCGATTTTTGACGAAGTTGCGTTCGGCGCTCGAGGTCTCAAAGTTGGATTATTCATTGGGCCAACATCATAACCTCTTAAGGCCCAGCCATAGAAATGAAAAATCCAAAATTTGCCACTGGAATTTGAACCTATAGTGCACGGAATACAGTTGATTTTATTACCTTGGGCCTTACGAGGATAAACAAGTCTGCAAAAAATCAGAACTACCGGATTTAACGCAAACGCTAATGCATTGTTCTGTACCGTACATTAGCCTGCTTTTCTTAAGAGGAAAGGGGATGAGGTCACGTATTCTCTTCTCCATTTAAACATTAACATTATAGAAAATATTTTTCAGTAATTGAAAGTATGTTATCTACAGTCAATATCCAGGGAGGAAAATGGGGACTACATTTGTGTGGAGAAGTGATCGTCTTAAACCTGTTAGAAATAATTTTCAGCATTGAAAAAAGCTTTACTCGTATATTCTGTTCGGAAAGAGAAGAGTCGTGGAATGTATTGGGCCCCATACATTCCACGACTCTTTCCGCACAGACTATACTCGTAGCTTGTACATATAGAGCGGAGGTCTGTAATAATGTCTTCCATTCCATTGTCTTTGTTTTATTATCAATGAGTACATTGAGTACCTATTGCATTTGTCTTTGCAAGTTTTGATTTACGGGCACAGGCACGTACGGAACACTTCACCGCGGTTGTGACTGCGGCTTGGCCAATTTTTTTTTAATCTGCGATAGGTAAATGGACAGATAATGCAACCAAGTGCAGTCGTGTTTGGCGCCATAAAACTTTGGAGGGGTGCATTTTTAAAATGATTGAGAAAAACATAGGTATGGGCTATTGTCGATAAAATTCATCGTACTATACGTGGTTAACGGCTCCACTATACGTGCACAAACACATTGTATGCTCCTGGCCCGCGGTCTAAATTAAATGAAATTAGTTACTTTCTTTTAATTTATCCTTACGTAATTTTTGCGTAGTTCTTTTTAAAGTATAAGTGCATTTGCCAAATAAAAACAATTGTTTTAAAATAAATCATTTGGTTTCAGATCATCAAAGGCAAAAACAAGCCAAAGAGTTTCAGAGTATCTCCTGCAAAAAAAGAGAAAAAGCCATTGAAGAAATCCCCAGTAGCTATTCAGAAAAGGAAACCTGAGGCCATAGTCCACGCCGTGAAAAGAGCCGCGGAAGTGGTCCAACCATGTCAATACAATAAACTTAAAACGTACAATAAAGAAAATATATCAGGAATTCATGAGTACACCGCGGATTCTCAACTCGGACGATGCCCGTTCGATTCTTTCAACAGTGTTGATATCCATTTCAATACGTCTGATATATTTTCAAACATGAAAAAGGAAAGGATGCAGCAGACTTATAACGCGTCCGGTTACATGAACGTCACGAAAGAAGCGCCAGTATCGAGCAATGTACTGAAACCCGTTAACAGACAGTTGAGCCCCGGTGGCGATATTTTCGATAAACTTTCTTTCACACCCCTAAAAACACTTAAAAAGAGTGAAAGATTGGAGCAAGGACCTAAAATTATACTCAGCTTGAACTCTGATTGCGAGGAAGACAGCTTGGATGACAAAGAGAACGATGAAAACGCAGGACCTCATTCTATTATGTTCGTAACGTCGTCTCAACCGGCCAATAAATGGTTGGCTCCAAACCAACATCAGCACCCGAACCATTATCTAGAAACTGCCACTGCCATAGATAAAAAAATTCCAAACACTTCATCACCTAAAGAACTGCATAGCCCAAATTTTTCTATCAACACAGAGTTTTCTAGAATCAGCGATCTCTCGTTCTGTCCTCAAAGATTTTCCACTGAGAGGAAAATTGTCCCTAAAATTAATAATGATACCCACGAAATAATCGAATACTTTGATAAAGTGAGCTCCGACACATACACTAAAGAATCTCCCAACGGAGCGCAAGATTATCCTGTGTTCTATATGAAGGACCAAATCCCGACCAAATGTAGACAGTCACTCTTCATAGAGAAGAATAATCAACGAAAAGAATGGGATAAAAACCCGTGTTACCCACAAAAGTTTGAAACTAACGTATGGAGACATGAACCTAGAAAGTTCGAAACTAATGCGTGGAGAAGTGAACCTAGAACTTATACCAAACCGCAATCACCGCCTCGCTCGATCACTCCTCCACTTCAGTCAATTCCTGAAGAGAGTCAAAATCATAACTCCGACACCCAAATTCTTGATAAAACCGATAAACAAATGACCACGTTTACGGTAAACAGAACATTCAATGCCACTCGCGATAGAAACTCGATATCCACGGCCAGACAAATTGCATGGTCCAAGAAAGATGTGAGAGCTGACCCGACGCTTTGGAAAGTGCCAGTATCGCTACCAGAGAGACGAGCAAAAACCTGTCGGCCGTCGATTTCTCGCCCTTCTTTAAGCAAACCCGCGAACACAACCTTTGACAAAAGTATTAATCAAAACATATTACTGAATCTCGTTGAGAATGTATATTCCCAGTCTCTTACAGTGGACCCCTTCTTATCGTCAACTTATTTCTACGACGAGGAAGCAGTGGCCAAGTTCGAGAAAGAATTCAAACGGTGGCTGAATTACATCTTAACTCCTCCCGCCGATCTCGACTGCAACGTGGAGCAGAAGATTGATGTAGGTAAAGCGTGGATCGACAACAGGAACAAGGAAGTGCCGCTCGCACCAACAAGAGAGCAAGTCTCGAGCGCGTACCACAATAGCCACAGACTGGAGAGTCTTCGAAGAGCTGCAAAAGCTTTACTGTTGAGCCCTGATGTATGTCAGGTCTTCCAGAAACTAACTGTGCAGATTGAGAAAAAGCTTATCATGATCAGGATTGACCGAAATCTTCATCTAGATGTGGGTTTACAGAAAGCTATAATGGAGATTCTTCTGTGCTACAATCCTCTGTGGCTTCGTATTGGACTCGAAGCTCTTTATTGCCTGGTGCTGCCACTAAAATCCAATAGTGACATTGATGGTCTGACAACTTTCATCATTCAAAGGATGTTTAAGAATCCATTCCTCAAAAATAAGCATTCAAAAACTTCGGCGCCGAACATGCTGCTGCCAGCTTACATGGAAGCCATCAAGAAGTTCACTCTAAAGAAGTTCCTCATGTTGGTTTATTTCTTGGATCAAGCCAAGGAGAGGAAGCTGATACCTCACGATCCTTGCCTGTTCCGCCGCAACGCTATTTACAAAGAGAGCAGAGAGATCCTACTACGATTCACGCGCGACATGATCGCCGGCATCGGTGACATAACGAAGCACCTTCGACCACTCGGCTACATGGTGTACCACAAGCAAACGTATCTGGACGAATACTTATACGCCGTTCACAACATTGCGGTCGATATCAGAGACGGCGTGCGCTTGACTAAGGTCATGGAAATAATCCTGATGAAGAATGGCCTGTTGAACCAGCTGAGGACGCCCGCTATTTCCAGATTGCAGAAAATCCACAACGTCCAAGTGGCATTGAACGCGCTTAAAGACGCGAATTTCGTGATCGTCGGTGAGATCACCGCAACCGACATCGCCGACGGCCACAGGGAGAAAACTATGTCGCTTCTTTGGCAGCTGATACACGTGTTCCGAGCCCCGCTGTTCGAGACCGCCGCAAACGTGATCCAAACCTGGTGGAAGAAGAAGTACAAGGTTATCGTGGAGAAGAGGATGGCGGAGGAACGCGAGCGGCAGAGGCTGGACAACGCGGCGCGCACCATCCAGTGCTGGTGGCAACGGATCCAGTACAACCGTTTGGTCGAAAAGCAAATGCAACTGTATACGGCCTCCACAGTGATCATTCAGAAGTACTGCCGGCGCTGGCTATGCCGCACTCGCCTGCTCAAATTCAAGACTAGCGTGTTGAGAATCGAGGAATGGTACAGAGGCAACAAAATGATGAATGAAGCTAAAGAGATCCTTCAGAAATTAAGATCGGAAAGGGAGGAGTTGAGAACGAATTCTGCCATTGAAATCCAACGTAACTTTAGACGCTGGTTATGCGTCACTAAGTATCAGAAAACTTTAAAGAATATCGTCCTCATACAGAGCTTGGTGCGTCGCTATCTTGCCCGAAAACGATACTTGCGAACGAGAAAAGCAGCTATACTCATTCAACAAAGATTTAGAAGCAAATTGCTGATGAAAGAGGAAATGAAAAAACTGGCCCTGCAAAAGCATTGTGCTATAGTTATACAAAAACAGTATAAAATGATAAGACAACAAAGGATTTATCAGAAACTGAAGTCCGCTGTTCAAACTATCGAGAGGTACTATAAAGCGATGACACAAAAGAGGCAAGAGCGTGAGCATTATTTACGACTGAAGAATGCCGCAATAAAAGCACAAGCCATGTACAGAGGCCGATTAGTTCGCCGAGAGTTCACAAGACAGATGTCTTTATTAGTAACTCTACAAAGAAGAATCAGGGCACACCAGCTAATGAAAAAAGAAAAATCTCAATTTGCGAATATTAAAAAGGCTGCATGTATTTTACAACAACGATTCATGGCGTATCTAATTATGAAGGAAACAAGACAGGTTTACATAACTCAGCGTCAGTCAGCAATTACGATACAGACCCATTTCCGAGCGTATGTAATAGGGAAAACTGAAAAGAAGGCCTATATGAAGATGAGGTCTGCTGCTATAGTGCTACAAAGACGTTATAGGAGTCTCCTTTTGATGAGAGAGGAGAAGACTGCCTTTATTAAATTGAAGACTTCTGCGATATGTATACAGAGGCGTTATAGAGCCTTGATGGAGATGAGAAAATGCAAAACATGCTATCAAAAGCTTCATGTGGCAACTATTTTGATCCAGCGAAAATACAGAGCAAGATTACAAATGAAAATAGATAAATCTGAATTCGTTAAACTGAAAGCAGCCAGTATAATAATCCAGAATCGTTACAGAGCTCTAGTTGTTGGAAGGCAGCAGAGAGAACAATTCCAGAAAGAGAAGATGGCGGCGATCAAACTACAAAATTGGTTTAGAAATTGCAGAAACAGCAAGGAGATCCAGCAGCACTATCAGCAATCGAAACAAGCTTGCGTAACAATTCAGAGAATTTACCGAGCTTATGTTTTGGGAATAAAGCAGAGAAGAGAATATCTTAGAATAAAGACTGCAACTATTAGCATTCAGAACTATTATAGATCTTACATAGAAATGAAAGCCGTAAGGGAACAGTTCATCAAGCTTAAAGCTTCAACTGTTACCATTCAAAGTTTTTACAGAGGACACCTAGAAACTAAAAAGCAAAGAGAAGACTATCTTCGTAGAAGAGAAGCAGCTATTGTGATTCAAGATTTCTACAGAAGATACAAACAGACTGTTATAACACGACAACAGTACTGTGCCTTGAGAAATAATGCAATCTATGTACAGAGACGGTACAGAAGCCTTTTGACTATGAGAAAAATACAAAGTGATTACGAAAATCTTAGAACATCAGCAATCGTCGTACAACAGAAGTATAGGGCTCTAATTGCCATGAGGAGCGAGCGCTCATTTTACATGAAATTAAAATCCGCAGCACTAGTTTTACAAACAAGGTATAGAGCACAATTAGCAATGAAGTCCGAGAAACTTAGATATGCTTCAATATTGAAAGCTACCCTTTATATTCAAAGATTGTATAGGGCTCATTTGGAGGGAAGAGGACAAATAAATCAATATTTAAGATTAAGACAAGCAATTATTTTAATTCAACAGAAATATAAGGCACTGCTTGCTATGAGGAGATGCAGGACTTGCTATTTACAGACAAAATCTGCTGCTATATGTATACAGAGGAGATATAGATCACGTTGCCTGATGTTGCAAGAGAAATCCGCATTTAGAAGAACCTTGTCTGCCTGTGTTACCATTCAAAGGTACTTCAAAGCTTATATTGCAGGCAAAAAACAAAGGCTGACATACGAAACACAAAAAGCGGCTGCTATTATTTTACAAAGGCGTTACAGAAGCATTAGAGAAACTAGGGAATTCCGAAATCAGTATTTGCGTTTGAAACAAGTAGTAATTACAGTCCAAAGGAGATTCAGAGCCAATTTAGCTGCCCGAGGCATTAGGCGAGAATTTTTGAGAGTCAGGCAGAGTGCCACAAAAATTCAATCAACATTCCGAATGTATTCTGCTCGCAAGAAATGGTTGGTATTAAAGAACGCCGCTGTGACTATTCAAAGGTTCTACAAGGCTTATAAACATGCTAGAAACACCAGAGAACAATATCTTCGCATCAGATCGATTATTATCAAGTTACAGGCGCTCGCTAAACGCGTGATTGTAAGAAAGCGTTACTTAGACCACTTGCAACGGATACTCACGCAACGCAGGGAAGCGGCGGTCATATGCATTCAAAGCAATTTTAGACGGTATTTGATACAATCACGTTATCTAAACTATAGGAATCATGTAATTTACGTTCAAAGGCTATGGCGTGGAAAGCTTTTGACAAGAAAGATGCGTTGTGATTTTGTCCAGAAGAGGCTTTTTGTCACCAAGCTTCAAGCAGTAATCAGGGGACATTTAGTTAGGAAGCAAGTGTCCTTGAAGAGAGAAAACTTGCTCAGAATTCGAGAGGAACAGAGGCAACACTGGGCAGCATCAAAAATTCAGGTGAGTCAAAACACATTGTTTTTTCTATTATTTAAATTTGAATTAAACTTTTCAATACTAGAGCCAGCAGACTCAGCACTAGCAAAGTTAGGATCAACGGCTTGCCTTGACTCTCAAATCACGAAAACGATCAATAACTGCACAAAAGGCGGTCATGAATCTCGTGGACATCAACGTCGCTTAGCCTCGACCGTTTCGGTCATTGACTACAAATTCTACAATGCCTTATCAGTAATCTTTTTTTAACACATAATATCGACTTCATCATGCAAGTCGATTTTAATCAACTTTTAGCAGCGACATCTACCTGAAACTGCAAGTATAGGAAGATGACTAAACAATAATTTGATGACACCAAGCTCACCTAGCGATGAAGCCAGTAGATGGACAGTGAAACTCTTCGGTGTTTACTAGTAGACCACTACTACTCGAGATAAGACTCGTATGATTCGCTTAACGAGTCCAAACATTAGGGGCTTTGAGTACAGTCGGCAATAAATGTGTAAAATAAAATAAGAAATAGTAATGAAAATAGTAATATTAATAAAATAATTGATTATGTCAGGCGGTATTCCGCGGCCACTTGGAGCGCAGCCGCTCGGCGCCGCACAACCCGCGCGTGGCGGCGCTGCGCCGGCGCTGGCGCGAGGGCGCGCTGCGCTCCACGCAGGACACGCTGGAGGAGCGCTACGACCAGGCCATGGAGGTGCTCAACAACTTCGCCGACATGGAGTCCATCATCATTGCCTTCCGGTCTCTCGGTCAGTTCATATTTCCCTTCATAGTCATTCAACGCAGCCGTTTAGACAGGGCAATCGTGCGGAGTGCGAGGGCGAGGGGTGGGTCGCGCGCACCCGAGCTGCATACGTCGGCATTGTTAGTAGCTCGGTACTACTTACACGGCTACCCAGCCAGTTTTATCCAGCTGTCCCTGTGTAAAAGTCTGTGACAACCCTACTGTGTTCATGTGCGGTGTCGGTCCATTGTTACTTTTTACACTGTGACGTGGGTATTTGTTTTGACTAAACATTTGTTTGCAATATTTTTATAGAATTTTATATCGTCTCGTAAAAATACCAACTTTTAATAATAAAACCTCTGTCAGTAATAGTTTTTCTATCCTGTAAATTGAATGTAATGTAAATTTACTTTGTGCAAACACTTTATAAACCTGTTTGTCTCCCACAGAACTTCTAACGGAGGTGTTCCCAATGATGTATAACGAGACAGCCCCTAAAGTAGTCCGCTGCGTATACAACTATATGTCGGTCATGAACCGCTCCATCTCCAGCGTCGAGGTGCTCAAGTCCGCTGCGTCCGTACTCGCCAACCTCACGCGGTACCGCGTCACGGGGCCCAAGATCTACACGGTAATACTTCATTCATGTTTGTGTACAGCTACATGTCGCTCATGAACCGCTCCATCTCGTTCCATCTCCGTCACGGGGTCCTTAAACAGTTGCCAACCTCATTACTCTCGGAACATATATACTTAAAGTGAACCACTCAATGAGCCCACATGGTTCTTTGATATTATAAACAAGGTCTGAAAAACCACTTTTTGGCTGTTCCCCATACTTAGAACTGAAACTGAAAAAAAAGGTTTTTTTTCACAAACCCATACGTGTGGGGTATCTATGGATAGGTCTTCAAAAATGATATTGATGTTTCTAATATTTTTTTTTTCTAAACTGAATAGTTTGCGCGGGAGACACTTCCAAAGTGGTAAAATGTGCCCCCCCCCCCCCCTCCCCCTGTAACTTCTAAAATAAGAGAATGATAAAACTAAAAAAAATATATGATGTACATTACCATGCAAACTTTCACCGAAAATTGGTTTGAACGAGATCTAGTAAGTAGTTTTTTTTAATACGTCATAAATGGTACGGAACCCTTCATGGGCGAGTCCGACTCGCACTTGGCCGCTTTTTTTTACATGTTCATGCGACCAGCTGACGTTCTTTCCACTACGATAGTTTTAGTCCAGTGTCGCAAGATGGCTGTTAATTTAGTCAACTACAAAATTAACTTTGACAATACGCCTCTACTTATACAAAATTCTCTTTGATTACTATCCAACATAGTTCAAAAATGAAAACGAAACTCCGTTTGTATGAGAAGGTGAAATTCTAGAGCTTGCCGAGGACTCATAAGAATCAACTCTTTCTTTCGGAGCAATGCAACTTATCCCTAATTCAAAATGTTTTAATTTCAGCGTGAACACATACCTCCTCTTCTGAAGTACATGTGGCGCTTCAGTACCAGCGAGGTTCAGCTGTTCCTCATCCTGTCAACTTACCTGTGGCTGTTCTCCAAATATGATGGCGTAAGAGAGGTAAATCATAATTTTACTATTTAGTCAATAATTTTCCACGTAAAGACAATGTTATATCCTGTGTTGTGTAACTGTATGGTAAAGAAAGGATACCTTCAACAAGCTTAAATCGTGTTTAACGTTTTATGACGCAAAGTTACAATGTTATGGTCATGAGTTTTGGACTTCAAAAACATTATTATTTCCAGGACCTCACAGAGTACCTGCACACACCAGAAAACCAAAAAATGATGGAATCAATCAAGCGCAACGTAGACCGTGTCAAGCGGATGGCGAGCAATGTCATCAAGCACAAGCCCACGACGCCCGCGAAGTTCAACCCCTCCGCGAGCTTCTCCCACAACACCATCCTCCTGCCGGCCCTCGAGCCCGACTACGGCATCGCCAGGGTTGACCATCATCGGTACTTTGTTGACACTCGACAAGCCATACATTGCCTTTTCCGTACTTATAAGCTTTAATAATAATTATGTTGCAGCCACACTAATCGGGAATCAGGAAATATTCCCGGCGTCTCTTTCATTTCCCTTGAACAGCGAGAGACGCCATCACGAATATTCGCCGAAACCCGATATGTGTGGCCGCTCGCACCCTTAGATTTTATGACATTGATATTTATGATACAACCAACTGACTGTTATTTTTAATTATGTTTAATGAATTATGTTTGTGCTTGGGTTTATTGCTTTAATAATGATTTGTGTTAATGTTTAACTATTAATATATTATGATAACATTAATTTTGTATTAAAATGTGAAAATAAATTGTGGCTAACGATGTTTTTTTTCCTTTAGCCTATATTATGCCTACATTCTTCCTATTATGCACTCCATCACCATCACCTGCTATCACTAACTTTGAATTGAACAAATATAACCCCCAACGCAATGAAACTGAAGCAATGAACGGAAGAATCTCTTTTATAATTAAACATGTTTAAGGACCTTCGCTAGAAAACCTGCTTTCGATTAAACAAATTGGATCTCCTATTTTCTCCTATCATCCAGATTATCAGTCCCAAGCAAGAGTATTTTCCCGTTACCCACGGACTTAGAAAATAATCCGGATATATAGTGTAATTGGCGCTTCAAGTATTTTTTTACATTTCAAATATTGTTAACTATGTGCTGATATTCCGTGAAACGGAAAACGATTATCAGGCACGACATCAAAACTGATATCGGAAAGTGTGGATGTTATTGGTGCTTTAGTACCATAGTTTGTGACCAGCTCGAACTACATCGCCCGAGACTGAGGGCCTACCGCGAACCACGTTCGTCGTGTTGCCTCCCTGTCACACTTACGCACGAATTTACAAGTGCGACAGAGAGAAAAAACGTCGAACGTGGTTCGCGGTAGGCCTTCTGGTTTGGGCGATTCTCACTGGACGCTGGTACACATGTTCAAGCCGTTGGACAAAACGAACCACACTCCTTGCGCAAGAATCCCGTTGTTACCTGCTCCAATTATGTGTACCGTGTGCAAAGAGCATGGAACGCATTTGATTTAAATAATTTCGAAACGTACCCATCTGTCCATTGACGTTTTCAATTGACGTATGACGTTGCGTGTGCTAATACTGCGAATGGAGTGATACGAGTACGAACACTGAAAAGTATCACTAAAAAGTGCAAGTGAAATTTTGTAGACAAACTTAATTAATTTATTTTTGTACAATTATGGTAGTGTTAGAAGGAGAAGCTGGAGATGCGAAAGCCCTAGGTACTGAAGAAACTGAGAAGGAAGAAGCGAAACCCCCAACTCTTCTTACTTTAGAAAGTATCCTTTTTACGATAAAACAAGCAGTTTTTATTAACGTGGATTCAATCGGATAGTACAATATGTTTATCGATACTTAATGTTAAGACGGTTTCATTTTAAGGAACGCAGGTTTCATTATATTTTTTGCATGCTTAACTAATATACCTCGCAGGTTGGAAGGAGTTCGAATTTCTTCAAGATAAATAGATAAGGGTTAAATTTGTCACATTGGGAAAATGCGTACAATTAGTTTAATAATAATCACTAAAATTTGTCCCTTGAATTATTTTCATTAAACTACACAATGTGCACTAAGCAAAACCAAATCATGAACTGCAAATTATGGACATATTATAGTTAGGTTTCCCCACCAAATAAAACACATTACTCCTTACATTAATAACCAATTATCCTTTAAAAAGGCCTCCCATTCCATTCTAGTTTGAATCTTTATTTTGACAAATCAAAGTTGCCTTTGTCTTGGCAAGTTTTAATATTTGGGCGGCTACAGGTAATAAAAATTGAGTACTTTGCAAGCAATATTTTGTTATCCCAGATAGGTATATATTTACACCCCAGGCCAAAAGTATGGAAACAAGCTTAAGTATATGTAAATAAAAAATTGTGATTTTCTTGCAATGGATTTTTATACTTCTTTTTTAAAATTATGGCTTCAGTCCAGTGAGACTATTTCGCCAGTATCAAGGTCTTAGGATCTTTAAATATGACTAAAATTTATGGTTAGTACAAGACAGTGTACGGTGATTTTATCAGCTCTTGTAAAGCGATAGCTGGACTTTACAAGAAGCACATTGACTACCGGCTGTTGGCTCCAAAATGGTGGTTAAACGCGTTTCAAGATTAATTCTCCATTCACTGCATACTACCACAATATCATAATATAAAAAACAAGGCAATTAATCACGAGGCATGACTATTAATATGGCGCTCAAACCGGAAGTCAGGATTTTTATACTACTCATTGACAATTAGAAAACAAAATAGTAAAAATGATATAACAACATTTTAGAAGTAAATAACTCAAATTTTGGTTACAATAATTGCCATTACAACATTTTGTATAACATTTTGTTTTGTAGGAATCCTATAAATTACTAATAAGAGTGTTTTTGGCAAAAATTTCAGTTTTAGGACAACCTTTTATGACTGTACTTTTCTTTCCACAGGGAATGAATGTTCATCATGATAATTCTAAAAACTGGTTGCATTTTTTTTATCACAGAGTTCCCATGGCCACCTTCTGTCTCCATTATAATTTTGCATTGTGACCTGACTTACATATGTATGCAGATTTATGAGAAGTGGATCATTGAACTTGCAAGATTTTACCCATACAAACAACATACAAACAAGGTATAGATATACATTGCAAGTTAAATAAAAGCTTGTAAAAACACCACCTATTATAAGTTATTTTCAATTTGCTATACATACGGTCCATAAAATGACTGGAGTAAAGGTAATAATTACAAAGGGAGACTGTAACTTTTTCCAAATTTATTTATTTATGTTCAGGAGAACCAACAGCTTTAAACTTACAATAGGACAACAAGATTAATACAGAGAGCCAATTACAGGAACTCACAAGTAATTACAAAGTATATAAAAAAAGTAATGTAAAATAACACTGACGCACACACACATGCGTACAAAGTGAGAAAAAAATAAAAACACAATTGAAAATGAAAATACATAGAAGCCGTTAAAATAGACCCTAGGTTCGGAAACACTTAATTCATTAGCGCCCAGAATAATTGAGATATCGAACTTCGAAAGAAAAAAAGAACAAAAATCTTATATCTTTTATATATATTTTTTTCAATATATTAGGATGTTTTATTACTTACCATGTATTTTTAATCTTATGGGGTTGCCTAATGTAAGTTTTTGGTTACCAATATACAATAATAATAATAGAAACATGAGATATTAAAAATAACAATGTTGTTTCCATACATTTAGCTTGGGGGTATGTAGTTACACAAATAAAGTAAACACTATTTGTCTTTTCCATGAGTCCCAAAATTTGTCAACCTGTTTTGATATTCAAATATTTGGCTGCTCAGCTTTCGAATATTTTTTATAGGCTAGCTACTCACAGGCTGTATGTGTACAAGTAAATTGCACATGCATCATATTCATCATTTGCCCCATCAGCATTTAGTTTATATAAAAGTGTTATAATTAGTCAATAAGTTCCCCTTTTCATTCATTAAATAATCACGTTCGCTACTATATAAGTGTGCACACCTATCAAGTTATAAGTAATAAAGCAAGTTTATCTCAAGAATTCGTCTTTCGTGTTTCACATTACTATCAAGATATCTATCAAGTAAATGTTAGAGTTAGCAAGTACTTTAACAGTATGGAAGAGATAATTCTGTAATGATAACACTGCTGATTACTTACCTCTACTTTTAAGTTGATTTGTACCATTTTCTTTTACTGAGGTGTGCAATAAAGACTAGTAGTAGGGTGCCCAGATGTCCTGTATTTAGGGCACGAATTTTTCAGTGTCCCGTAATTTGGTGAAACGACCGATCGGGCGCCCCAGCTACCGCTGGTGTGATGTCGTGGAGGCGGACCTGCGTCGGCTGAATGCCAATTCATGGCAGGAAACCGCGCTGGATCGGGACAGGTGGCGTTCTCTCGTTTCGGAGGCCAAGATTCTTTTTGGATCGCTGAGCCAAAGCAGTTAGTTAGTTAATACGAGACAGTATGTTGTCCCGTAATTTTATGATTCAATGGCATTTAACTATAAAAATACCTATTCGAACAATATTTCTTTTCTTGTACACGGTGTTTCATTAATGGTATAGACTATTTAATTGATTATGCCAAAGTTTAATGACAAAGAAAATGATTTTTAATAAAAACCGGCCAAGTGCGAGTCGGACTCGCACAGGAAGGGTTCCGTACAATTATCTAGTACCTGGGCGACCGAGCTTTGCTCGGTTATAACTATTTATTGTAATAAGGTGGTGTATAGATGATAATCTTAACTACATTTTTTACTAAATTAAACTTGTCTAAAACAATAAAAATTAAAAAATTATATATACACATGAACACATTAAAAAAAAAAGTTGGTCACCGGGCGGGATTCGAACCCGTAACACTCGTTTCTAGCCGTCCGCGTCTTAACCCGCTGAACCAGACGGACAGTGGCCGGCACTACGAAATTAGCGACCATATTCTGCGTCGAAAGAAAAACGCATGAAAACTCGAAAACACGTGTTTTCCCAAATTTAGGACTAATCTAGATCGATTGTATACCCCCAAAAACCCCCATATACCAAATTTCAGCGAAATCGTTAGAGCCGATTCCGAGATCACAGAAATATATATATACAAGAATTGCTCGTTTAAAGGTATAAGATAAAAAACGGTCACCCATCCAAGTACTGACCCCGCCCGACGTTGCTTAACTTCGGTGACTGGATAAGAACCTCGAGATTGGAAAGAAATATTTATTTTATTCTGTTTTTAGTATTTGTTGTTATAGCGGCAACAGAAATACATAATCTGTAGAAATTTCAACTGGTTAACTATCACGATTCATGAAATACAGTCTGGTGACAGATGGACGGACGGACGGACAGCGGAATCTCAGTAATAGGGTCCTGTTTGACCCTTTGGGTACGGAACCCTAAAAAACGGCCTGTCTCGTATTTTAACCTCGAATTTTCCCGTATTTTCAATGCAGTTGTCTGCTGGTCACCCTAAGTAGTAGGTACAAATTATGTTATATTTTCTTTCTTCCTTAATGCCTTTATTTGCGTAATATACCAGTACATATGGTATTTGTTGTTTGCTGTTTGTTCGTTTGAATGATTTTCGTAACCAGCACAGTCTTCCGGCTGACGAAGGATGCACAGCAGCAGCATGGGCTGCGGCACGGCGACTACCAGCGCTACCGCGGCTACTGCTCGCGCCGCATTCGTCGCCTCAGGAAAGTGCTCAAAATACCGCAAGTATGTTTAAACTTTTATGCAGAGTTAAACAGAGTAAACTCTTGTTTGTGGTTAATTGTGGTGAACTGAATAAATTTACATTAACAATAAGTACTTACCAGAAACAGCAAACAAAAAATCATATCATAAATGAAACCTTTGTCCAGTCCTCTTTCCAACGTAATACTTCTTCATGATGCAATGTACAGTCAGCGTCAAATACTTTGTAGTAACCAAAGTAGCCAAATAGTTCGGTATACCATACTAAATATATGGTGTACCGAACTATTTGGCTACTTTGGTTGCTACAAAGTATTTGACGCTGCACTGAAAGAAATGTTTGCATAACTGTAACAAAATTTTGGTTACTGTTTACACAAAAATTGGGACTTGCGAACTATGTGTTATATGTTACAAAACCGTGTTTGGCTATCAGTGTTCAGGTACTGGGTATACACTACAAAATAAGTTTGTAAATTTATGCAAAGTTTATTTTCTTATAACCGTAGTTTAGTTATTTAGTAAAGTTACAAAACCAGTTCGGCTATCTATTTTTTTCAGTGTGACTGTACCTACTTATGGCAATGTTCACATAGTTGGCACATAAGTTCAATCTGCTATTTTTAAAGGAAAATCACCACTGCTGCACCTCCTTTCCTATGTAAAGAAAACATTTTCTAGGGTGACCGTCGCCACTACCGGCGGCGCGATGTGACGACAGCCCACGTATCGGGCCCGAAGGCCGAGCCGCGTCTGCTCTGCGTGCCCCTGCTGCAGGCCGAGCGGGCCTGGGCCCACGCCATGCAGCTTCGACAGGAAGCTAATACTGAACCGAGGAAGAAGTTCCACCTTGTTTCTAGGCTGAAAAAGGCTTATGCACACTCGCAGACGCTACTGGAGCTGTGTGAGGTACTTAACTAATCTCTTCTCCTCATAATGACTAATGAGTCAAGGCTGTCAAAACAGGCCGAGCGCGCCTGGGCCCACGCCATGCAGCTTCGACAAGAAGCTAATACGGAATCTAGGAATAAGTTACACCTCGTTTCTAGGCTGAAGAAGGCTTACGCACACTCGCAGACGCTACTGGAGCTGTGTGAGGTATCGTGACTGATGTGTTCATAGTTAATTAAGCTATCATGGAACTATGGAAGAAAATCTCATCTACTCTAGGTCTAGGCTACGCTAACTCTCTGATGCTCTTAAAGTTTAGTCAACTACGATTTATCACGCAAATTCTGTTTTGAGAGGCGTTTGATCAATTAGGTCATTTAGTTCGTCTGTTCGTTGAGAAGGGCCATCTAACAACCTCTTGGCGGTCGCTTGATCATTTCTAAATCGAATAAAGCACATATTTCACCGTGGAGGGCGCAGAAGCCTTTTAGCATGACAATAATTTTCGCGACTTATGCAGGCTTTGCCTTTCAGCCCTCTCGCGCATGAGAGGAGGCCTGTGCCCAGCAGTGGGACGTATATAGGCTGAATTATTATTATTATTATTATGCAGGCTTTGCAACGCTCGTGACACTTATAGAATTCACAAGATGGACAATACAACACTAATAAATTCCTTTAACAATCCCATGTATGTTTTGATATGGCTTTCTTTATCTGATCCATTAAATTTGACAGAGCGGTGTATGCGACGCCCGCACGCAGCTAGAAGCCGGCGCGTATGCAGCCTGGCTGAGCGGGGTGCTGCTGGTGGAGCTGCAGCAGTGGCGCGGCGCGGCCGAGAGCCTGCAGCGCGCGCAGCTCGTGCTGGAGAAGCTGTGCGCCGCGCTCAACGAGGAGGAGCGCACGGTGTACAAGCAGAAGGTACGGGGATAGAAACCGCGCGGACTACGAGTTTGTGATGAGCGGTATTATATATTTGGGTGCCGTAGATATATAAAGAATACTACAAGCGGCATAATTATAAGTATTTAATAGCGGGAGAAATTAGCCGTGTGCAACTAATTAGGGTAATTCCACGAGACTAACGTTAGTTACCAATTCTTTCGTGTGTTCTTACATTAATTAAGCAATTTTAAGTATCCAGATATCTACCTGTAGGGGCTATGCCAACAAACAAAAAAAATCTCACTAGATCCATCTTGGATCTACTGGTTGGATCTATCGAGAATGAAGGGCTATGCGCCAGACATACTGACACTTAAATTTGCTTAATTGATTTAAGAACACACGAAAAAATTGGTAACTGACGTTACAGTCTCGTGGAAATACCCATTAGCGTATTCATCAGGCTTTATACGCTACTGTATACTGTGTTTTAAAAAAATGATTCCACACTGTTTCCTACTCCTTATCAAGATAAGGATCCCAAGGGATGCGCCGGCTTGTTTTTATAAGAGCGTTATAGGAAGCCTATAGTGGGTTAAAGACCTATAGACCTACTTTAACAAACAGAAAGATAATCTCATGAATTAATAGTCCGTGATTTATGCGTTGTCCAAATTGTACTGTTTTTCTCGCGTAATCACAATTGACTTTACTCGCTTTGAATCAACTGGCGAACAGTGTCGTAAAACTTTTCTTGCACAGTTAGGGTAAGCATTAGAGATAGCAATATGAACCCACTCGTCACTAGTGTACAGTACAGTCAACCAATTTGAATCCTAGGCCACTATAGAACCTTGTCGCTTTAACTACTCTATACATGACATGCATCACTCAATAAGCACTGGTGTAGAAGTCATAATGACATGGTTCTATAGTGGCCTAGGAATCAAATTGGTTGACTGTACATGCATGTTGCGCATATTTAAATAGTATATTGTATGTACTCACAGGTGGAAGAACTGAAGCCTAGCCTGCGTTACTGCGCATACAATATTGGCGATCAATCGGCGGCAGGCGACCTCGTGGCTATGCGAGGACAGGGCCTCATCGAGAACCTGGACACGCTAATGGCTCAAGCCAAGTGAGTATGAACCTTAACCCGTATAGCGTAAGGTTGTATTTTCAATCCGTTACAGCCGACAAGATGGCGGCGGTTGTTTCCCTGGTCATGGGAGGGCTGAGCCTGATCGAGATCTGGACACGCTGATGGCTCAAGCCTCAAGCAAGTGAGCATGTATTTGAACCTTAATTCGTACAGCGTAAGGTTGAATGTTTAAGTAACCGGGTGACCTATTGGTCACGAGCAAGGCCTCATCAAGAACCTGGACACGCTGATGATTCAAGATAAGTGAATATAAACCTTAACCTATAGGGGAAGTGGGGCACCTTGATACGTTTTTTTGTTTTACCTTTAAAAAAGACTGGGATAGAGAAATTCATTATATAAATTGCTCAATTGCTAATGCATCAATGTACATACCCTTGGCCTCCGATTTTTTTTTTCAAAACCATCTGCCGATGACTTTAAATATAAAGTAATTGAAAAACAACTTGTATTCAGTGTTTCAAAGTGTCTACTTGCTGCTGCACTGTAAAATATGACTCATCGTCTGAGCGTTGCCGAGTCTCCGGCAGCTACTAGTTGGTAATGGTATCTTCGGCGGATAGAAGCCAGTGTCAGTGAATGAACAATGAACTCTCATTGTTATAGTTTTCCTGTGTGATGTGTCTATGTGGCCTCATTTTCTACAGCGTAAAGTTAAAACTGCGCGTACCAGACCTCGAACAAATGTGGCGTTCCATCAGAGCAGGGCTCGTAACAGATTTAAAAAGAGCGGTAAATACCTTTTTATTTTGGTTTTACTCCAAACTTTCATAAGAACGCGCACGTGTTAAGAACTTTATTGTAACCTAAATAAACCGGTTTATTTGACGAGCGACGACCGGCCCGTTTGGTGGTGTGCCGCGAAAAGAAAGTCATTGACATAGGAAGAAACCGGTTTTTATTGTTCTAAAACTGTTAATCTGACAAAATCTTTCTGCTAAAAAATTTTTTATGATGTGGCTTTATATTATAGTGAGATTTTTCTAACATCACATATTTGACACATGACATTTGATGTTTGAAGTGATGAGTTATAGTAGCAAGTATGCAAAATATCAGCCACCAGGTTTTGGTAAAAAAAAAGATCTTTCTTCAATTATTATTTTTCTAGCTACTAGCCGATTTTGACGTGCGTCACATATATTGTGCATATAGTAACGGCAATATACGACACCAAACCATTCGAAATAAAGACCTATGGAGTATATGCCGGCAAACACCCATTGACGAAGAAATTGCGACACGGAAATGGAGATGGATAGGACATACTATTCGAAGAGGGGAAACGAATAATGCTACCATAGCTTTTGCGTGGAAACCGCCGGACGGAAACCATGGCTCCGGGCGTCCTGTACACTCTTGGCAACGGTCCGTCCTAAGAGAGCTACGAGCCGTCGGGTTGAGCTGGGGCGAGGCCAGAAGACGAGCTGAAGATAGGAAGGCGTGGCGCGAGCTTGTGAAGGCCCTTTGCACCTCTGGGGTACTTTAGGACAACAACAACAATATACGACATCAATTATGGAACACATTGCCATACAAAAAAATTAAATAAATAAAACAATAAAAAATCTTTTTTTTTAAAGTACTTTTACGTCAGCGACACCTCCAAGTTTTTCACCAAAGCTAGCCTCTTTAATAAGCTATAAAATGAATGTATTTACTTAATTTTATCTGTGGTATAACAGTGTTTTTTTAATTGAATACATCACTATACATTTTCTTTACCCGCTCGCTAAAACTTGTATGTTTATACTAATGAACACTGGCCACTTACAAAAATTAAAAAAAGAATAATTAAAAACTATTAATTTCTTCGAGTGGCTAAAGAAAATGTATAGTGATGACTTCAATTTAAAAAAAAACACCCTGTTATACTACAGATAAAATTAAGTAAATACATTCATTTTGTAGCTTATTAAAGAAGCCTCTTTAATAAGCTACAAAATGAATAGCTAGCCAGCTTTGGTGAAAAACTTGGAGGTGTCGCTGACGTAAAATCTTTTTTTTTGTATGGCAATATGTACATAATTGATGTCTTATAATTGTCTTTACTATAGCTATATATAAACCAAAAATATTGAAGAAAGATCTTTTTTTTTTTACTAAAATCTATAACATTTGAGGGCTGATATTTTGCATACTTGCTCCTCTAATATAAAGCCACATCATCAAAAAAAATTACTAGCCAAATCTCGCTGGAGGCAGATTCAAATTATCCTGGCATGGCCTTTAACCGGTTTCCGAGCTTTGCATCGGAGATGGATCCATATGCTTTATTTGCATAGGGACCATTCTCTGATGGAAAGCCACGAATTAGTTGGTGGACTGTCGTAGTTTGCGCGCCATAAACTCCATGGCCCAATGATTCCCTTAGTGTTTATTACTGTCGTTTTGCAGGGAGTCCCGCTCGGGCGTGATGCACGAGGTGGAGTGGCGCGGGCGGCGCGTGACGGTGCGGCCGGAGAAGGCGCGCATGTTCCTCATCACGCTGCAGGACCTCGACAAGTCCGCCGCCGCCGCGCCCGCCACCCAGGCCAAGATCGACATCCTCGACAACATACTCATCGACGTCAAGGACGCCATCTCCGCCATCAAGGACGAGATCAAGAACGACCCCAAACTCAAAACCACCGAGGGCACCCAATCCGGCATCTACTATCTTCTCTCGTATCTGATGTATCTGCGTCTCATGCGCACCATCGAGAGGAACAACCTTTTAGTTCAACAAGCCGAAACCGCGCGCAAGAATAACACTCAGATAGACGGAAAGAAAGTCCGCCCTCAAGACTTGACGAGGCTCTACGAGATCATTCTTCAGAACTTCAATGAGCTTCAACAACTACCTGGCTTTGAAAATGACGCGGCGTATCAGCAGGAAATAGAAATCCAGATGAAGGCGTACAAGGCCTTCCGATGCTACTACATCGCCCAGGTCTTAACCGGACTCAGGCGTTTCAGGGAAGCGCTGGCCATGCTCGAACGCTGCAGCACATACACTGTCGAATCCATCGCTAGCAAACTTGACGATAAACAGTTGCGAGAGAAGCTGGAAACTTTAAAGAAAGACATTGAAAGCTGCAAATTCGAAGTCCACGCCGATTCGGTGCTCGAAGACGATGACGAGGATGAAGAAAAATACACCTCTAGCGGCAAACCGTACAAAGATAAGAAGCCTCTAGTGGACCGCTTGGACGAGTACCGCGAGGACACTCAAGTGTTGACCAAGAACCCTAACATCTTCAAGATGCCGCCCCCGATGGAGGCGATTCCTTGCAAGCCGCTGTTCTTCGACCTGGCGTGCAACTTCATAGAGTTCCCGAGCCTGGACGACAAGACGGGCGCGGCCGACAGCAAGAAGCAGGGCGCCGGCATCACGGGCCTGGTCAAGGGGTTCTTGGGCTGGGGCAAGAGCGACAAGTAGGGGGTTTTTATACGCATTTTATTTGGTTGTTCATAGGCGACAAAATATATGTATCTATATGAATTAATTTTGTTTTATTTACTTTCCAACTTACCATAATAAGATTACCTAATATTTTTCTGCTTAAGTACTAAGATGAGGCATCTGAGCGTTAAAGGAGCTGCTAGATATTCAACGCATGTGGCATCCGAACTGGAAATCGTAGGTGCGAACATAGGTTTGCACCAATGAGTTTGATTAAAACTGCAAAATTTGTAGAGACCAATGCTTCTTTATTTTAATCTCAGTTCCGTCTTTACTCATTACTTATACATTTTATATTGTCCGTACATTAGTACAATTTGAAAGCTTAATAAAACCAATAAAATTATTTAACAAAAATATTTTACACGTAGTTCAGTATGTTTTACTCAAGCAGTATAAAAATATAATAAATTTGGTTTTTAAAATAATTTCACATTGTTAGTCCGCTGCGGTGCTATAATTTTTATACTGTACTATATTTTAGATGGTTAAAATGAGAGATGTTATCTTGCAAAGAAAAAGTATTAAGATGAATTCTGTCTTTATAATCAAGTAAAAAAGATGCATAAATAAGCATTTTTACTGAACTGGCAGGCTTAAGCGGACACATATCGATTTAGCACACCCAATAAAAACGTTTACTAATGTTTAACAGCATTAAGCCCATCGCACATTAGGCGTCGTCAAAATAACAGGGACATTTTAGACAAGTGTTTTTTAGTGTTTACCTATTCTTCCCCGGCATCCGTGACTGCTGCCATACATAAGGCGGGGACAGATGGGAATGAATCATATGAATGCACATATTCCTATGTGCCCGACGGGAAAAATTGGTAATACGCCATTTTTTAGACTAGGCACCAGACACCAATAGTTAAAACTAGGCCGGTAAGTAATTAACTCAAATAAGAGAAGCAAGTTAGCATGTGCAGAAATGTAACGTTTTCAACCAAAAGGTGCCACATTCGGGTTGTCGACAAGGTTGATTTCAAATTGAAGCTATATGGAAATAGTGCCTTTTGACAACCGACAATAAGTACCTTTTGGTTGAAAACGGCACAAATATGGTCAAGCCCAGTGATTCGGGGGTTCGAAAGGAATCGAATTGCCTAATATACGGTGGGTTTATAAAATATATGTGCTAGGCAAATATGACTTGAACGCTGTACAAATTTGAATTAGTTATTCTAACACAAACACCCGACTCTGTTGAATATTATAGCGTAAGTGCAATTCAAATTTAATGTCAGTAAAAAAAGGTAGAATTTCACACATAATTTTAATAGCACACGTGTACTCTTTCGAACTAGCAAGACTGCAACACTAAAAGTGTCGACATTGCTCATGGTAAATATGTATTTCACGGTTATTCTACGAAGTCTAGGAATGAGTATACAATTTTGACTCTTATTTCACAAAAGTTAAGTTTCAAAATTGTATAGATTGACCTCTCGTATACCGGAACGTACATCGGAACGTCAAGTATTGAATTCTAACAAAATTTTAATTGAGCTATCAATACCTGCACGTGGTTAAGATGATTAATGTTACATTATCTCGATGTCAAGTAGACCCGCAAAATAATTTGTAGAAACCACTGTATTGAATGTGTATTTGCTTTACACATTAAAACATATATAACAGGATGATCAATTACAATAATCATATTCATGGAAATTGATTATATGTAATCAATTAATAGTGTATATTATACACCATAATACTAATTTATTAATGTTATTATGTACCGCAGAATAATGGTGAAATACGTGTGCCAATTATCGATTATAAATTTTGAGCCACAGATGCTTAGAGCCTGAACACTAAAGAGCTACTGATAAATTAATTCTAGTTTGTGATTTTGTACCTTAAACAGAATACCTGAAGCAACCACGCATCCTAGTATGATTCTAGCAAAAATACATTTGAAATAGAGGTGGATTGTCAAAGTAAACTTTGTGGCCACAGTAAATTTACTGCCATCTTTCGACACATGATTAAAACTTTTAGAACGTCATTTGACTTGACTGAGAAAGACGACAGCGCCGAGCTGGCATAGAACCACCGCATACAGATCAACATGAAAATCTATGAAAGAGGCAGCAGTGAGCAGTGAGGTTCAGCAGTGGACGCGAATGTGCTGAGAAGAGAGAAAAGATTTGGCTTTGATCCTTATTATTTCACTGATATGTGTTCAATTTGTTAAATATCAAAAAGTGAATATCTAATAGAGCATAGGCCAAAGGTTATGGCACCATCGCTCTGAAGATGGCAGTAAATTTACTGTGGCTACAAAGTTTTCTTTGACAATCCACCTCTATTTCAAATTCTCTTTGATTCTAGTAATATAGATTTTCTGATAAGGTATAAAATCAAAACAAAAAAAACTATCAGTAAATCACAAACTACATGTAATTTATAAAGGTATACCAACTTTATTTGCATAATTAATACTAGGCCCGATTTACACGTGGATTAGTGTCAAGTGCGAGTTCATACACTTACTGCTCGCAAACAACACTAATAAATGTGTAAATCAGGCCTTATATCTGTACAAAGAAACATCTATTTGAGACCATAAAGAATTTGACAAATATTTAAAACTTAGTATTAGAGCACCCTAAATTAGAATTTACATGCAGTATAAAAACAGATTGAGCTAAATTTAGACCAACGGTCCTACAACAAACAAAATTGTAGTTTTTAATTTGACGGAGCAAACTGAAATATTTCACGAACATCAATCTCAGATATTACGTCCATTTTGCGACGTAATATCTGAGATTGATATAGCTATATATCTTGTTTATGTACGAGTACCCATTAAATAAACAGCATACAAAATGGCCTCGGTATGCAATTATTGAGATTTTTCTTAACGCCTCGTGTTATCTTGATTAATTTCGAATTTTTAGATAATTACTGTAACAAAGATTTTTCTGTAAACAATATAGGAAGTACCACGTATTAATACGGTCTTTATCGAGTGAATTTGATTTACGCCTGGAAATATCGTCTTACACTATGTACATAAGCTCGCGTATTAAACAGCAACAAGACCCGCAAGTACAACTACAGTATTTATGTCGAAGATATCACATTTATTATACGTTTACCTTAACAGTATCACTACAGTTTCGGTAGCTAGCTATTATACAAGAGTCACACTCAGTGAAAATATATTATATCTTATTATCATTCGTCTCGACACCACACAGCTCAAAATTATAAAAAGGTCTGCTACAGACATTAGCGCATTCGCTAAATTATGAATTAGCTTTCAAAGTATAGGATACATTTTTATAAACAATGTGATAAAAATTTTATGACACCAAGGTACAGGTATTATAAACCGACCGCTTAGCCGAGATCTCGCTCTAGTTCAATCTCAGGAGACGTCTCAGCCGCTATGGAAGCGTACCAAGAGAGTTCTCCAAACGATACCTAGAGTCACGATGAAAGCCCTCGGGGGATTAGAACGGATCCAAAGTGTTCGTGGTGTCGGCGAGGCGCGGCGGCGGCTAGCGGCCGAGCGGCGGCCAGTGCGTGGCGTCGTGCGCGGCGCGGTCGGCGGCGGCCAGCAGCTGGCCGCACGCCACGCACGTGTCCAGCGCCACGCGCCGCCCCACCACCAGCTCCTGCTGCTTGGCGATGTCCGGCAGCAGCGCCACCAGCTCCGCGAACAGCGCCTCCGTCTGCGGCCCCAGCGCGGCCGAGCAGTGCGCGTAGAACTCGTCGGCCCCGATGAGGCTGTCCCGGAAGGCGCGCGAGGCCACCTTGAAGTCCTCCATCGCCTGCGCGCTGCCGAGCGCGGCCGCGAACTTGTTCACGAGCGCGCGGTTCCTGCTCTCGAAGTTCAGCGGCGGGATGTACGAGTGCACGGGCGCGTTGAACGTCTGCCCCGAGGAGTTCGTGAACGTCATCCCGTCGCACGCCGGCCTAGTTTTGAAGCCGGGCGGGACGCCGTTCGGCACCTTCTTCTTAGTCTGCTGCAGGACAGTTTTCATGGGCAACGCGAAGTTATTAACGGGCACTACGTTATTAGATTTTGAGAGCGACGGGAACTCTTTGGCCGCTAAGGAGAAGTCTCCGTTCCCCCCGTTGCGTTCTTTCTCGTTGACGGTGACCGTGTCAATGGTTTTGATGTTCCGGTGTTGAGCGGGCGTGTTCGCGGAGGCCGCCAGCGTGGTCGGATCCATATATTTCAGATCCTCTATGCCGTTGACGAGAGACAAATCTATATCATAGACGTTCTCTTTCCTCGCGCTGTTCTGCTTCTTTTTCTCCTTCTTTGTGAGTTTGGCGTCAGAGTTTGTGGGAGGAGTTTGGAAAGGTTGCGGCTTAGGCTGGGGTTGGGGTTGCGGCTTGGCCTGCGGCTGCGTCGGCTGCTGCGTTTTCTTAGCCTTCTGTTTGGTGTTGACGGGGAGGCCGGGGAAGTCCGCGACAGGGTTGAAGGCGGGCTCCCTGGGCGGCGGCGGGTCGGCCCGGGGCTTGGGCTTCTCCTTCTGCTTGGAGATGGTGATCCACTGCGGCGGCGCGGACGGCGCGCCTCCGCCCGACAGCGCGGGGAAGGCCTCGCTGCTGAGCGGAGCCTTCTTTGGTTGAGAGTTAGACGTGTTTTTCTTTAGAGCTTCCATCTCTTGGCTGTTGATCATGGCGACCTGCATGAAATTAATTTGTATTAAAACCTGTATTTTATATTACATTATTAATTAGAACCCTCATTTCTTAATGCTTCCTGTTTACGGCCGTCAGTCACTAGAGAATAGCAGATGTAAAAACTAATTCTAAGGCAGAAGTCGTTTTTAGGGTTTTCAGTGGACAATATCAAGAACATAGGTGACCATGACAACCGTACCTTGGGCGGCTGCAGGCAGGCGGCGCCCAGGCCGGGGTGGTCGTCGCGCGCGCCGGGCGGCAGCGTGGGGAAGTGTACAATATCAAGAACATAGGTGACCATGACAACCGTACCTTGGGCGGCTGCAGGCAGGCGGCGCCCAGGCCGGGGTGGTCGTCGCGCGCGCCGGGCGGCAGCGTGGGGAAGTGTACAATATCAAGAACATAGGTGACCATGACAACCGTACCTTGGGCGGCTGCAGGCAGGCGGCGCCCAGGCCGGGGTGGTCGTCGCGCGCGCCGGGCGGCAGCGTGGGGAAGTGTACAATATCAAGAACATAGGTGACCATGACAACCGTACCTTGGGCGGCTGCAGGCAGGCGGCGCCCAGGCCGGGGTGGTCGTCGCGCGCGCCGGGCGGCAGCGTGGGGAAGTCATCGTCCAACAGCGGCCGCCGCGCCGGGACGGCCGCGCGGTGCCCGGAGGCCTGCGTCAGTCGGAAGTTGCTCGCGGAGGTCGGCTGGCTGTGCAGCTGGATTGACATGCTGGGTTTTGCTGAAATTATTAATTCATATTATACATTTCACCAGGATTCTTCTTCTTTTTCGCGTTTTCCCAGCATTTTGCCACGGCTCATGGGAGCCTGGGGTCCGCTTGACAACTGATCCCAAGATTTGGCGTAGGAACTAGTTTTTACGAAAGCGATTGCCATCTGACCTTCCAACCCAGAGGGCTAATCTAGGCCTTGTTAGGATTAGTCCGGTTTCCTCACGATTAGGGATTGCAATCCGGTCCGGCGGATCCGGTAATCCGGCCGGATTCGGCACTTTTCAGGAGCTACCGGATCCGGTAAAAATCACCGGATCCGGACCGGATCCGGTCAAATAAAAAAAACGCCTAAATACAGCACGCACTGTGCGGTTTAGATGAGGAAAAGGCGACGGATGAGAGGTATGAACTTGAACAGAGCATAAAACGAATGAAAAAGTTTAAATTTAGTTAAATAAAAATATATTTATTATGACGATGACTGGGAACAGAAGTTGCCTTTCATGTTGGTGGCACGATACGACGATTACATAAATACTGTAATAGAAGGAAAAATTAAGCGATGGAGATGCCATGGAAGGCATTTGTAATTTATGCTAAAGAGAAGAAAAGAGTGTCATAATGTTGTGATAGGAGATCAAAAGTAAACAAATGAGCAGGATTAAGTCGGCGGTACTCAACCGACTAGAGCTGGGCTAATCCATATGTGTTACATGTGTGAATGAATATAAGATTGTAAGTTTGTACTTAAAATGAATGTATGAAATGAAATGATAACATTGATAATCTTTAGTTTACTTCGATTTTATATATATAATGATAAAATATTTTTTATTTTCTATTCAAATTTGAGAGAGAATCTTTTGTATTTACAATTTCATCCAATCTTATGCAATTTCCTTAATGGTACATGCTACTCTACGTCTAGCCAATTCTTTATTTGATCCAAGTAACTTTTCTTAAGGAGTCCCTTTCCTCGATGGATTTCAATCCTATACTCTATTATTTTTCGCATGAGATCGTCGTGTCATGTTCCATTCCCTATAATTTGACCAATATACTTTTCTGTAAATAAAAAAAAGGTAATTTTTTAAATCATACAGACTACTACTTTCTTGGGCAAAAAATTAGGGAAAATTTAATATCATTTTGGTTGATAGTAAAATATCTTATTTTCTTACTAGAATGAATGTCAACGTTACAAAGAATTCAATCAAGGAACAGTCACGAAAACTTGTCATTTCAAGGAGTTCCAATTCCTACCCCACACCCCATTACGGGCATTGGAAACTAATCAAATTTATAATTGTAAACGAAAATTTGAGCACTTGTGAATGGTTATATACAGGGTGTAATCGTTAAGTGTGGCCAGGCCATAATTCCGTAAATATAACAGATATCAGAAAACTTCCAACTGATATCGAAAGTGCGTTACCCAATGAGTAAAATTACATTAAAAACTTTTTTAAATAGATGAAGTAATATTAAAAATACTAAGTTAAAACACTCCCATACATTTAGTATGACGACTTACAGCCTCAAAGAATGTCGGGTGTCGTAAGAGATAAAACTGTTTGAGATTCGTTATTTGTACGAATACATTGTAATAAAATAATAAAACTACCGTTTATGAAATAATTAATATAAGATTTATTTTGAAATTAATAATTATTTTATTTACAACAGTTGCTCGATGTAACGTCCTTCTTGTGCGATACATACACGGGCCCTCCTAACTTTTTCTAAATGAACTTTTGTTAACATTTGCGGGGTAATTAGAGCAATGGCACGGCGTACGCGATTTTTTAGCTCTTCTAAGCTGTGCACTCTTTCAGCGTAGATATTATCCTTTATGAATCCCCATAAGAAAAAAACACACGGAGTAAGATCCGGGGATCTTGCCGGCCATGGAGTCACACTATTATTGGCTATTAAGCCAGTAAAATGGTCTTTTAAAAAATCCATGACAATACGTGCGTTGTGTGGTGGGGCTCCATCTTGTTGGAAAATTATCAACCTTCGTTCTTCGTCTGGAACGTGTTCTAGGAGACGCTGTAAATCGTTTTGGATGAACTCAAAATATTTCTGTCCAGTCAATGTGCCGCCATAAAAATAAGGCCCAATAATCCTGTTACCAAGAATACCACACCACACACTGGTGGCTTTATAAAATATTGGAATGAAAATATCTAACTTTAGTATTAATTTAAAGCCGTCAGATAATAATAGATCAGTACGTGTAAATACTTGAAAATGATAATTAATTGATATGGAGTAAGTGGTTAACATAAGAAAATTCATGAATCATTTGATAACGGTGAAATGCCTCGGTCGTATAAACTAGTCTTTGAATGAACGGCTTACCTACTAAATGTATGGAAGGGTTTGAAGTTAATATTTGGGATATTTCTGCTTTTATTTAAAAAAAGTTATTAATGTAATTTTACTCATCGGGTAACGCACTTTCGATATCAGTTGGAAGTTTTCTGATATCTGTTATATTTACGGAATTATGGCCTGGCCACACTTAACGATTACACCCTGTATAATAAATGACCGATTTCATATTTGGGTTTTTAAGTGATATTGACAAGGTCACACTTTTTACTACTAAGAGTTATTTTATTGTTAAGAAGTTATTTATTAACTTCAAATTATAGATTTAGGAATACGTATTACGCAAAAAACTAGAAAAATATGTCATTTAATTAATTTTGATATCCCTATACCAAACCGGATCCGGTCCGGCCGGATCCGGCCGGGTTATGGCCAAAATGAAAATCAATCCGGTTTGCAATCCCTACTCACGATGTTTTCCTTCACCGAAAAGCGACTGGTAAATATCAAATTTCGTATATAAGTTCCGAAAAACTCATTGGTACGAACGAGCCGGGGTTTGAACCCGCGACCTTCGGATTGCAAGTCACATGCTCTTACCGCTAGGCCACCAGCACTTTTTACTCAAACAATTTCGCCAGGATTATGAATTATGAAGTAAAATATAAAGTACAACACGCACGGTGCAAGGTCCGCCCTTTGTCTATTTAGAATAAAAATATATAAAAGCCAATCAAATTAGTTTTTTTCTAAGAATTAATTCCCAGCAAGCTGAAAATCGTTTTAAAACCTTCATTTGGTCCTAAATGCGTGTAATCCGAGTTTGCGCAATCCCAGGCGGTGCGTATAATTTCTTTTTCAGTTTTTGGGTTGTAGATCGAAAACGGTACGTTCGGCGGATATTTTGTTATAATCTTGATGAAATTGATATCTAAGGATCCAGGAGGTACCTTAATATGAATTCGTAGTCATAGTTGTAAAAAATGGCCGCCATTTGGAATTTCTTTATTTCTGGTATGATTGTGTTAAAAATCCGAAAACGAACACGCCTTTTCACCAGTGTCTGGTCCACCAAATCTTGCTGTTATTATAAATGATGTTGGGTTCTACATCGAGTGGTCTGGCAATCCAAGGAAAAAAATATCTCCTAACGCTCTCAAAATATATCAAATGTATGCACACCTCCTGGAATTGCGCAAACTCTGATTACACGCATTAAGGGCAAAATAAAGGTATTAAAGCGATTTGCAGCTCGCTGGGAACTAATTCCTCAAAACGCTTGGCCTAATATTAAGAAATCGATATTCATCATTTAAAAAATAAGTATCCAACAAACTTTGTATGTCGCTTTTTATAACTCTCAAAATATACCTACTTCGCCATGTCATAACGTTTGACTAAAAAAAACCTAATTAAATACTATATCCCAGCTGCATAGCATCATTATAAACTTCGATTATCAGTGTTAATGAGTGACACAAGAATACAGCAGGTAGATGTACTCACAGCTGCGCAGGATGGTGGCGGCGACCGGCGGCGCGGGCGCGGACGCGGGCGCGGGCGCCGGCGCCGGCGCCGGCCCGCTGTCGGCGCCCAGCGCCGGGAAGTTGCGGTCGTTGCGCGCCAGCCCGGCGCCTCCTGCCACACCAAACAATCACTGCTACATCTCTCGGTACTTACTGCGTCACTATTGTGGGGCTACGAGACGTGCACTGTATCAACGAAAACGTGTAGGAATAAAGCTGAAATTTAATATTTATAACTATGTACCTATCGCAAAAAATAAATGGATACGACTTAACATCACTCATCATACCGTCCTAGATATCGCATTTTACCGATAAGACCACCTGTTGTTCTGTACTTAAGGCCCCGCAGGTTCTTGTTCTCTCAACCTCATTGAGCGTTAGCGTGAGCGAAATGTGCGTGCTCGGGAGCGCGGATTTCGTGTTTTTGAATAATTGGTTGTAAATTTAAAAGAAGAATAAAGTATTCGCGAGATCTCTCAAAAATTAAAAGGCGCATTTTCAGAAGCAATTTTTATATTTATTTATTTATTGTGCGGAGAACCAATAGCTATCAATTGCACAATAGTTTATATATATATATATATATATATATATATATATATATATAAATATATAAATAACAAAAAGCCAATATAGGTTCCCACCGGTAGCAACAGGTTAACAAATAATTGGTGGTGAGCACTAGATTTTTTTTTACAACGTGTTTCTAGATTTTGTGTATAAATTGTTACCATTTTTTAAAGTATTAGTGTATTAACTATGTTCGTGATTTTTTTCTATCGAGCTAAACTCAAAAAATCAAGATCCGATGTGCCAATTAAATTCTTGACAACCGTATTGTTTTCTAAAAATGCGTTACGACTTTTTTTAAACTCCGCTCTCTGACTAAACAGCAACTTAATTTTTTCTGTGTATTTTCAACTTATAACCTTTGTAGGCCTTATGTCCGGCGCCGAGCACGATGTTAGGCGTCTGCGGCGCCGCCGACAAGCGCGGGAACTGCTCGTCGCTGCGGGTGTCGATGCGCGGCGCGTGCTGCACGGGAGGTGGAGGGCTGATAGAACGCTCCATTTCGCGCTCTCGGTCCCTGTTACGTAAAAAAAAAACTTGCTTTAAACAAAATGGCCAGACTTACCCACCATCCGTTTCTTAAAGCATAAATTCTTAAGAATCTCATTAAAATCGGTGTATGGTACATATTATACTAGTAATCATTTCGGCCCGACGCACGCCTCCTAAAGGTCCGGGACCCCATGGTACCGAGATATGATAACACATAATTTCAAGACGTAAAATTTAGCTAGTCATACCACCGTCACAGGTACAAAATTTAATGAAATTATGTTAAAAGCGTTTTAGGCATGGAACCTAAAGAACGGCGCAATTTAGTGCAACTAATATTACAAGGTTAACCCGTAGTAGATGACGCTGTACTTTTAGGTCCATGATCAAATTGCCGAAAGTGAGACGGTAGTCGTCACATCAACGCCATAATCTAGACATAAGTAAAAACTAAGTGGACGCTCTAGCGGAGCGTGCATCGGGGCGGGCCGTGCAGCGTTCATGTTCAACACATTCAAACGTATGCGACCTGACGACCTGAGCTGACGTTGCTTGCCCCACCGTACGCTGCACAGAACACTTCCCAGTCAGGCCGTACTCAGGCCGACTCAGGGGGTATAAATAGCGTGTATTTGTATAGTCCTTGAACCGACCTAGGAGCCCGTTGGGCCTGCGGGTGCGGCGTGATGTTGAACTGCAGTTCCAATGTCCGCGCTTGTCGCGCCGCGCCGCGCGGCATGTTGCGCCCGTGCACCGTCGCCTTGTGAGCTGCATGTTAACGAACAACGAGTCAATTATTCATTTCCCTTAAATTCTTCATTTTTCCCTTGACATTCGGTCTCAATTTAGAGTATGATTAGGGATAGTTAAACCTAACCAACGATAACGCACACTGGCATCGCGCTTATGAACTAAGAAATAAATACAAAGTGATATTTCTCTCCTGACTAGACTTAATACGAATTAAAGTTACATATTTTTTCATTGTTCTACTAGTCCTCATTTATATATTTACGTATTATTCTATATTTTTCTTCGACAATCTATTTAATCAACGACAAATGTCATATCAAAGTGTAAACACATTTATACTAAAACTAAACCATAAATTCCGCTAATGTGTTTGATATCAAATGCTATACCATTCTTGAATTGAGATATACAAAATGTTGCCGATAATATTATGTATGTCATTAAAATTTCTTGATAGTAGAGATATTACTACGAGGAAGAACCTTTTCTGTAGAACACACAGTTCCACGCACATAATTATGCCGAGGGGAAATACCCTCTAACAGCGGGGAAGTACCGCGTTGAATCGTAACATTTATTTCATCGTTGTATGCGCAATATGCACATGTATAAGTTTTGCGTTGTGTTATCTCTCGATTAAGCTAGTAGTTCAAAATCAGATCCGCAGCCGCCACCGTAAACTGTGGTTACTTTGATCCGTGTGGTAAAATTGATCAACGATGTTTATGCCATAAGAAATTGGTTTTTGAATGCGAGTTCAAGAATTTAATAATGCAGTAGGCAACCTTTTTTATTAGCGTTCCGTAGTCAACTAGGAACCCTTATAGTTTCGCCATGTCTGTCTGTCTGTCTGTCCGAGGCTTTGCTCCGTGGTCGTTAGTGCTAGAAAGCTGAAATTTGGCATGGATATATAAATCAATAAAGCCGACAAAGTCGTAGAATAAAATCTATATTTTTTTAGGGTAGCTTTCCTGCACGTAACGTGGGGGTGTTTTTTTTTTTTTTGCTTCAACCCTACAGTGTGGGATATCGTTTGAAAGGTCTTTCAAAACTAATAGGGGTCTTTAACAAACATTTATTGATAAAATGGATATATTCGGAGATAATCGCTCCGAAAGAAAAAAAATGTGTCTCCCCTCTAACTTTTGAACCATAGATCAAAAAAATATGAAAAAAATTGTGGAAGTAGAGCTTAAGAAAGACGCGTAAAGTAGAGATTAAATGAAAACTATAGCGGACATGATCAGTTTAGCTGTTTTTGAGCAATCGCAAAAAGTTTCCCCTTCATAGTAAAAAGACGTACTATCCACAGTTCATCCCTTGGTTAATAATCTACTATACTTTAAGCTCCAGTTTAGCTTATTGTGATGGAAGAGTAACTCCGGAACCCTACTCTGAGCATGGCCCGACATGCTCTTGGCCGGTTTTTATTGAAATAGATTATGAACGCTGTCAACAAAAAAATCCTTAGATTAAAAATCGGCGATCAATAATAATGGTAAGCATATCCTGGGTTCCAAAGGTAGCATCTATGGATGCAATCAGACGCCTATCCTCTAAGATGAGAAAGACACCGAGAGAGGGAAAGAGAGAATTATTACTGACTGATTAATTTCAAGCTCGGGATTACACAACCTACTCGCTATTACAATTACCTTTAAGATCAATCTCGCTCCGAAACACAGCCGTAAGATGCTGTCCAGCACACTCGCCCTCCTCGCACAGATAATGGTCCGTCCGAAAATGATGGGCCAGCGCCACGTGAGACGCGTAGTACAGGTTCTTGCCGTCGGCGTCGCACAGATGGCAGAATAAGTGCTCCTTGCGGAGGTGCCGGTACAGCTCGTCTGCGTCCATGAAGCGCTCCTCGCAGAACTCGCAGAGAGGGTGGCCTCTGTTCATAATAGACAACATTCGTATTTAATTCATTGTCATAAGTGCGCCACAGAAGGCCCAGTTCTTAAACTGGCCTACTTCCCACAGTAAGTAAGTAAGTACTATAGACAAAACAGCAAGTTCATAAGAAACATAATGATGGGCCTTCTTTGGTGCACTTACAGATAGTGGAGATAGACCTCAGTGAGCTCAGCGTCGGCTAAAGCTGGCATGAATTCAAGACCCATTTTGGGTCATCGCGCACGTAACAATCAATCAATCAAAACTTTATTGATAAAATATAGTTATTTTACATGTCAACTCATTATAATATATCTATTTAATCGCACATTATTATTTTATAGATGAAAACATTATTTACACAATATAATTATTTCAAAGTTCATTATCATTACGGGTCGAATTATTTTAACTTATTTTAAAAAGAATTAATCAGATTTATATAATATTGAAATATAATTATAATTTTTAATGAACAAAAAAAATTTTTTTTAAGTGTAACTTATTTCTATCACATGCAATTAATTATAAATATTTTGTTTTAAGTTTAAAATAAAAAATAACTTGTACTTGACGGGCGCGATGACCCAAAATGAGTCTTGGCCTCGAACATTCCGCCATTTTTCACGATTCAGATCGAATTCACGCCAGCTTTAGCCGACGCCGAGCTCACGGAGGTTTATCTCCACTCTATCCACACAATGATATTTAGGATGACCATCAGGACGGCGTCCAGTTGGTGCAGGTACCTTATATTTTTGTTTGAGTTAAAAGCGCTGGGGGCCTAGCAGTAAGTGTGCAATCCGTAGGTCGCGGGTTCAACCCCCGGCTCGTACCAATTAGTTTTTCGGAAGTTATGTACGAAATATCCCTTGATAGTCGCTTTTCGGTCAAGGAAAACATCGTGAGGAAACTGGACTAATCTCATCCCAATAATAAGACCTAGTGCACCCTCAGGGTTGGAAGGTTAGATGGCAGTCAATTTTGTAAAAACTAGCGCCTATGCCAATTCTCGAGATTCCTTGCCAAGCTGACTCCAGGCTCCCATGAGCCGTGACCAAATACCTTTTATTGTTTGAGTAAGTCAAAAACCAACAAAATTGAATAGGAGCTACGAAACTATAAAATAAGAAAGATGATTATGATAAGTTATTATTTGGGACTTCGGCCCATTTGGGGTTACAAGAATAACTAACTAATTTTTATCAATAAGTAATAATACCTCTATAAAGAGGCAAATAGAAATCACTTTTATTGTCAACCAATAATGAGGTACCTTTTAATTGAAAATATCAAATGTCATAGAAATAATCTACATCTAAAGTAATCTTATTAATGATTAAAACACTCCTATTACTCCAAAGTACCATATTTACCTGTGAGAGGTGTCATCTAGGTCTCCTTTTCGTCGGTGGTGAGCGAGTTCCTGCCGCGTGTAGCATTTCCGCTCATTTGTAAATATCTAGAAACGGGAAATGTACAATAGTAACATTTACAACACAGTTCAAAAGTATATTATGTGACTTCTAACAAATGTAGAATTCATTCAACTCCCACTCTTACATTTAAAATAAACTGGTTTAAGTTACTTATCAGTCAAATTATTGAGATAGAGACTATACAGTAAAGTAAGGATGCTAAACACAAAGTATTTCATACATTGACCCGCCTGTTTACTTTTTCGCACGCACATAATTACATTGCTATCTTGCTAGCACAGAGGCATTGACCACCAGCATCATGGGCGGGAAAGCAATATATATTACGCGCATATGATAGAGATCATAACAGGCTGGTCAATATACAAAATTATGTGTGCTTAGTGTATTTTACTTCTAATGAAGTATTATTATTTAAAGCCAATCTTTGCTTAATTGCACATATGTTTCATGCATCAATAAATGTCAGTGACGTAATCAATAAATTTCCTTATAATGAATAAATGATTGACATGACATTTTACCAGTGATACAAATAATTATTATTGCACTATATCATAATATTATATGGTTGTTTCAAAATTTAATATTAGGCTAACAAACACGACCATAGATACCACTTTTAATCTGTTGTCAATAGGCGGGTCCACACAGAGCGAGCATACGCGCGAGGCAATTTCCTCGCGCACGAAACGGCCAGTGTAGACGTGCCTCGGCCGAGGCGGCCCGCGCGTTTTCCTCACCTGAGCGTGCCGCCTCGGCCGAGGCACGTTTAAACTGGCCGGTTTGTGTGCAAGGAAATCGCCTCACGCCCATGTTTGCTCTGTGTGGACCCGCCTAATTACAATTTTAATACTTGGACTTACAGGTCAAACAAATAGAGTGGCAAAAAATGTCGACTGTCCCCAAAGTTAAGCCCTAACCCTTAACCCTAATATTTTATGTTACACCTATGTTCTCAACTGTCAAGAAAAAAAGACAATGAATGTATATCTCTGTAATCTATGGCAAATGTTGCTAAATATAGTGAGATAAATCTATGGATATAAAAATTTGTCACTCAAAGCATGGGCTAAGATTAATTAGTCCATGCTCAAAGCAAAATAGTTCTGCCAGAAAAGTAATTAATGGTAAAATAGTTTAGTGGCAGTATTAATGGTACAATGAACACAATGTATTATGGCCATGCACACTAAATTGTTTACTATGTATATATATGTTTGATGACACAACTAATGTAATATTAAAGAGTTAGGCAAGTATCACTAAGGCATTCATTGACACTAGCTGAGATAAGAATTTGTATCAGCATTGTTCAGACATACATTATTGCAAAACATACTAGTAAAGGAAATGATGAAGCCTACTAATATTAGATTAGCCGGGTCCACACAGAGCGAGCATATGTGCAAGGCAATTTCCTCATGCACAAACCGGCCAGTGTAGATGTGTCTCGGCCGAGGCCTGTCGACACTGGCAGTTTTGTGCGTGAGGAAGTTGCCTCGCGGGTATGCTCGCTCTGTGTGGACCCGGCTATTTTTGTTGACTTGAACATTTTGGAAATTTCCACATCAAATAAAAAAATTGGAAAACCAAATTAAGGGTTTACTTACTATTGATGTGGTAAAAATTAAATTGTGGTTAAATGAAGTCTTTAATAATACACTTGTTAAATACCTTATATTTATAAAAGGTAAAATCTACATGTAAACATTGTGTAGTGTTTTTTGTATAACAACCTAATGAATTAATTAATAATAACATTCATAATAATTAGAATATTGGTGAAATAGTAAGCAAAACTTGACTGACCTTTAAGTGCTTAACACAAAGATCACAGAAATATCTCTCATGGACCTTCCGCATGTGGTCACTGAGCATAGTGAAAGTCCGGAACGGCGCCAGCTTGCTGCAGAGCCGACAACGGTTCTCCAACAGTTCCTCATAAGCATTCTTTATCTCCTGACTGCAGAATGCTATCTTAAACTGCCTTTCAAACAACCGGTCCGTAAAAACACGATTGCGCAATTCTTTGTAAGGCAGGACGGAGTCCGTAAACACAACCTGTAGATAAAATAAACCGAGTAAGTCATACGTTATAGTTACGGTTTGTATACCAACGAAACAACGTGCTCACCCTCGCCAGGTCTTGCCGACAGATGGGACATTCGTTCTGCAAACACAGCACTCGCATCCGAGTGGAACACTCGAAACATACGGGGTGGTCGCACTCGCCAATCGAGTAGTACAAGACATTCTTGAAACACACTACGCAAGTGTTATTGTCGGCCTGGGAGTCAGCCATGGTCGTTGACTGTTACGAATGGGGCTCTGTAAAAGTCACACTGAATTGTTATATCGTCAAAATTTATATCGTGGTAGCGACAAAATCGTAACTCTTGGAATAACTCGAATATGTACCCACGTACGTAAATGAAGGACGAAAATTTCTGTGCTATCCAAATTTGACAGACAGTGTAGTTTTGGAACTTTAAAAACCGTAACCGGAAATGAATTAACCGGTATCCGGTAATTAATGAAACGTTGCCCATTTATGATAAATAAGAGTAGTGAAAATCGAGCGTTTAAAAACAGATATGGAACACACTTACATTTGACTGTTCCAGAGTATACGTTCTGAAATAGTTTAACAACAGCAGCAGCGGAAATTTAGCTTTGTGTGTTTGGCTTTTAAATGTTGTAAAGGCAATCTATGGATATGAAATACCATAACAAGTTACAAAATATAATAAATGCATATTGATTACGTATTCATCTTCTACTTTTAAACAAAAGTTTAAAACATCATGTTATTTAATGGATTCGTTACAGAACGATCACATCACTGAGTCAGCAACCGTCAGTTGTCAAATTATATTTTATTTCATATGAGCAACTGTCGCGACTGAATGAAATATTTTGACTATTTGTTTTGGCATCTTTGTTATAAACGCATTTAATACAGTTTCCTACAACTAGTAATAACATATTGAATTGCAAATCGCTGACGACCGTCACCATGGATGAATATGTAAACTACATATTATTGATTTTGGTCATATTGCCAGTCATCCTATTCATTAATTTGTGGGCAGGCATTGGTTGGGAGCTGTTTGTTAACAACTGAAGAAAAAACTCAGGACTGTGTTGCTTTATGATTTCTCGCGCGATGTTTCGGGCGACGATTCCTGATTTTTAAGGAGAACTGACCACTACTTGTTAACTAAATTAACAATTATACAATATTATACAGGAAAATAAAAGTTATAAAACAATATAACAATTTTTATTCATAAGACTTGATAAAATTTTCTTATAAGTTATTATCACATTGACATACTTATGTAATGCAGATATAAACAATAATATTTATTATAACATTCTTAAAACAAGCAATAAATATTTTATATATAAATACTCATGGAAATATTCCAATGCAACTGTATTTAAACTCTAGCACAGCATTCATTCAATGAATTTCAATGGTTAATTATATAATATTACAATATTACCACATTACATGATTGCCAATTTTTGCTAAGTCCCTGAGAATTCAAATATAAACAATGATATCCATATATTAATTTCTTAGATATATACTTAAGACTTTCAATGCCAACCTTAAGTTAGTTTGCTATAGCAAATGTAGCAAGCATAATACTTAAATACTAATCAATTCTGTGACATAATTTACTTTTATGTTCAAATACTGGGTGTTTCCTGTAACAGGAGCAATAAATTACAGTAGGCCGTACACCTCAATCTGACCAACATTTATTCGGCTACTTTTAAAAATAACTATGTTTTGAGATTTTTACCACATTTTAAAAAAAATTCTAAAATGCAATGTATAGCAAATTTTGTTGTGTTTAAAGTGTGACAAGCAACATCAAACACACTGATGACAGCATACATTAAAAATAATATTTAATATGTATAAAAAGAGAAAATCTAAGGACTTTTAAAAAAAAATTAAGTTGATAGTCAAAAGTTATTGTTTGAGGAGTACAATATGTGGTTTAATAATATATAATCTATTTATTATTATTTACTTGTGTCACAGGAAACACCCGGTATATTATCCAAATAGCTTGGAACAGATACGAGACTAAGTTTATAAGGGATGGAATTTCTTGAATACTTTACGCATATAGTGTTGCACCCGGACGCTATTCGTTAGTATTCATAAAAATCTAACATCTTGTGCAAAAAAAGGTTACAAGGCGTTCAAGTGTCAATACAAACAGTTTCCAACTTTAATTTAATAAATATTTCAAAATAAGTATGTAATTTAACCTTACTTATTAAGAATTAAATTACATAATTATTTTGATAATATATTAAGCCTATTTATTATATCAAGATATTTGAATACTATATTGAGCCTCTAATTTTTTATAAGTACTGATTAGGTAGATATATAATTTTCCAAATAGTGACCCTGTCTTCTTGGTAATTGTTAAGATAATAAATGATCACTGGGCATGTGACATTAATTGATCAAGTTGTTAATGGCACAAAATATGCTCATATACCATTTAAGCTATTATGGTAATTGATGAAAGTAATGAATGAGAATGACTACTTCTAGTAATATCAAACTTGGATACGTGACACTGGGGAAGCATCACAAATCCAACAATCATACATTGTCTTTAAAAGAGGTATCATAATGTTATTTTATTTGAATATTTAAGCTGATTGAAATTGAGGTCTATGGATACCTCACTACTAAAAGAGGATAGTGAGTGATAACACTGATAACTCACTTGATATCTAACTGATTTGTCTCTTAACTTCAGCACTATTTTGACTACATAATTAAATTTCGCTAGACAGTACTAACTCCTCCATTCCCATGCTGAAATGATGCCTCCAGACGCGGTACCTGGCGATGTCTTTGCGAGTCACCATCCCCACCACCTGATAACAAAGTGGTGCACCATTAGACTGCTGTCTAAAATTGATTTTCAAGTATCTAGCCAGTAAACCAAGTAGGGGCAAGCAGTAGTAAAAAGCTAAAGCATGCTCTTTAATAATTCTTTGAAATATTTTCGGAAACAGTTTGTGGACCTTTTTCGATGTCTACGTTCAGCGGGTAGCGAATAGCCTGGTCCACACAGAGCGAGCATTCTCACGCACAATACGGCCAATGTAGACGCACTCGGGCGAGGAAAACGCGCGCACCGCCTCGGCCGAGGCACGTCTACACTGGCCGCATTGTGCGTGAGGAAATTGCCTCGCGCGTATGCTCGCTCTGTGTGGACCAAGCTAAATTACTTTCTGGCGGCTGGCGTAGCTTATTTAACTCAAAACAGGCACTTTGGAATTGGATGTCGATTTTCGGAAATGCCCAGGATAACTAACTGCTCAACTCTCAGCACTTCGAAATTTCAAAAATATCACGACTGTGTTAATCGATAAAATATTGAATTCATTAGAACAAGCTTATGATTCAGCTCTCACCTCGTTGACATCATTGACTATGGGCAGGTGTCGCAGACCCAGGGCTCGGAACAGCCGGAAGAGCCGCGGCAGCGACGCGCGAGTAGGCAGCGTGTAGGGGGACGGATTCATGAAGGGTCGTAGGTCTATCGTGCAGGTTTTTTCCCAGTCCGATATCTCCAGCTGTGTGAACAATTTTTTGTGAGACTTTGCTCAAAACTCTATAAGTTTAAATTTGTATATTACCAGTAACAAAAGCTTAGTAGATGCAAAGCATTCAATCGATAATTTAAATGCCACTTTGCAAAGCAAATTGCATGCAATAGTCGGATTTGTTAAAAGAGATTTGGGCTTTTATTTACAGGTTACAGGCATTTATAAAAGCCTAACCAGGTAATCCCTGTTCAACAGCAAGATCGTTCAAGGTATATCATGTCCTTGCATGTGTTTGTGTTTTTTTTAGTGCTGGTCCAAAATGACAAAGGAAATTAATGTTTAAATATATCAAACATAAGGTTGCTCTTACATCGTTGATAGACGGGTAGCGCGGGTACTCCTTACGGAACATGTCCATGTCCACATCGAAGCTGGACCACGTAGTGTTGGCGTTTTCGTGTTCGTTCTCGTTGTAGATTTTGTTCTGAAGGAGCACTATCAGCTGTGAGCGCAATATTAGGCCTCGGAGACGCTTGTATGTGTGCACTTCTTGCTACAAAAAAAGTATGAAGATAATTCTATTACAATTTCATGTGACAATTCTGTGAGAAGACATTATACTACACACACTTTCTAGATTTTAAAAATTCTATCTGACAACCTGTTTTAGGACATCAGTCTACACAGGTCCACCACGTTATCGATGTTCGGAAATGTGAAAATCAACTAGTCTCTAGTTCTAGCGGCTAGAACATCACAGACAATAATATCGCCAGCTTAAAGGCTGGAAACTTGTTATACGACATCAGTTTCAGCAACTCGACCACACGACCGACGTTCTCGATGGTGCGCAACTTGATCATCGCCTAACAAAAGCGCTGAAATATCACAAACACATTGTCGGCTGAAGGCGAAACCCCACCGGGAACCAGTTATAGAATTATAGAACATGTTTCAACAACTCGACCACATGACCAACATTCTCGATTGTGCAAAGATGATTACCTACGACTATACTAGGATTACCTAAGCACCTTATCATAGACACTTACGTCGTCAGCTAAAGGCGGGTCGACGACTGGGAACCCGTTATAAGACACCAGTTTGAGCAGCTCCACCACATGACCGACGTTCTCGATGGTGCGGAGCGTGAACACGGGATGCGACATCACTTCGGACGCGTAGACGTTGTGGGCGAGCGGCGGCGGCTCCCATGGGAGTAATGGGACGCCCGCTAGCTGGATGTGGATGTCGTATATTCCCTGTGGATGCGAAGTATGTAATGTATGTATTTTTGTACCGAGGTTGTAAGGCAGAAGTTGTAAATATCCTGTAGAAACATTCAAAATAAAAATTACTGTTTCCGCCTGATGCTATTGAGAATTCTTCAGGTAATAAGATTTATCTCATTATGATGATCGTCATATCTTTACAGAGATATTGATAGTGCCTTGGATATCTGTTATTCTTTTGGTCTGTGATTATCTGGTCGTCGAGAGGTCTCCGACTTGCTTAGCGATGATCGACGTTATAATGATAGGCATTGAGTTGGATACGTGCCCTGTGGTCTCCATGACGATGACCGAGCGATATGGCCGAGTTACACTCACCTCGTTGAAGAAGTCTCCCACCCACTTGGCGACGACCAGCGTGATAATGATTGGCAGCGCATTAGATATTTGCCCCGTAGTCTCGATGATAATAACCGTTAGCGATATGGTCATTCGGACCACCCCGCCGAGTTGAGCCGCCGCGCCGACTAGGGCGTACTTCGCCGGGTTTACCGTCTGCGAATAATTTACCTTATTATTAAAATGTTACAACAGAGATTTGCTTCTGTATTGATATAAGCCAGTTGAGCAAACGCGTTAAGTCATATTACGTGACGACCAACAAGAAAAGCGTCTTCGAGTTTTTAGTACCTAATATGCACCCCCTATAAACAACCCCTATAAGAGAATTATACCAAGACGGCCAGCAGGCGGTACCGCACAGCAAGCCCGGGATGAACACTATGAACAGGCCACTAGAGACCGCTAGGCCGAACGTCCACGCACACAACAAGAAGTACATACTCGTAAATAGGAAGATTACTACTTACCTTCTCGGGCGCTATGAACTGTATCAAAATGGTTACCAGGCAGCACAACGAACTCGGCATGATCAGACCACTCGACACCGCTAGCCCGAACGTCACATCCACAGCACAAAGTACAAAAAGTGGCTGTGACAGAATCGGACAGACAGACGGACATGACGAATCTATAAGGGTTCCGTTTTTTGCCATTTGGCTACGGAACCCTAAAAACACAAGGGTTGAAGTCAATACTCACATTCTCTGTCTGGCGCCATGAGCTGTATCAGGATAGCCAGCAGGCAGCCCCAAGCCGCACCACACAGCAAGTTCGGTACGAACAGACCACTTGACACCGCTAGCCCCAACGTCACACTCACAGCACGGAGTACATAAACACGAGGGTTGCAGCCGATACTCACATTCTCTGGCGCCATGAGCTGTATCAGGATAGCCAGCAGGCGGCCCCAAGCCGCACCACACAGCAAGTTCGGTACGAACAGACCACTTGACACCGCTAGCCCCAACGTCACACTCACAGCACGGAGTACATAAATACGAGGGTTGCAGCCGATACTCACATTCTCTGGCGCCATGAGCTGTATCAGGATAGCCAGTAGGCGGCCCCAAGCCGCACCACACAGCAAGTTCGGGATGAACAGACCACTCGACACAGCTAGCCCGAACGTCCACGCTGACAGTAGGAAATAGCATAACACGAACACGAGGATGGACCACGGGTTGTATGAGCCGATGGGGTTGTGCAGGAACGAGCGCACGGACGCTTCGGGCGTTTGGAACCAGACTGCGGCAAGGGCGTTGTATTCGCCGTCAGCGCAGTATAGCTGGAACAATAATGGTTTCAAAATCAAAATGTTTATTTTATTTTCACAATAATCATCTTAAAGTTAGTGATTGGAACCTCCTTTTAAGCTTTAATATAGCCTGTGCCAGGAGGTACCGCTCTTCCTTATCTGAAGAATGTAAACAAAATTGTGCTACATTTATTAGTAGGTATGTTACATAAACATCACATTAATATTTTATTTAAAGTTACAATAAGAACGCTGTAAAGCTATTTACAAAACGTATAAATAAAAATAAACAATTAAATTGATGGCATCCCTTTTTCAAGTCTGAGCACTGACATACTGACTGTACATATCAGCACAACTATTAGCTTAGCACCCCTGCATATAAAATAAATATGCTCGTTTACATCGTGAGGTAACCTATCATCGTGTATGGCATCGCTTCTAGCCTCAATCACACTTGTAGGGACGTCGTAATTGTAAGGTATACGACCTTATGCAACTCGAAATATTAGCGAATGTACCTTTAAGGGCATTTTAGTAGGATCCTCACCTAAAGGACGGCAGTCGTTCACAGCATACATCATGAGCAGAGGCCGGAAAATTCATGGCATTTTTGATTTGTCCTAGAGTTAGACTAAGATACAGGCAGCGCAAGTGACGTCGCGCACGCATCACGTCATAATTTCATAGAAGTTTGACGTTACAAATATCACTAGCACTGTTCATCACATCATAATCGTTGCAGACTTATCTTGGTCTAATTCCAGTGACTTATCATTTATCGTCTTCATCTAAATTATATCGCCGACACAGTACAAATGGATATTTGACCGTAAAAGAAGCAAAAGAAGTAATAACCAAATAGTATGGAAAAAATATGACTACCTATGTATTAGAAATAGATATATTTTTCGTTAACACACAAACAAGACGTTTACCATATAAAAATAAAGTAGAAAGAAATAAAGTTATCTGGAAGAGATCGCTCTTTAACGATAAAACCGCCTGTTGTTTACTTTTTTAACTTGTTTTCTAGTTTTAATCTTCTTTAAGAAATCTGTTGTGTTCCTTAATCCTTAGCATATATCGATGTATATTTATCTGAAGTCGATAAACGAGAAAGTCACCATGACAATACAAAAGTGCCACGAAAATTCCGGCCTCAGATCATGAGGAAGCCAACCGTCGCGCTTGCCAGCGCTACTATGTCTAGTAACCTCCACTACTCGTAGCCACGGCGTAATGTACAGTAATACTACGAAATAAGAGCGGTGGTTACCTGCAAGGGCACTTTAGTAGGGTCCTCCCCTAGAGGACGGCAGTCGTTGAGCGCGTACATCATGAGGAAGCCGACGGTCGCGCTTGCCGCCGCCACTAGGCACGCCTCCACTACTCGTAGCCACGGCGCGGTTATGTACCTTGAGACATTCCATTATGAACCTTATTACCATGCGAGTAAGCTTGTGATTTAAGGTAACAACAAAAGGTTGGGTGTAACACTGTCTAATTATGTTATAAGGTATAATATTATGTAAAAACTATTGGAACACAATTACCCATTCATAGGAGACTCGAGAAAGTGGTCCGGAAGGGAGCATTAAATCCAAGAACTGTCTCGCTTACGCTTACACAACTTACAATAGGTAATGAATGAATAATTGCCACGATGATATACCGTTATTGATCCCGTAATCAAAGCGAGATGCAAATCTGTACTTTGACTTTTCTTTGGATCACTCTTTTTGGCCTTAGAACTCGTAGAACACTTTCGGTGTATTCCCATTCGACCCCGCTCCACGTGACCGTGGCGACCGTAGACGGGAACGATTCATTTCCATTTGTCCATTTGCCGGCAGGGCACAGATGGGAATGAATCGTCCCCGTGCCGTACGAATAACGCACAGAAGTTCGCGTTCGTTACCTACCTAATTCGGAAGACGGAGAGTTTGTAGTTGATGTGATTCCACAGAGCACCGAGACATCCCCCCACGGCGCCGAAGAACATGAACACGGGCAACTCGTAGAATTGGAACGGGAACGGCTCCATCTTGCCCAAATTCAGCAGACCTAGGGCCCAAGTTTACCGAGTTCAATATTGCGGCCACCATGTCCACGTGCGGACTTATTGTAAAAGCATTTAGAGTTTAAGGTAGTGTAAATGTTCAACGTGTACCAAAATGTACTCCCGAGTTATCGAATTGGAATGTGGACTAAATTAAAGCTTAAAGTTCGAAATGCACAATCTTCGTTATATATCATAAACTTTTAACACTTGCAGAATAAAAGTAAGTTTGACAGTTCAATATTTTTTTTTATGCAATCGCCAAAGCACACCAGCTGCGTGCGCGTGAACTTGTACGTACGACATACGTGCGCTAAAATGTTGGAGCCCTGCACACACACGTCACGCAAGCAGTATGCCCCATCTCATAAGGATCTGTAATTTACAACGCACAAGTGCACGTGAACTTCTACGCACAGCACAGGCATCCGGTGTGCAGTGTGCACAGGCCATAAGGAGAAAAATTTCAGAGAGATATTCTGAGGTACCTGGATAACTAAGTTCTCCCGCGCGTCCATGGTACGCAGAAAGAGCGCAATTCAACGTGAACGTGGATACCACAGTGCCAAAGAACGTCCGCCATGTCAGTGCCTGATTCCAGAAACTTGTGCCTTCTTCTAGAGAAAACAGTACTCCACCTGCAAATCACACAAGTTATTGAAAGAACTCACAGGGGCAGGGCTTTTTCTTTTTCCAATTTGCGATAAATTAAATTAATTAAATTAAAATTAAGTTCAGGGGTTTTTAATTTTAACTCGTGTACAGTTAATGAGCAAAGCTCATAATTGAAGTTGTTTCAACTTAGCTGTTTTAATTCACCTCGGTCTCCCCTACCAAAACTTCTATTGAAGTTTGGATCAAATACTGTTGAAAATACTTATTTGATAAATAAACATGTTAGTCATTTTGATTCTTGGACGTTTAAATTTACTTATTTATAATAATAAATATTATAGGGACATTCTTACACAAATTTACTAGTAGTAGTCCTACGGCAAGCCAAGGAAGCTTGTGTTGTGGGTACTCAGACAATGATATATATAATATACAAATCCATATCATCGAAGTTAGGTATGTTTGTACGAGCGTTAGAGAAAGTTGAAAATAAATGAAAGCTTATATACAAATATTTACTTAAATACATAGAAAACATCCTAGACTCAAGAACAAATATCTGTGCTTATCAAACAAGTAAATGCCCTTACCGGGATTCGAACCCATTGGCTTCATAGACAGGGTCACTACCCACTAGGCCAGATCGGTCGTCAAAAGTATACTGTAACTAATATTGAAAAAAAAAAATGAAAACAAAGCAGAAACAAAAATGATGCGCCGTACATGCCGTTGACATCGACGAGGTAATAAACAAAAGCTTACCGATGGGGGCTCCGAAAGCCGCCGACACGCCGGCCGCGGCGCCACCCGACACGAAATCACGCTTTTCATGATCTTCTCGAAAATAGTGGAAGATCTTGAAGTCCTTGTTGAAGGTTGTGCTCTTGCCTTGCGATATGCCAGCCGCTACCACCGCGCCACTGTGAATCATCGGACCTTCCTGAGACATAAGAAAAATAGTAAATTATTGCAGAGGCCGGGAATGGGCATTCGTGGATGAGTTTTGATTTTGTCGAACGACGCGAAGCGGAGTACATGCTGCATACATATGTGTATCTGCATACACAAGGTGGAAGTAGCGGCGCGTGAATTTTTTTACTAGGCAACTACTTACCTATTCTATCTATCCTAACCTTAGATACACATGCACTGCGTACAATACACGTTACTTTCACATAAAATACTAGCAAAACTAAATTTCACAAGTATGTTTAAATATCAGTGTATGCACAAAAGTAAGTAAATCACATTTTTTTATAATAACCAGCGTTTGTAAACACTGGGTCGCAGTCACGTGACTGGGAATTCGAGCCATTTTTACTCGATTCAAAATTTCGAATATAAACCTTATTGTTTGAACTGAAGGTTTCTATTTTAAATGGAGCAATATCCACTACTCGACTTTATTAATGTATGTGTGCATTTTTGTGTCGGTGTCGACACTTGAATACCTAGAAAAATCATAATCTTACATTTAAGGTTAAGGTTAATAACTCGACGCAGGACCGAGTTACTTTTAAACAATCATACGCGGAGTCTTCATAGCAGAGTTTATGAGCGTGTGCGTGCATTTTCTTATACATAGTGTGTGGTGGCTCGTCAATGAATAGTGAAGCTTAGAATTCGCGCGCCCGCTAAGATTGGTTGAAAATTCTATTGTGAAGCTTCAGTAAATCATGTTGTCAATTGCAACGTAGTATTTCCGTTATGGATATATTTTTAATTTTAAAGGTGATTATAAGTTTGGTATATGTAGCAAGAAATTTTAGGCAAGCCGGTGGGAATCGAGTTGTATGGAGTCGCCGCCACTGCTGAAGGTGCTAAGCTAATAGTTTTGCTGACTGTACCTAGTAGGAATAGTAAAGGAGAGCTTTATAGAAAACGAATTAAGGTATATTTTACCTTGCCTCCAGCGAGACCTCCGACCACAGCAGTGATCACGCCGATGGTTTTCACGAACAGCGTTTTGATGCGGACGACTCTCGGCACTTTTACCCCGTTCAAGTAACACTTTACTTGTGGTATTCCGCTGCCGGCTGCTACTGGCTAGAACAAGGGACATTCGAAGTAAAAACGCCCAAGTATTGTTTTAGAATCGTTTTTTACAACTTTCCCTGGTTTAGGTTCATTCACGAAAGCTGGTGCGGATTTTATATGAGAATTTGAACCATACATTTAATAAAATGATACATCGGAAATAAAAGTTCTTCACACATTAAGGTCAATAGAGATAAGTGTGGCATATGGGTAAGTGTGGCTGGCCTTCACATTGGGGCCTGTTTACACATTGATTAGTGTTTATTGCGGGTTCAAATATTTTCCACTAAACGCAAGTAGCATGTGACAAATGTTAAAACTCACAATAAATCCTCCATGACCTTAATATGAAGGCCAGACTTACCTACCTCTTAGCCTCCTGCTGCACTTATCCATATTGACCTTACTACTAGGTAAAATATGAACAAACCAAAATTATACTAGACTGATAATTTCTTTCAGAAAAAGTAGTTGAAATGTTAAGAAAAAAATAAAGTAATATAGAGACATTTACCTCAACGTATGCGACGAGCACAGAACCTATGAAAACTATGCAAATGTTCGATAACACCCATAGCAAGTACGGGACGTACATTCTGTGTGGCAAGTGGGCATCCACAGCTGGAGAACAAAGGTTAAGGATATTATTTTCAGTATTATAGTGTATAATCAACTTTACGGTTTTAAAATAAGGTCTACTAGTAACCAAATCTAATAAAAAATGTGTATGTCTATATTTTTATATAGGCTGTTTGGTACCTTTGAAATTTAAAGGGTTGATAGCTGAGGGGTTGATTTGAACATTTTTAACCATATGGCTTAGCTTGGCTTGGTCAATATTCGATATCAAACCCCCTAACCTAGTTGGACTGTATAGGCAAAACTGCGCACGCATACGCGTATGGCTAGCTTAATAAGGGAAGTTGTATACCACATTGGAAGCGTCTAGCAACAGAACATACATGTTAATAAGTTTTTGTTGATTATTTTCATCATACCTTCTAAACGAGTCCTAAACGCGTATACTGTCCTATCATTATTATAAAAGGATACATTTCTTAAGCTCCCTATATTTAATCTCGGAGAATTCTTCAATACAAACATCGATGACAAATGCTATCAAAGCCGTGATGATCCCGATCAGTAGGAAGATGAACCAGCGAGTAATGTCCTTCCATATGACGAAGGCGTAGCCCCTTTTCCGCTCTTCGTCAAGGAGGGGGTGGTTCTCACAGGTGTCGTAGTCCAAGCTCTGAAAGAAGTTTCATATGCAAGTCCTTATGAATAAGGCAATAAACTAGTAGAGGCAGAGTGACTCTGTACCAGGTGACCCTGCCTGACATGATGGTTCCTTGGGCGTTGGGACAAATTAAGCTGATCAAGTCCCCTACTAGGCAAGCGGTCAATTACTACTGGCTACCCAAAAAGAGGGCTAGGAAAGGACATCTTTGATGATACAATCTTTGCTCTATTTCTGTCCCTTATATTACTTGTTAGAGTTATTATGTGCAAATCTCTACATTTATACATGTGTAACATTATCTAAAGTTTATTAACACTACAATGTGAACTATAAGACTGGGTCAGTAGATAAACATTTATCGCACAGTATGACTTCATACATATTGAAATAAATATAATAAATAAATATTATAGGACATTATTACACAAATTGACTAAGTCCCACGGTAAGCTCAATAAGGCTTGTGTTGAGGGTACTTAGACAATGATATATATAATATATAAATATTTATAAATACTTAAATACATAGAAAACATCCATGACTCAGGAACAAATATCCATGCTCAACACACGAATAAATGCCCTTACCAGGATTTGAACCCGGGACCATCAGCTTCGTAGGCAGGGTCACTACCCACTAGGCCAAACTGTAAGTATGTAATAGCTAATACACGTTTCAATATTTTTTTAATGTTATTTTACATGAGGATTGATTGAGTTTTGAAAATAATTTATTACTCTTATTTAAGCATGGTCTAAACCTTTGAAATGAGTTAATCAAGCATTTACACCACAGCGACTACTGCATTACTGAATGTCTGATGAGATGTGGATGAGATCGTCAAATATATTGTTGCTCATAACATTGTAATAAGGTGCAAAATTAAGTCTAAATTTACAGTGTATCTCTTTTTAACTATATACCGTGGTTTCTAAAACATGGGGATTTCATATCATATAATCATATCATGTAATTAGTCAAAAATATCACAATGCTGTTTGTCTATAGGGATAATTGCTAATTGCACCTCTAACTACATTAACCCATTCAGGGCCAGCGACTCAGCTTATGGGTCATGCTCAAACAGTTCCGCATGGCCAGTGACTCACATGTGAGTCATGAATAAATTCTGATTTAAACATAAAAGAAACGTAATAACGTACGTATCCAGTAAGTTAACAACAATTTCTATAAGGTATATTACGATAAAAAATTATAAACGCGTTTTTTTTTTAAATGAAAATAGAGCCTAGAATATTCAATTTTGGTTTACTATCAGTGCAATATAGTAAATATACTGAAATTCTAGATACATACGCATTGCAAGCAAACAGATAAATCCATATTTCAGAGATACCAAAAAAATGTATATTTTATAATTTATTGACTTGGCTCAGGGTATGGGTCACCGTGGCCTGGCGCTACTTGTAAAAAAAAACTACAAATGTTTCCGTAGCAGGCTAAAATAAACTTTATTGGCTGGTTTTAAAGCTTATTCCATGTTGAAGCTGTTTGATGTTGTACCATTTTACAACCGATTACTGTTTGGATGATGGCACGCAACATTTACCAAACCCTAGTATAATAATATTTTGTTTTGTATGAGGGGTAAGGCAACGAGGATATTCTCCCACTACTTTTATTTCATAGGTGGGTGCCGACAAAAAAAAGTGCTGAAAGTCCTGGGAATGCGCTCTTTTTTTCTCGCCAATGCGCAAGTAGGTCCCCATTCAATACTTCCAACTCCTTGGGATCAGCTGTTGCTAGGCATTTCCAGCATTCTTGGCTGCAATCAAATTCTCCTAACTCTTCAATATTGTCGGAAGTGCTATGTTTTTCCGATATTTTTACTAGCAAAAATTGAGTTGCTGATGAAGTACTTGGTCGTGAGACTCATGAGTCGAATAAAGGTCTTAGCACATTGTTACAACTCAACAGCCACTCGACTCAAAATTAAATATTGAAATTAAAGCCTTATCTTGTATGTCCTATAGTACAATGTTTAAAATTTCTACTGTCGGGTAGTCTACGCGTCGTCCACTCGTCGTCCACTAAGGTGAACCAAAAGTGAGTTGAGTTGGTGTGGAATTGGTATAGTGTGCGAAGACCTTTAGTCATCGGAAATTTTCTTACTTTCGGGACAAGACAAAATCACAAGATTGAACATGTTCCTTAATGGACTCTGACTGCAGCGTCTCCGGTTGGTTAAATGCTCTAAGATAAAGATATTAAAATTTGATTTGACCAAGCTCGCTTGGCACGGAATTTCGAAATGGCCGGCGCGGCGCCCACCTCTAATTGTATCTTAGGCAATTATATACAAACAATGATGTTAATATTCTAAAAAAATTTTTCGTTTCAATATTAACAAGGCAGTTGAAACAGTCCCACTAACTAATATTGTATTATCATAATAGTGTGTCACAAATATTTACAAGTTTTTTTCAAATATTTTGTTTTGTGTGAAGGGTAAGGCTAGGGAAATGGGACAAATTGAACTTCCGAGATTTGACCCATAAAACAACAACAAACACAACAAGTTAAATATGTAAAAAATAAAAATGTTCATTCCTACAAACTGCAATTTTTTTTTGATAGACACAGAAAACAGGTAGGTAGTAAAAATGTTGCATAATGTTGTTCAACTGGCAGGCTTCATAAGCGGTGATTTATTTACCGTGTGCGCCAGGCCAGAGACCCATAAGCTGAGTCATATGTTTTAGCTAAAAAGGTTTGTATGGTGGCCTGGTGTATTGTGTATGCTTGATGGATCTTGGCCATGAATGGATTAAAATATATTTTTTTAATATGTATGCTAGTTTTAAGGCATTTATCTATGGGCCACTAGTTGCCTGAAATAAAGATTTTCATTAATTAGCTGAAACCTAGTGCTCAAAAACAGTACTTTTTTAATTTAAATAATGTTATACACTGCTATTTAACTAATTTCCATTTAAATACACGATGTAAAAAATTTCAATGTCAATATCCTAATTAATGTATCTACTTTTTGGTTACACATATATCACTAGTTTTTCCTTTACATATGATATGATTCCCAATATATACATGAAATAGAATAGAAATATATTTATTTGCGTGAAATGTGGTACAACAAATTAGATGGTAACATTTTCTATATGTTCAGCCCATCTCGCCGACAACATGGGCATGCAAAATCTTTACTTAAATCTAAATATTATTTACATAATTTACATTATATTTACATTTAATCATAATATTTGAACGGCTGCTTGACTACATAATCATACCTCCATATACAAAAATCAGCTTTTTTTCCACTTAACAAGTTTGGCAATGTATTTCTAATTTACAACTATTTCAATGGCCTCAAATAATCAAAATTTATTATTAAATTACAAACTTCATTTAAATAATACAATACAATACAATACAATACAATAATTAATATAATTATATAATAACAATAAAATTAATAATAAATTTTAAAATAAATAAATGTCTACGACAAATTGTAGCGCTGGTGGCCTAGCGGTAAGAGCATGCGACTTGCAATCTGGAGGTCGCGGGTTCAAACCCCGGCTCGTACCAATGAGTTTTCGGAACTTATGTACGAAATATCATTTGATATTTACCAGTTGCTTTTCGGTGAAGGAAAACATCGTGAGGAAACCGGACTAATCCCAACAAGGCTTAGTTTTACCCTCTGGGTTGGAAGGTCAGATGGCAGTCGCTTTCGTAAAAACTAGTGCCTACATCAAATCTTGGGATTCGTTGTTAAGCGGACCCCAGGCTCCCATGAGCCGTGGTAAAATGCCGGGACAACGTGAGGAAGAAGAAGTAAATGTCTACGACAAATTAGATTAAATACCAAAAAATTCATTAATTGAATAAAAACATTTTTCTAATAATCATTTATACAATTTAATAATAAAAGGTTTGAGGGCAAGTTGAGTTAAGTCATTTGGCAAATTATTGTAGATTTTTATTGCCATTGGATAAGAGTTTGGTAACACAAGTCTGTCAGGATATCTTGTGTTAAAATTGCACACATCTCTCAGTTTTACAAACAAATGTGGGTGTGTTTTGATAAACTTGCAAGTTTCATAGATATATGAGTCACAGGTAAGGTAATTTACCTTACCAAGAACCCATTTCCAGCTTAATTATTATTTATTACATCCAGTGTACTTAAGCTGATACAATACTCTACAACAATCCATCTTATTTTGAATTCCATTATTTCATCATTATTTTTCAGTTTTGGAATTCTGATTTTGTCAGTGATTGTGTCAGATTAATGATAAGCATCATATCCACCCCTTTTTAGAACGTAAAAATATACAATGGAATGAAAGATGCTTACTTCAAATTTAGCAGAGAGTATATTTGTAGACCCAGGCTCAATCTTCTGCACTGTGTTTCTCCGTCTGACACCATGGCTGCCTTCAAATTCATCTTCTAGAGGGTCCTAAAAAAATGAAATTGCAAATTTCAAAATATGTAGCACACTTGCCAGTTGGTAATTTGATAAAATATCAGTATAATGGAAAACAAAGAGTGCTAAATAATATAATGTTTGTATTGTATTAATATGAGTTAATTCATTACTTACTTGATAATGAACAGATCTGTTCAATTGAGTGTAATTGGAAGCTGAAGCTAAATCATCGTGGCTGACTAATTGTGCAGTATCAGACGTTGTTTCACTTCTGTTATCCTCAGGTCCTTGTGAGGACGTACTCATTTTAATACATATATTTATAAACAAAGTTCACAAGCTCCTCTTCTAAAATATCCACGGCACGTTAACCATGACATTTAAATCCTACGAATCAACTGTGAGAATTTACACCCCGTTTAGCATCGTTATGTTGTTAATAAATAGTTGTAATATTAAATTAGATACGGGCGATTATTAGGACACAATACGATCCACATATGAACAGAAAGTAAATATTATAATTTAATAATCACTATTAACCATCTAAATTAAAAATAATAATAGAAACTCTTGTTGTCTTTATCTACTAAACCATTTTTCTACCTCCGACTCTTTCGTCACTGGTGTTCGCTAACGCGTTTTATTTTGATCGTATTATTTAGGTTATTTAAAGTCCTATTTTATGCCAAATTTGACATAATTTATGTTTAACACAATAAGAACCATTGAAGCAAATTAGCCTTGAGGGAAATTACAGATTAATTCAAGAGTAAACTTGTAGTTTTTTGTTGTTTTCATTAATTAGAATGGGGTTGCTTTTATTTCGTTTATATTAAAGACATTTAGGTCTATGTAAATTCACCGTTTGAGATTGCACTATAAAGTGTCTATTTGAAGTTTGACGTTTGAAGATCTGTCACTTCTAATGTTGCCAACCTAAAATACCTTTATCAAACAATAGATATTAGCTAAAATTGACAAAGAAAACAAACTAACTTCAATACATTTTCAAAAAATCATGTTCTTTAAAGATTTTATTAAGTTCATGCTTCAAATTTATCCATAAAATAATAAATTAACTTAGTTTTTCATGTATTTCTTCAGTATTTACTAATAATATTATGCTGGAAGTGAAGCTGAGATTCCCGTTACTGATAACGTCCCATAAAGCAATACTGAACTGCCTATTTCAATTGAATTTTAAAGGATATTTGACAAATATTTAACTATAACACATACATTTAAAAACCCTGAGTCCTTTTTAGAAGAAATACTACAGTCTAGACCCTGAATTTTAGGCAGATAGTAAATTGATAATGTTATCATTTTATCAGTAAAACAAGTAGAACAAACTCATCCGCATACACGCTCAGTAATCAGCGTCACTGTAAACAATGGGATTTTCATATGTGTGTGTGGCTTGCTCGTTTGGTTGACAATCGCGATGTGTATTCTACATCGTCGCATGCTGAGTTATATTTTCAACAAAATCTTTTAATTTTTGTATTAGTTAGTCGATTAATTTCTAAATGTTTTCTTTCATTGTGACTGCCTTTCTGTGTTTTGATTTCTAAATATGTGTAATTTGCCGCCGAAGTTCCATTCAGTGTGTCGCCTTTGTTTATCATTCTGTGGCGATAATTGCAGTGATGTTAAACTTCCAATATTCGACCGTGATAAGGATAAATCTCGACTTTCGGATATGATAATGACATATTTGTCCATAATGGTAATCATGTTTGTACAATTTTACGTCCCGACCACCAGGAAGGGACCATTTTCTCGTGTGAAAGTTTAGCTAGCAGAAGCGTACGAGATTGTGGAAGCTGATAAGCGCCATTAACTTTCTCGCGGGTGTTGGGTATTTTCGCATTGTGATATCATGTTACGGCCCACGCGTTTAGTGGCGGAGCGTATGACTAATGTGGCTCGTGGAAGTGATAGGCGAGGCGGGTGGCAGCCGCCGTGAGCCGCCACGGCCGCGGCTGATAACAAAGGAGCGCGGTGATCTCGCCGCGCCTCCAGCGGAGCGCGCTCTTGCGAGCGGACTCCCGCTCCTGCCGCGGCCCCCACGACCCACCTCTGATGCATGAACTCCCCCTATTTCATTATACACTACGCTATTTTAAGATTCCAATATTATCTAAATATAGAAATGTATTTAAAGGGAATCAATCTGCAGGGGACTGCATTCTATGTTGTTTGTTATCTTGCATTGATCATTAACAAGTTTGAGAATTTTGGTTGTCATTGACTATCAGATTACTAACTAATGGGTATGAGTCATCAGCTGTGATTATGTTATGCTTGGGAAAGGTCACTGGCCACATCACCTGTAGTGATATTGTGAAGCAACTGTTTGATGTGAATGTTGTTTTTAGGTATCTCCGGCGGACTTGCTCCCCCAGGTGGTGTGTGGGAGTTGTGCACATAAGCTTGATGAGTTCCACACCTTCAGAGAGTTGTCACACAAATCAGAAAGGCTACTGGAACAGTTCCTTCAGTATGCCAATTCACTTTCAGGTCCAAAAGAGGTAAGTTGATAAACAAATTTGAATTTAGCACCTTTATTTGAATTACAAACAAAACAATTATGTACAGTATTATGGACTAATAATAATTTATTTTTCTAAAATTTCTTTACAATATACATATTATAAATGAAAATGTAATTTTATGCAAAGCTGGAGTCAGAATTGATGTTGACATATTTGATTGGCTGACTTTTGACTTTTGTTTTGTAAAAGGTTTTCAATGTGTTCACTAGTAAACCGAGCAGCATTCCAAATAGTGCTACCATGGCCACTCCAAAAATGCTCCACAGTAGATGTTTAGGTTTTAAGTTGCCAAAGCTGAATTTCTTATTTTTTGCCGATTCAGGTGTTGAGTCTAATGTAGGACAAAATCCTGTTATGTTAGTTATATACTCTCCGGCTAATCTCATTGGGGCTGCACAGCTGAAATAAATAAGTGAAGAAAATTAAAAATAAATCCTAAAGCTTATCTAAATATTATTATCTATTCCATCCTCACAATAATAATAAATCTCTTAAGATACAATACACATATCATATCAAAAGATCTGTTTAAGTATCACAATGAGCCTAAGAAACTTGCTTTGTGCAATAAAGTTAGATTATTGCCTAGAAAATAATTATTTTCAAGGTAAGGCCCACTTTGAACAAAATAGGTCATAGGACATTATCTACTTGGATGAGTAATAAATGGTGATGACTTGATAAACCTCAGCTTTATTACTGGATCTAGTCATAAATTCTTTTAACTAGCCTTTTAACTACTTAGTTTTATAGCTTTCAATAAAATAAGATCTTGGTAATGTGTTAGCTGCTCAAACTTTTCACATCTCATTTGGTCATTTATTTAAATGAACTTTCACATATATGTACACTACATAGAAGAAGTTGAAAGAAAGAGTTCAAAATTCAGCCCTCAAAATTTCTACATGAAAGTTGAAAAAAATAAATCATTTGTTTCAAATGAAACAGGTAAGGTGGGATTCTATTTTCTAAGCTCAATATGTAGCCTGGCTTTAGATAAGATGTTACTTGTTAAGGGTAAGGATGTTTTATATGGGGTAGATACATACAAATCTAGAATTTTTTAGTTATACTTACTAAGGTATTTCCCCAGATTTAAACTTGGTACCAGCTTCTTGCTTAGTCACTATATTTGCCAAATCACAGTTGCATAACCAGTCATTATTTGTCATTCCCAAAACTTCTAGTTTACCCCATGGCATGAGGTCTGTAGAAAGCTCGCTCAAATTGTTGTCATCAAGGTATACCTGTATAAATAACTTCATTAAATTTCAAGAAACTATCTTACATTTATGGCCACTAAATTGCATAAGATGTTGTTAAATTTTATTTGAATATAAATGTTTATTGTCTGCTTATAACTTGCATTCTTGTGCAGCTAGCTATAATTTCTGTTTTTGTTATTTATTCAAGTCCAAATACAATCATTAATGTAAATCAATAAATAAATATTTACATAATTGATAACCGTGAAGTGGTCCTACTTTACTCCCCTATGGGTAATTATGCTCCATATAATATATATGTGTGTGTGTAAACCATATTATTTATTTTCTTAATTTACATAAGCTAAGGCTTGTGTTATGATGTACCGTAAAATGGTCCCTTGTTGTCTTAGCTTGTTTTGAGGATACATTGGCTTAGTGATAATGATAAAGAACTTTGATCCAGATAAGGGATTTTGCAATCAAATATTGATTAACACTAACCAAGCAAAACACTGTCGTGATTAATCAGACGACCCAGTTTTGTTGAGCTGTCAAGTAAGCAATCCCAATCTGGGGCAAATTCAGTTGCATACATTTTATAACATGATGATTATGTATGTGCTGTGGTTAGAGCAAGTTATTTGTCCATTCAACTTGTACTATCAAACAAGCAACATATGTATTTTCCAAATCAGCTCTAACTATTGTATTGTAATGTAGCACAGGCGATTTAGCCGCAACTCGACGACGATCGCCTATTTTGCGTGACGGGGGTGGGAGGTTAGGCTAGTCTTGCCAAACCCTATCAAACCTTTCGGCTCTAACTATTTTGATAAAGTTTCTAGAGGCTGTAAGACCGGCCAAGTGCGAGTCGGATTTGCGCACGAAGGGTTCTGTACCATTACGTTAAAAACGGCAAAAAATCACATTTGTTGTATGGGAACCCCATTTATTTATTTATTTTATTCAGTTTTTAGTATTTGTTGTTATAGCGGCAACAGTAATACATCATCTGTAAAAATTTCAACTGTCTAGCTATCACGGTTCATGAGATACAGCCTGGTGAGTGGTGACAGACAGATGGACAGTGGAGTCTTAGTAATAGGGTCCCGTTTTTATTCTTTGGGTACGGAAGCTTAAAAATTGATTTTCCTAGCTGTTTTCGTCATCCAGATATTATTAATAATTTAATGGCAAAGGCTCCATTGATATCTGTCTTAGCAATCTTGGATGCGTTTGTGTAGGTTTTCAGCTTCAAGAGTTAATATAAAAACAATAATTTGAAATTTAAAACAGGTCGCTTATTATCGGCAACTTTAAATGTGGATAAATTGCCGATTACACCAATACGATGCGTTATAAAGTGCAGAAATAAAACAACTAATAAGAAAAGGTAAATTATAACATTACGATATTGCCGTTTGATGATTAAGGGGTCAATTAAGAGTATTCAGTTTTTTTCCTCTTTTGCATAATCTCTTTGTTAAGAGCTTCAAGTATAAATAACGATCTTAGTTATTATTAGTCACTATCTTACGGTCGCCAATGAAATATTTTTCGCGATTATTATTATTATGGCTGGGTCGGCCACGCCCCCGCCCCAAAGCTGTTTTTATGCCCTCGCGGTGAGCAAAGTGAATTCGACTCTCGACGAGTCTAATTAACGTCCAAGTTGACTTATTATTATTTTGAATTAAAAAAAACATCTTTTACGATAACGTGGGAATTCCCGTTTCAGCATTAGATTAGCATGCATGCTATGTGTGTTAAAATGTATGAAGAAATCAGTCATTTAGACCCATTTATCAATAAATAATCTACTTAATCATAGTTGTTTTTATTTAGCGGCATGCGGCAAACTAATGTAGGTATGACAGCTTGGTGCTAAAAATAGTTCAAGTAATACCTATATCTTGAACATTTAGGGTGTTCTTTCACATGCACTTTCCTAAGATTCTGAGCTGTGAGTGTGGAAAGGAATACATACTATTTTTTCTAAAGAACCCCATACATACTGCAGTCTTTAAAAAAATCATCCAGAAAATTTTCCAAAACCATTGTAGGGAGGAAGTTCCACCAAAACACTATACTTGTTATGCTTGCAAAAAGGTTACCAACCTCTTTCAAAGTCCACTTGTCCTTAAGTCCTCGAAACGCGAGATGACTGATGAACCTTAGATTAGGGTTGTGACACAGATGGAGCACCCTCAATCGTTTCAGAGGCGTGAATGTGCTCCGTTTGACTTCCTCCAGAAGTTGGTTGTCGCCAACTTCCAACTCGTACAAATTTGATAAACCTAGCGAAAGATAGTAAGATAGTATTTTGTAAAGTCATATATCGAACTCGGCTGGGTATCATTTTATCGTCCAAAACTCCAGTTCCTAATGACTTCGAATAGTACAGTCAACAGCAGAAGTACCTAAGCGAGTGAGGCATTCAAATGATCTACATGCGCTCTTATTCTTATAAAAATAATGTGTTATTCAGCTTATGTTGTACACTTCGCCCTTTTTAGTCCTACTTATGCTGCTGACTCCAAGATCCGAGATATGTCAATGATCATGAGGGTATTCTTGGGAATCTCGAGATCACTCTGATAGGATCAGAGAAAAGATAAATATTTGCAGGAGCGGATAGCGTTATGATGGAAAATATAATACCTACTTTTTATAATAGGTATTCCAGGTTTCAAGTTATATTAGATTAATTAAGTATTCATATTTTTATGAAATAATGCCTCGATAACAAAATATTTTTTAATACCTTTCCATATTTTCCAGCTAAGTCAATCGAACTGTAGGCAAATAATTCTTAGCAATTTTTGCCAATTCGCCATACTACCTAAACTTTGATCTTCGCAACGAAGCGAAATAAGTCGTAAAGGTAGCGTGACACGTGATATCCATAATTTTGTTAAGCCTGGATTATCTTGTAACTAATAGTAAATACTATTGAACCAGTGTTTTCTTATTTAAATTTGTACAAGAATTTACTACATTCTTCTCTCGTCTTGGTATGTGTTCTAAGTATGTAAAAGTAAGCATACTCTTACCAATAAAACTGTCGTCATTCAATTCGACTATGGGATTGTTATTGAACGTGAGATACTTCAAAGTGCTGCCGACCAAACTGAGGCTCTCGGGCACTGTGACGAACTTGTTGTTGGACAGATCTATCATTTGTAAGTTCAGGAGACCTCTGAACGCGTCCAGGGGTATGTCGTCTATGCCCGTGCCAGACAAGTTGAGGACCTGGGAAAATAAACTTTTTTTCATTTATCTTCATACACTGATAAAAGTTTTTCGAACCCTACTGTGGTTATAAAGGAGTTAAAACCCTAAAATTATTGCTGTTTACTTAGGTATCGCTATTTGTGTCACTATATGACTTGCTGGTTCTTGCTTGACGTGGATGCGTCTGTCTAAAACTAGGGAACCAGTTTATGTTTATAGGCGTATTTTTTAATTACTTGATTTTAAAAATGGTTTCATTTTGTTACTTATACAGGTTATAATATTTTGCGATTTCGGGGTTGGTCCCATAGTGAAAGATGCACAGTATGACCTATATATTCACAACGTCGTAAGATATATCCGGTAATTTAAAAAAAAAACACCTCAATATACCCTTATCTGTGTATCACCTATACCTACAGTGTGTACCTTTGTCTATGTTATACATAACACTTTGATACCATAGTAGGTGTACAATTTATCTAAATTAAACTTTCTTTTCCGCTTCTGTAGGTATTCTTTAGGGTCATTTGGGTCGTTCGCTCTTCCACATTCGTACTTATCATTCGCTTAAGTATAATGTAATTATATTGATGTTTACGTTGGGCTACTTATTACAGTGCTGGAAAAACCCATGCGTAATATGTAAATTGGCGAATCTGATGACGCGCAGGCGATTCATATAGCGGTTATCTTAGTTATTGAAAGGCGTTACATAAATGCTTTCGGTGTAAGATTAGACCGGTCATCGGTTGACCACGACTTTGCGTAAGATGACGGTCGGTTATGTCTAAAAATGTAATGTAAAATTCTGATAACTGAGCAGTTATAAATTAACTGTAGGTAATTTCTTTTTATGGTTTTATATGTTGGATTAAGACCTGGTTGTACTAACTACAGGTAACAGACTGATTAACGTGACTCAGCAGGGAACTATGAAATTTCCCATTCAATAAATTACTACAATAGCCTTCTTAATTCCGATGTAATGATTTGATACAATGCGACTTCATACTTGATAGTGGTTGATTACTTGTTAGGGTAAAGTAGGTCTGATATAAGTTCGATCATATCTAAAATAGTGACCTTTTCGATCGTTTTTTTTTTACCTCTAATTTAGTAGCACTTGACAGCGCAAGTATAGTGACATGGTCGAGTATCTCAATAGGGTTGTCACTCAAGTCCAGCCGCGTCAGATTGGGCGTGTACTGAAACAGGTAGCGGTCGAGCGAGTGGATCTCATTGTGGGCCAGGTCGAGGGTCTCCAGCGCGATGTTGGCGTAGACTCCATCGTTGTAGGGTCCTTGGAAGATCTCACTTCGGAGTACCTCGCCTGGAATATGAAAGATTAAGTTAATTCCAGTACCAAATGACCACAACGTACATACGAGTACAATGCTAAAGTGGCCAATGGTCTGTAATTGCTAATCCATCATTAAAAAACGTGAAAATAAAATAAGTTCGAACGATAATTTGACAGAACTGTCAACACCTAGATGGAGCCATAACACGAAAAATTTATTGGTTGAAAACGTTTATCTTACTAATCAATCCAATCAAGTATAATTCAAAAGCCTAACCGCCACTGTAATACGTAATTTGCGGTGTATACCTACTAGTAATACAGGTCGTATACCTATTTAGAATAAGTTACTAGCTTAGTGGGAAATATCTATTCTGGTCATCATAGAGGGGTTAATGTCCGACAACTTAAATATAAAATTCTGTGTTAGAATATTTACAATCAAGAATGATGAATCGGATTTGACCTTATGGTCAATATTAAAATTGCATTGTTATGATTTGAATTGAATACTCAATATTAGTCGGTAGTTACTATATGTAGTAATAAAATAATATCTAAATAGACATCGCATCAATCGCAGGACATGTGTCGATTTGTATGAGATACGATTTATCCGTATTAATTCGTAAATTATTAACTTATAGGGAAGTTTTATTATGTACAAAAGATATATTAATTATTAACTGACGCGATCCTATAAATATTTTATTTATATGTACCATTCTGAAATCGATTATAAATCTAGCCAGACACACATAAAATCAATTTGATTTACTTCTATTTCAACTCTTCCACTAATGTTGGAAAAGGTAAGAATTGGACTTAGGTAATCTATATTAGTTATGTCTCTGCAGTAGTATCGTATAGTAATAGGTTGTAGATTTAGTGAAATGTCTGAAACGCTAGCCTACTAAAATGTATGTGTTTGAAGTGATTACATTGAATTATTCGAAGATTAGTTAACTAATATTTTAAGTATTCATGTAACCCGGTCTCTTGCATATCTCCAAATGAAATAGGTACAAGTTATATTATATCTTGTTTGATTAGCTTACTCATTTAATGCACATAACTATAACGAACATTTTATGTCAGTAGGTAAATGAGCAGCACTTTTTACAAGACTAAGAGGTAATTTAAAGCACTCCCAAAAATAAACACGATATTTGAATAATTACCCATACTAATAAATATGAGGTACTTACAGTCTTCATCAAATAGATTGTGACATTTGTGACAGCGAAAGTGGCCAAATATATTGTATTATAACATACGAACCTTTGTTAATTTTTAAAAACTGATAAATAATATGAGCACAGCTATATACAATTCTGCGTCCTTTATGTAAAATACATGATAAGGCATTAATTGGAGTGTTTAAGATACTATATAACATGCTACCATCAATCCTTGCTTGCGCAGCTGGCGCAGCAGGAAACTGCGTCACATCGGTTATACTGTTGTGTTATACCTGTGATGGCTGTGATGCGGTTGTTGCTTAAGTCCAAGAAAAATACACTCTACGACTCTGATGAAGGCGTCGTCCCGCGTCTCCACAATGTGATTGGTCCGCAGAGAGATGGCCAAGTGCGTCCGGCGTGGTAGAGGGAACTGTGTCACATCGGTTATGCTGTTGTGTTGTACCTGTGATACGGTTATTGCTCAGGTTCAAGAAGAATAGTCGTTCTATTTTGTTGAAGGCATCGTCCTGTATCTCCACAATGTAGTAGGCCCGCAGAGAGATGGCAACGCGTGCTTGCGCCTGGCGCAGCAGGGAACTGTCACATCGGTTATACTGCTGAGTTGTACCTGTGATGCGGTTGTTTCTTAAGTCCAAAAAAATCCGCTCTATTTTGGTGAAGGCATCGTCCCGTATCTCCACAATACGGTTGGTCCGCAGAGAGATGGCCAAGTGCGTCCGGCGTGGTAGAGGGAACTGTGTCACATCGGTTATGCTGTTGTGTTGTACCTGTGATACGGTTATTGCTCAGGTCCAAGAAGAATAGTCGTTCTATTTTGTTGAAGGCATCGTCCTGTATCTCCACAATGTAGTAGGCCCGCAGAGAGATGGCAACGCGTGCTTGCGCCTGGCGCAGCAGGGAACTGTCACATCGGTTATACTGCTGAGTTGTACCTGTGATGCGGTTGTTTCTTAAGTCCAAAATAATCCGCTCTATTTTGGTGAAGGCATCGTCCCGTATCTCCACAATACGGTTGGTCCGCAGAGAGATGGTGACGCGCGTGCCCGGCGCAGCAAGGAACTGTGTCACATCGGTTATACTGTTGTGTTTTACCTGTGATGCGGTTATTGCTCAGGTCCAAGAAGAACAGTCGCTCTATGTTGTTGATAGCGTCCTCCCGTATCTCCAGAATGCGGTTGCCTCGCAAAGAGATGGCGATTCGTGCGACGGGGCGGTGGATATCTGTGTCACTTCATACTGTTTTGTTGTACCTGTGATGCGGTTATAGCTCAAGTCCAAGAAGAACAGTCGCTCTATGTTGTTGAAGGCATCGTCCCGTATTTCCACAATACGGTTGGCCCGCAGAGAGATGGCGACGCGTGCCCCTGGCGCAGCAGGAAACTGTGTCACATCGGTTATACTGTTGTTGAACAGCGTTATCCGCACCTGGCTGTCTGAAACGTAATGTTTGGCCTTAGTTTCTAGTTTACGCTGTACGCTGCTTACAGCGTCATATTGTATATATATCGTAAGATCAGGCAGATCGCAATGTCTCTGTGTAATGTTTTGACGGCAGTCACTTTAAAGCAATAGATAGGAAGGATAGGTTCGTTAGGTTGATTCAGATACCCGAAGGGCAAACTGTCCAGTCCAGTCGACTATTTGACTCAGGGAACGAGACAAAGTTTTCTCGATATAGGAATTTCACGATCTGCCTGATCTTACGATCGGCCGCCGACATATAGAGATACAGCAACATTTGTATTCTCAGTGACGCTTTGTACAAAAATTACAGTATTTACAGTTAGGTACATTATCTTATGCCACAGTTTTATCAACGCCCATATGCTATCAGTGTATCGTCGTCTTATACTATATAAACAAAGTATCTGGAGTGGAAGCACTCTACTCCGAAACTACAGTCAGTGTTTGCGAAGAAATTCATCATTTCAGATAACGATAACTATCGGATACACGTTATCAATAGATGGAATACATTTATGTTCGTAGACATATTGGCGATAAGGCCGAACACTAAATTCTGTTTTATTTAGTGTAAACGTCAAAAATGTTTATTATTTTTATTTTCGTATTAGTCTAGCAAAACTCATTGGTAGGAGCCGGGGTTTGAACCCGCGACCTCCGTAATGCAAGTCGCGTGCTTTTACCTTTAAACTGACATTTTGTCAGTGATTTGTCTTTTATTTTTTGCTATAATATTAAGAAAAATATTATAGTGGTTCGTTTATATATTTTTACCGCGCCCGACTATAGAATATTTGATGATTCAACGTGAAATGCACGTTCTAGTGTTTTTCTTTTGTTGTGTTTGGCGCCATTTATAGGCAAACAATACCTTAGTTATGAAGATACTTTTTTTATTTAAAGACTTAAAGTGCTCAGTTGACTAGAAATAGGCAATAATATTAATAATAATACCTATAACTAGGCAAGCCTCGACTTCTATGGACGACTCACCTCGTTGTCAAAACTATAGAGGTGATTATAGGAGGCCTCAATGATTAATAGGATTATAGGATACAATTATTTAATTATATAGGCTGATCCAGAAATAAGTCGACATTTAAAATCTTATTTTGAATCACAAACTATTTTGGACCCGGGTACGAACTTAAACTACGTCCAAGAGAGGTATGGACATTGTGTTGTGAATGTCATCTCGCTTTGTGTGGTATAGGGCACAGCACAGCAGAGGCCAACCTTACAGAAAACCGCAGCCAAATAACACTAGACCCTACTCATAGTGTTGTGTTCCTGCCGGTGAGTAAGGTTGTCAAAGCTCAACGAGGGTGCGGAGTGTTAGGGTCGGCAACGCGCATGTAACTCCTCTGGAGTTGCTTTTATTTTCATTACAGCCTGAAAAGCATGACGGAAATTTTCTTGCATTTCCCCGTGTATATCTTTTTAAATTCCTCCATGGAGCTGACAAAAAAATACTTTTAGGATATCCCCAAAAGAAGATATTAGATAGATATTATTAGAGATGCCATGCAGATGTATTCGCCATTCGGCCACTTTGCCGAAAATTCGGTATTCGGCAGAATTTTGTCTACTATATTCGGTTGTATACCGAATATCTGTTACACCTAAGTACCTAAAATGAAAAGATACACAATAAATATAACCCCAAACCACTATATGAAATATTCCAAATGTATTCTTAGAAAGTTCTTAAATACTAAGACCGTTTTTGAGCATTTTTTAGTTACAAATTTATTTTAGTTTTATCATAGGTTCTCTTTGATTGACTCAACTACATTGACTATTTCCTAACAACAAAAATTATATCTTAGCAAACGTGCTTTTTGGCGATCAGTTTTCATAAATGTGTTATGCCGAATATTCGGCGCTTCGGCTGAGTGTGGGGCGGAATATTCGGTATTCGACCAAAATCAATAATTAATATAAGTCTATTGTAAGGTGGCCAGTTATGGTTATCTCTTTTGGACATAAGATTTCCGGCGATTTTTTTTCTAAACTGCTGAAATAGTCTTGATACCAAGTAGGTTGGTCAGCACTTTAAGCAATGTAATGCAGGACAGAAAAACCGCTTTCCGGGTACCATTTAAGAAAATAGAGCATTTTATCGTAGATAAACTAGGTTGACCTTGAACTCGCACCATGTCTCCAGGGCCACGTGACGTTCCTGGTTCATTGGATTCTAATATTGTAGCGTTTAAAAAACTCATTTTTTATTGCTTGAGCAGGCGGAGCGTGATACTTTCTCCGTTTTTGCGTATATATTAAACATTAGAATATTGTATCCTTGCCTGGGCTAAAATCATGCTTTAAGTAATATTCCCGTGCATAGGTATAAGATAATTGTTTTCCGGTCAATGAGATCATGCTACTGAAACCCCAATGGCTACTCTTTCTTTTGACATAACCTGACTTTTCCCATTCTCACTCAAACAAATATAACGGCCGTTTCAAATGTTGACTTACCTATTTCTGTAAATGTGGACCATCCTCTAAATGTACCTAGTTAGTTTTTAGGGTTCCGTAGCCATATGGCAAAAAACGGAACCCTTATGGTTTGGTCATGTCTGTCTGTCTGTCTGTCCGTATGTCACAGCCACTTTTTTCCGAAACTATAAGAACTATACTGTTGAAACTTGGTAAGTACGAAGTTACGATTTTCACACAAAAATAGGAAAAAAAACAATAAATTTTGTGGGTTCCCCATACTTACTTAAAACAAAAACTCATTTTTTTTTATCAACCCCATACGTGTGGGGTATCAATGGATAGGTCTTCATCTTCAAAAATGATATTGAGGTTTCTAATATCATTTTTTTTCTAAACTGAATAGTTTGCGCGAGAGACACTTCCAAAGTGGTAAAATGTGTCCCCCCCCCCCCCCCCTCTGTAACTTCTTAAATAACAGAATGATAAAACTAAAAAAATATATGATGTAAATTACCATGCAAACTTCCACCGAAAATTGGTTTGAACGAGATCTAGTAAGTAGTTTTTTTTTAATACGTCATAAATGGTACGCGGAACCATTAATGGGCGAGTCCGACTCGCACTTGGCCGCTTTTTTTATGCCATATCTGATGTCAGTTCAAGGTCGACGCCATGGAGGGGTAGGGGGGGGCTGCCCACCCCCTAGAGAATAAAATGCCTAACTAAATGTATGCCCCTCCCTCTCCCCTTGGCTACCGGCCATATGAACTCCCCCCCCCCCCCCCCCCCCCCCCTCCCTTATTCCTAACCCATCAGCTAGCGACGCTCTCGTGTCAGTTGAACATTATTGCACAACAAGAAGTGCATACCGTTATTACAAACGGAATTAGGCCGGTAATTATTGCACTACAGAAAATAGTAATGTGCCTATGTAGGTACATCTACGATACTACATATCATTATATCATCAAGTACTACTTATTTCCGAGAATCGATTAACAAAACATTGACAAGCGTGATTCTAATCTATGCGTATCTTTTGTGATGCACCAGTTATCTGTATAATAACAAGGTGTGGCGCAGCGCACGGAATCGCGTTATACGTACCTTTGTTTACTGCAGCCAGTTGCTCTGGCCAGCTATCTGGTATGGCGGAGATCCCTCGCTTCGAACAATTGACTGTCACGTTGTCTTCATCCACTACTAGCACGTCGCACTCTTTGCTCTTCGCGACGGCGAGCCCCGACGTGACGCAACCTAATATCACTAACACCTACAACAAAAGAACGCCATTAGGTACTAATCAACTACACAAACACACGCGGCAACCGATTACCAACTACTCACTTTGCATAACGTGAAGTAGTACATCTTCCTCGATTTTTGAATCGTTACTGTAAAAACACCTTGCTCTCTTGTGTGTTTATTATCTTATCAGTTTGTTCAAGCGATATCACGTCCCGTCGTGAAATGAGCCAGCTTATTGGTTCACGGCGTCGTTATCGTGCACCTAATATAGACTGTGTTTGCTCAGCTATTGTTCGCTTCTGTTTGTAGGACATCCTGAACATAACCGCCTGCAAGTTAGAGGAGATCATCAAGCCGCTAAACGATGACGACTACCTGCTCGACAAACACAAATACGACACTGGCTCGCCGGACTCTACAGAAGAGATGAAGAACTTGGAGAGCCGGCAGGCGGCGGTCACACTTTTACAAATAAAAAACTACGACCCGAACAAATACGCTGTTAAAGCCGCGGAAGATCATCATATTGTGTTCAACAGTGTGCCGAGCTTGCCGCCATCAGAGCGAGCGAGAGAAGTAATGCACTGTAATGCCGTCATCGACATCATAAGCAAAGCCGTAGCAGTAGCGCAGCGTGAGAACGAGGAATCTCACAAATATCCACCGAATTATTCAACTGTTATAGAGCGGTCGAACCCGAGCGAAGTCAACTACACGCACGAATACCCTGAAGAGCAGTACAGCAATGCTTACAGCGCGCCGCCCGCGCCCAGTCCCGGCAGCCACGAGGACCAGGAACATAAAGAAATGGACTTGTCCCTGTATGGAGGCGTTAAGAACGAGCCTGTCGAACAAACTGAGCCCGCAGAGGATCAAAACTCTTACTTCCACAAAGCGCTTAGCCACAAGCAATCAAATTTCTCCGATGAGTACAAGCAGCACGTGTTCGGGCGGTCGGGGAACAAGAAGTCGCGGAACTCGTCGGTGTACGAGGAATGCAGTCAGAGCAGTAGCGGCTCCGATCCCGACCGACTGCAGATGGATATCTCTCAGATGTCGCAGGTAACTGTTAGGCTTAATATCACTCTGATTTGACTAACCAAATAGTAGGTAATCTTCGATTAGCCTACACAATAATATTAATAATACTTCAATTCATCATAGAACTTCATTCTAGTTGGTTTAAATCGGGCCTATCTTTTTCCTCTTTCTGACGACTAGACCCCTACAGATGCCGGCAATGTACCTATATTTCCATATGCTCATATTGTTCATTGTAACAATTTTTTTCTGTCAATAGCTGTGATTGCGTAACGCCTAATTTAAGGTGTTTTCTCTACTGCAAATGTTTTCTCATTTGTCTCCTTATTAATATTTTTACTGACTATTTCCACAGGACGACCCAGAGGAGACGCAGTCGGCGAGATCGGCTCAGTCGTCGCCGCAACCGAGGCAAGAGGGAGACGGCGACAAAGACTCTCTGTGGCAAGCTCTTAACAGACAAAATGGTATGTTGCATTCATAGTAACCGATCAGAGGAGATGAAATGGGTGAGATCGGCCAGTCGCCGCAGGTGAAGCAAGAGGAAGACAGCGATAAGGATGCCATGTGTCGAGCTTTTAATAGACAAAAGTGGTATGTTGCATTCATAGTATCGAATATTGGAGAGATAATAGGACAGGTCCAGGCGGCGACGAGAGGGTGACAGCGACAAGGACTCTCTGGCAAGCCCATAACGAACAAGAAGAAGTCGCGTAAAGCCAAGTTGGTCAGTCATCGCCGCAGCCGTGGCAAGAGGGCGATAATGACATTTTTTTCTGGGCAAGTTCTAACAGGTATAGTACATTATTGCAGAGGCCGGGAAATGGCAATTCGTGGATGAGTCGAATCCACGAATTGCTGTTCCTGCCGAGGCCTATATAGTGCTTTTCTCCAAACATGCGAGGAAATCAGGTAAAATAATCATAATTTAAACATGAACCATCACTCAAATCGAACCTTCACATCAAAAACGTCAAAATCAATTTCCCGCTTTAATTATTTTTTTAAAGTTAAAGGCACAACTATTCTGCCATTCAGTACCATTCAATTCAATATAAGCTGTATTTGCACGATGTAATTGCACGAAAAAATATAAAAGTTATATAGTCTTTGATTTTCTTAAGCAGCTTCACACGATCATACACGTCGGTCTTCCACGAATCTATCCTATAGCTTGAAATAATGCTGACCGGGTCGTGTAGACGCGGCCCGCAGCTATATTAATTGGCTGTATGCGTTTTTCTTAATGGATACATGTTTTTAAAAAGTAAAAAAACAATACAGTAATAACTTATAAACTGAAATAAATGTCATATACTAAGAAAAAGCGACCCAGGCCTCCAGTGCCCCAGGCTGGAATCGAACCAGCGTCCTCTGCTATCGCGCCAGGTGCCTGAGCCACTCGGCCACCGGAGTCACGGGCCGTGACTCCGGTGGCCGTGACTCACGGCAGCATTGGTCGAACTTTTCCAAGTATATGCATTACTGAAGGCTTACGGCGCCCCCTAGAAAAAAATGCATATTCATTTCTATTAAAGTACTTATAGTTATGTAAATGTTTACTTATTTTCTCGCATTAGTCGTGAAAAGCACTATGTCATGCGTCGGCCGGAAACGCTAAAGATGGACTCGTATTATTTGAGGGCCTCCACTGACGTGTCGGCCCTCAAACTCACTCGTCCTTCTTTAAGCGGTTTTCCGGCCTCTCCTGCAATGTACAATATCGCCAGAGTCATGTAGAGTTTAACGAGAGGACAAAGTTGATGTTTAACCCCATGTGCTAATATTTTCAATGCACAAGTAAGGTTAAACTAAATTTGCTCCCGGGTGAAACACAACAGTTTTACCACACTGACGCGAGCTAAATACTAGCTGTAAATCATTGAGTCATATTGAAAAGAACTTTATTAAATATTTATCGTTCAAAATAATCAGATAAGAGTCAATAGGGTTGTTTCCAATTTTTTGAAATTGAATTGAATTACGTTCTATATTAGCTAAAAGCCCTAAAATTCAACTTTTATACTAAAAATGGCTTTAAATATGTTAAATTAACAAAATATATTTTGACAGATGCTTTCGCGCCCAAAACGCTTTTTGAAAATTGCGTGACGTCACAGTTTACGGTTTGACACATAACTACATACACACGTAGAAGATACGAACTGGCAACTGACATTTGTCATTTGTTGTTTATCGCCTAACTGTCAACAGTGTCAATCCGAGAGTTGTGACGTCATCAGAATCTTCAAAGACGTTTCAAGTTTGGTCACGTGACGTGTGCCAAAATATATTTTAAATTCAATATTTACAAAAATATGGTCATTACAGGTCCCCTAAAAGTAGTTTAACATGTTCTTATAATCCAAAAGAATTTATTAGGATACAATTCTGCCCTAAGACTTTGAGATGGAAACAACCCTATTCTAGCAGCGAATGGGAGAAAACAACTTAAAATTACCATCAGATTACTATGCCACTCTTGTGGATAAATTGCAACTCTATCATCAGTTTTTAAAGTATAAAAATAGCCTTTTCGAGGTGCATGTTTTTTAATATACTACATCGGTGGCAAACAAGCATACGACCCTCCTGATGGTGTGGTAAAAAATATATTCCTCCGAAACAAAGAGTTTCATTAGCTAAGATGGCGCAACAATACGACTTCGTCGTTGCCGGCCCTTCAATGGTTTACGATAATTTATTGGACGGCCAATCCAACTCTACGGACAACATTTGAATCACGTTTTCATAGGTATTGTTTACGGCTAACTATGATTACAAGTGGAGACCTAGCTTGCTAACTTTTAATCGATTAATGGTTGATGACCTAATTTGATATGATCGACGTTCGATTGTTGCGGGGTTGTTATAACCCATCAAACCTTAGTGTCGCTATGTCACCACGATAACAAGGGACCTGATACCTTAGAGACCTTCAACGTTCCAAATTCTTGAACATATTAAGTACCTAATTAGAAGATATTTAAATGCGTCTATAAGATTGCATACCCACCCAGTGGTGTTAATGAAAAACTCATTCCATCATACCATATATACAGCAATAGAAACGCAGCTAAAGAAAATTCATGCACGCATCGCTTTGCAACTTCGCACAGTTCTGGTGGATTATCAGCCTACATAATCATCATCATTCAGGATCTTTATCCCTATTTGGGGGTCGGCCGTCCTTGTCCTAAGGCTCCAGGTGGCACGATTCCTGGTTAGGTTCTTATCAATATTTTGTACTTTAAGGTCTTTTTCGACCGTCGTTAACCAAGTGGCGGGGGGCCTTCCGTTTCCACGCTTCGTTGTCGACAAGTTTAAGGCTGTTTTGACGATATGGTCTTTGGGTCGTCTTTGTATATGTCCGTACAAACTAAGGCGTTTTTCAATAACTTTCTCGTTAATAGGAGCGACTTTAAAGCTGCTTCTGACATATTCGTTCCTTACTTTATCCATTAAAGTGACGCCCGTTGACTTTGTTGAGTAGTGGCCCAGCATTCGGAACCAGGGAGTATGGCGGGTCTAATCGCGGTCTTATATATATAGTTTTCCTTTTACCCTCAGTGGTATTTTAACATCGCACATTACTCCCGTGAACTGTCTCCATTTTAACCATCCCGCAGATCTTCTATGCTCGATTGTCAACCTACATAAGCTTAGTTATTATTATTACGATCCTATTGTGTCCCACTGCGTCTTTGCCATCTCTACCTATTCCCATTAGACTCGGTTTCCTCATACACACAGTTTGTACATTCGAGTCTTTAGAACAGGGTGAAACTTTAAAAAGCGGCCTTTCGTGACTGTTATACACCCTTAACATTGAATTGTAGCGGTAAACAAAAGAAGTACATCACATCAATCACAGGACTTGTGATGTAATGTCAATTAGTTATGCTAACGCTAAGTAGTTTAGAACGAAGGTTTGTGCGTTAGGTCGTACCTGTTGACCTGGTATTATTATTTAGAAATATTTTCTTTAGTTTTGAGCAAAATCTTACAAACAATTACGCTGCTGTCGCATTCATCGCATTACAAACATACGACAAAGTCACGTGTAGATATTACTTCTCCAAAGTACGTGTACTTGCCGCCTGTAGTAATTATTTAACAAATTATCTATTAACAGTTTTGAATGATTCACGGTTAGTTTCACTAGACTTAAATCGACCGGGATATGGACCATGATTACCCGGAAACAAGATGCATGTAATTGCGTCGAAATATCGGGAGCTCAAAAACAATATAAATGGTGATCACGGCCCATATCCCGGTCGATTTAAGTCTAATGAAATTATCTATTGTCTAAAAAAATTGCTGCCGTAAAACAGTATTGGCCTCTAAACCGAGAATACGTCACCATATTGCAACTCTTAATTTGGCAACGTCTGATATACTGGACAAAATCATTGATTTTCTTTTTGTATTTTTCTTAACCAGAATCATTGATACTATTGAGCGCCGAAGAGGTTACAACTCACGACTTTCCGTGTTTTCTGCTAAATTTTTAATACTGAAGCAGACCCACCGTCTTACTAGCAATATCTGGGCCGATTCAGCAACTCACGTAAAGAGTAGGTTTCTGGCCTTATAGTCCTCTTCAACCTAGCGATTTCCCGGCCTAGCGCCAGGGTCCGCTTTCCTACTCAATCTTCTCCACTTTGCCCGTTCTTCGGCATTCTCAGGTGTGAGATTGGTTTTTTCCATGTCCGCTATCACGACGTCCAGCCAGCGCTTCTTAGGCCTACCGCGGCCGCGTGATCTAGGGCCTTGGACAATGAGGTCGAGGCTTCCATTTCCAACGTAGTCTACCGGTCCGGGATTCCGGCCTTATAGTAGCTAGCTTTATTCAAACTTTATTAAAGATGGTTTCATATATCTACAGGTCGCGGTGGAGAAGCAACCCAGCTACTGAAACGGCTCATCAACAGCAAGCACCTCGGGATGACAGTGTCACCTTTGCGGGCGTCCACGTCGCCCATGCCGCTGCCAGTGCCCAACGGCACGCATTCACCGGTTAGTAAAAGCACAATACTTTTCGATGTTCACCATGCACATCAGCACATCACATAATGCTATTGGGCTAGTCTAGTTGCATCTCATTCCCCGATAGATAAATCGAAAGTAATTTCAATAATAAACCACGCATTTACGCAATTACGTGACCATTTTCATGTTATGGAATTATGGATAACGCGTTATTTTAGTTACGCGAAGAATCAGATATCGCTATTTTTAGGGTTTCGTACCAAAAAGGTACAAAACGAACACTTATGGTCCGACTCTGACCGTCTGTCCGTCCGTCCGTCTGTCACATTGCTAAATATCTAGAGAACTACTTAAGCTATCGATTTGATAGAAGACACAATTTCTATTTAATAAATCTGAAAGAATGAAGTATAAAGAGTAGGTAAGTTGACCGTGACGTCACTGTTTTGTTTTCCATATAGATTCCATAGAGGCTAATCGTTTTGACAGTTCAAAAAAAGAAACACTAACCAGTCAACTAAGCTATTGGTGCTTCGAATTTGGCAGCTGACGTTGGAAGCGGGCGGTGTACGGCCCCGCACATTTAACACTGGTTGTCAAAAATTTACATTCAATAATCCAGTTACCACAAAACATAGGGGGTTATTCCCACTAGTTACCACCAAGTTGTTACCAGTAGTAACTACTGGGAATTTTTTCCCACCTTTTACCAGTAGTAACTACTGAGATTTTTTTTCCACTAGTTACCACCAACTTGGTTTGGTGGTAACTACTGAGAATTTTTTTTCGTACGTATATGTACCCACTTTTTTACAGAAATAAATAAATTGCTTTGTTTTAGAATATATTTCATGCTATTCGTGCACTATGTAAATAATGTGTATTATGATTGCTTGTGTTTCTCTATGTAAGTGAATTGTTACAACTTGTTGTGACTTATTACATAAAATTGGTTTCCGTGTCCCCCGTAGAAATGAACGTAGTTGTCGCAGTAAGGCATTATTTAGCATTTTTAACAGCAGAACGAAATACGCACAGCATTCATATATTGGGCGCGCATGTAGGCAGTACAATGAAAAATGTATGGACGCAGATTTGTTTTGCAATTCATTAGGCCTCTTTAAAAGAGCAGTATATTCTTTTCTAAAATAACGGTGAAAAGTTGCAGCAACCTGATAATAGGTACCTGTGATTTAAGTATTTTCTCAGTTCTCTACATATATATATATATATTTTATATAAATTTACGCTTTTGTTATGTACGCTATAAGTTTACACTATTATTATTTTTTCAATTGTACATCGAATAATTTAAAATTAGGAAACTATAGGTCTATAACGAAATCAATCCATAGCTATTAGCTAAGTTGCTCATATGTTTATTTTAAGACTGTTTGTTTCTCAATAAAAAAAAAAAATTTGTAATATTCTGTTGGAGAACTAAATTCTAATTTAAGGATAATTTTATCCAAACGTTAATTTCTCTCAATTTTTTTTTTCATTTGCACCGGTTTTAATATTTTTGATTATATTTAAGGCAATTTACTGAAACACTAATCGACTCAAATCGACGAAACACTCTATATTTATAGTATACTACTTCTATTGTTTTATTAGTATTGAACTCTAACAACATTTTGGTGGTAACTACTGGGAAAAAAAAACCAGTAGTTACCACTTACCTACCACCAAGCCGAGTTGGTGGTAACTAGTGGGATTTTTTTTCCCAGTAGTTACCAGTGGTAAAAGGTGGGGAAAAAATCCCAGTAGTGACCACTGGTAACAACTTGGTGGTAACTAGTAGGAATAACCCAACATTGGGCGCCGAACAGCACCGTCGTCTTCTGCTGAGAAATTAAGGCGCATTTTTTTCTTAAACTTACAACTGTTATACTATCAATAACTTATAGTATTAGCAAAGAGAATTTGAAATAGAGATGGAATGTCAAAGAAAATTTTGTAGCCACGGTAAATTTACTGCCATCTTTCGACACATGTTTAAAAATTTTAGAACGCCATTTGACGTTGATCCTTATTCTTTCACTGATATGTGTTAAATTGGTAAATATCAAAAAGTGGCGCCATCTAATAGATCAACGCCAAAGGTATGGCGGCGTCGTTTCGAGTGATGGCGCCATAACCTTTAGCCGATGCCCGGTAAGATGGCGCCACTTTATAAATATATAACAAATTTAACACATATCTGTGAAAGAATAAGGATAAAAGTCAAATGGCGTTCTAAAATTTTAAAACAATGTGTGTCGAAAGATGGCAGCAAATTTACTGTGGCTACAAAATTTTCTTTGACAATCCGCCTCTATTTAAAAATTGCTTTGGTATCAGGTCGTAAAATTAAACATGATGTGAAAGCTCACGTCTTACCAATGGTTTTATCAGTGTTGGTAAGAAATTGCAATGTTATTGAATTGCTCTATATTTGTAATAATAGTTTAGGTTAAATAAAATAATGGGGTTTCCCAATTTGGGGGGAGTGAAATTACTTTCGAACTCATGAAGAATCCATTGTGTAAGTAAAATAATAAACAACGAACAAACGAAACATGACAACTTTCACCTATCGACATACATACTATTCCGTGCGCTCTCAGAGTTTAAAGATAGGTACTTCAATCACAAACAACACTCAAATATATAAAAATAGCGATTTTCCACCACAAAACCACTGATATGTGAACCAAATCATACATTATCCTGTTTTGTTAGAATACAAAATGCACTCTAGGTATACAACAAATTTCACTGCAAAGTAATAAGCACCACACGACTCTGACTGGGTTATTTAAATGACTAACTCTTCTACACCGCGGCCTCACGACGAGATGACAACATGAATTAGGTCTTTTATTGTCTCCACGTATCTTATGGTAATGGCCTTATGGTACTTGAGTTTTCCTTGTAACTATTGTTCGGTACTGCCTGGGTAAACTCTTTCATCTTATAAGACCTTCTTGACATTGAAAACGGCATTATAATATTTCCTCTTGACAATTCCATTCCATCATAGGTAACGCAATACTTATTTTATGTAATCACCTAATGTTACATCGAAACTTGTTTTGGTGAATAATGAAAGTAATGAATGACGTATTAACCATGTTATTAAAAACGACCGTGTTAACGAACGATTTTGTTAAATATAGAAGATAAAAACGAATTAGGAAAGATTGAACCCCGGGTTCTATGGAATACTTCCGGTGATTTCTATTATAACGCCACTTTGACGCCGTTTCATGGTGGCCCAAAAAGAAATTAGAACTTTGTTTTTATCCTTATCGGGTTATCTTTAAGACATTACTGACATGATAATTAGAATAATTACCTTCCTCATAGATTTTATCCTTAAATCGTTAACACACAAACATATTGCGTAGGAAACATTTTTATTTAATGTTTACATTGAACATTTCTAACCGTTTCACGAATGCTGCTGGCGCCATATTTTACGTTAAGTAATGAATTCCTCGATTGTAGGTATATGGTAGAAATAATTGTATAGTGCATTACTATAGAGGCCGGGATACGAAGGGTTGCTGGCCAAGTAGAACGGATACGAATACGCGGCCGGCAAGTCCCGTTTCTTGCCGAGATTTGTATAATACTTTTCTCAAACTTGCAACGAAATAATAATAAAAATATGACGATGATGATGATTGTTTCATGTCCTTCTCACACTTGCAAATAAATAAAAATATAACGATGATGATTGTTACATGACCTTCTCAAACTTGCAACGAAATAAAAATAAAAATATGACGACGATGATGATGATTGTTTCATGTTCTAAAGTGTGTGTGTGTGTGTGTGGGGTATTAAACGGAAACACATTTTTCCCTTTTAATAATCCCCAAGTAATAATAAAAAACAAATAAAAAAGAAAGATGAGACAAAAGGCCCACAGTGCTATCTGAAAATAGCGTCAGACATGACAAACGACATTTGCGAATGTAGTAGAACATAGTTAAATAATGCGTTGTTGTAGAACGGTGAATGGCAGTCTCGAGCAGCGGGGCCCGCCGGCACGGCGCGCAGGAAGCAGAGCTTCCCGGCGCGCGCGCAGCCCGCTGCCGCGCCCGCGCACAGCGACGCGCCGCACTGGCCCGCCGCGCCCGACAACGTGAGTACTGGCTGTCGTGGGGTGGGCTCCTGTTGCAGGTGCCGATGCGCGGCGAGGTATTGGCCCGCGCGCCCGATAAAAAAAAAATCAAATTGTTTATTTCTTTTTAAAACCATGACAAAAATTACAATGGCTGGTGTCTCCTTGTAAGTTATTTACAAAATAACCTGTGCTAGGATTACTACGTTATTGTGCGATTACTACGTTAGTTAGGATGTTCCCGTTAATCCCGGCAAACCAACGGGCTATTCTGTAAATTATTTGACCTCTAGCATAGTTTCCTGGGTCTAATCGTTCTTTATTTTCTCATTTTTTTTTAAATTACTGCTCTTTATTTTTATGCCTAGATTATTTAACAGTTCTTAACTCTCAAACAACATTTCAGCAAGAGGCATCAGACACGTCAACGGGTTCCCGCTCCGCGCCGCGCGTCGAGCTCTCGTGCAGCAACTGCGGCACGCACACGACCACGATATGGCGGCGAGACGCGCGCGGCGAGATGGTGTGCAACGCGTGCGGGCTGTACTACAAGCTGCACGGCGTGCCGCGTCCCACCGCCATGCGCCGCGACACCATACACACGCGCCGCCGCCGCCCGCGCCACGACAAGCAGCGCAACAGTACGTACCCACGTCACTAGTGAACACGAGATGGTGTGCAACGCGTGCGGGCTGTACTACAAGCTGCACGGCGTGCCGCGCCCCACCGCCATGCGCCGCGACACCATACACACGCGCCGCCGCCGCCCGCGCCACGACAAGCAGCGCAACAGTACGTACCCACGTCACTAGTGAACACGAGATGGTGTGCAACGCGTGCGGGCTGTACTACAAGCTGCACGGCGTGCCGCGCCCCACCGCCATGCGCCGCGACACCATACACACGCGCCGCCGCCGCCCGCGCCACGACAAGCAGCGCAACAGTACGTACCCACGTCACTAGTGAACACGAGATGGTGTGCAACGCGTGCGGGCTGTACTACAAGCTGCACGGCGTGCCGCGCCCCACCGCCATGCGCCGCGACACCATACACACGCGCCGCCGCCGCCCGCGCCACGACAAGCAGCGCAACAGTACGTACCCACGTCACTAGTGAACACGAGATGGTGTGCAACGCGTGCGGGCTGTACTACAAGCTGCACGGCGTGCCGCGCCCCACCGCCATGCGCCGCGACACCATACACACGCGCCGCCGCCGCCCGCGCCACGACAAGCAGCGCAACAGTACGTACCCACGTCACTAGTGAACACGAGATGGTGTGCAACGCGTGCGGGCTGTACTACAAGCTGCACGGCGTGCCGCGCCCCACCGCCATGCGCCGCGACACCATACACACGCGCCGCCGCCGCCCGCGCCACGACAAGCAGCGCAACAGTACGTACCCACGTCACTAGTGAACACGAGATGGTGTGCAACGCGTGCGGGCTGTACTACAAGCTGCACGGCGTGCCGCGCCCCACCGCCATGCGCCGCGACACCATACACACGCGCCGCCGCCGCCCGCGCCACGACAAGCAGCGCAACAGTACGTACCCACGTCACTAGTGAACACGAGATGGTGTGCAACGCGTGCGGGCTGTACTACAAGCTGCACGGCGTGCCGCGCCCCACCGCCATGCGCCGCGACACCATACACACGCGCCGCCGCTGCCCGCGCCACGACAAGCAGCGGCGCAACAGTACATATCCGTACTGTTTAACGTTAAGCTGTAGGTACACCCTACACGGTTTCAATTCAGAATTATTTTAGCCCCTTTATTCTCAGCTACTTCTTCCCTTATTTTAATGAATAGAATCAGGCGTTACCGCGTCTGCCCTAGAAGCAAAGTAATATTTTTTGTTGTAATTCCCTTATTTTAATCACTTTATTCCCAGCACTTTGAAGAACCCTTTTTAATCCAAATTAGATGGCAAGCAAACATACGGCCTGCCTAATGATACTTGTTCACTTCCTTTTTTCCTTCGTGTTTGATTTTTTTGATTAATTTATTTTTGTTTAATTAATGTATTTACACGACGGTGAGACTGCGAAGAACTTTTCTGCCGGCTGGAAATTGTGACGGTGGGAGTTAAAGGGTTATTTAGAATTTAGATACCGACGTGATCTTTTTATATGTCAGTAACCCATATTGATTGTATGCAGAATCCCGACGCGGAGCCAACACCTGCTCGGAGCCGGCGGAGGCGGCGGCGGCGGGCGAGGGCGCGCCCGAGGAGGCGGTGCTGGCGGCGCTGCGCCGGCAGCTGCAGCCGCACCTGCTGGCCGCGCTGCACGCGCAGAACACGCGCCCGCAGGTAACACTACTGTCTATATAAACACAACTGATCCAACACCTGCTCGGAGCCGGCGGAGGCGGCGGCGGCGGGCGAGGGCGCGCCCGAGGAGGCGGTGCTGGCGGCGCTGCGCCGGCAGCTGCAGCCGCACCTGCTGGCCGCGCTGCACGCGCAGAACACGCGCCCGCAGGTAACACTACTGTCTATATAAACACAACTGATCCAACACCTGCTCGGAGCCGGCGGAGGCGGCGGCGGCGGGCGAGGGCGCGCCCGAGGAGGCGGTGCTGGCGGCGCTGCGCCGGCAGCTGCAGCCGCACCTGCTGGCCGCGCTGCACGCGCAGAACACGCGCCCGCAGGTAACACTACTGTCTATATAAACACAACTGATCCAACACCTGCTCGGAGCCGGCGGAGGCGGCGGCGGCGGGCGAGGGCGCGCCCGAGGAGGCGGTGCTGGCGGCGCTGCGCCGGCAGCTGCAGCCGCACCTGCTGGCCGCGCTGCACGCGCAGAACACGCGCCCGCAGGTAACACTACTGTCTATATAAACACAACTGATCCAACACCTGCTCGGAGCCGGCGGAGGCGGCGGCGGCGGGCGAGGGCGCGCCCGAGGAGGCGGTGCTGGCGGCGCTGCGCCGGCAGCTGCAGCCGCACCTGCTGGCCGCGCTGCACGCGCAGAACACGCGCCCGCAGGTAACACTACTGTCTATATAAACACAACTGATCCAACACCTGCTCGGAGCCGGCGGAGGCGGCGGCGGCGGGCGAGGGCGCGCCCGAGGAGGCGGTGCTGGCGGCGCTGCGCCGGCAGCTGCAGCCGCACCTGCTGGCCGCGCTGCACGCGCAGAACACGCGCCCGCAGGTAACACTACTGTCTATATAAACACAACTGATCCAACACCTGCTCGGAGCCGGCGGAGGCGGCGGCGGCGGGCGAGGGCGCGCCCGAGGAGGCGGTGCTGGCGGCGCTGCGCCGGCAGCTGCAGCCGCACCTGCTGGCCGCGCTGCACGCGCAGAACACGCGCCCGCAGGTAACACTACTGTCTATATAAACACAACTGATCCAACACCTGCTCGGAGCCGGCGGAGGCGGCGGCGGCGGGCGAGGGCGCGCCCGAGGAGGCGGTGCTGGCGGCGCTGCGCCGGCAGCTGCAGCCGCACCTGCTGGCCGCGCTGCACGCGCAGAACACGCGCCCGCAGGTAACACTACTGTCTATATAAACACAACTGATCCAACACCTGCTCGGAGCCGGCGGAGGCGGCGGCGGCGGGCGAGGGCGCGCCCGAGGAGGCGGTGCTGGCGGCGCTGCGCCGGCAGCTGCAGCCGCACCTGCTGGCCGCGCTGCACGCGCAGAACACGCGCCCGCAGGTAACACTACTGTCTATATAAACACAACTGATCCAACACCTGCTCGGAGCCGGCGGAGGCGGCGGCGGCGGGCGAGGGCGCGCCCGAGGAGGCGGTGCTGGCGGCGCTGCGCCGGCAGCTGCAGCCGCACCTGCTGGCCGCGCTGCACGCGCAGAACACGCGCCCGCAGGTAACACTACTGTCTATATAAACACAACTGATCCAACACCTGCTCGGAGCCGGCGGAGGCGGCGGCGGCGGGCGAGGGCGCGCCCGAGGAGGCGGTGCTGGCGGCGCTGCGCCGGCAGCTGCAGCCGCACCTGCTGGCCGCGCTGCACGCGCAGAACACGCGCCCGCAGGTAACACTACTGTCTATATAAACACAACTGATCCAACACCTGCTCGGAGCCGGCGGAGGCGGCGGCGGCGGGCGAGGGCGCGCCCGAGGAGGCGGTGCTGGCGGCGCTGCGCCGGCAGCTGCAGCCGCACCTGCTGGCCGCGCTGCACGCGCAGAACACGCGCCCGCAGGTAACACTACTGTCTATATAAACACAACTGATCCAACACCTGCTCGGAGCCGGCGGAGGCGGCGGCGGCGGGCGAGGGCGCGCCCGAGGAGGCGGTGCTGGCGGCGCTGCGCCGGCAGCTGCAGCCGCACCTGCTGGCCGCGCTGCACGCGCAGAACACGCGCCCGCAGGTAACACTACTGTTACAGACAACTCTTAGGGCCACTTGCACCATCCCACTAACCCGGAGTTAACCGGTTAAACCTGGAGTTACCTTGGTTACTAGTACAATTTGACACTGGGTTAACGGTTTAATCAGTTAACCCCGGATTAGTGGAATGGTGCTGACACTGACATTTTTGCGTTGTAATTATTTGGTGGCCGAAACCGGGAACTTACATTTTACATGTGATGCCATTAAACGAGGATCCCATGCTGCCCGCTGCAGTTGACGCAGGCTCTATATCGTCGGTTTTGGTTTAGGTCGGTCGCAGCGCCCCCGAGTACGACGAGGCGCCGCTGAACCTCGTGGCGTCGCACGCCGCCGCCGAGGAGACGCACTGACTGCCTGTGATACCGCGGCGCGGCGACCCGCCCGACACTCACTACTGCTGAACCAGGTGTTTGCTAACGGTTATCACCGATGTTGGAACTTTCTTGGTAAACTTTAACTTGCGCGAAGATATTTCAAACGAATACAATTATCATTTAAGATCCATCTTATGAGAATTGGCAGTTTAATTTGAAATCGGTAGTGTAGGAAATATGGTTGAATTTCTTTTGTTTTGAATTCGAGGGAAACAAAAGAAATGCAACTTTGTTCCGATTGGAAATGGTTTAAATTTCATCGAAATAATTAGTGCTATGGGTGAGCCTTGGGAGGTTAATTATAATTGCCTGAAATTAGGCAATTATACATTCGGGACACAATTTTACCATTTTTCATAGGGCTGAATGATAATAAATAATAATAAGTATATATTTTGACACATTGCCAATTCAGTATTCTCTAATACTCATACCTATTAAGGATTTCGTCATAACGTTACCCTCATACAAACATGTTGAAAACTAATATATGTACGATAAATTACTCTATCGTCCCTATCAGGTATTTATTTTTTGGAGTATATATGAACGGTAACTCAATATTAGTGCGTATCGAAGTTTGCCAAGAAAATTCATCGCTCTCTCTAACTCGTCCGATTCATTCATTCGCGAGTACGTGTTAGCGCTTGTCTTGTAAAGGAGGCCGTACGAATAGAGGGGTAAAGGGATTATATTTAATTAAGACATTATTATATCGTTTCTTTTACAATGCAAACGTAACACGTCGTGTCATAGCGATAAAACAAATTCAAACGCATAATTCAATAATATTTTTATATTGTTATTCATACTATTTAGTTATATAAGGCCAGTGTCAATAGACAAGACATTACCAAGGATTTTAAGTTTACATTTTCAACAGAGTCAGTAATCGGGCATTATGTTACGAATATTATACCTCCATACAGTAACGATATTTATATGCTTATGGTGAAACATTTAGAACATCCAATTTTTGTGCCTATTAATTGTCATGCGTAAGCTACTAATTTAATATTTGAGACGTACAACACATGTAAGCGATTTTTAATTCGATTTATACGATTATAACATTGGATTACTCAGTCACAAAAGTATAATTTCAGTATTTTAGTTACAGCATCGAGTTTAGTTCGTTCGGTAACGTTCGTGCGTTTAATGCGGTTCGTATACTTTACGTGGATGTGTGCGGTTTATTGTTAATATTATAAATAAGATGTATTCTGGTCCCGAGGCACCGAGCGCACTCGGGACCATGTCCTATCACAAAACTATCAGCATGGTTTACGGTATCGTGGTTTTATGATAAGGATACAAGGCCCATCAATGGCTTGTAACACCAGAAGTCAGCTCCAAATGTTGGCAGTAATTTTACAATTGTATCTTATGCCCCTAGGACGGGTCGCGGGCCGAATGCCAATTCTAACGCAAAAGTGAAAACTCGTACGATAGGAACACAATGATATGATAATTAAGCCTTGCCTTAAAATGCTCTCTTATTGATGAAATTATATAAACGGTTACCTTTTTCAGGACGCAAGTATTCGTTTAGAATTACGTAATTTAAGATATTGTAAATTTTATTATTTACTTAGTACCTAGGAGCGTTAAAGATAAATCATTAAATTATAGCGTTTAATTTATTTCCCATTTCGGTCAGTATTTAAAATGTAAGTATTTTTTTCTGTCGAGTATTGCCTTAGTTCTTTAAGGTTACAACGTTATATGAAGCAATAATGACAAATGAGTATCTACTTATCGTAACGTAAGTATACGTTATACGAACCATTAATATATTTTGATAAATCGTAAGGTGGTAGGTTATAGATACCGTTCAATAGCTTCGTCGCAGTGTTAAACTAGAGCAGATTCAAGATTTTCAATAATGAACAGTTGCCTTCGTATAATATACTAATCTACAGTTTAAATGACATAGGTTTTCGGCATTATTAAAATAGATAAATAATTTAGATACGATTTTTATGTTAGAAACATAATTTTCTAATGTATGGATATATTCATGCATTCGCGAATGTGGAATCATTCAACAACAGCGAACAACCAAAACGTCGAGGCATTATGTGTTTAAATTTACCGTGAACACCTCATCGTGGTCAGTGTCTATTATATTTATAGCAAAAGGCATTTACGTTGTGTACTCTTCGCGTATGTTTTGTTGTTGCCAGGCGCGCGCCGCCTGTTCGCCGTCCCTTTACTTGATATTCTCTACTTAATTTAGTTGTATTGAATTCGTTTTTAGTGTCAACCCCTCGGGCCAGTAATAGACAGTCTATGAGACGTTGTGATACCTTAGCTAGTGGCCGCGAGTAGGCTCGCGGCCGAGTGATCCTCTTGCAGCTATTTTTGTCCTCTTTGTCACGTTTGACGCGCTAAGCTTACCGTATTTTATAGCTTTAAAATTGAGATTATTTATTGTTTACTATTGGGATCAGCGTATGTACTCGTATAGGCGTTCGTCAGTGTGGTAGTTTTTACTGCTTAGTATTGCTTACTCTCGACGAGGCGATGGTAGTCTTCTTGACAATAAAGTTTCATAACATTTAGGGTTTAAATTAAACTATTCTCAAATTATGCTCTCTATCGAACTTTTCTAGCTCTCTGTCGAATGATATTAAGAATCGATCTGTGAATGATATTGAGGGAAATGCACGCCGAAGTGCTTATTTTTCTATAGGAAATCTATTTTGTGGAAAATTATCTCGACCGAAGAGTCAATCTCTACACCCGCTGCTATAGCTGCTGGCATTAGTGATACAGTATTATTTTATTAAATTTTATCATTGTACATGTCTTAGGTTTATTATTATTTAGTATTTTTGTAGTTTTAATAATTGACGTCTGTTATTATGCTATTGGTATCAGGTGAATTCTCTCTTGTCAAGTACACACTAACAATGTTCCTTATGATTATGAAACTGTATTTTAATCAATTATTTATTGAACTTGTTAAATCAACTTCCCTCATATTTCCCTAACCAGGACCGTAGCATTAACGAGTAGTGACGCCTTTAGATCTTCCAATTTGGTTATTTATAATTTAGATTAATTTATGGATATCTTAAGAATTTGATGAACAATGTATATCAATATTTAGTTACTAACAAACCGGTTGTGTTGTGTGTTTATGCTCTAACAAGCATGTGTTTGTGATTTTATTTATGCCGTTCTGTTTCGTGGATTCGGCCTCAGACAGCGACCTTACTGACGTGTATTATTGTAATTTATGCTGAAATATTGGCTTTTAATCTCTTTGAAATTCCAATTATATTATATTCAATACCGTTTCTCAATACTAAAGACTGACAGTGACAGACATGCGCTATGCTTTCTGAACCTTCTGCTCCGCTAGAACAGTAGCGTATTTCCTGTCCGTCAAGCGTGCGTCTCTGTCGAACTGACTTCAAATGTATTTGTAAGAAAGAGACGGCTAATTCAAGCTAGACACAAACGCTACTGTGATAGTTAACGTGCATTGTGTGAATAAATTTGTGCAACAACGCATCTTCTCTCAAGTAGCGTTTTAGAGATGACAAAAAAGTATTGTAATTAAAATGTGATATTTGTTTGAGAATGTAAGTGCGTGTTTCCGAAAAGCAATAACATTGTGATAAGTGAATGAGCATTGTTTGCGAAACTCAGGCTTATTCTGAATGTAATGATACTGTCAATTACTGTATTAGGAGCGGACAAGCCCACGGGCGTTGCATAACATGTGATTATACAATTGAATAAGCAATAACATTATCATTTCTTTATACATTATACATGCAGCTACCCTGAGCTGGATCGGTTGATCCACTAATTTCCAATTGTCGATTGAATAAGTGTTTAATACTCAAATAGCAGTTTAAAATGAAAAATGTAATTCATTCGAATGTAAACGAAAATTTACAAGCAATAATTCTGAATAGAAAGCTTAGGAGGACCATTCGTAAACGATAAGTTTGTCGTTAGAACATGATCTACGTATCTACATACATTTGTATATTGTGTAAGTTTCAGCATAAATTATCCACTGAGATTGTGAGCACGTGCGGAATACTCATTGTGAAACATTAATTATTGTTGTATAGATGATAAATAATGTGACTTACGCAGGGATGGATACTTAAATTATTAAAATTTTAACTGATATATTGGCTATGTAGTGAGTAGAATATTTTTTTACAAATAAATGATAGCAGCTATTAGTTTTTTTGATATTGCCCATCATATTCCTTTCCCTCACTTATATATCCCTATTTCTAGCAATTGTAAAATGCAGATAGTATTTTCGTCTCATATGGGATTGCTCTTACACCTTGCGGCTTGACACGCTTAAGATTTCATGTTTGGCATTATATTCTGGAATCCTTCGATTTGCTCTGGACTCTACATATAAGCCACCCTAGACGAAACAATTGAGTGGCGATTTTTGTCGTTCTATACAATACAACAAAATCATTTTTGAACGAAACACAGTCGATTCGCGTAAAATTTAAGATATTATGTAATAGGCACACATTTGAACGATATCATAAAAAAAACTAGTATCGTACGACAATCATCCTAACCAATCTCAGTTTTACTAATACGAATATATTCAAGTAACTTTAACGTTGGGTCGTTTTAGCGGTCACTAATGAATAGGCAAAAAACTTTTTACCCAAAATATAATATCCCAAAAAATATTTGGGAAAACTACTTACCGCTATTTTACAGTAAGTTAAACTATTTTTTGGCAAGTTATTGTTTAACAAATAATTACTTAGTAAAGTTTCATTTTACCAAGTATTATTCAGTCAAATGTATCGTTAGGCATACCTTACATTTCCCAAAATACTGCATGGCATACGATTTACATCCCAATGAAGAGCCTGCAGTATTTTTTATTTTTGTTTTCATTTGAAATAATCCCGACCTTGTTTTTTATATCATTTTGGTTATTTTTATAATATTGTTAATTTTATGCGAACGGATGTGATCTGGTGAACCATAATCATTAAAATTGTATTTGTAATAAATATTTTTTGAATTATATAAAAACATAAAAAAACAGTAATCAATTGGGTGTAGTTGTGATGGTAAACTTTTCTGTGTTCGGATTACTATGTAGATAGGATGCAAAGGAACACTGAATTAAGTAAGGTGTGTAGAGGGTTTTAACGCTTTACACACCTTTCTTAATTAAGTATTCAGTCGTCCTAACTAGCATCCTAACTGCGTTCTTAGAATAATTGATTTGGTTTGTGCACTTTTAAACGCGGTTACACCTTTACAATTTAGGATTTAGTGAAATGATATAAAATTTCTAACACAAAAAAAGGTAATAACTAATTTAATAGAGATGCCAAGTTGCCAAATTTGCGAAATGACAATTTGATCAATCATCTATTTATAATATAATATTACGTAAAAAAACGTTGCTACATAAGTTTTAATAAAACTAGACAAAGTATATAAAATGATGCCAAATGATAATTTGACCATATAAATCGAAGTGTAAATTTGTTGTGAAGTGAAATTTCGCAAAAAGTATTTGGCCCAAAGGGAAGTACACCCGTTTGAGCGCCTCCCTAGTGCACCGGCGGCGGTGCTTAATGCGGCGTGCATCTGTTGCCTCGCCTCCGCCTCGCGGCGCATACATTGTAGTGCACGTTGTTTTCTACCATGTTTAACCAATAATATCATGAAATCTGTCTAGGGTAAGACCAAGATAAGTTGGCAGCGGTTTTAACAGCCCAGACAGTGCTAATTTATTTTAAACGTCAAACTTCTATGAAATTTAATTAACACTTGCATAGGCTGGGCTATCCAAATCGTTGCCAACTCAGCTTGACCTGACTCTAATCGTACAGCATCATTATTCAACAACAGCTCTTTAAAAAACCACAGTAATAACTAGGAGGATTTTATTCAAGTAACAGTAACAATGGGTCGTTTGAGCGCCTGCCTCGAGCGCCGGCGGCGGTCCTTAGTGCGGCGCGCGTCCGTCGCCTCGCGGAACAGCTGCGCGGCGGCGCCCGCCTCCGCCTCGCGGCGCAGCCACTGCAGCGCGTGCACGTTGTACCCGACCATGTCCTGACAAATATCGCACAACAGCTTGTAATAGTTGTAACGTAAACTCGAATCATAAGAATCCTTTGCTCTTAGGGTGTCGGATTTCTATTGCACTCGTTAGTAATTTTAGCCATACTACCTTTATTTAACTTTCAAAGAGTTAGACAAATAAACCGCTAAAAAAGATGATGACGATGAAGATGAGATGACGCTGTACAGCTTCCATACATTTGCGGTAACTCTGATTATCAAAAGTTAACGTTCGACAATTCAGTGACAATAAAACATATGGCGCAGTCTGCGCAAAATGTATGGAACCGTACAGCGATATCTCGTTTACCTGTCAAATTTGAAGCACGAAATTGTCTTAGATTTTACGTACTCAATCAATGTGTGGCCCTAGTGAAAAAGGGTACAAGTCTCTGGCAGTTTAGGTGTATAAGGGCATAAGTGTTACGTGGAACTTACACCCCTTTACACCTGCGCTGCCAGAGACTTGTACCCTTTTTCACTAGGGCCACAGGTATGTATCTTTGGTTTAACTAGTATGAGGAGACAGATAGTTACATCAACAGGTAACTTTACAATACAACTTACCCGCATCTCGGACAGTCGCATGACTGCCTTGGCTTGTATCTGTATGAGCGGCTTGAGCAGCGCTTGGTGTGCCTTCAACGGCGCGTGGTGAACCTTAAAATTATCAAATGAAAACTATTAGGTGCCAATATTAACTTAATAGAATACGAGATTCCGACTTGGCAACAACCCGATTTTACCGGTTGGACCCATTTTAAAAGCATCAGGGTTACTACATACATACCTGACACGATACCGTGAGTGCATTTAAAAGAATAAAATTTGCCAGCCAAAAAACAACCCTGAAGTATTAAATTTAGAATTTAAATTGGGTTCTTTGCTGATGACTCTACATCGAGTTGGTGGAAAACCAAGGGAATATTCACAAACGAAAGTTAAACAGTTTTTAGCTACTAGCCTTGTACGATATTTTTGAAAGAGATAAAACTTATGTTGTGTACCTTAAGCAGGAATATAGCTGTCCGGCATAGAAGCTCGGTGTTGGCGCCGCGCTCGATCATGCTCGGCAACATTCGTACAATGTCGCATGCGTTATTGAACGGTAGGAGGAGCAAGGCTTCTTCTAAGTCACTGTAACACGAGAAAATATAGGTAATGTTATGTTAAGGTGAGGTGAGAATTTGAACTACATTAATTTTATAATAGTCTTGTAACTATTTAGCAATCACTAATAACACTAATTTAAGTTTTAAACGTTACAATAGCCTTGTTTCTTGAAACAGAATATTGTGGTGGAAGTCGACAAACAGTATAAGAGGGTGTCCTCTGAGTAAATAGAGTAGAAAAGGACCAGGTTAGGCGTAGTTAGCTTGTAGTGGTTTTTATAATCTGGAGCATTGAGTAACATGTAAGTTACAATAGAAACAAGGCAACATGCAGGCGAGTCCTCGGGTATCGCCTTAACCCTTTCACCGCCATAGATACCAACTGACGCGCGTGGCTACAGCCAAATAGCAACCTTCGTGTATTCCGACAAGGTTCACCATGCGTGACGTTCAAAGAGCTACGGGTTGAGTATAATGTCAAGTCAATTGTATAGTACCTGGCGCGTATCTTCTTTAGGGTCTCTAACAGGAAGTCCTGCTCGTTGTCGCAGTTGTACGCGGCCATGAGGAGAGGCGGCTGCACCGGTTGTCCGCGGGCTTCATTGCGTTCCTTCTTGTACGCGGCACCGATGGACAAGCACTCCAGTATCGAGTCCGCCTATAGTACAAACTGGAGGTGAACAAACCGGAACAAAACTCACATGGTTACAAGAAAGGATGCTCTGTGAGCCGATCATCCAATACGCAATTCACCTAAATCGTATTTTGTCGTTTGTTTACTTCGCAGTTAGTCCATAACGCCATACACGCCAGGCCATATACGCGTCAATTTCGCGATTAGTCAGTACAAAGTGCGTCCATTTCGCGATTAATTGACAATTCGGAAACCTTATTGCAAAAAAGATACCAATTGTCACTTAAGAATATTGCTGTTATTAACTACAGGACAGATTTATAGTTCGTCTTTTTTTGCATTAGTAAAACGGTAAACAATTTTGAAATGTCATTTTATTGAAAAATGCTTTTAAAAATCAGGAACTATTATGAAAGCAAAAGAATGTAAATGATCGTATATGATTAGTAGGTATTACGATAAGTGAGCATATAAGCACTTACAGCCTTCTCAGCTCCTATGGTTTTTTTCGTCGGCATCGTGAGACCCGGCAAACCGGGTACAGGTGCCTGGAAAAAGTGAAACCATTGAGATATGAGAGATATAAGACATAAAGCACTCTGAAATATGAAAAACAATATTTCACTATTTACTGTTTCTGTTTAGCCTGATGGTTGACTGGTAGAGAATGCCTTTAGGCATTAAGTTCGCCATTTGTACTTTATTTGTTATATTGTGCAATAAATAAATACATTTCACTAACTAAACTGATAAAAATCGCGGCCTTCTTTACCACTAGAAAAATGGCGGAAGTATTTAGAAACTGCTCGGTACTTTTGACATTGACCTTCAAAGCAAACATGGCCGCCATTTTTGTTTCCGGAAATGATCATCAGGGCACGTACACGTCATAAAGTGGATATGCCCTTTTTCAGCTCGCTGTAAACCATTAGTAGTGTAAGCGGTCTAGTAATCCCAAGGGCAGCTATAGCTGATAGGTTGAATCGATTACCGTCGCACATGACACCAGAGAGGTTGTAAGTGGGTTGCCGGCCTTTGTTTCTTAAAATTGGATGATATGTACATGTGCTTCGCCGGTGGCGAGCCCCTCGTCCCGCTCGTCGGCGTCGCCCAGCACGAGCGGCTCGTCGCTGCGCGCGTACAGCCGCACGGCGCGCTCCGAGCCGCACGACGCCGCGTGCAGCCCGCCCGCGCCCACGGCCAGCGCGTGGCATGCACCCGCGTGACCCTGTCAAAAATAAACAAATCGGTCAAACTTTTCGCGTTCTTTTACAGGTTTCAAGAGACAAAAGTACAGAGGACACATGCCCCTAATTATCCATATTAATCGACGAAATTGATGTTGACAGCTTTGTTGAACCGATGCGCGGGAATGAAAACATCACAGTGCGCGCCAAAAAGAGGGAATAGGTCCGTTACGGGTATGCCTCACGAGCACTATGGCGCATGCCCCAGATGCCCCTATTTAATTTTAACCAAAAAAGGCACGCGATTGTAGTCTTTCCCTCTTTTTCATAAAAGTTCGCAATCCCATATTAAATTTTATCTCTTTGTAACAAACACACATGTCGAAATGAAAGATAAGGACAACGATGATCAACAGCTTGTAAGTCAAATCTATGAATCATTTATGAATAACAACATTAGTCTAACTAACACAAAAGGAAATACTGACAGATGAGTGTGATAAGGTTGTCATACATATCCGCATGCCATTGCTTGGCCTTACTAAGTATGCTTAGAGACAGTGAAGAAATAGTGCATTCGTTCCTTTGACGTCACGTCAAAAGCGACGTCACAGAGTCATTGTGAGCAGACGTGGGACTCACTAGCGGCCGTTATCAAATTCCGTGACCCAGAATTTGGCGGCCGGTGACGATGATGTTATTGATGTTGTATAAAACTATGTGAAAGAGGCGCATCATGGACATAGCTTAAACAAACGACTTACTTGTAGTGTGATAATGTTGTCATACGTATCCGCATCCCATTGCTTAACCTTCCCATCTTTAGACGCAGTGAAGAAATAATGCGTACTGGGGACGAACTGGAGTGACGTGACAGAGTCATTATGGGCGAAGATGGACTTGTGGCAGTCGCCGAAGTCCATGCCCCAGATCTTGACGTTTCTGTCGGAGGAGCCGGTGGCGATGATGTTGGAGTCGTAGCTGATGTCCAGGGCGTGGACTGGCAGCTTGTGGCCGTACAGTTGTAAGTAGAACTAGGACGAAAGTAAAGTGTAGAGTAATTAATAGCAGAGAAGGTACGAGTATAACATCTAACAAAAATCGAGGTTTGAAAGACAACTAAAATAAATGTAGCTGTACGGCACCTTACAATATGGGATTATTCCCACTAGTTACCACTAAGTTGTTACCAGTGGTAACTACTGGGAATTTTTTCCCACCTTTTAACACTGGTGACTACTGAGAAAAAAAATCCCACTGGTTACCACCAACTCGGTTTGGTGGTAACTACTGGGATTTTTTTTCCCAGTAGTTACCACTGGTAAAAGGTGGATTTTTTTTTCCCAGTAGTTACCATCAAAATGTTGTTAGAATTCAATACTAATGAAAACAGTAGAAATAGTATAGTATAAATAAAGGGTGCTTTAATAAATAATTAGTTTTTCAGTTAACTGCTTTAAAAGTGATGAAAAATATTACGACCAGTGCAAGTGCAAAACATCAAAAGTTTGGTTAAAATTTATCTTATTAATTGTAAGTTAGGCGTAGCGCAGCGTTGTTTTTATATAGGAGCATCGATGATAATGGCGTAAGCGCCATCGACAATAAGGTCCGTTTAAATAAATAAAGTCACAATTATACAAACGAACAAACAAATCAGTGAAAGACCGACTATTTTTGATCACTTTTAAGGCAGTTTACTGAAACAGTAATCGACTTATAATTAAACTAATAACAATTTAACTTATAATTTATTCAACTTTTAATTAATTATTGATTAAAGCACTCTATATTTATACTGTTTCTGTTAGTATTGAACGCTAACCAAATTTTGGAGGTAAAAAAAAATCCCAAGTTTTACCAGTGGTAAGTATTGGGAAACAAAATCCCAGTAGTTACCACCAAACCAAGTTCGTGGTAACTAGTGGGATTTTTTTTCCCCAGTAGTTACCAGTGGTAAAAGGCGGGAAAAAAAAATCCCAGTAGTTACCACTGGTAACAACTTGGTGGTAACTAGTGAGAATAGCCCACAATATGCGGAATTTCTGATTGTCAAAAATTGACGTTTATGAATCAGAAACCGCAAAACAAATAGCGCAGTATAGCGCCATTTAGTTGTGCTCTCAAATTCGAGAACACGATTTTTCTTGCACTTTACACCTTTTCTACTTTCTACTGTAACTGCAACGCATACGTAAAAAAAAACAACAGGTTGCACTCCGGGAGTGCCGGCAGAAAACTTAAATATTAACGTTCTGCATTTTTGATATTTTGGAATGGTTAGGGAATAATTTTGCACGAATTGCTTTAATTATCAGTATAAAAGTACTTTCAATTATGTGGTAAAATACAATATTCATTTATTGCGCTATAGTACACAAACATGACAATTTATATTACATTAAAAACTTAACACGTCAGAAATATTACAATTATTTAACATTAAAAAGTTTATCTCTCAGAAAAATCAACTTCCATCCATAATTTCAACAACTCTTACACCATCATCATTACTAGAACCATCATGGAGTTTTTCGATCAGGTCACGTGTTCGTCTTACGAATTTTCAATCTGACGAATCTGTCGGTCACGTGACCTGTCGCGAGTTTAACATTTTTTCCCCATCACAAAAATTCACAGCGCCGCTAACGAAGTTTTCACTTAAAAAAATAGAATAGAATTAGGTGGTTCAAGACCACGTTATGGGTAATCGATGATTTGATATCAATATGACACCACGATCAATTTTTTATCAAGAAAACGGGAGACATTTACCCTAAGATTACAAATTCATATTTTTAGACACGGGTATAATACATAACTATACCTAAAAAAGTAATATAAAAATGACCTACAGCTGTATAAATTACCTTAAATGTATCAACAAAGAATATTTTAACAGTTGAATCCATGAGCGCCACCGCAATAAACTTGTAGTTTGGACTGATCTTGACGGCCGTCACCGCCTCCTCCAGTTCCAGTGTTCTTGTGTGGAGTAAAGAAAGAACCTGAAAATAAAGCACCTAATGTATATGTATGTGTATATCGTAAGTGCTTAATACAACTTATACATTTCAACCAACTTTGACAAGTATATATAAAACAAAACCCAACCGAAATACATAAACGCATTGTTCATACCAAAATCGAATTTTATCGTCTAATTAATTGTTGTTGTTGTTGTTGGTCCTAGGGCACCCTGGAGGTGCATACAGTGGCGTATTTAGCCAAGGGCCAATCGAGGCCATGGCCCGGAGCGCCAATCCGCCAGGGGCGGCGTAATAATGTAACATTTTGTACTTTTTTTTATTAAAATCGTTTTTTTTTCCTTGACTTCTGGAGCGGCGAAACTTATTGACCCGGGGCGCCAAATTTTAATATACACCCCTGGGTGCATAGGGCCTCCACAAGATCCTTCCACGCCTTTCTATCTTGATCAACCGTCTTGGCGTTGTTCCAGCCCAGTCTAATTAATCGTATATGTATAAAGTTTATCAAAACAAAACAAAAAGTTACATACTTTTGCTTTAGACCCCCCCGTGGGATCCGGTATGAGCTCAAACTGCCAAAACTTCACTGTCTTGTCTGCGCCGCCGGAAACACAGCCTCTCTGAAAAAGGACAATATTGCTTTATTTTTTTAATACCCGTTCATTTCAGAGGTGTTCTAGAACACTCGTTCTTTACGTCTGGTATGAGCTGGAAGCCATAAGATAATCGACTTTAATGCCACGTCAATAGGGTTCATACGGAGTCGGGCGTCATGGCGATGCTGAAACACTCGCCCTAGTGCGCAGAAACAATTTCTATGACCGCGCCGGCGCCTAAGTCTAGTACGAGTATAAGCAGAGTGTCTAATAGAAATAGATTCTAATACTATGGAAGTAAGGTTCATAACGAGTCGGGTGCCATAGCAATTGCTGGAGCACTCGCCCTGGTGCGGGTACAGTCTATCTATACATAAGGGCGCCGGCGCCTACGTCTAGTATAAGTAGCAAGCCATCCGCTTATCTACTCTAATAGTATGGCAGTAAGGTTCATACCGAGTCAGGCGTCATGGCGATGCTGGAGCACTCGCCCTGGTGCGCAGGAACAGTCTCTATGACCGCCCCCACGCCTACGTCAAGTATAAGCAGGGAGCCGTCTGCGCAGCCCGCCGCCGCGTGCCGGTCGCCCGGCAGGAACATGAGGCTCGTTGGTCGTCCTGATGTTAAGGGGATGGTGCGAAGGCAGGATTGGTTTGGCCTTACAATAAATAGAAGTTCATCATCAATCAACATCTAACAAAACACAAAAACAGTTATAAATGTAAAACAGAAAACAACACCACCTTACACCCCTCACAGAAGCTTGGCCAAGGAAAATTTAAAAAAATAAGCGTAGCTATACAAACAATTCTGCAAGTAATGGTTTTCGGTTCGAGCACAAAATGAAAAAAAAAAACATACCTGTTCCATAGTTTGATGGAATCTGCTGACGCGGATAGAACGGCTAAGTTATCAGAGCTGATGGCCACGCATCGCGGCTCCTTCTGGTGTCCAGGCATTCTTATCTGTTTGAGACATTTCACTGAAACAATATGCTTGGTATTAGTAAATTTCGTGTTGTCAAATTTAGGGATTAATAGCCTCAACAGCCTTTTAGGAAGTAGATCAGCCACTGACCATATTACTGTAGGTCGGCCTAGAACATACTTATTAGAAAAAAAACCTGTGCCCAATCCTCCTTCGACCCTTAAATTGTCTTACAAGACACATAAACATCCCCCTTGGTATGGTTTGATCTTATTAACATTAACAACTGGAAGTGTTCAAAATATTCTTAAATGAAGACAATAAACGTAATATGGATTTACTTAAGTCTTTGTAACCGCCGTAATAACGCTACTTTTCGCAACGTAACTTTACATTTTTTGGCAGTTTTCCTGGAAACAAATTGGAAAATTGTAATAACTGTCGTCATACGAGGGGAGCACTGTGGGGTGGGCTGGACCGGCCGAAAAGAGGTACGTACTTTTTTGAGAAAATCGTATTTAAAAAAATGCTATTTGATGGAGAATTGTGTAAGGTACAATAAATGTGATACTTATACATTTTTTCAAAACAAGGAATATTGGAAGAACAAAACATAAAGTGTTTTTCTTTTTTATGGCCAAAAATAGATATCTTGTTTGTCGTAAACCAGTCTGGCATCGGTCTCCGCACGCCGGCCTCGTAACCGCCGCGCTCAATGACACCTGCCGCGCCGTCTCAGGCTGCCTCAAGCCGACCCCGCTCAACAAGCTTTACCCATTAGCTGGAGTGGCTCCCCCTGAAATACGCAGAGAGGTAGCCTGCGCTATTGAAAAGCACAAACAGGAGAACGACCAGCGGCACCCCCTGCATGGACACATCCCGCCACCTGCTCGTCTTAAAAGCCGCAGGAGTTTTATGCGGAGCACCAGCCCCCTGCAGGGTGAGCCGGCCGATGTGCGCCGCTTGCTGTGGCAGACCCGGTGCCCTCCACCGGACGTGTACGTGCAGGCTTTGGAGCAACTACCGCCTGGCCATAAAGAACCTTGGCCAATTTGGAAGTCCTTAAACAGGCTCAGGTCCCAAGTTGGTCGCTGCAAGCAAAATATGGCCAAATGGGGATTGCTCCGTAGCTCCTCGACTCAATGTACCTGCGACACAGCAACGCAAACCATGGCACATCTACTGACGTGCCCCACATGCCCGCATCACTGCTCGGAGCTGGATCTGAGGGACGCGACAGCCAGGGCTGTCAACACCGCTGCCTATTGGGCTTCCATCGTATAAAAAAAAGGAACCTCGACACGAAAAGAGAAGAGTAAACTATTGGCGAACCCGTCTTCTACCTTTCTGGACTTTATTTTCCTACTTTTATAGAATTCGAAATGATAAGCAGGTTTGTTCTGTAGGTGCCCGTGTTTTTCTTAGTCTTCCTCTCGACGATTCGACGATTTTCTCTTTCATATCTTTTTTTGTAATTTTACATTATTTTTCGATTGTTAAATGCTATAATAATAATAACAAGTTATGGATTTTTAATTTATTAATTTAAAAACCAAACAGTCATATAAACACATCAAAAATGCAATACAAATGTTGTACTGCAACAAAAGGAAAGTACAACAAAAAGACCTGGAGGTTCATAATTATAAATTATGTTAACTGAAATAAGTAAACTTATAGCTAATGATTATTTATATCATATAGAAAAATAACTGATATCTGTATTTAGGTACTAAAACAACTTACGATTAGCTATATTTTTTTATACTAGCCAACGAAATTTGAAAGCAATAACTTTTGAATAGATGTTTATTATAGTAACTAGGAACAGGAACTCGTCTGAAAAAGGTATGCCTGGAATAGGTTTTACAAGAAAAACTAATATGAAACAGCGACCGAGGGCGTAAGAGGTGATGCGGACACCTGAAAGTAATTAACCTTAGGAGATTAGGACAGTTATATTTTTAGAATTTTAAATAAAAACATAAGGTCTAAGCATATCCTACGGTTAAAAAGGGAAGATACACCAAAATGTTTAGCTGCCAATGTAAAATGTACAAAATAAATAAATAATAAATAAATAAATATCATAAGACAGTACTACACAAATTAACTAAGTCCCACAGTAAGCTCAATAAGGCTTGTGTTGAGGGTACATAGACAACGATATATATAATATAACAGAAAACACCCATGACTCCAGAACAAATATCCATGCTCATCACACGAATAAATGCCCTTACCAGGATTTGAACCCGGGACCATCAGCTTCGTAGGCAGAAAAGTGAAACTTACACTTAAATTTCATGTAAGTTTCGCTTATATTTCTTATATTTTTTCTTGGGGGGGGGGGGGGGGGGGGGGGGGGGTCGAGTTTTTAGCGAACAGACAGAACTATACATATATGTAATATGTTTCGATATAGAACTCGTTAAAGCTCTGCCTGCTCAAAACTGTTCATATTTTTTAATATTGGAATTAACAGAATGAAACGCCAAGCGGAGTCTATATGCTATGCTCAATAAAACATTACGAATAACATGGTTTATTTGGATAAGGAATAAGAGATGAAATTTCATCTTATGAGAGATTAAATTGAAAATTCATGTAGGTATATAATATATGTTTAATATACACATACGAAGCAAAAGAAATAGCAGATATTTAAAAAACCGGCCAAGTGCGAGTCGGACTCGCACAGCAAGGGTTCCGTACCATTATCTATAAAAACGGTCACCCATCCAAGTACTGACCCCGCCCGACGTTGCTTAACTTCGGTGATTGGATGAGACCCTCGAGATTGGAAAGAAATATTTCTTTTATTCTGTTTTTGTATTTGTTGTTATAGCGGCAACAGAAGTACATAATCTGTAGAAATTTCAACAGACTAACTATCACGGTTCATGAGATACAGCCTGGTGACAGACGGGCGGACAGCGGAGTCTAAGTAATAGGGTCCCGTTTGACCTTTTGGGTACGGAACCCTAAAAATGAAAAGAAAGGAAAAAGAGCGCAGTGTAACGTGGCCTTGAACTTCCGTAGATCATATAACAACCGGGTACCATTAACCCTTAGCTACGCGCCTACTGTCACATAACCTCGAATTTTCCGATCATAATCTGTTGTGTTGAAATATGTGAAATGTTTCAGAATTTGCCCATCGTTAATTATTACCAGACAAATTATAATTATAAATTATTGGATTGTGTTTCCGATTAAAACTAATAACAAAACATTTTTATGTTATTAGACAAATGATTATTAGATCAATATAGGACGAAATTACCTAAATCTTTTTTACAATAATACGCAATCCGCTTCCGAAGACACAGCTTTATAAATCTTTATGTAATCACCATATAGAGCTACGGAAACAAGCTGCCATATCATTGATATACAAGTTGAAATATAAAGGACCAAGGTGTGACCCCCCTGAGGTACTCCAGAGGGGATGGGGAGGAAAACGAGATATTACAATAAACGAGACGTTTATTACGTTACATCAGAAAGAAAAAGAATAGCAAATATATATTTTATTACATTTTTTAAATCGAAATTCCAACAACTCAAAAATGAGGTAGGCCGTGTCCATGTCATTTGATGGGTTATTATTTTATAAATAATTTTATTTTTGTGAATAATAATTGTTTCAATATGTATTATTGGATCTTTTATAAAATGATTTAGTTATATGATGTAGTTGATTATTAGTAACACAAAACAATACTTTGAACAAAAATACACTTTTTTAAATAATGTGGCCAATAAAACATCGCATTCGTAACTTGTTATTATTATTATAGCATTTAACTATCGAAAAATAATGTAAAATTACAAAAAAGACATGATTCATGAAAGAGAAAATCGAAGTTATATAGATTTTTGACTGGACTAAGAAAAAAATGGGCACCTACAGAATAAATCTGCTTATTATTTCGTATTCTTTAACAGTAGGATAATAAAGTCCTGAAAGGTAGAAGGCAGGTTCGCTGATAGTTTCCGAGAAACAAGATACCCAAAACTAGGTCCCATACAAAAAAGTAGACTTTATATTTTTGTGCTTTCTATATGCCATTTTGAAAAAAATATACCACATTTATTGCTCCTTACACAATTCTCAATCGAATAGCATTTTTTTGAAAATGATTTTCTCAAAAAAGTATGAATGTCCTCTTTTCGGCCAATCCCGCCCATAGTAGGGAGATCCAAAAGTTCACGGAATGGTGGGGATGGGAGTGGGGATGCGCACAATTTGAGCATATTTTAATTGGACCCGGGTACGTCCTTAAACTACGTCCAAAAGAGAGGTATGGGCATTGTGAATTTCATCTCGCTGTGTGTGGTAGGGCACAGCCAGTGGATGTCATTCCAGATCTAGAGCAGAGCCCAACTGGGGAAGTACCTCCACCTTACAGAAAACCGCAGCCAAATAACACTAGACCCTACTCATAGTGTTGTGTTCCTGCCGGTGAGTAAGGTTGCCAGAGCTCAACGAGGGGGGGGTTTAGGGTCGGCAACGTGCGTGTAACTCCTTTGGAGTTGCAGGCGTACATAGGCTACGGATACTGCTTACCATCAGGCGGGCCGTATGCTTGTTTGCCACCGACGTAGTATAAAAAATAAAATATTTAATTGATACCTAAGTCTTCATTATACATACAGGTATTTTTTTTTCTTTTAAGTCATTCTATAAATTTCAAAATGTTGACCTTATTTCGTAGCAATAAGGTTTACTTTCGTCCTTATCTGGCTGATTCTGACTTCAGACTGTGCAGCTCAACAGAGTTGTCAGCGAGAGTCACACCACTGACATCGACTGTTGGACTTGAGATTTGCACCCAGCTTGATGAAATCCAGCCGCTGCACTTCGTATCTGCTTATCAGGAGACTTAGAATGCTTACCTTCGTCCTCCTCTGGCTTTATACTGTGCAATTCAACAGAGTTGTCAGCGAGGGTCACGCCCACACGCAGTTCCCCCGTAACGCCAAGTAGTAACGTGTTGGACTTTAGCTTCGCACCCAGCTTGATAGACGTAAGTCGCCGCACTTCGTCAGTTAACGTCAGAAGCTCCGGTACTTCGGGTGTGTCGGCAACTTCACCGGCTTCCTTTTGTTTTCTATAATTTTAATTGTTTATATATCTTATTTGGTTTGTATTTGGTACTAGCTAGCTTGGAAATCCCATTATATACGTGTGTTGAATTTCTCCGTAAAATGGAGTTTGGGCAATTCTAAGCTATTAGCCGGATCCACACAGAGCGAGCATACGCTCTAGGCAATCTCCTCACGCACAAACCAGCCAGTGTAGACGTGCGCGGCGTCGCTGCCTCGGCCGAGGCACGTCTAAACTGGCCGGTTTGTGCGTGAGGAGATTGCCTAGTCAAGTAGAAAATAAGTTTTGATATCTCCTAAAAAGCTTTCTTAATACTGAAAGTTACTCACGTCAACTTTTTCCTCTGCTTCTTTATCCTTTTGCTCATTCTTTGCTTAGCTTCTTCGTCTGTACAAAACGAGAATATTTCTAGCAGGGAGTCTGTCCCGTAACACGCCAATATGCTTTGACCAAGATCAGTGGTCAGGCCTACGACACGCCCTTTACCGCCGCGCATTAGGGTGCCTACTTGGTGACATTGTAATACCTGAAATAATATATAATTTGCTGCTATTTATAACTTTGAAATGTCGACTTGTCTGATAGCTGTCTCGGCACAAAACTATAATGATAGCATAATAGCACTTATGCTATGCTTATGCCTTAGCATTTTAGTATTGAACTCATTAACTGGTAAATAGATGACGCAGAAACCACTGTATTTCCTTCTCTAACCATTATCGAATCAGTTCAGTTGTTATTTTGTGAAAAAAGTACCTTCCACATGCATTTCAATTAATTTCATTATTAAGTTCTGTGTTGTAGTTTAGCTGTAAAAACGTAACAAACAAACAAATCAAATAGTTCTTTTCACATTTAATATATTAGAATATTTATTATGTGGATTCACTTACTGAGCTATCTTCTAAGTTGTCTGTTTCCTCCAGCTTGACAATCTCCAGCTGCCTGACAAGCTTGTCCTCCTCCTTAACATCAGATGTCCAATTGAGCTTCCACACCCTTAATTCCTGATCAATGCTGCCTGTAACCAGGTATCGCTCCTCCTTCATCAGAGCAGCAGACCACACCTGTGAATTAATAATTTAGAAATAATATAAATGAATGCTCTAGACATTTTAAAAGAGTCACTAAAGCTCAAACATGCCAAATGTAGACAAAGCTTCAGCTTTTGGAATGGATATGTTTGATACCCCCACTGCTATATACAGAGCCGCATATAGGTTATATACAGTACTGGTCAATAATATATCACCTCCATATTTTAACAATAAAACTTTGTTTATAAGCGATGCTCGACCACTTCCATCTCACTACTTTAGTTAATCTAGTAGTAGTCCTTTGTGCAAGTGATATGAAAAAATGGTCTCATTGGTCTTGGTAACCACCAAGAACAATGAGACCATTTTTTCTTTTAATACATATTTAGTCAACATAAGTTACTTTTATAATTTATAGAGGATTTTTTTTAAATATTCTGAGTGTCCTATTGTAATTCACTGTATTTCAGTCATCACAAAGGTGATATATTGTAGACCGGTATTGTAGTTAAATATAGTTATAAGTTATATCAAGATTAAATAGTAAAAATTATTTAAGCATGTATTTTTTATAACTTCATACCTCCATTTGATGCCCTCCTAAAGTCTTGAAGCAGTGTTTAGTTTCAATATCCCAAAACTTGACAAAAGTATCCTTGGATGAGCTCACAATGCAGTTCTTCCCGTTGATGAACAGAACACTTGTTATAGCACCCTTGTGGCCACTGAATCTTGCTATACCAGTTTCTGATACTACATCCCAAAGAATCACTTCTGTATCCTGTAGAAATAAAAATTATAGAAAATGTGTTCCAGTTTTTTTAATAAACATATATATGGGGGTAAAACTTTGAGCAACCTTAGCTCTTACATAAATTATAGTTTAATTCATAAGAGTGACTTATTTTATAATTAACTAAGTATCTTTACTTTAGATCCAGACACCAGCCGATGTCCCTGTTCATCATACTGCAAGCATGTGACGGCAGACTTGTGTCCAGCAAACTGGCACACAATCTCGTTGTTCACGAGCTCGAACACGCTGATGTTGCCGTCCACGTACCCTACCGCCATATGGTTGCCCGTCGGGCTCGCTGCGATTTGAGACACCACAACATTTTCGCCAGAGAGCACTTGTGCCTACAAAGTAAAAATTATATATAGTTTAAAACTTGGAAATTTTAACTCTAAAGTCCTTGTAACTTACGTTGAATGTTACGGCTAGTTACGAATTTACTTAAATAGTCTGTCTTACCTTTTCTCCAAGTCTCATGTCCCAAATAATAACATGCTCACATGCACCCACTGCTACATATCGTCCGCTTACTCCGTTTAAAGACACATGTGTACAATTACAGTCCGCACTAGCGATTATGTTAAAGGTACCACTGGGCGCATAACGTAAATATTGCTTCGTAAGACCCATACTTTAGATTAATTTAATAGAATATTCACCTAACCATGCTCTAGGACCTTTGTTTACGACTTTGCTTTGCGCATGGGCATGGCATGCTGTCATTACTGTCATTCCATTTTGACGTGTAACTTCCGTTGTACGCAATATTTTTTGACCTTAAAAAATAGCACCCCCTTTTCACTTAACTGAAAACTTTTTTTTTAAATATTGCTAAAGATGGAGTCACCGTAGCCACTCACACAGCCACCTTTTATGTACGATTTTTAACAATGAGTAGCCAAATGTTGTGGCCAAATCGATAAAGTAATATCGATAAATTATCGGCATTTGTTACAATTTTAATTTTACTTGAAAGGATTTCAACTACATAAAATGAACAGATAACAACAAGGTTGTTTTCTTTATTACTGTATCGAACATAGACACAATGTATCGAATGATGGGATAAATGCATAACATGTCATCGTAATAGGGTTGTTTCCATCTACAAATCTTAGGGCAGAATTGTATCCCAATAAATTATTTTGGATTATAAGAACATGTTAATTTGTTAAACTACTTTTAGGGGACCTGTAATGACCATATTTTTGTAAATATTGAATTTAAAATATCTTTTGGCACACGTGACGTGACCAAACTCGAAACGTCATTGAAGATTCTGATGACGTCACAACTCTCGGATTGACACTGTTGACAGTTAGGCGATAAACAACAAATGACAAAAGTCAGTTGACAGTTCGTATCTTCTACGTGTGTATGTAGTTATGTGTAAAACCGTAAACTGTGACGTCACACAATTTTCAAAGAGCGTTTTGGGCGCGAAAGCATCTGTCTAAATATATTATGTTAATTTAACATATTTAAAGCCGTTTTTAGTATGAAAGTTGAATTTTAGGGCAACTTTTAGTTAATATAGAACGTAATACAAGCGTTTCAAAAAATTGGAAACAACCCTATTATTGAAGCGTCGATATTAGATGGTACTTGATTCAATTAGCCACGAAAATGAACTATGACAACAGGAAAAATGTTTTTATAATGAGATTGTATCCGAACTACGAGTATCTGAGTGCTGAGGTATGAAACCTGAGGCCCTTGCCTTGGCACAAATGATAATAGCGCTGTGTCTGCTTTTCCTATTGTAAGTTCAGACTTCGTATTGTTATTATTAACTGGTCTCAAAGAGTAGTATAATATCTATTTATGCATCTTTATCATTTTCTTTAAAGGATTAAATCAGAAACTACGTCTGTGCGGAAAGAGAAGGGTCGTGGAATGTATGGGGCCCAATACATTTGATTTTAATTTTGCAATTTAGACAGAGTCAGAGTCAGACCAAGATAAGTTGGCAGCGATTTTGACAGCCCAGGCAGTGCAAGTGTTAATTTAAAAGTCAAACTTCTATAAAATTATGATGTTTACTTATACTTGCATAGGCTGGACTATCAAAATCGTAGACAACTTAAGTGCCAATTACATCCACACTTTATCAGGCCCAACGTCGGGCCTGAGCAAGAGAATTTTTTCCGTTTCACGGAATATCAGCATATCGTTAACAATATTTGAAATGTATAAAAATGGTTCACATGCAAAAATATCAAGCATTGAACATTTTTAGCAATTAGAGACAAAGTATTTTTCATTTCATCACACTTACTCGAAAAAATTCTTATTTCATGCAGGTGTACTGAAGGTCAAAGGCCTATTTCGTTCCCCCGGGAGTTATGGATTGTGAAACAAAACGCTATTACTCCCTAGGGAGTTATAGCTTTTTTTTTTTAATTATGTCACTTTTTCATACAAATCAAGTAGCAGATGAGTTTTAATATTAAATTACTGACGTGTATAAATTAAATTTTTTGTTTATGTTTAAAATTAAATAATTCGATTAATTTAACAGCCGTTTAAAATATTTATACATAATTATTAATCGTGGCTGAATGCCGGATAGGTCTGTGCCCTCGATGCTAATCTGTCAAGAAATTACAAAATGGCGGACGAATGTTTGATACAGGCTGATGCAACTAGGAACACAAAAAGTTTTGTATGGAGTTTGTTTCGCAAATCATTACCAACGAAGAAAAAGAAAATGTCAGTGCTATTTATTCTGTTAAGTTTACATCAAGTCAACTGTCAGCCTAATTGTTTTGTTTGTTATGAAGGCTTCAATGTTTTGTTCCGGTATTTCGTGTAATTTCTTTATTATTTTGTGAAAAAAACGAAAATAGTCAACCGTGATCAGAGTAAAGAGCGAGTTTGTTACAATGCCAGCGAGGAAAACGGTTTACTAAGTGTGAAATATGTGGCAAGCGAGCCACTCGAGAAAATCACGAAAAAAGAGATTTTATGGCGAAATTTCCCTTGGATGAAGACCGGTAAGTATTGCTTTAGATACCTTTGACCTTATTTTGGGTCAGCAGGCTATAAACACATCGAAAATTAGATATTTTATATTCTTTTCGTTGTGAACTAGGGATGTACTATAACTATCGATAACTGTAGTTTTATTTGTATATCGGTGTAAATAATTAAATTAAATATGTGAAATTTCCTGAGAACTTGCATGCAATATGACCATAATTAAGTCTTCAAAGATTAATAATGCATAAATTATCTATAATTTATGCATTAATGGTCATTAGTAAGCATATATTTTTTATCTAGTCATTATTTAATATATTAACCTAAAATGTAAGAAAATTAATCTCTGTTTTTATGATAAATAAAGAAATATATGCCCGTTCCAGGATTTGAATCTGGGACCATCGGCTTCATAGGCAGGGTCACTGCCAACTAGGCCAGACCGGTTCTTATGATTAACAGACATATAAATACATAAAAAGTTAGAGCATTGATAAAGGGTTGTTGATAACTGGATGGCGAAAAGCATGATTTATAGATGCATATTAGCGCTAAATAATCAGTTGATCATCTCATTAGCAAATACTTGGAATTTAAACTGACTTTTGAAAATAAAGCTTTAAATAAAAAAAAACACGACTTAAAAACTGTATTAAAATAATTCGGGTCCACATTAAGCTCGACCAGATATTAGTCCACTCAAAGAACTATCCACTATATAACATACAACTTAAATGTGGACTCGATGCTAACCTGATTTCGAGTACAAAATATGTAGACAGGAGCCTATGTTTCAACCCTCCCCATTTTATCGATATCGATATGAATCGCAAGCGTGTAGCGTACTACACTATTTAAATCGGTTATGTTGGTATTATGGGTCTTTGACAGTTCTTTGTCGTAGATTTTGGTAATGATTTGCGAAACAAACTGATTCCACTCGCTAGTATGGAAGTCCCGTCTCTTAAAACGTAGTGATTATATGCTCTTTGCACCGTGTTAAGGAATTATTTCGTTTAAATTTTAGTTTTTTCTTCGCAAGTGTGATAAAAAACATGGTGTGTAACTCCGGGGGTAAGAATATTGCAAACTTGGGTCTTTAATTAATAATCACCCTCGAATCCAAAATTTCACTTACCCCCACGTACATTTCGTTGCACAATGTACTATTTAACATTTCAAATATTGTTAACGATGTGCTGATATTTTGTCAAATGGAAAACGATTATCAGGCGCTTAAGAGTGCGAGTGAGACACTGCACCCCACCTTTGCTATCTCAAGTGGACCGTTTTCTCTAGTCTGGGCTCCTACCGGGAAAATCGAAGTTCGTCAATTGCGGGCATTTTTCTCTGTCACTCTAATTACGTCTTAGTAAGAGTAAAAGAGAAAGATCCCCGCAATTTGCGAATTTCGGTTTTCGCGGTAAGCCCCCTGGTAAGAACACCTTTCTGGCTCAGTGATAAGGCTCAATTTAGTATGACAAAAAAAGTAAGGCGTCCTCCACTTACACTCCACTTTATATTTCCATGACACGTTCATGTTGTCTTGTCCAGTAAAAAAGATCGTTCGATTCGACGTTCATACCAGGCTGACGCAACTAGGAACAAAATAAGTTTTGTATGGAACTTGTTTCGCAAATCTTTGCCAACGAAGAAAAATAAAACGTCAGTGGTATTTATTATGTCAAGTTTACATCAAGTCAACTGTCAGCCTAATTGTTTTGTTTGTTATGAAGGCTTCAATGTTTTGTTCGGGTATTTCGTGCAATTTCTTTATTATTTAGTGAAAATATCGAAAATAGTGAACCATGATCAGAGTAAAGAACGAGTTTGTTACAATGCCACCGAGAAAACGGTTTACTAAGTGTGAAATATGTGGCAAGCGAGCCACTCGAGAAAATCACGAAAAAAGGGATTTTATGGCGGAATTTCCGTTGGATAAAGACCGGTACGTATTGCTTTAGATACTTTTGACCTTATTTTGGTGCAGCAGGCTTTAAACACATCGAAAATTTGATATTTTATATTATTTTTAGTTGTGATCTAGGGATGTACTAAAACTATCGATAATTGTATGTTTATTTGTATAGGTATCAGTGTAAGTAATTAAATAAAATATGTGAAATTTCCTGAGAACTTGCATGCAATATGACACAAAATTAATTCGTCGAAGATTTTCAGTGGAAAATTATCTATCATCTATGCATTGATGGTCATTATTTAACATATTTTTTTAATCTAGTAATTATTTAATATATTAATCTGAAATGTAAGTAAATTCATCTCTCTTTTTGTGATCAATAAAAAATATTATACGACATTATTACACAAATTGACTTAATCCCATAGGATTAGGAAGCTCAATAAGACATGTGTTGTGGGTACTTAGACAACGATATATACATATAAATACATAGAAAACACACATAAGAATAAGAATAAGAAATATTTATTAGCACAAAAAGTTACAAAATTTACTTAGATTAATATTTAATTGTACTCACATAGAAAATTGCGCTAAAAGGTCTTCACTCAGCTTGATGTCCCGAAGTTAGTCTTACGACACACTACGGGACGCTGGTTTTCAGTGAAGCCTGGTAAAACTAAAACTAATTATAAGACTAGAACTAAACCTAGAACTAGAACAAAAAAAAAAACTAGATGCTACCAATATCCAAGAAAATATACTTAACACAATAAATATACACAGCATTTGTAACAAAAACATAGAATTCGAATACTTACTAATCTTTTAATGAACATAAAGAACAAACACAAGAAATAAGTAAAAATAAAAAATCAGAAGAGAGGAATTATAATTCTTAAATTAAGGTTCTTAATTTATATATATAAACCCATATCTTAATTAATATATATACTTGTTGTGTCTTTGTGTGTGCGTATGTGTGTGAGTGTATGTGCACGGTTGCCTAAGTACTACACTTTTGTTTATCCAGCAGAAAATTTCTAAACTTTTAAAAGAAGCGATCGACATGACTCAGGAACAAATATGCATGGTCATCACATAAATAAATGCCCGTACCAGGATTTGAACCTGGGACCATCAGCTTCATAGGCAGGGTTACTGCCCAGTAGGACCATGACCGGTTCTCATGATTATCAGACATATAAATTATAAATACTTAAAAAGTTAGAGCATTGATAAAGGGTTGTTGATAATTGGATGCCAAAAAAACATGATTTATAGATGCATATTAGCGCTAAATAATCAGTTGATCATCTCATTAGCTAACACTTGGAATATAAACTGTACATAACCAAGGCTGTATGTTTTCAGATGCAGGCAGTGGATTAAATTTGTTGGGAACGAAGACCTGATACATCTTCCCATAGAAAAGTTACATTTATTGAAACATGTATCTGCAGATCATTTTGAAAATAGTGCTTTTAATAAAAAAAATTAAGAAAAAAAATAGTGAAGGATTTTATAATTACATTCTGAGTGTACGAGGTATTCTAAAATAGAATCCTAGCGTACTGAGGGATTCAAGTGTTAACGCCTATGGGTGGTATTCCACCTATGCAATTTCTTTGTCCAATGTGTATTGCGTCTCACATTTTGATTAATGACAGAGTGAGACGCAATGACATTGGACCAAGAAATTGGATAGGTGGAATACCACCCTAAGGTGGAAATATTTTTGCTAACACGTGATAATTTTACATACTGCTTTTCACATCACCTATGAGGAAATTATTATGGTACAAATAAATAAATAAATTTAATTAATGGTAATTAAATTAAATAATTTAACCTAAGAAGTATGCAAAAAGAGGAAAAAAAGTGATCCCTCCTAGTAGGGAAAAAAAGTGCTACTTTGATCCTTCCTAGTGGTGAAGAACAACAAGGTGTTCTAAAAAAAAATCGAGTCCACATTAAACTCGACCACGTATTAGTCCACTCATAGAACTATCCACTATATAACATACAACTTAAATGTGGACTCGATCCTAACTTGATTTCGAGTACAAAATTTGTAGACAAGAGTCTATATTTCAACCCTCCCCATTTTATCGATATCGATAAGAAACGCAAGCGTGTAGCGTACTACACTATTTAAATTGCTTATGTTGGTACTACGGTTCTTTGACAGTTCTTTGTCGTACATTTTGGTAATGATTTGCGAAACAAAGGGATTCCACTCGCTAGTATGGAAGTCCCGTCTCTTAAAACGTAGTGATTATATGCTCTTTGGTTCATACGTGTTATCCTTCCGTATCTGTGGTGTCCCGCATGGATGTCATTTTAGATTTTCTCATTTTTTCTTTTACGAAAATTAAGGGAATTCGCATGCCGATCTGTTGCCTAAATTAAGGATAAACTGCACTAATTCTCATATTTAAAGTAATTTCTATTTCTGCTTTACTGTACAAGGCCATCAGGTTATTATGTTACTCAACAAAACCAGGTTTATTGTTTTTCTTGTTGCTCCTTCGTGACGTCCCCTATCAATCTGTGCTTATTGATACTCGCTGCCAGTCGCTAATTGAAGTCGTCTGTGTGATGTTGTAGGTTGGTGGGTCACACGAATCGGTCTCGGAAGGGCAATATGGAGGGTAACTCCACGTCTGATATCGTTATCCTGAGCGGCAATTCGCACCCGGAGCTCGCCGACCTCATCGCCAAGTAAGTGTTAGGATAATGATGGTTAAAGTACTATTTATACTGAAAACAATGTTTAAGGTTAACCTAGTCATGGCCATGTTATTTGGGCAATTACTTTTTAGTGCCTCTCTGTACCTAACTGAAGAACAATATATTATATGTTGTTCATTACTTCTTTCAGCCGCTTGGGTGTTCGCAAGGGAGGATGTTCAGTGTATCATAAGACTAATAGAGAGACCATTGTGGAGATTGGAGATTCCATTCGCGGAAAGAACATTTACATAGTCCAGACTGGGACTAAGTAAGTACTTAAACATACTTAATTATTATCGGTTTCATGTACTAATTGTAATAATACATATATATTATATTAGGTCAATTAATAACATGGAGTTGTGGAATTTGCAATATGAAAAGGTTTATTGACTGGTTGTTATGGCTACTGAGGAAATTGTAATTGAGTCTTAGATGTAAATGGTCACATTTGTATAATGTTCTGTTCTGTTTAGAACTTTACTGCTGGAACTTTGATAATTCAATTACCAAAATATTAAGTAACCTTATTTTATTTTAAAACCTTGCATATAAAATTAAGATAAAATAAAGTACTTATTTGTTAAAATTATAAATTGTTTACTTGGGCATTGTGAAACAGGCCCTTAGAGTAAAGTATTGGGTAACTAATTAAGTAATAAATTAGCACTTTATCTACTAATTAAAAAAAAAAAATGTAAAATACCAACAATAACTTTATTCATCAGATAAATGGCAAGTAGCTTATTCAGGGCTTTACTTGGACATTGTGAAACAGACCCTTAATATATATTTTAATTTTTCAGAGATGTCAACAACAATATAATGGAACTCTTGATCATGGCTTATGCCTGTAAAACCTCTTCAGCCCGATCCATTGTTGGAGTCATTCCATACCTTCCTTACAGCAAACAGTGCAAGATGAGGAAACGCGGCTGCATTGTAACTAAGCTGCTCGCCAAAATGATGTGCAAGTCTGGTCTGACTCATATCATAACGATGGATCTGCATCAGAAAGAAATACAGGGCTTTTATGATTGCCCGGTTGATAATTTGAGGGCATCACCTTTCTTGCTCCAGTACATTCAAGAGAGTGTAAGTTGATTACAGACTATTAAGGTGTATGTAACCATTTAAAGCATATATGATTATAATCAAACCTTAAATACATATGTAAATAATTCTCCTTCCTTTTTTCTCATGATTGTTCTTAGTTCATGAGGAGTAAATATTTGAAAGTTCCCAATTTTTTTTTTAATGTGGCTTGTTTATTTGTTGTTAAGTGTTTTCATCCTTACTTGTCCTATCATGTAAACCAATATCACACAACTTAAACTATACAAAGAAACTCACAAAGTATTAAAATCACCCAAATAACCACAAAAAATTTCAGTATTAGAAAAATATTTACAGCCCAAAAAAGCTTTACAAACTAACTACAATAATAACCTTAAATACTAAATACAAATTAATCAGAAAAATAGGTAAATAATACATTTACTACCCGATGATTGGGCAATGGGCTCCAATCTCAGTATATGCCAAGCAGAGGGCCTAGTGCTGGTTATCAGACTGGACACCCCATATGATTTCTAATAAGATTTTAATAATCACAGTAACAAACGCATCATCTGACATTACAATGTCAAGATCAGTGATGGGCAAACTTTCTTCATGGGGGGACCAGATTTTTTAAGAAATTTAAGATGAGGGCCAGAATTGCAGCAAAAATGTATTTTGATTTGCGTGGACCAATGACATATACTAATTCTTTCATATGACTGGCAGCGGGCTGGATAAAATCCTTTCACGGGCCGTACTTTGCCCACCACTTTTCTAGATTGTCTATGAATCGTAGTAGTAAAACACTTTATTGTACAAAAAGAAAAATAATACAGGAAAGAACACACATTATTTTTACAAAGGCGAACTTATCCCTTTCAGGGATCTCTTCCAGTTAACCGAATGAATTGTATTGTTGGAACGTCATGTTTGTTTAAATAATAAGACACTTACGGATATTATTATTTACTGATCTCAAATTTAAAAACAAGGCGTGAAAAAATTTTTTTTTTTTTTGCATTAACAGATTCCAGACTACCGCAACTCAGTGATAGTGGCTCGCAATCCCGGGTCCGCTAAGAAGGCGACGTCATATGCAGAGCGGCTTCGTCTTGCCATTGCAGTCATACATGGAGAGCAAAAAGAGGCAGAGAGTGATGAAGTGGATGGACGATATTCGCCGCCGTGTTTACAGAGGTGAGGCAACTGCAAAAGAAAACATTCTCTCTCTCTAATGAAGCGTCCATAGCGTTGGGGCTTCTGCACTGCACTGCACAAGATCCTCATCCCCATCCCCAGCAGTACAAAGGCCCTGAATTACATGAACGCGCCAAGATCCATTTCCGAATCTGTTCGGCTCCAGAGTACCGGGTCTCTGCTCAGAATCGAGTAAGCACTTTCATGTCAGGCTGACTAATAATTATTATTTACGAATGATTCAATTTGTTGCTCTTATAGTTAAAGGAAGATCACCACTAGACCCATGTAAGGCTTAATATTTATACATGGGTTTTAATTACACGGGCCGCACGAGCCAAAAATCTGGTGCCGTGCAACTCGGGAACGGGGCCCCGGCAAAGGGTACACGAAACCCGGACACGACCGCTAGCCCGTCCCAGGGCTTAAAATTTGCAAGTTATTTTTTTTTTTAATTTTGAATATCTTTTCAGACTTGATATCGCGTCCGTGGAACTGAATGGGTTAGGCCATTGATCCCAGTTGCATTAATTATTAATCGATGTTACAATACAAATACTCTTTATTGCACGCCTTTTAATACATAAAACAATACAAGAATACAGAAAATCAACGAGACGTAAACAACAGGCGGCGGTCTTATCGCTAAAAAGCAATCTCTTCCGCGGAAACTAATAAAATATGTATGTCATGTCAGTAGGTGTTACAGATGCAATAAAAGAATTCTAGCACAAAATATACACAAAACACTTACCACACAAAGAAAAATAAAATACATACATTACATACTTACATGTTACTTGTGATTGATATTTTCTTGCTACTAGGTACTTGTTCTAGTTATTCTATCGTGTTTATTTATTCAAGTTAAAAAATGATGCCCATTTTAAAACTTTATTGCAACGAGATAAGGTCTACCAATGGTCTATAAAGTGTGTTGCTTATTAGTACAACAAGTAGCCAAAACAATCATTAATGGCAGTGAGGGGTGTCAGGTGTCAGGTTGTCGCGTCGACGTACGCATTTTAGCAACTGCTTCGATAATGGTATTGTGCATGTGTTTGCGTAATTTTATCATGTTAGTTTCCTGTGTTTAAAATGAAAATCATCAATAACCATGACTTTTGCTGTTTCACCCTGCTATACTTCGAGCAACGCCGGGAAGGGAGACGGCATTCGTACTATATTACTATTTCCCCTCTGCCGAAGCACAGGTACAACTGTACTTATGGCGATGCATGTCGTGACTCGTCCATTCGCAAAAAGAGATCGAGGTGTGCAAGATTTGTCTCTGACGTGTGTCATTTTCTATGTATTTGTGTCGTCATTACAGATTGGATTTTGTATGTAAGTAGTAAGTGAGAAGTGCGACTGTGTCGGAAGCCGGTGTTGCTCGAAGCTGCCATACTAAACAGTTTTCTTACACCTCTAACCAACGCGATCGGAACTGAAATGACATAATTGCCAATTTCATAATTTATATAAGTACTATTTGACGGATATATATGAACTGATTTGATTTTCACTTGGCTGTTTCTGAACCAGTTAGTTAGATAGATATGTCGTCTCTTACAAAAAACGGAGACTTCGATCAATTACTGATAAGTCAATAATGTAAAAAAATGTTTCAGCGTGGACAGGTCGCGTACAATGGACGTAAGCGTGGGTGTGCCCGTGCACCCGGCCAAGGAGAAGCCTCCCATCAACGTGGTCGGTGACGTCGGCGGCAGAATAGCTATCATGGTGGTTAGTACACACAATATCACATACTCAAACGGTCTAAAATACCTCCGCTATCATTATCAACCGCTTAAAGCTTTGCATCTAGCTACCAAGTCAAGTGTAGATTCACATCTCCAGATTTAATGTATTTTTAACCATAGAGACTAAGACTATACATCTCTATTGTATTGTAGAAATTATTTATTTTAGGATTACTATAATGTTATTGTTTACCCAGGTATTGGCTGTTGTATTTATAAATGTTGTTACGTATCTTTCATGTCACTATAAATGTTGTATTGACTTGTAAAAGAGCCCTTGAGGCTTACTTGCAGGATAAAATTTTGTTTTTAAAAGTTATACAAAAAAAATAAGACTATAATCCACATATCAATAATTAGACGAGGGACATAGTTTTTTTTCAACTTCCATAAATATTGAATTACCTCTCTTCTAGGATGATATGATCGACGACGTGGCATCATTCGTAGCTGCAGCCGAGGTCCTCAAAGAATGTGGTGCATACAAAATCTACGTCCTGGCCACACACGGTCTCCTCTCGTCCGACGCACCCCGCCTCATCGAGGACTCGCCCATCGACGAGGTGGTCGTCACCAACACCGTCCCGCACGAGCTCCAGAAGATGCAGTGCCACAAGATTAAAACCATTGACATATCCGTTCTCATCAGCGAAGCCATCCGTCGCATCCACAACAAAGAATCCATGTCGTACCTATTCAAAAATGTCACCCTTGAAGACTAATTTTTATATTCCATATTATTAAGTATTATTTTTTAAGTTTTGTGTCCTTATTTAGATTGTGTCATCGATATAACTGCAATTTGTATTATACGAAAGAGTATTGTAGAAGTGTATTTTTATAGAGCTAATATCAGTCGAATATAAGCTACATTTTTGTCGTCGGTTATGTATTTATGGTATTAATGTTTTTGTATTTTACTGTATTATCATTTCATATTGTTAATGTAGTTGTAATTTAAGTATTGTTATTGTTTAAATGGTTATGTTATGTGACATAAGCTGCACTATCTTGTTTGTTAAAAGGAAAGTAATTGGTGCATTTATTTACTAAATTGTTTCATGGGTTGCTGAGCCTCAGTCAAAATAGGTTTAGTTTGAAATTTGACCTTACAGTTCTGTGATTTAATGTTCTTCACACTGTGATTATTAAGATGTTCAAATCACGCAATAAACTTTGTATCTTTTGTATTATAAAACAACTTGATAATGATGAATTGTATGTGAATCTTTGTCTTAAAAACTACGTGTCTAAATAAATATATGGCCAAGATAAACGATCGAAAATATCTACACACGCTGAGTAGGACGGTTCCAGTAAGCAGCGCATACTGGTATCGCTTTTATAAATGATAACTTGTAGATAAGAGTATAAAGTAACTGTATAATAGAGGTAAGACAAAATGTATTGTTTTGTTAGAATTTAATCTAAAATAAACTGCGGCATTACTTTGGCATTTTATTTTAGCAAACTGTATTTAGTAGTTGTTCCGTGTTACTCTTAATAGCCAGGATTTGTTCAGCGGTGGTGCGGTGGAGCTTTTGATGCCGAGTCAGCTTCACAGGGTAAGGTCCATTAAGAGCCTGTAAAGCGCCTTATGGACCTTACCCTGGAGTTATGACTAAGGTCCGACTAAGATCTCGGTCTCGGCCAAAAATCGAGCCGAGATCTCGGCCAAAATGGGCCGAGATCTCGGCCAAAATGGGCCGAGATTCTTGCCGAGACCGAGACTAGGCAATGAGTTATCATTGGTGAATTTGAACTTTCCGCTCACGAGCGCCGGAGCCTAAGCCACCCCTTGGTTGCATCGCCCGGTTGGTGTGACGTTTTTGTGATTTTGATTGGTTTCGTACCCACATTTTTTACAATATGGATATAAAAGATTATTATTATTATTATTACTTTATGGTACAGCGAAGGCATTAAATAATTAAATTACTACTGATAATGTAATTTTGCGACCTTGACTGTACCCGGATAAATACATTCAGTTACAACTCAGATCTGTTTGTTTAAAGTATTTATAAATGTAATTAGCTATTGTATCTTTAAGGAAACTGTAGGTTTAATTTAATATAACCATATATTTCTGTTCAATTGTATATGTATGCAACCGTTTGTTTCTTAGTAAACAATAAACAATTTTAAGCCAATTACTTATCATTATCAAATACTAAGTGTTGGGATCGGATAGGCGCGGTTGCAAGTAATGACTTGTTCATTTGTATCTTTTAGTTTTATGGTTGTTGTTATTGATGAATAAATGCGTGTATATTGTTAACTGGATGTAACTTAGATTAACTTGTTGTGAGTGGATGACACTGGATATTTTGATACTAAATATATTTGTGTTAACGGGAAAAAGCAAAGCAGTAGGTAAGTACAAAACGACACCTGTGGCGGATTTTTTGGTATACTCTTGGCTCGTCTCAGTCGTTTTTTGTCACGTTCTTAAATTCGTCCGTTTCTGCTTTCGTAACCCATTCTTCATTCGTCACTGTCGATATTTGGCTATTTCTTATTCCGGCTTAGTTCGGTATTCGTCAACATCATCTTTCGGCTTGTTCAATGTTAGTCTATGTTGTTTTTAGACTCACTCTTTATTTGTCTTGTCGTTTTTGGGACTATTCTAAGTTCGTGTTTTTCTTATTTCGCCTCTTTAGTAATTTATATATTTCTTTGTTGAACACATTCTCTGTTTATCTCTTTCGATATTCGCCCCACTCACTATTTGACTATATAGTTTATTGGTTTGTTTTAGGCGGCATGAATGAAAAATTACAAAGCATAATAATAACGAAGCTAACGCCTTCCAAAGGTCCGGACACTACTGTCCCGTGACTGGTCCTCTACTACTCTACTCCGGTACTTTTATCTGTCACTTATACGGTCCGGCAAACGAACATACAGTATCGGCCAGAAATATATCACATTTGAGACTAATTTTTTTTATCCCTGATTTTAGTCACACTAATGATTACGCTAGTTAAATATATGAGGCGGAAGCCACATAAAACTATAAAAAAAAGTTATACTCAAAACTAATAGTTAAAAGTTATACGCTAGGAAAAGACAAACAGCAAACATGACCAAAGATGACAAAGACTTCCAGCGTAAGTGACGAATGCAGAATAAGATGAATTAAGAACTTGCCAAAAATCGAATAGGACCAACAACGAACGTGCCGTGAAAAAAATACGAATAACGAGTGAGTCTAAAAACAACATAGACTAACATTGAACATGCCTAAAGATGATGTTGACGAATACCGAACAAAGCCGGAATAAGAAATAGCCAAATATCGACAGTGACGAATGAAGAATGGGTGACGAAAGCAGAAAGGGACGAATTTAAGAACGTGACAAAAAACGACTGAGACGAGCCAAGAGTATACCGATTTTTTGGGTTACAATATAGAACTCTTTATTTTGATTATTGTTATTGTACCTCTCTTTGTGCACATCCTTACTGAAAAAACCGGCCAAGTGCGTGTCGGACCACGCATAATGAAAGGTTCCGTACCTTCATACAATACAAAAAAGCCGTACAAGCAAAAGAGCGTATGTTAGTGGCACTTTCGTCGTTTTAATAAAAGATCAGGTTTTTTTTATAACTCTTAAATGGCTTAACCGACCATATTGAAAATAATTTTCCTGAAAAAATATTTGCTTATTAAGCTTTATTATTCAGATATTTTTAAATGGTTTTGCTCTCCCGGTTCATAAGTTAGAGGGGATTTTTTGGAGCGATTATTTCCAAAAGTATTTACTTAATAAAAAAAACGTTTTTAGCAACCTTTATGTATTTTACTGACTGACTTTCTTTTAGTTACATTTAAATGGAGTATATATTTGAAAATATATTTAACGATTTTTTTTCGAAACTAAGAAGCGACATAGTACATCTACACCTATGTTCCAAATTTGGTTATAAAATATATCGTATAGTTTTTGAGTAAAATGGCTGTGACATACGCATAGACCAAAGAGCATATAATCACTACGTTTTAGCATAGACCGACAGACATAAGGTCATGACAAAACTATAAGGGCTGATTTACACGGCACGCGAACTCGCATGCGAATTTAGTTAATTTGCGGACTATTGAGGTAACAACCGATTGAACCTGCCGATCAAATACCGCAATGTAAAAAAACTAGTCCTCGCACCGTGTAAATGAGTCCTCAGGGTTCTAAGTTGGTTCTAAGTTTGCCATTTTGGCTACGGAACCCTAAAAGTGCTATTTAATAGCGCTACGAATTGATTATGATAACTTTTTTCTGATAAATCGTCGAATTTCGGTTATAAAAGCGTTTTTAGTGCACAATTCGTCTTTTTTTCTATTTACAAATTCTCGGTCTCGGCCGAGAATCCCATTGAATCTCGGTCTCGGCCGAGACAAAAAAGCGTTCTCGGTCGGACCTTAGTTATGACCAAAGAATATAATACTCACTAGGAGGTTATGACTCGTATAAACATTGGAACAACAGCATTTGAAGAAACAAGCGGTATTGCTATCACGTTCTGCCAATAGCATATGCTCTTTGCCCATAGCCGACAAAGAGCATATAATCACTACGATAGCGAAGTGCGTCCGTTTTTCCTTCGTTCATATAAATACATAAGTACCATACTTAATTGCGACGTTACACCTTTGATTGTGAGGTCTTTGGTCTACTAATAAAACTCTTAAATACTGCATCAAGCTTGAGAATACTGCCCCTACATATATTGCCCTGTATATTTACTGCAACTACATGCGCCTTGTGCAAGGCACGGTGAACTGTTTAAGATGTTAATCAACACTGGAGGAAAAATCGGTTAAATCAATATGTCATTGTCACTTTGACAAGACGATTCCGAAATAAAGTAACCTCTACATATTCGTTTTCTATATGAAATTACACATAATATAAATGTAACTTATATAATTTCACTGTGTTAGGAGTAGTTAAAACTACGCCTATTTTATATAGACAGTTGCCAAGTAAAATTTTGTGACACATCTTTCAAAATGAAGTTCTTGCGGCATTTAAGTTTTCTAAAAACTTACGAACCACACAAACGACTTTACAGTAGCAGCAGAAATATCCTGAAACTCAACGAACGAGGCATGTTCAATGATCTATTTCCCAATACAGCAGCGTAAGTATTATCTTAACTATCCTTTCAAATGTCTTTTATTACTTCCACATTACCATTAGTCTGTTTAAATGGCCTGTACCTCTATTACTTCCGTTTTAGTCTGTCTAAGTGGCCTGTATCTAAGCTTTAGTTACTTACATGACTGGTCTATGATAAACACTTGTCTTGATCCAGGAATGAAATAGTAAATCTGCTAAACAAAGCCCCTCAGTGTGTGTACGCCGGGTTTGATCCCACGGCCAACAGTCTTCATGTTGGCAATCTACTGGTCATCATAAATCTTCTACACTGGCAGAGAGGCGGACACAATGTTATTGCTCTGGTGAGTATTGCTGTACCAAAATTTTAACATACTTTAAATCATCTCACCAAAATTAAATTAATATTTACTATTTAAAATTAGGAATAGGATATAAAATGGTAGAATAGTAAATTTTACACATTCACCGCCAGACAAAAAACGGCGCACTACCCCAGAAACCGGTGGGCTATAGCTGCGTACTTATCACGCAAAATAGGCGCAAGTCGTCGAGTTGCGGAAAATCGCCCGAATACAATACAATACAGCTGCGTACAAAACAACCCACCCAGCGGGTTGTCCGGCGTCTGAACAAAGTTCACGAGCGCCCACCAGGTGGGTTCCCTGCAGTGAATGTGTTAATTAAATTTTGGTGGAATTGATTTTACGATTGACAGCCGACATATGGACCAAATAAACAGTGACACACTTATATAATTGTATTCAACGATACCTTGCCTGACTTATAAGAAAAGTAATTTATTACATAGCAGCTGTCTATATCTAATCTTATACCTTTAAACGAGCAATTCTTGTATATATATTTATATATATATTTCTGTGATCTCGGAAACGGCTCTAACGATTTCGCTGAAATTTGGTATATGGGGGTTTTTGGGGTATACAATCTTATCTAGATTATTCTTATGTTTGGGAAAACGCGTGTTTTCGAGTTTTCATGCGTTTTTCTTTCGACGCAGAATATGGTCGCTAATTTCGTGTTGCCGGCCACTGTCCGTCTGGTCCAACGGGTTAAGACGCGGACTGCTAATCGAGTGTTACGGGTTCGAATCTCGCCCGGTGACTAACTTTTGTTTTTTTTTTATATGTTCATGTTTATATATAATTTTTTAATTTTTATTGTTATAGACATAGTTTAATTTAGTAAAAAAATGACCTATGTAATAAGAGAAATTGACAATAGATGGCGTTACTCTGTGACAAGTGCTGTAAGGTTAAAATCGATTGTAAATAATAATAATTGTCAGTTCACATTTTACTTTTTAATTGTATGTAGATTATCACCTATACACCACCATATTACAATAAATAGTTATAACCGAGCAAAGCTCGGTCGCCCAAGTACTTACTAATAATGTGAGAATCACAACCATTTTTAAGCCAGCCAATGTTGATTAAATTTACCGTCCTTATTCTTTGGGGTAATACTCAAGGTGAAATTAATGCCTGTCTTCATTCTCCCCGACAACAATAGAGCAGAAATAAGACACATCCAAATTTACAGTTAGGAGGAGCAACAGGCCATATTGGTGACCCAAGTGGTCGCAGCACAGACCGCACTGCTCTACAGAGTGATGTCATAAGCCAAAATATAAACTGCATTAAGAAGAATATAGAAACAGTATTTGAAAATCATCAGAAATATATCTGGCAGGATGGAGGAAAATTAAACCCAGTAAGGTATGATTGTAACAATGCTGCCAATGTTTGCACTGTAGTACTAATTGGGTTATATCCTCTAGTTATAGTAGTTAGAATTGTAGCTGGCCCCAAACGCTAATCCTTTGGTTATTTAATTACAAGTCCTACGGGAATTGCAATAAGATTCAACATGAACAAATTGAAAAATAATTTGCAATTTCTTGTGTCCCTAAAGGTCCCTTTACGGCTACCGGCGAGTCGAACCAGTCTAAAATGTGTCCTCGAGATGCGTAACAAAGGTGCGTTATCGAAGAGCGCACCTACACTGGTTTTTTAAGCGTTGGACTAGCCCGCGCTCAGGTGTCATTAGAATTATGGCTCTTTTTTCCAGGTAGTGGTATGCGGTTTTACTTAACAATAGACAAAGCCGGGGCCAACTACAAATTGAACGACTATACCACCAAGTTGTTACGGGTGGTACGGTCACGTCTGAAAATATCGATACGAAAAAAGTGCCAAAAATATGTATACACGACTTTAATGCCCATATATTAAGGTAGTGTATACATATTTTCTGGCATATTTTTCGTACCGATATTTTCAGACGTGACTAACTACTGGATTTTTTTCCTAGCTACATCAACCTACTAATTATATTAATTGTTCCGTCTATCAGCTTCGTAAATGTTGATTGTATACTGTTTAAGTAACCTGTGTTAGTAAAAGTCCCTTCTTCCTCGCGTTGTCCCGGCATTTTGCCACGGCTCATGGGAGCCTGGGGTCCGCTTGACAACTAATCCCAAGATTTGGCGTAGGTATTAGTTTTTACGAAAGCGACAGCTATCTGGCCCTCCAACCCAGAGGGTAATCTAGGCCTTGTTGGGATTAGTCTGGTTTCCTCACGATCACGATGTTTTCCTTCACCGAAAAGCGACTGGTAAATATCAAATGATACTTCGTACATAAGTTCCGAAAAACTCGACATTGGTACGAACTGGGGTTTGAACCCACGACCTCGTATTGCAAGTTGCACGTTGTTACCGCTAGGCCACCAGCCCTTTTTTCAGCGTATTAGTAAAAGTAAAGAAAAGAAAAACATTTAAACCTAACATGATATTCCTCGATTATGTGCCACTTGCCCTACAACTCTCTCCTCTCAGTCTCTAAAAAAACGCTTGCACTAAATGCACTTTTTTTTTTAATACTACGTCGGTGGCAAACAAGCATACGGCCCGCCTGATGGTAAGCAGTCTCCGTAGCCTATGTACGTCTGCAACTCCAGAGGAGTGACATGCGCGTTGCCGACCCTAAACCCGCCCCCCCCTCGTTGAGCTCTGGCAACCTTACTCGGCGGCAGGAACACAACACTACGAGTAGGGTCTAGTGTTATTTGGCTGCTGTTTTCTGTAAGGTGGAGGTACTTCCCCAGGTGGGCTCTGCTCTAGATCTGGAATGACATCCACTGGCTGTGCCCTACCACACAAAGCGAGATGACATTCACAATGCCCATACCTCTATTGTATACTTGTAATTGTTATAATGTAATGATTGGACATTGTTTCCAGAATAGTAAATAATGAGGCCTGGTATAGAGATATAGATGCCATCAAGTTTGTCAGCGAAATCGGAAGAAACTTCCGAATGGGAACAATGCTGCTGAAGCAGAGTGTGCAGACGAGGATCAATTCAGATGTTGGGATGAGCTTCACTGAGTTTGCTTACCAGATATTCCAGTCTTATGATTGGTTGCATTTGTTGAAGAAATATAATTGTAGATTTCAGGTAAATAAATGTATAGGCGCCATCAGATATATTGGAGTGGCCAAGGTGCTCACAAATATCTGAACACGCCTCTATTGCCAAGTTGCTAGAGGGTGTGGTCAGGTATTTATGAGCACCTTGGCCGCTCCTATATATCTGATGGCGACTGTACTGCAGAAAGTGCAGCTTTTTCATGTTGTGTGCAATTTTTTTCTTTGATAATTGCCATGTGGTTTATTAATAAATATTTGTTCATAGGTTGGTGGCAGTGACCAGATGGGTAACATAACTGCAGGCCATGAGCTTATAAGTAGGACAGCTAAGAAAGATGTGTATGGTGAGCAGTCTTAGTCTAATATAGATTTGTTTTTTTTTTTCCTATATAATTACTGATTTCACTATTACTTTTTAGGACTTACACTACCTCTAGTCACAACAGAAGAGGGTGACAAATTTGGCAAATCAGCTGGAAATGCGTTATGGTTAGATCCAGAGAAAACCAGTTCCTACAGCTTGTACCAATATTTCGTGAGGACCAAAGATTCTGAAGTGGAGAAGTTGCTGAAATTGTTCAGTTTCTACAAACTCGGAGAAATAAAGGATATAATGCACAAACACAAAGAACATCCCGAACAGAGATACCCACAAACCTGTTTAGCAGACCAGTTGGTCACTCTAGTCCATGGCAGTAAGTACACACAGTACTAGAGAGTGCACCTTATTAAAAAATCAAAATGAACCTTAGATTACACACGGTTCAAAATATTATTTATAAAAGGGCTACATCTCTGAACTGTCTTCATATTTCCAGAGGAAGGTTTAGAGCGTGCGCAGCGAGCGACTGAAGCGATCTACAGCAAGGACGTGAAGTCATTGGTCACACTCAGTTCTATGGAGCTGGAGCAGGTGTTCCAGGGGGCGCCGGTGGTGCACCTGCTACTGTCTCCCGGAGTCACGGTCCTCGAGCTAGGAATGAGGGCCGGCTGCTTCCCTACAGAGAGTGAGTTGCTTGCAATAGTACGGCGCCAGGCATGCTTAAATCGAATGCGTGCGTGAACTACACAGGGAAGCACAGGAGCCTCCTGTATTAGGCAACAAGATGGCAGGCCCTGTACCGAACATGGCCTTATTATACACGTGGTTCAACCAAGTTAAGAAATCTTGCTGAATGAAAAAGTCACGTGGTTGTGAACACCTAAAGAAACAGACTACAGTTTACTTAATGTGGTGTTGTAATTCCAGGTGACGCGATACGAATAATCCAAGCCGGCGGCTTCTACGTCAACCACACCAGAATCAAGAAAATAGACGAGGTCATTACGCAATCAGCGCATATACTGCCCAATCTTATATCTCTCCTTAGAGTCGGCAAAAGGAACCACTACATTGTAAAATGGCAAACGTAATATATAAAATAAAACAAAAAATCTATTTGAATTTTTCTTTCAGCATATCCTTATTAGTATTACTTACAACAGAAGCTTGTATACTTGCAGTATAATAATAAAATGCATATCACATAAAACGTCGTAAATACTACATAACATACTTAATCTAAAAAAAAAAATGTAAAATTTACTGATACAGTGTATGAACAAAGCCGCGTTAGGCTTCCATGGACGATTAATGTTTAGCACAATATCAGGGCTATAACAGCGAAAATCGAAGTCCGCAATTGCGGGCTTTTTTTCTGTTACTTTAATTACGTCTTAGTGAGAGTAAAAGAGTCCTGATGATGTCCCCGCAATTTGCGGATTTCGGTTTTCGCGGTAGGCCCTCAGTAGCTACCCGTTTTTATTATAGCTTAAACTTGGTTCTCACGATACTGCAATTGTACTGCAAGAGCACCGGGCAAGTAAATGATAGAGTAATAATGAGATATTATCAGTAAGTTTTATCTCACTTTAACAGATAGCTGCCTCCCGCGCAAGCAGGATCGTGAGTACTGGTGAGAATATTTATTTTAGTACAATTTTGTGTTTCAAGCTTTTTTTAAATGCACAAAGTAGGCGGCTGCAATGAATGAAGTGGGTAGGTGATATTGGTCAATAATTTAATCAGACTATGGATGCCTAAAAAATCGCAACTGAAGTGGGCTAACTAATGCAGTTACATTCTTTTAGTTCGGGACAGAACTCGTGCACTGCAGTCATACTGAAAAGATAAATATCATAAAATATGGCTAATCGTCAAAATGTGTACATTTGTGCACCCGCTTGGGTGGATAATCTTCCTAGTATCACAACGATCAATTGCAACATTCAATATTGTACAAAATATGCTATTATACAGTATTGCCAAGTCCATGCAAAATATACAAGTATGAGCTTGAGCTAGTATAGCACTTTCACTAATTATTTTCTAGTAAATTTAATTTATTTGATAATGTATCCATTTTATAATTTAAGTGAGAGGGAAAAATATCTAAATAGTCAATATTGAACTCAAACTAGTTAAATTGCATAGACTTGGAAAAATGCAAACAGCTTCGTAACACTACCACTTAATGTCATTAAAAGCATACAAAACTCAATTGACAATGTCAAATGTCTTTTTGGAATATTGCTCAATTTAATTTAAATATAATGCTACGATATCTCCAGTATGTACTTAAATTACGGGTGCAAGCTATACTTACGTTCCAATATATGTCTTGTATGTAAATCACAAATGCCTTATAATACGGTACAAAAATAAATAAGTCGATAGATAAAAGGCAGATTAAGATAATAAAGATATGCAAAATGCAGAAATGGGCTTCAATATAACTAGTCGTTATTATAACTATGGCATATTTTGATGTCCCTTTCGAAAACATCGTGTTGTGATGTGATATTAAGCAATTTCATAAGCTGGCTATTCACAGACGTTTAGGAAAGAAAATGATGGTCTAGATTTAGGAATCCATATTGTTTTGTTTTCTAGCTCTTAAGGTTTAGTTTTTATCTTCGTCGCATCAAGTTAGCGATCAGCTTTATGCACCATAATGTTAACAAATGTGATAATTTGTTAATCTAACCATCCTGGCAATTCGTTTAACGCGTTGACTTTGCCAATATGACTTATAATTTCATTATGATTAAAGTGCAATTCTAGGGCAAGCAACACTAGAATTGAATTTTGCATGTAATTTTTGTCCTGTGTCTTTTATCCAATCGGTATAAAAATATGTTGACACAAGTTTGTGGAAATCAGGAAATTAACTTGCACTCTAGAAGTACTATTCATTATTAATAGGACGTAGATTGCATAATAAAACGTATAAAACTCTTCAGTCTCGTTCGATTTCCTAAAGCCTTATTTAAGATATAAAGACTTCGCAAGAGAGAAAATATAATCGGCCACGCCGAAGCGACGGGGCGCCAGCATTTTACAGCTACGGATCAACGCGTTCGTATCGAGAGAGGTTCCTCAAATCGGAAGCACCGGCTACTAATGCTAATCTGTCATGAGATGTGATCAATTTGAAAAGGCGCGCGAGTCGATCTCGACGCCGACACGCGTCGTGACCGAGTCGGTGCCGCGTAATACTGATGATCTCGGGGCCGGCGCGGCGGCTACAGGTCCGTGCTCTCGTGCGTGGCGAGCGGCGCGGCCAGGGGCGGCGGCGGCGCGGCCACGGGCGGCGGCGGCGCCGGCACCTGCGGCCGCGGCGGCCGCGCCGTGGGCGCGCGCGGCGACAGCGGCACTTCCGTTATGCTGCCCTCCGACTGCGACAGCTGCCGCGTGGCGCTCGTCAGCGCCTTGTGCTCGTCGAGCTCGGCGTCCTTGCCGCCCGAGCTGTGCGTGCGCTGCACGGTGACGCGCGAGCCGCCCTCGTCGTCCGCCGGCCCGACCTGGATCATCGTCGGCTGCTGCTTGTCCACGCTGTATATATGCGTACGCTCGAGCACAGTCGGCGTCACGTCCGAGTCGCTGGAGCCGCGCGCGCCTCGGAAGCTCTGCGGACGGAGCGTCGCTGGCCGCTCCGGAACCGCGGGTTTGTTCCTCAGCTGGACGTCCCCCGCGTCGGCGTCGACGTTGGGTATGATGGTGCGCGGCGCGGCGACGGGCCGGGGCGGCGGCTGGCCGGCCGGCTTGGCGGCGGGCCGGGGCTGGCCGCCGAGCGACGCGGGCCCGCTGATGCCGTCCGTCACCTTCATCCTGCTGACGACTCCCGTCTGGGCGGTCACGTTTTTAACGACTAGAGTTGAATCGCTCCTGTCCTCCAGAGCTTTTATGCTTTCAAATTTATCCTTCTCCACTTCTAAGCTCTGCCGCCTCGCCTCGAAAAGGTTCTCCCGGCTGCCCCGGGCCTCGTCCTTCAGCGCCTTGCTCTGCCTGTACGTGGACCGGTTGATGGTCTGCACGCCCGAGATGACTTTTCCGCTGTCGGATATGACGGGCCGGGGCGGTTTCGCCGGCTTGTCCGCCTCTTTCGAGGGCTCCGGCTGCGGTTCAGGCTTTTTATTTTTATCCGGAGTGAAGTTGGGCGGGACGGGGGCTAGCGGTTTGTTTTTTCTCCTCATGATGGGCTTCGGGCTGCCGAGCGGGGGACTAGACTGGTCGGAGAGGGAGCTGTTCGATTGCGCCTTCTTGATATCGTTCTCGAGTAAAATGAGGCTGGTATCGTGACTGTTACTGCGCGAGTGGCGGCCGGGCTCGCCGCGTCGTTCGTACTCGAGCATGGAGCGACTCATGCTGCTGTAGTCTCCATTGGAGTGCTCCTGTAGCGCAGCGGTCTGCGGGAAACCTGGTCCGAAGCCCGGTGTGAAACCATACTCGCACTGATCAGGAAGAAGATCCTCCTTAGTGAAGGAAATGAAGAAATTTATCTCCTCATTGAAGAACCAGTCGGCGTGTTTAATGAGGAGTTCCACGACGCAGTTGACGGCGGTGGTGACGTTCATGTCGAAGGCGCTGTTCTCGTGCGGCCCCCAGAGAAGATTCGGCGCGATTACTATAGCCAAGTTGGAGGGTGTCATTTTGTTGGTGGCCTGATTCTGCGTAAGAGCGGACAGGAACTTGATGAGGTACCTGAGGTTGTGGAAGTTGGCTTCGGGGAGGAGATGGATGGCCTCCCACAGCGTGTTGAGCCGCGCGGTCTCCGCGGGCTGGCGCGAGGCGGCGAGGAAGTGCTCGTAGAGGCGGTAGGTGAGCAGCGGCTCGGGCAGCTCGCGCAGGTACGACTTGAGCACGGAGGCGACCACGTGCATGTCGCGGTAGTCGGGCGGCAGCGGCACGTTGAATAGGCCCGCGTCGAGCGATAACTTCATTCTTTTTACTTTTGACGTACCTGTTGGATAGAAAAAGACGTGTATAATATTTATTTTCTTAAGTAGATAGGGGTGCATATTGTGCCTTTGTTGGTTGATCTAGATCGGCCCAATAAGTTATTTTATTATTAATAAATTAGAGAAAAATTGTTTTGAAGCATTGACATTGACTAATCAAATCTTAACATTAGCATTTGGTTATAAATCTTGAATATATCTAATTTACATATTTACAATACAACTAACTACTACGTGGCGGGAGTTACGAGTAGAACTTGTTAATAGGTAATTAGGTATTGTTATTGTATAAATATCATATTGTATATTAAATAAATAATAAATATAATATGTTATTATTATAGTGAACATTCTCATAAAGAACATCATTAAATTTATGACGAACACTTAATATTATGTGTATGTGTAAGGAATGTAAGGATGTATTAAGAAATATGCGGATATTGTATTCTACCCGTCCCTCTATTTTAAATACTAGTGCAATAACTACCCACTATTGTCTTTGTGAACTTTGTTATTGTGATATTTGTAAATAATGTAAATATAAAATCAATGCTCGCGGGCATGGCATGTATGTAAATAGTTTTTAAGTCTCATGAAGTGAAATGTTAATTTCTTTTGAGAATAATAAATATATTTAACCCGAAAATGCCCACCCTGTTAGCAGGTGGTTAAATTTTCATACATAGCTCCTGACCGCTTAGCATAACTTGAGTTGTCGCGCACGACAACGCGTTCCGTGTCCGGAACAGCCTTTCCTTGTCGAGCACCGGGTCAAAGGGGAAGGCTATTCTCAGTTAAATTATCCGCATTTGGTCTAACTAAAAAAAGTCGCGATTTCCTAAGCGCCCCTTGGCAGATCGCAACTTTATTATTTAATATGCAACCGTGCGTGACCGTTCGCACTTAACCGCCAACTTACACAATAGCAACCGGATGTGTACTCATACATACCACCCGCTATCCGGGACAGCTCCACACACGCACACACACACAGCTCTATGGGCTTTGGGAAAGGCTATCGTCCTCAGGTACTAGCAGGTGATCTAAAGGGTACACGGTACTGATACACACCGCCTGCTATCCGGAGCAACAACACCCTCGTTGAGCGCCAGTTCGTGTAACGTACACGCGCAGTTCTACGAGGACGGATATCGTCCTCAGTTACTCGTAGGTGATCTGAAGGATACACTGTATAGTGGTACATAACGCCCGCATTCCAGAACAGCCTCTTCTCGTTGAACGCCAGTTCGTGTAGCGTACACTTCACACGCACAGCTCTACGGGGAATGATATCGTCCTCGACTACTCGTAGTGGTCCATACCTCCCGCTATCCGGAACAGCCCCTCCTCGTTGAGCGCCAGTTCGTGTAGCGTGCACACGCACAGTTCTATTGGGAAGGCTATCGTGCGCCCCGTTACCCGCAGGTGGTCTTCTAGTGGGTACCCGAATACACGTTTCACGGCACTGTCATCTGCAAGAGAAAAGAAAAACAGTCAATTAAATTGTTATTATTCAAGTCAATCACGAGGACTAGGAGGCCTACACAATGTTCACACCCTTGCTGACTTATCTATTATCTCAGTATTATATATATACATATTTATTAATTAAAACATGTAGCACACACATACCCACATTTCATTTAATGTACATCTTTTATGACCTGGATTCCTGCAGAAAACCAGTGCTTTATTCGAAAGAGTGAAGAGTATCACTAGCCCTTTTGTCCTGCTGCAACGCACACAGTATGTAGGTAGGTACTTTTTCATCACACTTGCTCGAAAAAGTTCTTATTTCATGCAGGTGTACTGAAGGACAAAGGCCTATTTTGTTCCCGCGGGAGATATGGATTGTGAAAAAAAAAAGCAATAACTCCCTAGGGAGTTATAGCTTTTTTTTTAATATGTCACTTATTCATACAAACCAAGTAGCATAAATGAGTTTTACTTTTAAAATACTGACATTTATAATTTAATATTTTTATAATCACCCTCGTATCCAAAATTTCACTTACCCCCCTCGTTGCACAATGTACTATTATTTTATTTTATTGTTTATTAATTAGTCCTATTTTGTTGTCTCAATTTTCTTTTGTGCCATTTTTATTTTGTTCTTTATGATGATTTAATATATATAATTTACCATAGCATACGTCACAGTGCACAGTGAGACCGTATTTTGTGGAAAATGTAGAAAATGACTCATTTTCAACGAATTGTGGCCGCGCTAAGTACACATGTCATAGATAGGTAGCCGGTTTCCGGTTTTGGTATTTGAAATGTATTAGGTACTTAATTAAGGCATAGACATTCAAAGTGGACGCACTCGTGTCAGATGGCGACCTTGTTAGGGCACTTGCGACGTCACGAGATGTTAGAATGTCAGTCTCTCTATCACTTCACGAGAAAACTACTCCCTACTTAACTCTTATCTAGTCAGAATCACGTTTGCCTGCAATCAATCTAAATTAGCGTGTTGTATACCATTTGTGCCAGCATTTTGATGTATTTAAACAGATACTTTTATTCCCTACTTCAAGGTCCATTCAGTCCAACATTGCTTATATAATACATTAAAAAAAAATAACAGAGATCCCAGGCCAGCGACTTAAATAAAGATACTGGATAGATAATATGTGAAACGAAGAAACGTAAACGAAAGCAAACTCTCTCAGATAATGGTTATGACAATCATATCGTGTTTGTCATCAGTCATCACGGTAGAAAATAGATCATCTGGGAAGACTATTAAAGTAATTACGGTATAATTGATGTTGGCCACACAGCCATTTAAAGCTGTATGATTCATCATTTCTACTCCGTTAGCGTGTCTGATAACATGTTTAGTAATCAATGTAATCATTATTATCTAATAATAATTTGGGCAGCAAGTGATTGCAGCATTTTAAATAAACAACAAATAACATACATGAGTTGATATACTATTTTTAATGATAATTATCTGCTTAACGATAATTATTTTGTTTTTCACCACACCAGCTGGAAGGCCCTCTTGATTGTTCAAAAACTGATGAGAAATTTGCATTTTATCAACACGTGTGGCAAATAATCAAATGCATGACTTGTCTTCTTATGTTGGCTGGTAGAATTAACTAAAATAAAAATGATGATTTTGAAAGATAAATGTTTAGTAAACTTTCATTTTGAATTTATTTGCTTTGATTTTGTTTGATATTTTATAGTTAGTATTTTCCTTCCGTTGGTGTGATGAAAATTTGTGTGTTGGCAAAAAGTTTAACACTTATCCAGGCCGTAACAATCTACAAGGTTTTCCCAAAAAATCCAAATATATTCAAATTAATCCAGCTTTGATGATTCATTTCAAAACAAGACATATTTCCCGAAAGTGCATGTGCAGTGCTAAAGTTAAATTCTATTGTCGCATATGTGGTCGATAAATCGTAGTATGCTTGGAAAAGGGTTAACCCTCGTGCCTTGAAACCCTCGCCACGCTCAAAATTCCACTTTTCGAACCTATTGCTACGCTCATGGTTCAATTTTGGAATGTTTGGCTTTACTCGGGTATCAATATCAGCACGAAAGGTTAAACAACATCTTTGCCTATTAGCAATACGAGTAAAAGCAAAAATTCTAGAATAGTACATACTTATTATTATTACACTGCATGCAAATAAAAGCTTCAAAATGTTCAAAGCAAAACTTAAAAGCTTTCGCGTTTTTACCACATTCTTGATAAATAGGTATGTTAATATCACAGGTTGATTACGAATAATTTTGTTTGTTTACCTCTACGATTTGCCACAGGTTTCACCAGCCATGATGGTCGCGGGTAACCGTAGCCGCAGCAAAATTTCCAAACTAGTAATTTGAACTACCAGACGAAAGATCACACAACATTTCATAAGATAATTTAACGAATCAGTTGTTACTTTGCGGAAATCCATATCAATTAATACGATAAAATTGTTTTCTTTCGCGACGGGAGGTAACATTAATTACGTGTAAAAAAATACGCAAATAAGTATAACGGGTATTGTATCCAATATTGAACATAGGCAAAGTGCTACTGTTATCATTTTCCTTATAGACTTTCGATTTTCTTTTTAGTATGACTTTTTTTTCTTTACAATATGACTATTTTCTTTAGAATATGAATTTTAAATTCCAACATCTTCAATAAAAATAATCTCATTTGTACAAATCTATAGAAATGACTCAGTGCTAAACCTACTAAAAGTTTGTCGGAACGGAAGCCTGAATGATTGTAATTCTAATAGGGTTTCGTGTGCGCGACATCTGCATACGTGTACAATACGAATAAATAAAGGTGACAGGAACCTTTTATCATTTCATAGTCGGTAATGATAGGGCTGTGACATGACATTGGTTTCACGGTTTGTTATCAGGAATGACCTTGACGCAGTTGTCCAACCGCAGACTAAGCGACTTTATGTGAGCGATTTTTAATTCTTCTTCGGAAATGTTAGTGGCGGCAGAGTACGTTATACAACACTATAACACCAATGTGGGTGCACTCAACGATTTTAATAGAGCGCGTGTTAGCGAAGGTCTCCGTTTCAGTTCAGCTTGGGCAAAAATGCTTTCGTATAATTAGGTAACCTCCCGTGCATGTCACATTTCCCAACCGATTCTCGTGAAATTTTGTCAGCAGGTTCGAAAGTTACATATTTTCTTTCAGTAGTTTCGTTTTTTGGAATAATTTCAAAATGGCCGAAATTGGCATAATGGATTTAAGCGCCAGTAAGCGGCACTTAAGTAATGCCATTGTAAGTTCGCTGTGATAATGTCTCAATGAAGTAAATATATTTAATTTATACATTTTTTAAGCTTATCGCATGGTCTAAAGCTCACAGAGCCACGAATACCTGCATGCATACTATGCTATATCTTATACCTTTAAACGAGCAATTCTTGTATATATGTATATATATTTCTGTGATCTCGAAAACGGCTCTAACGATTTAGCTGAAATTTGATATGGGGGTATACAATCGATCTAGATTAGTCTTATGTTTGGGAAAACGCGAGTTTTCGAGTTTTCATGCGTTTTTCTTTCGACGCAGAATATGGTCGCTAATTTCGTGTTGCCGGTCACTGTCCGTCTGGCCCAGCGGGTTAAGACGCGGACGGCTAGAAACGAGTGTTACGGGTTCGAATCTCGCCCGGTGACTAACTTTTGTTTTTTTTTTTTATATATGTTCAAGTTTATATATATTTTTTAATTTTTATTGTTTTAGACAAGTTTAATTTATTTATTTAAGAAACAAACAGTCTTTTATAGTTATATATAGCCAAGGGCGGATCCACCGTTGTGGGCACGATGGGCATGCCCACAACCCTAATAGGGTGCCCTATTGATTCGCCTAGTAAAATTACGCTGATTTTCGTTTCGCAGACGCTTTGGCAGAGGACGGTTTGGCAGAATTTCATTACGCAGAGTAGTCAGTTGGCAACTTGGCATAACATTGATAAGCAGATTTACTTTTGGTAGAATAATCGTTTAGTAACCGTCACGATTACCCGAGAAACCCTTGGTCGAAACACGATAGTTAGAGTGGTTTTTAGTATTAATTAGAAATTCGAGCATGTTATCAGCTCTGATACTTATTTACAAGAATAATAATTATTTACTAACATTAAAAGGGACATTGTTTTTAGCTTAAGGAGTCTTAGAAACCTGAAACATTTACAAATATTAGTACAAATTTCTAAAAATAATACCAGCTTTTAATTTTCAGGCGTAGGAGTTTCTTAGCCTAGTTATCTGTTTAAACGGCTCCATGGACTGCAATAAATTGCTTGCCATTTCCGATACATTACTTTATACGCCGATAATATGTATGTAGTACTGCAATTGCTAAACTAACTAAACTGTTATAATTTAACTGTCACTTAATTCGAAATTAAATGTAAAAAAAACGTTACTCGAGTAAAATTTGTTTAATCGGACAGATTACTCTGCCAAATGAAATTCTTAGGTTACTAATGGATTACTAAGTTTTTTGCTAAATAAGAAAGTAAGGAATAAAGAAAAAAAAGACACCAATTCAAAGACCCAAAAGATTACCAAAAGCTTTTTGCTTGATTCTCATTTTCCAAAGAATCTATCGTAAAAACATAAACGCCAACTAATCATTTTTCCACTCAATACATAGCATACTCGTAAAAATGTATTGCATGAGATTTTTCGAAAAAACAATGTTTATACATTTCCGTATTTCAAAAATTTTTGTCCCCATTTTTAGGGTTCCGTAGTCAACTATAGTTGTTATAGTTTCGCCATCTCCGTCTGTCTGTCTGTCTGTCCGAGGCATTGCTCAGTGGTCGTTAGTGCTAGAAAGCTGAAATTTGGCATGGATATATACATCAATAAAGCCGACAAAGTCGTACAATAAAATCTAAAAATATATTTTTTTAGGGTACCTCCCCTTTACGTAAAGTGGGGGTGAATTATTATTTTTTGCTTCAGCATTACAGTGTGGGGTATCGTTGGAAAGGTCTTTCAAAACTAATAGGGGTCTTCAACAAATATTTTTTTATAATATGAATATGTTCGGAGATAATCGCTCTGAAAAAAAAAAATGTGTCCCTCCCCACTAACTTTTGAACCATAGGTCCAAAAATATGAAAAAAATCGTGAAAGTAGAGCTTAAGAAAGACATTATACGAAAACTATAGCGGACATAATCTGTTTAGCTGTTTTTGAGTTATTACAAAAAGTTTACCCTTCATAGTAAAAAAACGTACATCCACAGTTCATCCCTTGGTTAACAATCTACTATACTTTAAGCTCCATTTTAGCTTATTGTGACGGAAAAGTAACTACGGAACCCTACTTTGAGCATGGCCCGACATGCTCTTGGCCGGTTTTTATACCTCGAATTATTTAGTTGCCATCATAGAATATTGTTGTTGATGGTAAGTATCGCAGGCGGGGACCAACAACCAAAATGACTATAAGTAACCCTCTGTTGATCCCCGCCTGCGATACTTACCATCTACAACAATATTCTTGTGGGGCTTGTTTTCCTCTTTTTTAGTGTGCAGTCGGGTTTTTTGCTTTTTTATAATATTTTTTTTTATTGTAAATAATAAATAAATAAAAGTTACATCTAGGTACGCATAAATCCCTTTGCAAAACGATGATCGGCGAAACGTTGTCTGCGAATCGATAATCTACAAAAAATAGGTCGGGGAACCCCCTTATAGTCTTGTGACGTAACACTTTCACGGTCTATTGAGATCGATAGGCTGATGATCGTTCATGAACGATGACGATCATGACTCATGAGTCATGATTGTTCATGAGTGAGTTCGTACTCCGACTCGCACTTGGCCGATTTTCGGGTGGCTGTGACCACAACCTTTTTTGAGGGCTGGATCCGCGCCTGTATATAGCACAGGAACTTTTCTTAAAACTAGACTTACAGTTTCCTTAATGAAAATATTTTAACATCATGCTTATTAAATTAAGTAACTACTTAAACTTCTACATAGTAAAACAGAGCTATTTGTGCGCGCAAAAACAAAAAACAAACAAAAGAAAAGAAAAATTATGAGAATAAAAACATAAGAGCATTATAACAACCTTATGGTATTGTTTACAACCTGAAATCTCAAGGATTTATTATCTATTAATAAAGAAATTATAAAAAGCAGTAACATATAATACTGAGATTATTTAGTAAGATTATCACCTATACACCACCATATTACAATAAATAGTTATAACCGAGCAACGCTCGGTCGCCCAGGTACTGCATCTTAATATATACATCAACACTAAGGTATGTTTGTTTCTAACGCAAGATAAAAGGCAACCCCCAGTAGCTTTGGATGCTTGATCGAAGTACAGTATTTGTGGTAACACTCACAAACAAATAATCTTTTTTCAACCTAATTTTAGAAACGATTATTTGAAGTACCATTAAATAGCATAAACAATTACTTTGTTAATTATTGACCTAAATCTCTATACATATTGTAGATTAAATGGTTTCAATATATTGCGCGCTTATAAAGGAAAGTAAGGAAAGACTCGGGAAAATATTTTGTATTTAGGTACCTAATAACCTATTTTATTAAATCGTTTCGTAGATTACTGAGAATTAAATGCAGAAACATTATTATCATAAACATGGATTCAGTACTGTTAGTAGTAAGTGTATATCTGAATCTGATTGCTGGATTTAGCATTTTACTGCTTTAAAAAATAGCTTTACTTCTTCTGAACTCCAAAACTACCTACCTAAAATAGAAATTTAACTATTTGCTTCATTCTCTTAAAAACCGACCCCGTGTGACTGAGGCCACACATAAAATGAAAACATATCTTTAAAATGCTACTGAATGAGTTGAGAAAAAAACTTGTTGATACATAAATACCACTTACTTATGAATCTTTCCAGCTCTGGCACAGTGTCTTGGAGTGAATGGAGCGCGGATTCATGGTACGCCCGCTGTAGCTTCACATACTGCAGCAGTATGTGGGCCATCTCGGCTTCTTTGGCGACTAGACTAAACATCTCTGCAGCCAGACTGTCCCTGGCTGACTCCACTTTTATTCCAATTTCCTCTAATTCCTCTCGTGCTGCACTCAGTTTAGCTGGGTTCTCTTCTCTTGCTCGCTGAAAATAAAGTAACTGCTATTAGATGACAAAGACAAAAGGAAGGATTTTTATTTTAGCAGTTTAAGTATGTGTTGAGCTGTAGCATTAAAACTATCCAAAAAAGCGGAGGCTCCGTTAAGAAAGACATCTGCAATTGAGGTACTCTTTTCAAATATAGCCCTTTTGAGACATAACTGGTATGTTCCCAATTTTATTGGATTTTTTACATTTTATTGCACTACTTTACATGACAACAAATGGTCCAGTCAGATATGAACTGAACGATGAAACGAGAGAGTTAGCCAAGTAAATGAAGTACTGTAGGTATAGTTTAATTTACTACTCATATTTTGAGCTAATTTGTTACAATATTTATAAAAGGTTATATTACATCACGGGTATATAACGAAAACAAAATAGTTTCTGTTTTTTTCTCTATAGTAAATGTATCATGTATTTAAACTGATAATCATTCTAAAAACTGGGTAAAGAGAGGCATTATAACTTCTCAGTCATTATCAATAAGCCAAATAATGATAGACTTGTTTTCAATATATACTCTTGTCATTGATGATGTCAAAAGATAACTTTATCTTACATGATATTTGTGAGCTGCTGATTCCTTTTCACTTATGAGTTTACTAAGATGCTTCTTAGTCTTCAGTATAGCTGGGAGATCATGGTCGCTTATTGTTGACAGTGGAGCAATTACTAGTTGCTCCACTTTAACTTCGTGCTCAGCTATTTCATTAGCTAGGTATTTTTCTGTTTTACCTAAAAACAGATTACATTATATATCATGCTAAGGCCCCTATTTAAAATATTAAAAACAGTTATTAAGTTCAATTTATGATTCCCATTACATATTTCAGGGGTATTTATGGTTTAAAGTGAATAAATATATTTGAAGAGGGAAAAAATATTTCATAGCATAACAATGTTATATAATATAAAATAAAGGAAATTTTAAGTATTGTTATTAGTTTCAATGGGCACTTTACAAATATTTCCTTATGTATAATCTTTTCCTATTAGACCAAAACATACCCAAATATGGTAATTCAACATTATTCAAAACAATAATATAAAACAACAACATATTATTATTTAGATGCACTTCGTATAAAGAAAACTGTACCAATAAAGACTATATTCATATTTATAATATTCATCAATTTAATTCAATGAAAATAAATATAAGTAAGTACATTACATTTTTTGTAAGTACTAAAAACATTTCAGATAGCCAAAAAGGTTCTGAATATAAATACTATGACCACATTGCAATGAATCACAATTTGGCTATATAACAAGCCACTTCTGTGACAATTGAGGGCCCCTGACAAACTAGACATTATTAAATTGACTTGGCATTATTGTTAGTTTGCTTACCACATTCAAATAAGATATGTTTCAAGACACTCTCATCATCATCATAGTTGCTTGCCTCAACCATTGATAAACCCAGCATATATTCTGGAAGTTTTTTCAGCCTTTTCTCCCGGGCTGCAGGGTCCTGCCCCTGTGTGCCACCAGCCCCGGTGGCCAGCCTCTTACTAACTAGTTGTAAGGCATTCCTTAATTGCTCTACTTTCCGATCCGCCGTCTGAAGCTCATCCGTGAGCGCTTCGCCTTTACCGCCCCTGCGCGTAAACAAAACCATTATCACTTTACTGCCTTCAAATTGTTGTGAAACTGATATAGCTATGTACTATATTAAATAACGCTCTTATTGATCTTGTACTGGTGAGGCATACACAAAGATCTGTGATGCGACTGCCAACGATCTCTACAAAGGAGCTCGAATCTTATCTAATGGTGATAGATAAAAAGTACACTGTACCTTGAAAATGTTTGGTCGGCGAGTTGCTTAACCCTAAAGAACTGCTTCTTCATATTGAATAATTTAAATCACCAAAATTATTTATAAGCTACTAACAAGGTCATTGGACTTAGTGAATCGTAAAAATAATAAAACGAAGATCTCGGTAAGGAACGAAATGTCAGTGCGTCAATGAGATCATCCTCGGTTCCCGAAGGCAGGAAACTTATTTTACAACACTAAACACGATTAGCAAACTAAAGCACTAATTAATAAGGCACAACATTGTTATAATTCAAGCTAAATACACAACACACTCCTTCATTTGTAAAATCTGCAATAAATCACAACTATCGTCAGAAAAATAAAATAACATTCACAGATAACGTTTAGCTGAATATTGCCATGGGAAAATAATAAAGTGTATATATAATAGGGTTGTTTCCATCTCCAAGTCTTAGGGCAGAATTGTATCCTAATAAATTCTTTTGGATTATAAGAACATGTTAAACTACTTTTAGGGGACCTGTAATGACCATATTTTTGTAAATATTGAATTTAAAATATATTTTGGCACACGTCACGTGACCAAACTTGAAACGTCTTTGAAGATTCTGATGACGTCACAACTCTCGGATTGACACTGTTGACAGTTAGGCGATAAACAACAAATGACAAATGTCAGTTGCCAGTTCGTATCTTCTACGTGTGTATGTAGTTATGTGTCAAACCGTAAACTGTGACGTCACGCAATTTTCAAAAAGCGTTTTGGGCGCGAAAGCTTCTGTCAAAATATATTTTGTTAATTTAACATATTTAAAGCCGTTTTTAGTATAAAAGTTGAATTTTAGGGCAACTTTTAGCTAATATAGAACGTAATACAAGCGTTTCAAAAAATTGGAAACAACCCTATTCGTAAATATATTCTACACTTTATGTTCGAAGGGAGAAAGGACAAACCGATTAATTGTTTTAAAATGATTATGCTAAAGGTAAACATGATGTTTTTTTAGGCGCTTATTTTATTATTTTAATCTAAAACAAAAATAACCTGTACAAAATGAGCGATTTCTGAGCGAATCTTTAAATTCATATCTATGTTTCACATGTATTAATGACGTAAACGAATGCGTTCGGATTTATAAACATGTAGCGGTTTTCGGTTTTCTAAGCACCGATAAACAATTTAGTTACAAAAACCGTAGTATAATATAATTTTTAATTAATATTTCTTTACGTTTTAAGTACTTGCGTTTACTATCAGTTATAGTTATGGTTATGTAACTCACGAGTTGCTCAAGTCTCATATATACTTTACTCTTAATACGTCGTAATTAATAACATAATTCGTCGATCTCTTGCCACCATCAATGTGCCTGCTCTTCTTGAGCCAACTGGCATTATCAGGGATGATGGCAAGAGGCCTGATGGGGTGTCCTTGGTTCCTTGGAGCTTGGGACGGATGTTAGTGTGGGATGCTACCTGCGTAGACACACTGGCACCGTCCCACCTCCAACGGACTAATGTAAAAGCGGGCGCAGCGGCGGAAAGCGCCGAAATTTTGAAACGTAATAAATATAAGAGCCTCGGTAGAGAGTACCATTTTGTACCTTTTGGCGTTGAAACTCTAGGTCCATGGGGTCCCAGCGCGCACAAGTTTTTTGGAGAAATCGCGAAACGTCTGGTTGACGTAACTGGTGACCGAAGAGCTGGCGGCTTCCTCGCACAACGTATCAGTATTGCGATACAACGAGGAAATGCCGCCAGCATCCTTGGTACAATGCCTCAAGGGCCTATTTTAGATATAAGCTAGTTATAGTATTCATCTGTATATATCCATTATGTATATTGTTACTGTCAATAAATAGAATTACATAGCTTTACTCTTTGCTTCATAACCGATCATTTTCTTCATTTCAGGAAAATATCAGAACGCTTTTCGTTATGTCAGTGTCACTGACTGTCAGATCTGATCTGTCAGTTTTATCGCAGTCTTCGTATTTTTATTTACATTTACATGAAATTGATTAAGATACGACATCGACACTCATAAGCGAAACTGTTTTGTAATGTAAGCATTGCATTCGTAGGAGTAGGGAGCGCGGAATGTTGCTAAAGCATCAAGAGCAATAATATAGTTGACGAGGAACGCATAACAGAGAAGGTGCGTCGCAGTGTACCAGTGTTGCGTTGCGGTGAAATTAATTAAGTAGAATAATTATTATAAATTCATATAAATTTGGTACAATTATATTATTCTAACTCCATCAAGATGGATCGGCGATTCATAAACGTTATTTTGTTAGGATTTGGCTTTATGTTTGTCTTTACTGCGTTTCAAACAATGGGGAATATAGAGGTAAGTTAATATTTTAATTAATTACTTTCACTTTTATATTACTTTTCTTGGACATTAGTAACTTAACAATTATTCTTATACGTTTATTCAGATATTCAGTACCTTTTGCTATTGTTTACTAGTTGTATCTATTAAAACACAATGCATATTTAAATAATAGATGTACATGTCCAATTAGATCTCTTAGAAGTGGCAAAAGATTTAATAACTATGATGTTATTTTGAACTTACTGGATACTTATTACAATGGAATAAATACTACAATTTGCCATAATTTGTGTAAATTTTAATCTTACCTTTTTATTTAGAATAAATATATAATTTATGCAATTTGTCTGTGCTCAGTATACAAACTATAGTTCCAAGAAAATACTTATAAAACAAGATTATATCTGGTAATTACTTTAAATTATGGTTTTAAATGACATTCCTAAACATATCTGGTAGTATCATGAACTTTTTATATTTTGTATATTTTTTCCTAATTCTGCTTAGCTAAAATGCAATAAAATGTAAGAAACCTATTGTCAAAATCACACATGAATTAAAACTAACCATACCTAAGCACAAGCCATATCATAGGATATTAAGTGTTTTTTTTCCATTACTGAAGCAGAGAGCTCTGATACTTTAGCCTAGCAGAACTTATGTAGTTTTTTGGACACAGAGCTGCCAACAACATGAAATTTGAATACTAGAAATTTAATCTAAAATACTTTTTTGTAGAGTATAATAAAATTGGAGCTTCTGATTTTGGTTTCCACTTTTTTTAGGGTTCCGTGGTCAACTACGAACCCTTATAGTTTTGCTATGTCTCTCTGCTTATGCCGTGATCATTTGTCCGAGAAAGCTTCAATTGCATACAATTGCAATAGCATGGATACACAAATCAATCATGGCAACAAAATGGTATAATAAAAATTATGATTTTTTTTTCATTTGGGCTTTGTTGGGTCTTGAAAAATGGTTAAAGGAATATTTTCAGAAATATTTACTCCGAAAAACAAATATTCGTGTCCCTACTCTAACTTTTAAACCATGGGTCCAATAATTATGAGATACATCATGCAAGTAAAGCTCAGTAAATACTTTCAATTATATTTAAAATTCCTGGAGAAATATGATTATAAGGCGGTTGGCGCTTACGTCATTATTAACGTGTATTAGGATAATTTCGAAAATAGATAAACTAGTAACTAGGGTAAGAAGTGCTTCTTACCCTAGCAGGAGTGCAAAACATACTAACAAACTTTGATAGTGTCACAAAGGCTTGTGTTGCCAAATTAAGTACAGAAATTATAGTTTGATTGAATACTGAGGGTCTACCACGAACACCAATGTGTCTATTTACGGCTTAATTGGAGTACGCGGTATTCGCGGTAGGCTTTCTGAAATGATAAATTTATCCAACTGATCTATTATTTTAGTACAAAAGCAGGTTGATTAGATAGTAAAGAGTAAATTAAACTATCTAGGATATAAAACAGCTAAGTACTTACCTACCCCTACCTAAATAAATACCGATTTTCACGATTATCCCGTTTCCGAAACTACCCAATGCAATTTACAATGTTTCGCAACGTGAGTGCCATAATAATAATAATAAAGTAATACATTATATTCTACATGACATTAAAGCTCTCCAAGGGGCATCTACGTGTTGGATCTATATCCCCACGCAAGCCTATCAAAAGACCGGGATTTATAGGCCCGTGAAATCCAAGGAGATATAATAATAAAGTAATACCCGCAGGGCAGCTCATGGCGAGCTGTTGGTGAGTAACGACCCCACGGACCCGAGTACTCCCGAGAGTCGGTCAGGGTCTCCGTCTCCGGCGTGTCTTAGTCGGTCGGAGTGGACCCCAAGGGGATCCGCAGGACTCGGCTCTGGCTTGCCTTCATTGGCCGTCCAGAGAGGAGTCGTTAGAGCTAAATGCTCCAGGGGTGGAAGTGAAAATTTGCATAAGACGCGAGTTGGCACAGTGGCTGTTATCAGCCACTGGGTAGAAAGCGGCGAACACCTCTCGACACCCCTGAGCCGCTCACACCGGTGTTGCTCCTGGTCGTCTTCGACACGGCAGTTTCAGGGGCCCATCTAGTGGGCGGTGAGTCACCGCCTGCCTCGATAACTAGTGAAAACATTTTTATGGCAGGTGTCCGGACGTCTTTGAAATAACCCAGTCTCATTGTCCACCCAAACTTCAATCCATAGACCGTTTTACTGTTCACTTTTTCTACAATAGTCGCAATGCATGCTGCGACCGGTTCATGGGTAACTATTGTTGCGCCTGTGAACGGGTTCCAGCAGGCGTTCTACATGACATTAAATCTCTCCAAGGGGGCCTCTACGTGTTGGATCTATATCCCCACGCAAGCCTATCAAAAGACCGGGATTTATAGGCCCGTGAAATCCAAGGAGATATAAAAGTAATATAATCATTTATTTCAAGTAACTTTCACAGACTCATAGATATGTTAGTATGCACTTATAGCTATGGTAATATATATAGACTAATGACAAAATAATTACTAGGGCAGCTATGTTTCTAGAAGGACCTAAATAGTTGCTGAAGATAAAAAGTACTTCTAGAAACATGCATATCATCACAATGCCTCAAACATGGGCAGTCAATCCTCTCGGGCATCGAACGCAAGATTGGGTTGGGGCTGGGACCCATACCATTTGACAGTTGGTGGACTAATAATATTAGTCTAATGCCGTTCGAGAAATGGGCCCCTGGCCTGCACCCGGCATAATAGTACGTCCCTTGTACTTTACTACGGTACGACATATATACCTAATAAAATAAAACACTCATTTAAACATTCACGATTTTGGTTCACTACACTACAATGGGACTTAATCGCGTAAAAATAAGTAAAAAGTTCAAGTTGATAAACAAGACCAAGTGCGGGTAGTTCGAAAAACTCGCGCGGCTAGATATCAACTTTAGCCAGTCTTCTCCGAGACCACGGGGACAACGCCATCCTCGAAATGTTGGAGGTAAATTTAAAAACTTATTTTTCTCGATAAGTCCCGTTGTAGTGAATAGTGAATAATAATGTATCTAGTCAGTCAACGCAAGTTGTTGTATGATTCTTACTCGTATTATGTAAAAGAACACCATGTGGAAAGGACCGGATTCTAGCGAATACCGAATAGGCGCTTTACCGGCGACCTTGAAATGGACGCAGTGTCCTATAAATGTCAAATAAAACAGCTCTCGTGAAAGGTTATTCGAGTTTATTGCAACATTGGATTTTAAGTACATCAACGACAACAAGCTTATGTTTTACATACATAGGTACACACTGTATACATACACAGTTATCAAACAAACGGACGTGTTACATAATAGATAAAAGTTGTGCTACAAACAACATACCTATACCCGTTTATTCTGGTTGTACCATACTTGTCGGTAGAGTATAACTACCATAACTAGAGGCGAGTGCAATATAAATAATACACTCAAGTAAGTACCTACTATTACATACTAGTGGCTCTGAGTTGTGGACCTCGCTATGGTTACGATATTTTTCAATAACGTAATCGTCAACCGGACAGAACACCTGTACGAAAGCATTCCCCAAATCCCCATTAAACTGAAACGGAGACGATTCACGTTCGCTCGGTCAATTAGCCGACTTAAGATCTCAGCTATCTCCTCTTCATCCATAGGGATCAATTTGAAAAAAGGAAAATTCGTTTGAATAATATAACTAAACGCATTATTCATTGTTTTCCTTTCATTTCTAGGAAATCCCATTTGAAGCCAAGATATCTTCGGCCACTTTAAATAGGTCTTATATTTGTCTTATCGTTTTAGTCAAAAAAACTCAATGGAGAGTAGATTTTCGAATCACAGACATCAAGTGATTTAATTTAGACTTGCTAACTTTATCGCTATTAGTCTTAAGTAGGTAGTATCTAGGTAGTATCGATCTGTGTAAATGTATCAATATTTGGTAATCATGTAAATATTTCTGTCAAATTTTACCAAAGCAAAGTTGAACTTTCAGTTCCGTACAAAATGTTTAGTGAATAAAATATATGTAGCGATAGAACAAAGCGGCTCTACAGCGCACTGTGGGCTGGATCGGCCGAAAAGAGGACATTCGTACTTTTTTGAGAAAATAAAAAAAATTGGATTCGATAGAGAATTGTATAAGGAACAATAAATGTGGTAATCCTGTTATCCCTCATTAGGGATAATAAATAAATGTGGGACTATAAATTTTTCCAAAATGAGGGATATTAAGTCTGTTTTTTTTTGTATGGGACCCAAAAAAAGGTATCTTGTTTCTCGGAAACTATTGGCGAAGCCGTTTTCTACATTTTAGGACTTTATTTTCCTACTGTTATAGAATACGCAATGATAAGCAGATTTGTTCTGTAGGTGCCCGTTTTTTTCTAATTCCAGTCAAAAGTCCACATAACTTCGGTTTTTATGTACATAACATACCTGCTTATCATTTCGTATTCTATAAAAGTAGGAAAATAAAGACCCGAAAGGTAGAAGACTAATTCGCTAATAGTTCGGAGAAACAAGATACCTATTTTTGGGTCCCATATAAAAAAAACTTACTTTATTATTTTCTGCTTTCAATATGCCTTATTTTGAAAAAAAAAAATACTACATTTATTGTTCCTCACACAATTTTCCATCGAATAGCATTTTTTTGAAAATGATTTTCTCAAAAAAGTACGAATGTCCTCTTTTCGGCCGATCCAGCACATAGTGCAGCGCGTTTCTCGCAACATTAGTACGTGCGTTACATCCTTTATGACTTATGACGACGTCAACTATATCCGCTTTTCTGCTCGCTTCCTTACACAAAAAAAAAAACCGGACAAGTTCGAGTCGGACTCGCCCACCGACGGTTCCGTACAAATTTAAGTATTTCTTACATCTTTATAGATTTCAGATTTTTCTCTGTATTTGTAGTGAAAGACGATATTACTTTACAAATTTCATAGTTCTGTCTGTACCATGTAAAATTTGAATCCCTTGAGAGTGTCAAAATTTCCGTTTTTTGCAGCAAAAACGGTCGTATCTTTTTTTATACGTTAACATAGAAGTTTGGTTTTTTTCACAGCTTCAAGGGACTGTAGGTCTTAGTAGGTAAAGTTGTGTTTTTTTTTCAACTCGATACCTCCACGCGTTCCCGAGATAAAGGGTCTTGATAGACAGACAAACGGACGGACAACAAAGTGATCCTATAAGGATTCAGATTTTTCCTTTTGAGGCACGGAACCTTAAAAACTAGTCATATGACATGTTTCATGTTTAGTATAGCGACACTATAAGTTGGTACCTCCACGTTGGATGCGGAAAAAACATACAAACACATTTAATATATTACTGGTCATGCGATTAGAGTCGTGCGTACGTTGAATACATATCTGCCTAAAATGTTTATTTTCGTCAAAGAGGCAATTTGGTGTTATTCCATTCGTAAAGGCAAACTGCAAAGCTCAAAACTTTCCCGCCTGTGATGCGGTTATGGATTCATAAGAAAATAAGCTGTAAAGGGCTAATTAATTCTTTATACAGTTTAATTATTGTAAAACGCTTTCTTATTAACAATAAATAATAATTAAATGTACCTAAAAAAATAACATCGGAAAATAAGTAAAACATTACAGACAGACATTGGGTCAAGCAAGTAAAACAATGAAAAGGTTGTAAGAAATTATCTTATCATGTTATTGGTACTGAATAAAAAACAAACATTAATAAATGTGTATCGATGTATTCCAACTTGACTCTACAATTCTCACGTCTCCATATAATGAATAGTCCTAATTGCATCGCGTTGCGTTAATTTAATTTAACTATCATAACCATATTTTTTGTAAATCATTATCTGGTCAGTGAGCGCAGGTATAATTTATTCGTTAAGGCTTTTCCCGCTTCCGCGTAGGTAAAACTAGTAAGATTGAACTAGCAGTAAGTTGTATGTGATCGTTCATTCTTTTCTAGCTTTGTATCGACTATCGCCATTTAATGTGTATTTGATGATTGCGTTATAACAGCACTTTTTAATTGTATTTATGAAATTAACGTCCGTTATGTGTTAAAATACAGTCATGAGAAATACATACATAAATCAATTATATTATCGTCAACTCAGTCGTCGCATTAAATGATGCATTTGTTACACATTCAGTGTTACAAACAAGATTTTCAATCGTGTTATATATAATGCGTTGGCATAGGTATACTTATGAAATGTTTAGGCCAATGTAACATAACCTTGTCTTTGCTGGGTCAAATTTGCTTCGGAAAATCGCTTGTCATGAAAAAATCATAACAAACATTGTCACTGCTAAATTGATACGTTTATTATATGAAAAAAGTAATCTTAATATAAGTACTATAGGCTGTGATTTAGTGCTGAATTTATGGACAAAGTACTGTACAATACTGTTTATATGTACATTGCAAAGGTTGGTTCCTATATTGATAAAAGTAACGTCATTTAAATTTTAAATTTATTTAACATCCCACTCAAAGAGAAACTAAATTATCGCTTATTGCAAAGAAAGCGGACAAACCTTTAAATATAAATAATTCCCAAACATATCGCTTGCAATTTACGTCTGTTTCTTGTTTTATTAAAATATCGCGGACATAAAAATACGATTTATGATTGTTTCGAAATATAAAGACACAGGTGACACTTCTTGCACTTTATGCGTTTTTACATTATCTGCAATTTATTTATTGTTACTTTGTTGGTTGCCTATATTATCAAGTTTATTGACATGGCCGTAACTTATTGTTATGTAATGTGCAATGAGATCATCGACCGAGATTTTTGATGGTCGCAAAGGCTTGGGCAACGGTAATTTTTTGTACGCATATGTTCGAATGGTATCATACTTATTACGTGATCCAAGCTGGTTATTTTGATTGTTATAACATCGTTGTAGGGGTTTACAGGTCATCTTCTAGTCTTTGAGTAATAGCGTGTTTACTGAAATACAATATTGGTTTTATTTTATTTTGGTACTTAACTTTCCATATTTAGACTTAGGTAGTTCTAGTTATAGGATGAGTTTTTACAGTCTTATGTTGGGTTATTTTATTCGAGGTCTGATGAGTTCCGAATAGTTATGGCATCCCTGACTATATACATGTATAAAAAATCGACATCCAGTATCTTATTCGATTATTATTATTTAATAGATACTATCAGTGTATAGCGAATCATTAAATATTTATTCAAATGATTACAAAGAAATACAATGATGATATAAAAAAATATAAGAATTGATAATATAAACTATAAGTAAACTAAAACAAAAATATGACTAAATTAAAATAAATCTAAAAATGGCCCCTGCGGCATAGTACCGAAGACGCTGGCAGCATTTCTTCGCTGGATCGTTAGACTGATGCGTTGAGCGAGAAAGCTGCCAGCTCTTTGATCTCCTGTGACGTCTTCGAGTCTCTTAGGCAGATCTTTAAAGAGGCTCAGAACGCCAGGGCCCCACGGACCAAGGGTCTCGACATCGAAGGAATAAAATTATACTCGGCGCTCGGGGTTTCGCCCCTGTATTTTCCTACCTTGAGACTGGATGAGCTATGGGCCGACGACAAAAATGCTGGCCACACTGGAAATTTGCGGATTCCTAACCCACCATGCCGAACAGGAAGGGATCCTTGGGTCCAAGACTGCTCGGTTAGCTAAATATTGAGAACGAATTCTGGATTACTTTTAATTAAACAATAAATAAAATAAATTTATAAATATATATAAGTGTAATATAAAAATATTTTCTTAGTTTCATGTTAACATGTAAACATTCTTATTAAACAATCTATCTGTAACAGAAGATTTGGATTCAATCAGTAAGATATGCACAGTAACTAAGCCTAATACTTTATGATAAAGTCTATAAGATATTATAATCAATCTAACTTAAACTGACAATTTGAACTTGGCAACGCACACTACTAAACTGATATTGATAATGTCTGCCTAATACTATAATTGTTCAGCGATTTATGAGACTACGAGGCGAGGCGAGACTAGGTTCGAATTGCGAGTTGCACACTATGTAACACAATGTAAAGTATTAAGGTTGTACTTATATTATAAAAGGTGGACGGCGAATAATTAAATTACCGTGCGCTCAGCCATTTGGGGTGTATCATTTCTTATTTCAGGCGAACAGTTACGCATGCCAGTGTGGACTTTAATATTCATAGCCAAAGATAGTATTTTTCTTCATGAACAAACATTAAGATCAAGCGCTGGTGACCTAGCGTAGGGGTAAACAAACTTTTAGGAACACAAGCCAACCGCAGTTAAAATTATCGGATTTAGGCATCATATAGAGCCCCCATTATTTATTTGGTCGGTCTATACTAACTAAATACCTGAGTAATAGTAGTAGTAAACCTCTTTATTGTCCAAAAATGAAAACAAAATGGGAAATAAATCACTCGTCATTCGTACAAAGGCGAACTTATCCCTTTAAGGGATCTCTTCCAGTTAACCTTTGAGCAATTATCAAAGCGATGTTACTTATTTTTTGGGTAACATAAAGATTTAAGAGCCGTTATTGAGCCTTGAGAGAGACAGGAGCTGTATCCCAGCTCGTATTATCAATGAGATTCTTGAAACTTAGGTATTTACCCTACGTGAAGAAGTTCTTGGCTAGGAACTGAAAGCGATGGCAAACGCACGTCGAGGGAAACATGTGGACCTTCGTGGTCTGGCGATTTTAGGGTTCCACAAAGGGTTTAGTGTGATAAACGTTTTTTTTTGACATGTGCCAGCTCTCAAATATTACTATAATATTGTGGCTCAAAGCCGCTAGACTGGCGCCACTGTCAAACACTAAGCCAATTTATTTTTGTATTTTGGTGTCGTTTGCTTTTCGACGAAGCAGTAATGTCCCATTGTTTTTACGAATAAGGATCGTTTCGATTAAAAATAAGTATTTCCTAGTATCTACTAGTAATTCATTTTAGATCATATCGAACATATTTTTTTTATATCAATTTTATTGCTAATTTTAGCACCTACCGAGCAAGATTAAACTCACAGTGGAAACTTTATGAGCTCGACATAGTTTTTTCTCCTTTCTGGAATTCGGTACTCGTTTATATTTCAAAGGCACTAGCGACTGTTTAAGAAAAGTATTGAGTCTTACGTCACATTGTAGTGACATTTTATTGTTATTGTAAGTGCGAAAATCGCAAAAGCATAGAGTCGTTTGTAGCAGCAGTAGAAAACTTGGGGTAGTTGCGCAAGCACTTGGTTACGGCAGCGGCCTGTACTGGAATATTATTATACCTAGTGGTTTATGAAACTTTTATCTGGTATTTAGAGTGTAAGTAATAGGTACACGTTCTACATTTAGTGCGGAAATAGCGCTCGACTGATGCGATAGACGTGAACCGCGAAATAAGAGTTGGTTCGTATATACATCGTATTGTCTCGCCTTGCTTCTTTATTTTTTATTAGGGTTCCGTAGCCAAATTGCAAAAAATGGAACCCTTATAGATTCGTCAAGTCCGTCTGTCTGTCCGATTTTGTCACAGCCACTTTTTTCTGAAACTATAAGAGCTATACTGTTCAAACTTGGTAAGTAGATGTATTATATGAACCGCATTAAGATTTTCACACAAAAATAGAAAAAAAAAAAACAATAAATTTTGGGGGTTCCCCATACTTAGAACTGAAACTCAAAAAATCTTTTTTCATCAAACCCATACGTGTGGGGTATCTATGGATAGGTCTTTAAAAATGATATTGAGGTTTCTAATATCATTTTTTTCTAAACTGAATAGTTTGCGCGAGAGACACTTCCAAAGTGGTAAAATGTGTGTGTGTGTGTGTGTGTCCCCGTAACTTCTAAAATAAAAGAATGAAAAATCTAAAAAAAATATATGATATTCATTGCCATGCAAACTTCCACCGAAAATTGGTTTGAACGAGATCTAGTAAGTAGTTTTTTTAATACGTCTTAAATGGTACGGAACCCTTCATGGGCGAGTCCGACTCGCACTTGGCCGCTTTTTAGGGTTCCGTAGCCAAATGGCATAAAACGGAACCCTTATAGTTTCGCCATGTCCGTCTGTCTGTCTGTCTGTCTGTCTGTCTGTCCGAGGCTTTGCTCCGTGGTCGTTAGTGCTAGAAAGCTGAAATTTGGCATGGATATATAAATCAATAAAGCCGACAAAGTCGTATAATAAAATCTAAAAATTTAATTTTTTTTAGGGTACCTCCCCTACACGTAAAGTGGAGGTGATTTTTTTTTCGCTACAACCCTAGAGTTGGGGTATCGTTGGAAAGGTCTTTCAAAATTAATAGGGGTTGTCAAGAAACATTTTTTGATAAAGTGAATATATTCGGGGATAATCGCTCCGAAAGAAAAAAAAAATGTGTCCCCCCCCTCTAACTTTTGAACCATAGGTCCAAAAAATATGAAAAAAATCGTGGAAGTAGAGCTTAAGAAAGACATTAAATGAAAACTATAGCGGACATGATCAGTTTAGCTGTTTTTGAGTTATCGCAAAAAGTTTTCCCTTGATAGTAAAAAGACTTACTTTAATTAGGTACTGATTATGCAAAGCCTATTTGTTTAACTCGGGTGAAAGGTACCGTTTCATCCCTTGGTTAACAATTTACTATACTTTAAGCTCCAGTTTAGCTTATTGTGACGGAAGAGTAACTACGGAACCCTACACTGAGCGTGGCCCGACATGCTCTTGGCCGGTTATTTAATTTTCCGTTCAGTCAGAGCTTTCAGATAATCAAGGGTAGATTGTATCTAACCGCATGTCATCGTTAAAACGTTCGCTAAATTGTATTGCAGGGTAAGTTTCATATCATAGTTCACTGCTGATTGACGTTGATCAGTCGTTCAATTGTGGTTAGGGCTAAATGTTTCACGTTGTATTCGATATCGCTTTTAATTTAGCATCACAATGTCGTACTCCATGTATAGGAACCTAAATAATTGAAAGTGTAATACAATCCGATGTCGGACTATATAATGTGCTTAAGTATTATTGACAACACAAGGGCAAGATTGATGAAATTGACAATGAATTAAATTATCGTGTAATATATACACGTGTGAGTTTTACTATCTTTAAACGGTATGTTTCTCTTGCTTCTCTGGGTATTTCGTGAGCTAAAACAGCCTAAATCAAATCAGAATTGATGGGACGTAGGTATTTTTTACTCGGATCTTGTGGACTTTATTACAGAAACATACAGTCAGCAGAAGTTGCTAAGGCGCGAGGTGTCGAAATTGTCTAAGAACTACTCTACTGTTATGACAGTAAGTAAGAGTATGTGTTGATCATTTTGATCCTCACTCTCAAATTGCTACGTCTGTTGCTGACTATAGCCGCTAATTAAAAATACTCTTAATTATAATTACCCAGTTATGAGATGAGTAATTGTTTTTTTTATGCTTAATGTTTATTTAATGATCATCCATACTATCAATATACCTAAATTAGGTTTTATCTAAGAATTCGATAATTTCAAGGATGTGTTTCTATTTAAATGTAGGTCAAGAGGATTCGTTTTCAAGGGTTCTGGCGATAACATGTCATGTTCCAGATAAATACGCGACAGCTAGAGATTTTATGACATTGCGTATGCATTAGGGTATTGTTTTAAAATAGGATAGAATTTATAATAAAATGTATTCGGAACGTTTAAACAACAAAACTTAACATGTGGTTTTCACATATCAATAGTGATTCTTGAGGGAGGTTTAAGTGCATCATTTGTTAATTTCTACCCGTGCATAGCCGCGGCTGGTCGTTAGTATAATATAAGTAAAGAAATACTTACATATAAGGACTTACCTAACCGTACTTTTATTGCATATCTTTTCTGAACTATCTTTTCTATGCATGTTGCAACTATTCATCGAGCCAATTTTTATAACTTCCGTAGCTCCGTAAGATTGATTCAACGAAAAGTCAAAACAAAAGCTTTAAAAAAATAGTATTGTTGATGCCGGGGTCTGATACATTAGTATTAGATTTGAATAGCTTTGTTAAAATGTCACAAGCTTTAGGTATTCCGTCGTAATATCGCAATCAGTGGCTTAAATATAAATTATTCATTGACTGCTTCTTTCAGAAACATTATTTTTGAGTGCTACAATGGCGAAATAAATGAAAATTCTAAAATGCTCATGGAGTGATACGTTTTTGGAGACATGCAACTTAATTATCATGTGATTATCATACATGTTTGGAATCCCCAGCCTTGAACCACATCAACTTGAACTCATGAATTCGATTATAGACTTATTTTGGCAGAACGCTTCACGCAATCAAGGCCGTCTATGATTGCCTTTCGAACCATACATGTGTTATGTTCCTTGTTTTTCACTACGACGGGTCCTTAATCGCGTATAATTAAATTTTAAATAATGATGATATAGGTTTTAATGAGTAAAAATAGTGAAATTTTGTTCTGTTCGTATTCTGAACTGTACAGTTCCAAATGAAGCTTCTTATCAGATAAATTATAACGTGGATTTTTAAGTTACGAAACCGATAAGTACATGAAAGGTTAGTATCGACTTATTAGTAATTTACTATACATATTTATTATACCCACGGTGACAAAAACAGACATTCATTTCGGCAGTTCTGTTGCAAAACTTAATTTTTGATAGCACCATACGTACTGGAAGTCTGGAATTTTATAAAGTTGCGTTTATTGAGTAGGCGTTATACTTATTGGATTGCAACTTGGGATTTTTATTGTTTTGGAAGGTTGTAAACCACCTACTCAAAAAAATAAATTAAGAATATAAGGTTAGGCACTTGTGTTATTATGCACTCGGCTCGGGAGGGACACTGGGGTATACAAAATTAGAACACTTAAGATAGGTTGTGGTATATACATACTCGCAGCAAGATATGGTTTTTATAATTGAAAATTAAACGTTACGCTTAAAAAATCCATAACCCTTGATCAATATGCGTTGAAAATAGTTTAGCGCCTGAATTCGTCTAATGCATACAAATCCATATATACAATATATGGCAGTTGTAATATTCATCTCTATTGACATCTGTTAAAGTTCTAAATCAAACAAATGATTATATAACTATGCTGACGTGCACTAGAGGGTTAAACATGTTTTTACCTAACGAACAAAATCAGTTTTGGGGTTGTAATGCGTAAGATATTCTCATCACCCACGTGTACCTACTTGTAGTCTATGGCTTTTATTATACATTATTGTCTTCTTCATTACACTAAGAAGATGTATAGGTAGACAAAACATTAGATGATTCATGGTAAATTATGAATTTGTAACTCACAAATAGCTAATAGCTATTGCGATGATAAAATGTTTCTTAGCTTTACATAGGCAATAGTAAATAAATATAATTTATTTCAAGTAACTATCAGACTCATATTTGTGTTAGTATACATAAATATGTAAAACACTGATTTAAACTTTCACGATTTTTACGCAAATTATAGATAAGTTTTAAATTTACCTCAGACGTTTCAAGGACGGCGTTGTTCCTGTGGACTAGGAGAGAAGACTGGTTAAAGTTAACTACCCGCAGTTGGTCTTGTTTATCAACTTTGAACGTTTTGCGTCTAGAATAACAGTCGCGGCTAGAAGTTGTTTTTTAATAATATACATATGTATGTACTTATAGCTGTGTCAGATTCTACAATTCGAATGCAAATAATATGCAAATTCTCTATATTTGGTCCAGGCCAGGCCAGGCTCAACGTGTGGATTGCCTTGACTTATTTAATTAGATACGAATTTTATTATCATGTCGTTCAGAAAAGTTATCGAATTATGTCACCTTTATAAGAACAAAATATTAAATACGAATAACTATTATTCCAGCAGTAGGTAGTGTATTAGTGATCTAGGTAGCAGATACAATCATTAATATGAAATTATTCTGTTTTTGTTCACAGAAAACGATCCTCGACAGCATCGCCCAAGATGACCCCTCTTTCACTGGCGACGGGTACACGTCTCTGGCCATCATCTACGCCACGCTGGCCGTGTGCAACTGGCTGGCTCCGTCCGCCATCACGCTCACGGGCCCGCGCGGCGCCATGATCATCGGCGCGCTCACTTACCTGTGAGTATGTCTCATACCTGTTTCACTACATGCAGGCATCAAATACGCCACGCTGGCCATGTCCAACTTGCTGGCCCTGTCCGTCATCACGCTCATGAGCACGCGCTGCGCCATGATCATCGGCGCGCTCTCGCACCTGCAGAGTATGTCGTATCAGCTACGACACACAGGATACGACAATTCAGGTCTGCGACATACCTGTGAGTATGCCTCAGGCCTGTAGCACTACAGCGATACCCTACTTAGCATCGTCCACGTCCACGCCGTACACCTACAACAGGATAAGACAATTACGTACGATGTGAGATGTGAGAAGATCAGGGTAGGTACCCTTCTTCTGTGTGTTTTCGTTTATACACAATATGACTTTCTGGTCTGTACCGCTTATTTTTATCGAAACAGCAAAGGCTTTCGAAAATCACCGCGGCAGAATGCAACAAAACATAATACGTATATGTAAATGTTATAATCATTACAATGCATTATGAAAATACATAGATGTGACCTACTTATAGCTTAAATGAGGGACTGGATAACCTTAATCAATTCTTATGTTAACATACTTACATAATCAAAATACTCTCATTGAACGTATCTTACCCTTATTTAGGTATTATGCGAATAATAAGTCTAGCTTAGGTGGGTGAATCAACTAGGTACTACAATTTATTCGTCGAATCAGTCATAATTTGATTTTCGAATCCGTATCTCGGTGTATCTACTGATTTTCAGGTAAATATTAGCGAGACGCATACACGCATGTCACTTTCTGAAGTTTTTATTGCCGCGGCGATGGAATGTGGCCGATTTAAAAACAGGCCGTTATTTTCACGCCTGTGTTTGCATGCTAAACAGATACCTCGTTAAATAAACATGCTCTTTTAAGCGAGGTTCAAGGACAATATTTTATTTTAACTTATTTTTTACATTGCGTTATGCTCAAAAACATCCAAAATACACAATTTTTGTTTATCAAGACTACAAGAATCAAGAAACATAAGGTTGGAATTCTAATAGCAATTAAGTTCCAGTTTATTATAAGCTCTGTTTTCTTTTAGGTATTCCAGATACTAACATGACAGTTCCATTCCATGGCCCGATTAATGTAAGTATATGTATTAATTCAGAACAACAATCGAACTGTCATTTTAGCCTTTGTGATATAAATACATAGGTACAGAGTTTAGTTTGTACATTTAGTTTCTAGTTAAGCTTATTGTAGGTACCTAGTACCTATTTATAATCCTAGGTACGCGAGTTCCTGATCTAGATTATCATCACTACACTACATATTATAAAACAAAGTCCCCCGCCGCGTACAGACGCGACAGACAGCTGTCTGTATGTTCGCGATAAACTCAAACCCCCTTATTCATAAACGTGTATTAAAGTTACGATGCCGCTGATCATCGTTTGTCCCTTTCCGACGTAGGTATTAGTATGATGGAAAGGGACAAACGATGATCAGCGGCATCGTAACTTTAGTACACGTTTATGAATAAGGGGGAAAACTACTGAACGGATTTTCATGCGGTTTTCACCTATCAATACGAATGATTCTTGAGGAAGGATTAGGTGTAAGTATACCTAATTTTTCAAGGTTTTATGTAACCCGTCACTCAGTAACACTAGAGGAATATCTGCGAACTTGCTAGTAAAGTCGTCAATCGCCATCAGATCAGATCAGTTCGTGTTCAGATACCTATTTTTGAGCATCTCGGCCGCTCCGATGTATGTGATGGCGAATGTACATGGCGATAGCGGTAGTATGTATACCAAAGTAAACTAAAAGAAACACTGTCGACTTCAGCCACTTTATTGCACTTTAAAAGGCTAATAATGTTTTTTTAAATACCTACTACACATCTTTGATATCGACATACCTACCACGCGTTAAAAGCAGCTAAAATCATAATAAGTAAGCGATGTTTATATGAAATTTTCTTACAGGGTATGCGATAGTAGGCATACATCTACCTAGTTGTTTTATAATTAAATAAGTTTTTATCGTTAGACATTATAGCAGGAGATTTCACAGTAATGTCTGAGCACAGACTCCGATGCACAATAGCGAGTGAAACTGTCGAGTTACGGTTAGGTAAGTGGTGAGGCGTCGGGTTTTCTCTGCATTACGACTCGAAACTCTTTCGCATGTACCTAACTAGTAAATATAACCTAGGTCGTAATATAAATACTGTATTTGGTTGTAACTAGAGTCTATTTAACGTTGTTAATACTTCTCTACACCGTGTTTTTTTTTAATGAATGAATAAAATATTTATTATGCATAGTTTTAGGTACAGTTTTTATGAATATATAAGGTATATACAAAGTATGTACATTGATGGTATCACTAAAACTACCTTACAGGCATACATAATGTACAATTGACAGATACTTATAAAAAAATATATTTTTTTAAATTAACTATGCCATTTAGTTTCCTTAAAGGTACTTACCCATACCCCGGAATTAACGGAATTCAATAAAAACACGGTGACGGCGACGATATGACTGCATTTTTGTAGGTTATTCTGTCGAACAGGTAAATACATACTTACAAACATTTTGGTTAAGTGAGGTTTACAACGTAATAAGAGCTGTGAATGTTAAGAAATGGATGTAGAATCAGAATTATATATCTAAGGCTTGTTCTAGAACTTAGTAGTTATATTCTCTATAGTTGTAAGCAGAAGAAGAGTTGGGTTATTCCCACTAGTTACCACTAAGTTGTTACCAGTGGTACCTAGTACCTACTGGGATTTTTTCCCACCTTTTACCACTGGTAACTACTGGGAAAAAATCCCACTAGTTACCTCGATTTGGTGGTTACTATTGGGATTTTTCCCCAGTAGTTACCACTGGTAAAAGGTGGGTTTTTTTTCCAGTAATTACCACCAAAATATTGTTAGAGTTCAACAATAATAAAACAGTACCTAGAAATAGATAAATATAGAGAAGCGCTGGTGGCCTAGCGGTAAGAGCGTGCGACTTGCAATCCGGAGTTCGCGGGTTCAAACCCCGGTTCGTACCAATGTGTTTTTAGTAACTTATGTATGAAATATCATTTGATATTTACCAGTCACTTTTCGGTGAAAGAAAACATCGTGAGGAAACCGGACTAACCCGAATAAGGCCTAGTTTACCCTCTGGGTTGGAAGGTCAGATGGCAATTGCTTTCGTAAAAACTAGTGCCTAAAACATGAGCCGTGGCAAAATGCCGGGACAACGCGAGGAAGAAGAAGAAATATACATAGAGTAATTTAATAAAATTATGAATCGATTAGTGTTCCAGTAAACTGCCTTAAAAGTAATCAAAAACATTAAAACCGGTGCAAGCGCAAAAAACTAATAGTTAAAGAGAAATTAGCGTTTGGATGAAATTATCTTATTAATTGTAAATTGAATTAATTGTGACGTTATCTATGAAATCTGGATCTTTTATCGAGGGCGCATACGCCGCACTGCGTTGTATTTAACTATTTATTTATATAGGAGCATCATTGATAATGGCGTAAGCGCCATCGACAATAAGGTCCTTTTCAATCAATAACGTCATAATTATACGGACGAACAAACAAATCAGTCAAAGACCGACTATTTTTGATAACTTTTAAGGCAGAAGTTTACTGAAACAATAATCGACCTATAATTAAACTAATAATTAATTAATTCGACTTTTAATTAATTATTGATGCACTCTATAAATTATACTGTTTTTATTAGTATTGAACTGTAACCAAATCTTGATGGTAACTACTGGAAAAAATAAAAGCGGCCAAGTGCGAGTCGGACTCGCGCATGAAGGGTTCCGTACAATTTAAGACGTATTAAAAAAAATCTTACTAGATCTTGTTCAACATTTTACCACTTTGGACACACATTTTACCACTTTGGAAGTGTCTCTCGCGCAAACTATTCAGTTTAGAAAAAAATGATAATAGGAACCTAAATATCATTTTTGAAGACCTATCCATAGATACCTTACACGTATATGTTTGATCAAAAAAAATTTTTTTAAAATTTTATGACGTATTAAAAAAAAACTACTCACTAGATCTCGTTCAAAACAATTTTCGGTGGAAGTTTGCATGGTAATGTATATCATATATTTTTTTTAGATTTTTCATTCTGTTATTTTAGAAGTTACAGGGGGGGGGACACACTTTTTTTCACTTTGGAAGGTTCTCTCGCGCAAACTATTCAGTTTAGAAAAAAATGATATTAGAAACATTAATATCATTTTTGAAGACCTATCCATAGATACCCCACACGTATGGGTATGATGAAAAATTTTTTTTTTTTATAATTTCATGACGTATTAAAAAAAAACTACTCACTAGATCTCGTTCAAAACAATTTTCGGTGGAAGTTTGCATGGTAATGTATATCATATATTTTTTTTAGATTTTTCATTCTGTTATTTTAGAAGTTACAGGGGGGGGGACACACTTTTTTTCACTTTGGAAGGTTCTCTCGCGCAAACTATTCAGTTTAGAAAAAAATGATATTAGAAACATTAATATAATTTTTGAAGACCTATCCATAGATACCCCACACGTATGGGTATGATGAAAAAAAATTTTTTTTTATAATTTCATGACGTATTAAAAAAAAACTACTTACTAGATCTCGTTCAAACCAATTTTCGGTGGAAGTTTACATAGCAATGTATATCATATATTTTTTTTAGATTTTTCATTCTGTTATTTTAGAAGTTACGGGGGGGGGGACACACATTTTACCACTTTGGAAGTGTCTCTCGCGCAAACTATTAATTTTAGAAAAAAATGATATTAGAAACCTCAATATCATTTTTGAAGACCTATCCATAGATACCCCACACGTATGGGTTTGATGAAAAAAGATTTTTTGAGTTTCAGTTCTAAGTATGGGGAACCCCCAAAATTTATTGTTTTTTTTCTATTTTTTTGTAAACATCCTAATGCGGTTCATAGAATACATCTACTTACCAAGTTTGAACAGTATAGCTCGTATAGTTTCGGAAAAAAGTGGCTGTGACAGAATCGGACAGACAGACGGACATGACGAATCTATAAGGGTTCCGTTTTTTGCCATTTGGCTACGGAACCCTAAAAACACCTTTTACCAGTGGTCAGTGGTAACTACTGGGAAAAAAATCCCAGTAGTTACTACCAAACCAAGTTGGTGGTAACTAGTGTGAATTTTTTCCCCAGTTACCAGTGGTAGTGGTGGAAAAAAAATCCTAGTAGTTACCACTGGTAACAACTTGGTGGTAACTAGTGGGAATAACCCGAAGAGTTTGACTTCTATCAAGGTGCTAAAGTATGTACCTGCTGCCACCTACTACAATCTGTTTACATTTACACTAATCGTTTTGCACTTTGCACATAACGCGATAATTAACAATCTTATTTACGTTACAATACGTTTCTGTACCTATTTAGTATTTACTGAACGACGACTTTGGTCAGTGGTTTCTACAAGTTTTTTTTTGATATTTTGTGGTTAATCAATTATAAAAGTTGTTTTGAACGAAAGAAAATATATTTTTTAACGCCACAACATAGTACCTAATAGAAAGAAAAAGAAGACATGCAAACATAAAAATACAATACACGCTAAAATAAAATAAGTTTAGATCGATTTTCATTCTTGGGAAAATATTCAGATTATGTTTTCCCAAAAATGAAAATCGATCTTTTAATACCTAATAAATGTTATGTTATTACCTACTCCTTTATTACTGTTTCAGTTCACTAATATGATGTGGTTGACTAAACACGTGTAGGTAATTAACTGCGTTTCGCTATATAAGTGTATACAGAGCGATTCAATATTTCAACAAGGTACATTATTTAAGTAAAACTACATATAGGTACTTAATAAAGGTATTTAATTCAATGCACTTTGGAGGATATTGGTCAGTGTTTACAGAGTTGAAATGCAAGTTTGAATCTAAAACCATATGTTTGTAGACGAGCGCTGCCTAATATATCGCCAGGTGACAACCAAACATCACTAATTATTACCACAAGTTTAGAGCCATATTGAACCGTAGGGTAGGGTAGTGGTAGTGCCAAAACATGGTTGATTATGTTCAATTATTTAATTGCAATTAGTACGTTTTAGTTGTCACCCGACGATATATAATTAGCGGATACCTACAGGTCTGGGTGGAGTGACGATGACATAACGACTGCAAATATTAACCCGCTTCATATTATCACATTACGTTACGACGAACATAATTAGTAATAAACGCGATATTAAAAATGGAAAAACATGTACCTATTATTGATGTTGACATGAGACATAAATCAATGTTTGTTTGGTGCGTGCAAGTTTATAGCAAGATAGTAAAACTCATAAAATACAAAGTAGCTCAATTTGTAGGTAGGTATCTCATTAGTTGATATAGACTTGTTAAACAAGTTTTTGAGTAGGTTATTTACATTCTAGTATAGGCGTCTCCAAACGTGGTTTGTGGGCCCTTGTTCAAATCCCATTTCGCATATAAAATCAACAGCCAATAGTTAACTGCTCGAAATTCCATCCTGGATTTCCAATATCCAATCACTGCCTGTTCAGTGCCCGTATAATATATGTTGGGTAGGACTGACACCGTATTTATTCGAGTCCCGTATTTTTAACATATTTTGACTAAGGTGTAGAGTCAAAGTTGTGAACATAATAGGGCTTGTAGAGTAAGAAGCTTGGCTCTACAAGAGATCTGATAACATTTTACATGAATATGTTTTTGGTGGGATTACAATATCTTATATATATTCAGGGGAATTTCATATTATGCATTCAGCCTAATAGCTTAATTTCAGCTTCGAGTCGAGTGAAGTGAAACTCACTTTGTTTTCTTTCTTATAATAAGTAGTTATAATGAGATACAAAACAAATAGTTGTATTGTCTTGTTTATATACATATTATACTCGTAAAACTGAAGATGAAGAGCGGTCCTTCAGAACGACAACGTAATAAATAGTGATTAATTGTGCCTCAGCGAGACGGATTTACCTACTTAGACGTGTTTGAATAACGTAGATCAATTAACGCAATCCCGGTCTGTCCTCGTTGCGAAAGCAATTAACGATAACACTTATTGTTAGAGCAATCAGCAGCCTATAATGCCAGTGACCGATATTTGATATGTACTACGTATTTCTACTCATTCTATAATCATATTTATCAATAGCGCGATCAGCATTGATTTAAGTTATAAGTTTAATGTAACTGACCGCTGGACAGAAAGATCAAGATTGGTAGGTAAGTTGCCAATAGGTAATAGGTATTAACTCATACATGTAAATGCGATTAATTATAATTACCTAGTTGTTACTATGTACATAGCATACATTTTATTTTATTAGTTTGCAAGTATTTGCGTTGCGTTTGTAAAATTAACCATGTGTTATACGATTCACTGGACCGAAACGTAGGTAATGTACTTTTGAAACGCCTGCTCAAAATCGAATCGCGTTGAAGGTCTGATGACTAAAGACATACCCAATCTGCACGACCTCAGAGTTATAGTTAGACCGTGGGCTAGAAGCATATTTCGTCAGTCATCGCCTCCCGGCTGATAGTTTAGATGCTGTTTTAAATTTAAAAAACCGTCATCCGGTTGTATCGCGATGGAAAGACCGTCAGTTGTAAAATGAACATGTAAAAAATACGCGTCTTACCACTGTGTCCGCAAAGTATGCGTAATGTGTAAATTACGTAATCCGTTTATGGGGTTTCAGGCGTTTCACCTGATGAAATGCTACATGCAAAGTTTAATGATTTGTTATTGCTATCATAAAAAGGTAGAGCGCTTATTTTTTACATGTTCATGCGACCAGCTGACGTTCTTACCACCGCGATATAACCGGCTGGCGATTTTTTTAATTAACAATAGCATCTGAATCATCTGACAAAGTGTCACACGGGGGGCGATGACAATTTTTTTAAGTGTTTCGGTGGCTGCCATTCCTCAACCCACCAACGGAGCGGCAGCTGACGTCCACGGAGGTTCATCATACATACCCGTTAACCACTATACGATTTTTCGTCCGGGAGGCGATTGGTCATGGAAATCTATCTGTTCCTGGCTCGCGGTCTATTAATTAATGCAGGTGGTGACTAGGGGCGGTGCGCTATTTTATTAGTTCTTTGAGCATATTAGCGTAACGCTGTGTTTTGACGCCTGTGTTTGAAAACAGCATATCTATGAGTACTACGAGAATTAGTATTCCGCAAACAAGTCTAGCTGTTCGTCGAACCGTCACTCTCTAAACACAAGGCCACATATTTCCTTGCACCTTTTGTAGTCGTTACCAGTCATTATAACACTGTAGCGTATAATATTTCTTATTCAATAAATTTTTTGACACAGAAGTAATCAAATTACACAAGCCAGTTGGCACCATTATCCCGCCATAATGCCAACATGTTCAGCGTGAGATAATTTTATGGGTCAATTTGATCAAGGAACATACTGTAGATAAACTTTTACCCGCCTAAAAGGGACAGTTTAACCAGTTGGAAAGTTGTAGTTTGTCGTCCACTTTTACTTTACACTCAGGATCTTTTAACACTTGAATTTTAACACATTTAGTAACACATATAGAGCGAATCAGCAGCTCATATTTTTTCGCATCAATTTCTTTAAAAATGTTTGGTCATTAGTTTCTTACCTAGAGGCACTATCATTAAAGGTGAGCAGTTTAAGTTTTTGTTTTTCTGATACTGATAAGTATACCATGAACGGAGGATAAATATGTACTTAATATACCTATGTAATAATGTGGATACAATGTTTAGTATGTTGTCATTTCTCAGGCGAAAAACCAGCGACGCTTAGTGTACTACCAGATACATATTTATACTGAAATAGACACCTAATTAATCTAATGGCTACTTTTTAATTTGTTGATTGACGGAATGTCAGCGACTGTATTCTAAACAATTCTTAAGAACGTCCGGTGTAGCTATGCTCGAATCCATTCAACAGTTGTTTCCGTTTAAAAATAAAAATTGACAAACATAAGTATTTTGTGTATTTGTGGTGTATGCAAAACAACCATTTTACGACCGATTCGTTGCCCATATGAATGTTACCTAAGCGTGAATTTCTTGGCCACAAGTTAGAGGTATCAATTTGATCCTATGACGCAGTTTTCCTGCTAGAACATGTTTTCTCATGCGTTTTAAGTCCACTAAAGAATTAAGTAGTAATTATTTATGAATTGCGACTTAAGTATAATTAAACCTTTTTGGGTCATTCTACTTTTTACTGCAGGTTGTTGTGTCCCCAGAAGGAAGTATTTGATTTTTATATTTGTAAATTATGTATTATTAAAAATTGTATATCAATACAAAGCACATTTTAGTGCTGCAGCCGCACTAACCATACCTTTTAACCAAATAAAAAATATATTTATTTATTTTAACATAGATGTCATTATGAGTAAAAGGGCAGGAACGGTAACATAGTTGTATTTTTTTTATACTACGTCGGTGGCAAACAGCCCGTCTGATGGTATGGAGGTATGTTTGCATTTCAGGCTATAAAAAAATATTGTGGTGGTGGCCGTCTTCAGCTGGGTTCCGGTTCCTCAGCACGGGAACCTTTAAAAACGTAGAAGAGCATGCGCGTCTAGGTTGGTGGGTTCCAGTTTCAATGTTCCGGATCTGGGACGGCCTTAGGAAAGCATTACGAATATTAAAATTTCAAGATTCTTTGAAATCGCGAAAACTTGCAGTAAAAAGTAGGTTTATATGAAGGCAGGTTGGTATGGAGTATGAGTGAAGCGAAGTTAATCGACCGTGGATTTTACCCTTTGTTTGTTGGCTCTGTCCCAAGTGCCTTCGGCGAATCCCCGACGGGTTATTCAAATTTACTTTTATGTAAACTACTTAAGTTTACAAATTCCTGTGATTTTTTGAGTCTCAGTACTCTCAAGCGTTAGTGAGCTGAGTATACAGCATCAATAGTAGCGGATGAGATAACGCATCAAAAATAAGATTAGAGGTGGTAAGAGAAACACTGGGGCTAAAGAAAAACTTGCAGGGAATCCTCATACTGTTTCTCTCGTCCCGAGCAAAAATAGACTATGATTCTCTTAACCCTTAACATGACCTTATCTACAATTCTTTAATAGTTTTAGGTAGGTATGTACTTACTGAGAGAGATCAGTCAAGTTCAAGCGCGTCGACAACCGTTTATCGCTTTTTATGAGACTTAAGATTCGCTGTTTAGTTACACCAGGCTGACGCAACTAGGAACAAAATAAGTTTTGTATGGAACTTGTTTCGCAAATCTTTGCCAACGAAGAAAAATAAAACGTCAGTGCTATTTATTCTGTCAAGTTTACATCAAGTCAACTGTCAGCCTAATTGTTTTGTTTGTTATGAAGGCTTCAATGTTTCGTTCGGGTATTTCGTGCAATTTCTTTATTATTTAGTGAAAATATCGAAAATAGTGAACCGTCATCAGAGTAAAGAACGAGTTTGTTACAATGCCACCGAGAAAACGGTTTACTAAGTGTGAAATATGTGGCAAGCGAGCCACTCGAGAAAATCACGAAAAAAGGGATTTTATGGCGAAATTTCCCTTGGATAAAGACCGGTACGTATTGCTTTAGATACTTTTGACCTTATTTTGGTGCAGCAGTCTTTAAACACATCGAAAATTTGATATTTTATATTATTTTTAGTTGTGAACTAGGGATGTACTAAAACTATCGATAATTGTATGTATATTTGTATATCAGTGTAAGTAATTAAATAAAATATGTGAAATTTCCCTTGCATGCAATATGACACAAAATTAATTCGTCGAAGATTTTCAGTGGAAAATTATCTATCATCTATGCATTAATGGTCATTATTTAACATATTTTTTTCATCTAGTAATTATTTAATATATTAATCTGAAATGTAAGTATATTAATCTCTCTTTTTGTGATCAATTAAAAATATTATACGACATTATTACACAAATTGACTTAATCCCATAGGAAGCTCAATAAGACATGTGTTGTGGGTACTTAGACAACGATATATACATATAAATACATAGAAAACACACATGACTCAGGAACAAATATGCATGGTCATCACATAAATAAATGCCCGTACCAGGATTTGAACCTGGGACCATCGGCTTCATAGGCAGGGTTACTGCCCAGTAGGCCAGACCGGTTCTCATGATTAACAGACATATAAATACATAAAAAGTTGGAGCATTGATAAAGGGTTGTTGATAATTGAATGCCAAAAAAACATGATTTATAGATGCATATTAGCGCTCAATAATCAGTTGATCATCTCATTAGCAAATACTTGGAATATAAACTGTACATAACCAAGGCTGTATGTTTTCAGATGCAGGCAGTGGGTTAAATTTGTTGGGAACGAAGACCTGATACATCTTCCCATAGAAAAGTTACATTTATTGAAACATGTATCATTTTGAAAATAGTGCTTTTAATAATAAAAAATTAAGAAAAAAAATAGTGAAGGATTTTTTAATTACATTCTGAGTGTAACGAGGTATTCTAAAATAGAATCCTAGCGTAGTGAGGGGTTCAAGTGTTAACGCCTATGGGTGGTATTCCACCTATGCAATTTCTTTGCCCAATGTGTATTGCGTCTCACATTTTGATTAATGACAGAGTGAGACGCAATGACATTGAAACAAGAAATTGGATAGGTGGAATACCACCCTAAGGTGGAAATATTTTTGCTACCACGTGATAAATTTACATACTGCTTTTCACATCACCAATGAAGAAATTATTATGGTACAAATAAAAAATAAATAAATTTAATTAATGGTAATTAAATTAAATAATTTAACCTAAGAAGTATGCAAAAAGAGGAAAAAAAGTGATCCCTCCTAGTAGGGAAGAAAAGTGCTACTTTGATCCTTCCTAGTGGTGAAGAACAACAAGGTGTTCTAAAAAAAAATCGAGTCCACATTAAGCTCGACCACGTATAAGTCCACTCATAGAACTATCCACTATATAACATACAACTTAAATTTGGACTCGATCCTAACTTGTTTTCGAGTTCAAAATTTGTAGACAAGAGTCTATATTTCAACCCTCCCCATTTTATCGATATCGATAAGAAACGCAAGCGTGTAGCGTACTACACTATTTAAATTGCTTATGTTGGTACTATGGTTCTTTGACAGTTCTTTGTCGTACATTTTGGTAATGATTTGCGAAACAAAGGGATTCCACTCGCTAGTATGGAAGTCCCGTCTCTTAAAACGTAGTGATTATATGCTCTTTGAGTTACACACCCGAGAGAAATTTAACTCAATGTTGGATGTTGGGGTCACAACTTATCTACTTATACACAGTCGGTGTCAGTGTTATCGTTCTGATTATATTTATATCGTCTGTAAAGGAACAGCTGCTTCCCCATATGTTAATCCAAATAAAAGCGACATAAGTGAAGTAGTTACCTGTTGTGATTAACAACTGGCAAGGCGTTAAGTATTTTTGAAGTTGGGATGTAGCTATTATTGTACTTTAGAAACTTTTAAAAAGAATATTAGATTAGACAATATCCAAATATATATTTATATTTAAGACAGGATTAAGCAATTGTGATGGGATAGCCTTGATTCCGACTTGATATTCTAAAATGTAAAAATATTATAATGTGCATGGATCTATATTTAAAGGTGACTTGTTAAGGCAAAATAAAAATATGATAAATGGCATTCGACCTTAGATTAATGTAATGCCAAATGTTTTAGTTGGATAAGAAAAAGAGTGGTGGCATTGATTTAATAAATATATCATTTTTAGAATTATTTGTGTTCAGCGGAGATAGGATGGTTCGCTTTTATTGCCTATCTTTAGAACGTGAACTCACTTGTTAGAACGTGATGGTCACGATGATAGGTCATAAAAGCGCAGCTATCATAGGCTCCTAGTCCTTATAGTTCTACTGAACCCAGGACCCCTGCTAAAAGGCCACACCAGTTCCAAGCGACTTGATCCAAATCACCAATATCTCTTTGTTAAAACATTCCTTCTGTTTCCAGGTTCTTCATAGTGACGTTCATGTTTCCCCGCACCGCTTTACTGTACGCGGCAAGCGTGCTGATCGGCGCCGGCGCGGCCTCCATATGGACGGGGCAGGGCAACTACTTGACCGTCAACAGCGATGCTGAGACCATCTCCCGCAACTCTGGAGTGTTCTGGGCCATGCTGCAGTGCAGGTTTGTCCTGAACAGTGACAATCACGTTCCTGTTTGCCCATGTCGTACTGCTGTACGTAGCGAGCGTGCTGATCGGCGCCGGCGCGGCCGCCATATGGACGGGGCATGGCAACTATCTCATCGTCAACACAGCTGGCCTAAAAACATTCCAGATACAGGTTAACCGTAGCTGTTAAGGCTTCTATTAGCCTTGCTAATTTCCATTGAAAAGGCAGATCACCCAGCAACACCTTGAAGTGCTTGCCACTGGTTACTACTACAGCCAGTGCGGCTAGTTACCTGGTGTGCTATGTGCATTTTTATGCTCAATCAACAGCTAGGTGATAATTTTGAAAGTAGGTATTTCGTAACTTTCAACATGTTAATGCCTGATGCGGCCAAATGGGTTGTTGTGGCCGAGTGAATTAGAGTCGATATCTAATACTGATCTCGTAAATCTTGTAATAGATTCCATACCTTTAAATATATACCGATACATTTTAACGCGCATACGTACATTAAATTGTAAATTTTACCGGTTGCTTGTTATTTTTCCAGTTTATTCTTCGGTAACCTCTTCGTGTTCATAAAGTTCCAAGGCAAGCAGCACATCGACCAGGAGACCCGTAATATGGTGTTCGGATGCCTGACCGCAGTATGCGCCCTTGGCATAGTGTTCCTGCTGTTACTGAGGCCCGCTAAGCGCGCACCAGCTATTGAAGATGCCAAGGTATGAACACTTTATATGCAGCACGTCTATACTAATTGTTGCGTAATATGGTGATCGGTTGACTGATCTTTTTATCCTCGATATAAAGATTCCGAAGCTATGAGACCCGTAACTTACACTCTATTGATCCGTAACTTGGTGTTCGGCTGCCAGACCCTCTGCATAGTTCGAATAAGGTATTTGATCTCTATATTCAAATGCAGAAAGTTAATTATTCTATAACTATCAGCTTTTTCCTAAGTTTTCCTTTCAGCGGGAATAGTTTCCTATTATTATTTACCTGTAACCCAAGCTAACGGAGACTTTGATTTCCTAATTGACCAAATTTGATTTATCAGCTCTTCCAAATCTGTTTTTTTCCACCTCACGCGATTACCTTTTCCCCTATCATTATCCTTGATTGGCACAAAAAAATCCGCCATATTTTCCTCTCTTGATATCCACTTCCTAAGGCCTATAGACACGACGTGATCTTTATAGGATTTTATTTTAAAGTCCACATGTATGCACTTATGTTATTAAATGTATAATGACACTGGTATATTTGTTATAGATTGAAGTTGTAAGCAATGAGCCCACCAGTCCCTTGGACGCATTCAAAGGAGCCCTGAATTTGTTCTGCACCAGAGACATGCTGTTGTTAAGTGTCACGTTCATTTATACTGGTGAGATTAATATCATTTGGTTACTTAAGAGCTACGACCAGCTCTGCAAGGTTCGAATTTACATGTAAAAATTATGCATTTTGATTGAGCGCGTAGATTTTTATATTTCCACACTTACGAATCTAGCCATGTAACATATCTAAGTAAAACGGTACAGCGACAGTCACTATGCCAAATTTTCCATATCGGCCTCTAGTTTCAGTACTTTTGCACCTAAGCGCGGAATGCGCAAGCACTACGGTTGAACGTAATTTTTAAGCGAAAGCCAACCTTTAGTTCAGGCGTAATTCTCTTAGTAGAAAAAGTTTATATTAAGGAAACATAATATTTAGACTCGAATCGCACTGTAAGAAGAGGCTACGCGTACACTGTATGCATTTTGTAGATACAATTTTTAATATGGTCTTTAATTTTCATATTAATCATCTCCAAAAGTTCATCATAATATAAACATCCTATTGCCTCTTATCGATATAGTGTGTGTTTACTTTTTGAGTAGGTATATGTTGTGTGTTCCAGGTGTGGAATTATCATTCTTCAGCGGAGTGTACAGCCCGAGTATTGGCTTCACGCTGTCCATGGGCGAGAACGCGAAGCAGCTGGTCGGGCTGTCTGGAGTTTTCATCGGTCTGGGAGAGGTTCTAGGTGAGTCTATTGAACTATCGTGTACAGCCTGAACATTGACTCCATGCTGTCCATGGGCGAGAACGCTAAGTAGCTGGTCGGGTTGTCTGGAGTCTTCATCGGTCTGGGAGAGGTGCTCGGTGAGTCTATTGAACTATCGTGTACAGCCCGAGCATTGGCTTAACGCTGTCATGAGCGAGAACGCAAAGCAGCTAGTCGGGTTGTCTGAAGTCTTCATCGGTCTGGGAGAGGTGCTGGGTGAGTCTGTTGAGTTATCGTGTACAGCCCGAGCATTGGCTTCACGCTGTCCATGGGGAGAACGCGAAGCAGCTGGTCGGGTTGTCTGGAGTCTTCATCGGTCTGGGAGAGGTCCTCGGTGAGTCTGTTGAGTTATCGTGTACAGCCCGAGCATTGGCTTCACGCTGTCCATGGGGAGAACGCGAAGCAGCTGGTCGGGTTGTCTGGAGTCTTCATCGGTCTGGGAGAGGTGCTGGGTGAGTCTGTTGAGTTATCGTGTACAGCCCGAGCATTGGCTTCACGCTGTCCATGGGGAGAACGCGAAGCAGCTGGTCGGGTTGTCTGGAGTCTTCATCGGTCTGGGAGAGGTCCTCGGTGAGTCTATTGAACTATCGTGTACAGCCCGGGCGTTAGCTTCACGCTGTCAATGGGCGAGAATGTGAACCTTGCGCTGCGCTAGAATTATAGATCGTGTCATTCACGACGACGCGTGCTTTGACTCGTATTGTCATGATATTAAAAGTTAGCTTTTACAAATCTGCGCGTCATCGTGGATGACGCGAACTATACTACCTTCTTCGTATTTATGGACATAGAAAATAGGGTAAGTAGGTACAAGCGTAAGAAAATTGGTCCAAAAGAACTTGGAGCTCGTGGGGAGTTTCGGCTACGAATGCTACGTTGTCGGCAAAGCATGCTATCAAGAATTAACTCCTTGTCGTTGCGTCGATATTTTAGCTTAACATTAAACAGCTTACGACATACAGACCAAGATAACTGTTTAGGTACCAAACTTGTGTCTTGAGCATACTCTTGTACCGGTCCGAAACCTGGACGTTCGTACGCTAATCAAGAACGAAGACTTAACACCTTGCGCTATCTTCGAAGTACAGAGACATTTGCGGTGGCTAGGAAATGTTAGTATGTCTTAAGAAACTTTAAATTCGATTACAAAAAAAAACCTAAATTTTGTGAAATATTTTCAGGCGGAGCTCTCTTCGGGATCCTCGGCTCCCGCACGACCCGCTGGGGCCGCGACCCCATCGTGTTCGCCGGCTACCTCATCCACATCACCAGCTTCTTCCTAATCTTCATCAACCTACCCAATGTCGCGCCTTTCGGAGACACCAACGAAACCTCCTACATCACCCCCTCGCCGCCTCTCGCCATGCTCTGCAGTTTCCTATTAGGCTTCGGTGATGCGTGCTTCAATACGCAAATATACTCCATATTGGGAGGGAACTATGCCGATAACAGCACGTCGGCTTTTGCCCTGTTTAAATTTACTCAGGTAAATTGCTATAAATCACTTGCAATTGCATTGCTTTTATCTACATCTATGGCGACGTGTGAAACTTTCTATACAACACCTTTGCAATGGAACAATCTGTAGTTTTATGCTAGACTTCGGCGACGTGAACTGAAACGTACAGGCATATATGCAACCGAACTACACGAGACTGATGCACGCCCTTGTACGCATTTCGTCGTGTTTGAATCACCGCCACCGTTCGCTAATCCAAGCGAGCTCGATATTCCTAACCCTTTGACCGCCAAAACCTTCGTGCACTGACTTTACTACGACGCGTCGCACACGATAGGCGTGGCGTTCACAGGGCTATTTAAATGTGTGCTAACGCATGCTGACAAATGTTAAGTCGTAATCTCGTTCCAGTCGCTGGCCGCCGCCGCGTGCTTCTTCTACTCGTCGCGCGCTCTGCTGTCCGTGCAGCTGGGCGTCCTGGGCGTGCTGGGCACGCTGGGCACGGCGGCCTTCTGCCGCGTGGAGGTGCGCGCGCGCGCGCGGCGCCGCGCCGAGGCGCAGGACCTGGACGAGAAGACGCCCGCCACGCACTCGCTCGCCGACAACGCTTTACATTACGACTGAACAGAGAAAACTAAATTCTGATCTATTGGGAGTCAATATTGCTATTGACTAGTTTTATTGACAGCATATAACGATACGGTCTAAACTGATGGGTGCCATTAAATGAGCCGTTTACCCTATAAATTATAAATAGGCTTACATTGTACCGTCGAGGCTTCATTAAATCGTATCTACCTAATGTGATATTTGTAACGTAACTTTTGTTTTTGACGACCTCCTGAGATCCAGAAGCGGTTATTTTGTTTTTAAATTTGAACCATTTGTTCGGGCTTTGTTATCCATTAAAAGTTCAAAATGGATTGTGAAATATGAAAAAAAAATTGTGCGGAGGTTCAAGGAGGTTAAACGTCAGTTATGTAAGGGTTGCCGATCACTGTCAGCTAATTGACGGGGTGACATGAATATGTCCAGGTATGTTATAGCTACTATAAACTCGAATAAAATGTGCTTTTAAGTACTAAAAAAAATTAATAAAGCAATTCTTGTATATATGTATATTTATATATTTAGGTGATCTTGGATACGGCTCTATTTCGATGAAATTTGCTACGTAGAATCAGAAATAATTTATTTTCGTTTTATAAAACTTAAATTACATACAGAAGTATATATAACAAAAAAAAAAGACTAAAACGTAGGGGTTTTCGGGGGCGAAAAATCAATCTAACTAGGTCTTATCTCTGAGAAAGCGCGCGTTTTTGAGTTTTTATATGTTTTCCGAGCAAAGCTCGGTTTCCTGGATATTAAATTATTATATAAGTACCTCATGTGTTTGCTGGCCAGGCTACGCTAGGCTTATTCCTGGAGGATAAAAAAGCCGAGTTTATAATATTGAAATTCAAATTGATTCCAACAATGTATTGCAGATTTTATAAAATACTTGTATGTTTTAATATTAGGTACATTTATTTTATCAGTTTTCTTTTTAATCACATATTAGTTTATGTTTGTTATTTGATATTTTACACGCCTCGCAGCTTAGAGATTGCATTTTTTGCAAGTGTATAGATAGGTATTTTAATTATGCACATGTAGATTGTTTAAGTTAACTACTTTAACTGTACTTGTTTATGTATAATATTTTATATCCATATGCATTAAGGATAGAAGTTGTGCGAGACAATGTACATTATGATGTCCTGGTTATCACAAGATATTTGCTTATGTTAAATAAAAACCTTATTATCTATAGCCATATACCCAAAAAATATAGACTATATGGGAATGGAACATGACAAATCCTGTTTTGTATGTTTCATAGTAAAATGGTAACAGAAGGTGCTGTCAGATTTTAAGAATGATATATGATATTGTAAATAAAAATTAGATATTTTTTTAAATGAAAGAAACTAGAACGAACATAATGTGAATAAATAATGACGAAAATTATAAGGCACACATAAATATTGTAAATTGTATATAAATTAATATTGAATGTCTTCAATTATCACACATTTGTATGGATATATGGGTTATAGATATCTATATTTCAAGTATTTGCCACAAATTTTATGTTGACAATTGACATGTTATATTATGATATTAAAATGGCTGTGGCCAAATTAACTCCAAACTTCAATAGCACATTCCTATTTTCACAAATATTAAAATTATGTATTTCTGTTGTCATCTTAGGTATGAAAGGAGAGCATATGGGTTAATGAACTAGAGTCAGACCCAGATAAGTTGGCAGCGATTTTGACAGCCCAGGCAATGCAAGTGTTATTTTAAACATCAAACTTCTATGAAATTATGATGTTTACCTAACACTTGCACGGGCTGGGCTATCAAAATCATTGCCAACTTAGCTCGGTCTGACTCTATTTCTTGTGTTATACTGTCCCGTGAGCCAGGAGACAATATTAGCATAGTTTCTTAGAAGACTTCTACTAGCATGCTTAGTAGAATGCTATTATGGATAGGGTTTATAACTACCACAAAAATTCATGTTTAGTTTATTGAAATACCATAAAACCCAGGTTTTATTTTAAGAGAGGCCCAGGAGAATGTAACCATGGCAATGAGGGACAAGAAAAAGTTGATAAACCCATATAAACCTTGCCTACTGTAATTGTAATGCATGCATTCCTGAGATAATTAAATGTATTCCTTTAAACATTCCATTGCTTTATACTAATTGGTAACTAATAACAGAAATCTAAATCAAACTAAATTGGTAATGTCTAGTCAATTATTTTTTTCCTGGCACTATTTACTAGATGTACTCTAACTTTGTTTATAGAAAAAATTACTTAAGAGTAGATATTATCATATAATTATTAAGGCAATAAAATATATTAACAAAAATTTTAGAACTTTTATTGACTTTAACTATTACCTCTGTATTGTGGTTTTCAAGCCCTTTCTGGTGCTAATTGACCTAAAAAAATTATATCTACTGTGCAATTGCCACCTGTTCCTTTGTAATGTACCTATGCGATGTGATGCTAATTTCATGCAACTACAGCCACATTTTTTGTGGAGCCTGGATAGTTATGGCAGTATTTTGGGTATTGTTAGTTTCTGTCCACATTACTAAATTGTTCAGAAGACTGAAGAAAATAATGCAAGGGCCTACCAAACCTAAAGCCAGCCTTAACTAGTTTGCTAACTAAACAGTAACCTACCTGACTGTTAAAGAAAACAATTGGTAACACAATATTATAATTAACAACTACATGACATACAACTAAACCTAATTTATTTACTGCTTTCTGAAGCTCCCATTTTGAAGTCCATTGGTTTGTCATAGCCCATCATTTTGGCGTAGTGCACTGGGTCACTGAAGTGCCTTGCCTCCACAAACATGGGCTTTCCTTTGGCCACCAATGTTGTGAACATGCCAGGGATTTCAGGCACTACAACATCTTCTGCTTTGAATTCATGCTGGAATTAAATATAATGTCTTTTAAGAGAAAACATTATTAGTATTAGCATGATGATAGCTGATGATTTTTGAGATTGAAATCTTCCAAACTTTATTATTTAAAGTAAATGTTATCAGTAACAACATTGTCTACAATGTGTGCACAATATTTTAACAATTTTGCTACCCCTTTATTGGTTTATGAATAACAATTAGGGAGCTTGGCATTGAATGTTGACTTTTACTAATACAACACAATCATTTACTAATCTACTAAAATAAAAATAATAGTTTCCTGTAACACTTACCTGTTTTTCAGCAATAAAAAAGTTGTAAGTAATTGCTCTGTATGTTGAATTTGCACTATCATAGTCAATTCTTGTTACATATTTCTTAGTAATTTGATGTAGCAGAATTGGTGTGACGAACGTGAAGAACCCAACCACTGAACAAATAGCGACGAGGAGTGATGTGCTTCCTATGGTGGCTGCTTCGTTTATAATGATTGGCTGAGCTACCAAACCTGCGGCGCTGGAGCTTAGAGAAAATACCTTTACAGCCTTAATTTGTGGCGTTAAAGGACCATAATAAATGCGGTCTATTTCGCTGTCCCCTTGGGAATTGCTAGCAAAATGCCGTATCAGTTTAGTGTTCACTCTAAGACACTTCAGGTTACCAATTTCTTTGTGAAATACCGCTAATGATCGGGTTTGTACAAATTTGCCTTGGAAACAAAGCCGGAACATGTTTGTTATTCAGTATTTCGAGTCTCTTAAATGCAAAATCAAAGCAAATCAATGTAGAGAATCCCATTAGTTGGGGTTATTTTTTTTTCACGAGATTTTTCTGTCAGCTGTCACTGTCAGTCAGTACAGTCGTTTTTTTTTCGTCCATCTGGATAGGCTAAAGCTTTAAGCCATACTGCTTTATCACGGGCGCCAAAACTCAACGCTCAATTCTACTTTGGCCTTATCATAAGTAAGATTTTTTTTTCTTTTCAGCAAGTTCAGTCCGGTAAAAGCAGGGTGGCGACACTTAGAAATGTAGTTAACATTAGTGAAGATGGCGGCGATTTCTATTAATGGGATCCGATAACCTACTTTTACCTTTTATGCAAAATACAACTTCAGAAGGTTGCATATAATATACCTCGTATGTCAAGACCTATCTTTATTCATAATGTTGTTACCCAGCAACTGTTGTTTACTGTCCAAAAAAAAAAAGCTACTTGGCCGTGTGCAAACTATGCAAACACCATACGACGTGCGACTGTAATGATGGAAATAAATGTCAGTTATCAACTGTCAAAATGTTTCATGAAAAGCGTAATAATTTAGTCGGTGCAAGTGCGTCCTTCAAGCTGCAGAAGCTTCGTTTTTCGCGGTAGGGCCTCTGTTGTTGCTTATAACAATCTTCCATCGTCTAATTTAAAGGGTTGGGGGAGATTTACTATTAAAAATCCTGAAATACGTATCAGGCTTTTTCTGTTTTTTTTTTTATTCCCCATACGAAGTGCAACCCCTTTTCCCCCTAACACCCATTTCCTCCCCCTCTTCACACTTACGGGGTGATTTTGGGGCTGAAAACTATTCGTATATCTTTCCTCATAAAAAAACTATTTATGTACCAAATTTCAACTAAATCGGTTCAGCGGTTATTGATTCCCCATACAAAATTCCAGCCCCTCTTTTCACTTCCTTAGGAGCAAAAAAATTCAATTTTTTTTTTTTTTGGTTTGTTTCCTAATACTATCCTACACACCAAGTTTCAGCTTCCTAGGACTTTAGGAAGTACCCTAAGGGTTTTGATGATCATCAGTGAGTAAGTCAGTGACGAAATCGGGGTTTTTTAGATATGAATAAAATCTAAAGTATGAGAGTAAAGTATTTATGCTCAATAAGTTTACAATTGACAATATATCTCGAGAATTTTGTTTGTCTGGTATAATCAAAACCCAAGTTATGAGGGTTCAAAAAAACGATGAAGCGCTTCGAGAAAAGTTAGGTACTGCCCTTGCGCTTTGCTTTGCTCGTCATGGGAAAAGTGTCCGGCTGTCAGCTATAAATAATAATTCCAAATCTCTCCAGAGTAGCGCTAGAGTAGCTAAGAACGTAGGCGTTATTGACGGTTTGAAGTGCGCTGTCAATGATTCGTTTTTTTTTCAAATATTTTAGGTATTGTAGCGCCACCTATTTAAAAAATTTTGACGAACACTTTTTGGTACAGTCAGCGTCAAATACTTTGTAGCAACCAAAGTAGTCAAATAGTTCGGTACACCATATATTTAGTATGGTGTACCGAACTATTTGGCCACTTTGACTGATACAAACTATTTGACGCTGACTGTACATGGAGATTGTATTCCTTACCTCTACCTTCTATAAAGTAGGTCCGCATTGTTTGATTGGTGTTTTGTTTTCTCGCATATGTTTTTTATAAGTAATTCATTCTAAAGAATGGTGTGTGTACTCGTATACTACGAAGTATGTATTTTGTTCAAAAAGCACTCAGCACCATTACAAAACCAGTTCGTAGTTTATAGCATGGTTAGTTGGACAGTTATCTTCTTCATAACAAAAGCCGGTATCCGTGTCTAAAACCATCGGCTCAGGGCAATCACAGCGGGAAAATCCACATACTGTCCCAACGAGTCTCGGCTCAGGATGATCACATGTCCGTTGGGCTAACCAGTATGTTTGTGAGCAGTTACTTTTGACTTCTACCATCCAATCGGGACAAGCAGCAACGCCTGTTGATTAAAAATAGTTATTGCAACTGTAGTCCTAAGAAATTTAAGTGTCTGCTGGGGGTCAGTGAACACAGTTATTTTATTATGCATTATAGTAGTTTATGTGACTGCTACATAATAAAAGGCATTAAAATACACGAGTGTGGGTTTAAGAAACGAACGAAGTGAGTAATAAATGTATATATATATATATATATATATATATACATTTATTATAGGGACTAATTACAAATACAATATGCCTAAATTATAATTTCATGTTTTCTTATCTCTCCTCTATACGTGCATTTTAATGAGCGAAGATCATGCCACAAAAATACGCATCAAATTCGTGCCACCTTCGTCGGAAATTTTTACACAAGTACAACTTTGAAAAAATCTGTAGTCAATTAATATATTATGCCAACCTTAGAGCACGTCTTGTTCTAAGATAAATACATATTTTAGGATATTTTGTTGGAATGTCTTATTATGTATCAGACTCTTATCTATGCCTTGCAAAATGGTGTTCCAAGAAGGTTAAATTTAAGCAACTTACGCTGTATTTTGATACACTCCAGCATATTCATCAAAAAGTAACACTTTTTTGCAAAAATATTATAGGGGGTTTAGATTAGACCGGATCCAGAATCGGATTTTTACTCGAATCTAAACTTTTGACAGGAAGTACGTGTCTTAACCCGGAACTGGACCTGCTGGATAAATCCTGCATCGGGCCCTAACCATCGCTGTGACCTGAACTTGGAACTTTAGAACTGTATTGGGGACTTCGTTCATGTTTTCACTGTTGAGGTGAGGCGAAAAGTTGTATGTGCCACACGATCCGAGACCAAAGTTTCTTGCATCTCGCACCTCGAGTCTTTCGCTTCACTACAAGTAAGACAAAAGGGATATTCTTACATTCATTGTTGAACCACAAGCAACTAAATTCCAAACCCCATTTATATTGATGCCTTGTGTCGGATTTAGAACACAGCGTTAGAGCGAAGAAAATCACTAAAGACCACATCAGCATCTTGTTCAGACTAAAGTTTATTATACAAGAAAGTCGGCTTTTATATCTGCAAACTATAATATTATGGTAATTGTCTTATACGATGTTTAAGAGTTATGGTTATAACAATAGAGCAGTGTGCCTAAGGTATTGTTTTTATTAAAGAACAATGCAAATAAGTCAGACAATCGAAGCAGTCAATCACCTGGAATGGTAATTATTGAAAGCAAAGTGAATACCAACCGATTGCTTTACTTTTGCTTTATTGAATGCTTCTGCATATTCAATGAACGTAGGTATATTTCAATTCCGTTCGTCATCAGCAGGTCGATCAGTTAACCACTACATAATGAATAATTTTACATGAAGGAACTAATGAATTTCGAGGCGCTCGGGGCTAAGATATAACAAACATATTCCAATGAACAAATACCAAATAAGTATATAGCTTTAGAAGCAATTCATAAAGTTCCTCGAAAAGTAAAATTGGGAAGCAGGAAGCATGTTTTCTCATCTAAGGCCACAATTAGCTGATGAATACTAATTCTGTGTTAGTTCGAATACCTCTGATCATGACTAGTTAGTCCATCCAAGCCCCAGTTATTTGATCCTTATTTGAGAAAAGATAAAGAGGCGAATCATAGGCCTAAACAAGCACGAGACAAGCGCTTACGACAAAGCTATCGAGCCCAAACACACTATTGACTCAGTTTATCTTTGTGCAAACATCGTCAACGGCCAAGCATGTGACAACACAATACGAGTAAGAGCAAGAGCACATATCGTGAATATTAAATGGCATTCAATAGCTTTTGACTATGACGTGGACTTTTATTACAGGGTGTAACCGCATCCCTCTGGAAGTAAGGCCCAGCAGCATCATGACCCGTAATGGAATTCACCTTATTCTAATTTACTGTTGTGGGATCAAAGACTTGTACACCGGGAGTTTTTTAATCGGGGTGCATTTTTATAACTATTACTTTTTTTTGCACGTTCTTCTGGCTTGATCCAAACCCAAAAGCAGTAATCTGCTTATGGCAATTATTATTCTATAATTTATGCATAAGTATTTTTTTACATTTCTTTTATTTGTAGGATCACTTGAGTTTGAGTCTCAATGAATTAATTATGTTACGGACCACTTGCGCTGCTCGCCTTTGCTACTTGCGCTCGCTCTTGTGCACATTAGAAATGCGTTAGGCCCATTACCAGTAAAGACTTAGTTTAGTGAATGTCATCTAATTTTTTGACGATGCAATGTGGCGACAAAATGTAAATAATTAGTTAATGTAGTCTATGTTTAGTTTATAAGTAGTTTTAAGAATTATATTGTATGTTCGCAAAGGGCAGCTGTTGTTACCATTATTTGTACAGATCATCTATATGTATAGGTACCTACACAGTGGACAATAAAAACTTTCTATTCTATTCTTTCTATTAAGTATATCAAAAAAATTACAAAAATCATGATTTTCGTTTGGTGACTGTTCTATTCTACTGTTTCTGTTAAAAAAGTATCTATGTTAAACAAATATGTATTTCATAACGTTTTACAATATGCAAATATTGCTATGTGAAAGAACCCAACTTCTTTAACGCTTTTAACCTTTCCGTCAATACAATATAATTATAATATAGTATAATAGAGCTGCTTATGAGTGGCCTAATACAATCTGTCTATTTAATGATATGTATTAGAAAATCATGGTTACTTTGAAGAAACGGTCTTTAAAGTCAATCAAACTACCAAACATTAAATAGTCAAAAACTACAATCTTAAAAAAACATCTATTATGTGATAAAGTAAAAGGACGCCATCATTCATCCCTAATTATTGGAATTAGAGAAAATGAAAGCTTTATCCCAAAAGCTCATAAGCTTCGTAGTGAACTAATAGCCTTAAAAAAAGGGACGTGCCAAGTCATGGTGATAAAAAAATGCTGGAGTTTTCGGCCGCTACCTAAGAGTTCCGTGGAGATTATTGTGATAATTCCCACTATTCCCAGCAAGAATTACACGTAATACGATTATAAACTCATGCAAATTTAAAATTGTTTCCTTATGTTGGCTGGTAGAATTGACGTATGGTGATGATTTTGAATGATCGTTCGTTTAAATTTAATTTGTAATGCTTTACAGTTACTATTGTACTCACGTTGGTGTGGTGAATTTTTTTGTGTTCCACTCGCGAGTAAAGTTTGTTTAACTCTCGTACCTTGAAACCCTGGCAAGGTTCAAGATTCCACTTTTCGAACCACTCGTGGTTCGGTTTTGGAATCTTTCGCTTGCTGGGGTATCAATATTAGCACGAGGGGTTACATAACATCTCGGGGTTGGTCCCATAGTAGAAGTTGTGCAGTATGATATGACATATATATTCACCCCGTAAATTATTGCAGGTGACTAAATAAACATTCTGTATGTAACAATGTAGTGGAACTGATCTAATGATGCAATCGGAAAGTATTAGCCAAAGAGACTCATCAATGGAAGAACACAAACAAATCGAGATTAGGCTCATTAGAAAGGTTTTGAGAAGTACTCGATAGACATGCATATGAGAAGCACAATCATAATATTTTTTGGACTGTTGCTTGTTTTATTACAATGTGGGTAATAAAAAAAATAGAAAAGCAGGGATTAAGTAAAAGGACTGCTCATAGGGGCGTATTAAATTTCTTTCTGCTAAAAGACCCTGAGGTCTCCTGCGAAAACCGAAATTTCTTGATCTGCTTCTTTTTCGCTCGAATAAACAAGAGTAATAGAGAGGCAGTTAACGTTTCTCTATTTTTCGATGTTGACGGTAGGCCAGTCGCCGAGCCGTGACTCTACATTAAGGTGGTGGTTGCACCCTACCCACAGATCCCTAAAAATACACATTGGCAAAAGAAAAAAAAAATTCGCCTATCTGCAGTGTAGTACCTGATTTTATTCGTCGGTCATTGTTTCATACTTTCCTGCACAGTTTTGGTATAATATTAGAGTTATACCAAGACAAGTCTGCAACGATTATTTTAAACGTCATACTTCTATGTAATTATGCCGTATATATAACACTTGCACTACGTGTGCTATCAAAATTATTGCAGACTTGTCTTGGTCTGACTCTAGATACCTAATCTCCTATTATTATTTTTAACTAGCCTATAAATTGTCCCACTGCTGGGTAAAGGCCTCCTCCTAGACTTCCAATCTTCCCGATGAACTGCAGCATCATCCGTCCAGTTGCTGAGAAATGTATCCAGCCAACGTAAATGGGCACCCACTCCGTGGCTAGTTTAGCCCACCTCTGTGGGTGCATACGTCGTACATGGCCTGCCCAGTCCCACTTTAGCCTGGCGGTTTTGACCCCAACATCGACGATGCCTGTTTTGGTGCGCATCGTAGTGTTTCGGATCCTGTCAATCCTTTTCACCCCAAGCATGTTGCGCTCCATGGCTCTTTGGCAAACTTTCAGTTTGGTCTTTTGTAACTTGGTAAGGGACCACGTTTGAGCACCATAAAGTGAGGATTGGCGCTGGCAGTATGCACGTGTCGACGAGCCTCCGCTTAACCTCCTATATAGGTACCTACTCTTAATCTTAAAATTGCTCAAATTTTTGTTTCATTACTTTTGTGCGCAATGTGCAAAGATCGAAAGAGATGCAGCACGTAATTTTTGGCAAATTAATGTTGCAAATACGACCACGTGTGTTTCCATCCATCCATTCCATTCCATCCATTAGTTACCCCGGGATTTTGGATGTGGAAATGATTTTGTATACATATTTATAACAATTTTTATCGTAAAACAGTTACCAAACTATGGAAGCTCTGGTGGCCTAGCGGTAAGAGCGTGCGACTTGCAATCCGGAGGTCGCGGGTTCAAACCCGGCTCGTACCAATAAGTTTTTCGGAACTTATGTACGGAATATCATTTGATATTTACCAGTCGCTTTTCGGTGAAGGAAAACATCGTAAGGAAACCGGACTAATCCCAATAAGGCTTAGTTTACCCTCTGGGTTGGAAGGGCAGATGGCAGTCGCTTTCGTAAAAACTAGTGCCTACGCCAAATCTTGGGATTAGTTGTCAAGTGGACCCCAGGCTCCCATCAATTATGAATCAAAATAGGTAGTAATCTTCAAATGTGCTTAGAGATGTTAAAATAGTTTCTGTTTTTACAGTTTTTACGCACCCAAAACCCCGAAGTATGAGCATTAGTAATATCATCGTAATATATGTGGACGTATGTAGAAACAGCAAGCACTAAAAGCTTACTTACTAAAAGGAATAAAGACTATTGGTACTTGGCAGAAAAAAATATTCAGGCGATGTCGCAATAATTCGATTAAGCAATCAAGTTATAAAACAACCATTATCTTCATACGCATCGTACATTCAAAGCGGACGAAGGAAGTCAATTTATTTAATTACTCACTCGCCGACAAACAAACCGAGCTTGCGCAATCTTATCACCATCATCACCATTATCAAAGACGTAAAAACACCCTTGCTAAAATAAAGTTATATATACAAAAGTTTTCCCGCCAATATCGAATATAAACGTCCATACCAATATAAACTGTAGGAACTAAAAAATAAGGTTTCGAATTGATAATCTATAATTTTCTTTAGTTGGAAGGGGATAGCAATATCGTTATTACATTCTACACCGCTCTAACAATGACCACAAACACAGGTTTTTTAGCCATCTCTCTCGCTCTCGGTACGATAATCATTAAGGTCTCTTTCTCACTTCGCTGTTAAGCGCGGGTTCCTTTATTTCTTTTTTCTTTAGTATGGTACTATTCGAGCGGGTGAACACTCGTCGAGCCGCTTCGCGCGTAAATTGAGTCTTGTTTATTTTGTGACGGTTTCTTTCGAACTTTTATGAACTATGGAATTAACTTAATGGATTATTTTCAAGTGATGTGACAAAACTGTTAGGTTAATTTCGAAGAGTGGCTTGATTTGTCTCCTCAAAATGGAATTGAGGACCGTGTTTTGGACAGTTGTCTTGGGCCTGATTTTTGGTGCGGAGGCGGGGATGATGGGTGATCAGTGCGACTGGAATGGCAGGTATGTTGGAAATGATATAACTATGACAATTATTCATAATTAAAGCTGACAACGTTTTGTCTCTTAAAAACTTTTTGTGACTAGGATTAATTGGAAAAAGTCTTGCTTTGTATTATAGTATTATGTATCTTATAATTTAATGATCGGCTCTTGAAATTGCTTGGTTTTTTTGTATAAAAAATTAAGTTTGTTAGCTACCTGCCTAGATACTGTTGTGCTGTACGTAGGTCCTGCTGTTACTGTTCGGTGTAAGTTAGTACCTAAATACTTACCTAAATAAGTAAATTCGTTTTTGCCCAGAACGTGCAAGTTGTGGAATGAGCTACCTTCCGAGGTGTTTAAATTGCGCTATGACATGGGGTTCTTCAAGAAGCAGTTATTTAGGGTTCTCAAAGGTTGGTAACGCATAAGTGGCTCCTCCGATGTTGCTTACGTCCATGGGCGGCGATGACTGCTTCCTATCAGGCGGCTCGTCTGCTCGTATGCTGCCTATTACATAAAAAAACATTCGGAATGTACCTACGTGTATGTCCATTTCTAAAAAAGTATTAAACAACTGCTACAGCCATTACGAGTAGAATAACTAACATGCAATTTAAATCATTTAGATATGCTTAACGTTACCTACCTAACATTTCCCCGGAGGTATTTATATCGTTTAACACGTTGTCGTTTTGCCTCGTCTATACGAAGCATTTCCGCTACATACCGGGAAATCCATGTTATCGGCTACGACGTTGCGCTACGACCATAGCTCTGCGGTGAATGTGTTAAGTCACTGCCTATTACACGTACAAAAATCAAGAAGACAATAACTAGGGTTAGCAGCAGAAGAGAAACATATGAAACGATACCTTAGGTATTATGTAAATCTGAGCCAAAATCCTGCTTTAATCCTTTCATATATTTCTCTTCTGCTGCTAACCCTATTATACCTTTGTATCTGCTCGTATTGTTGAGATTATTTAAGAGTCTGTGCGAAGCGATATGTAAGGTACCTACTAGGTACCTATTTTATTTATCATGACTCTAGATTGTCTTTCCGCACAGACTCCAAATTAATTTTACTTACGGACGATATATACATATGTAGTAGATATATCCACAAATACTCATATAGTAATATTACCGATCCATATCAATTTGCAAGATGAATATATCTAGGTATATTGATAGCCCATATTGACTATATTGAGCAACCAATACTAGGACGCCGCAATTAAAACGCAGGAGATTTGTAATACCTATTTGCAACAGTGTCGAAATATCGGACACTTAAAACAACAAATTAACATACCCGTTTTGGGTTGACTATAATATGAGACCATATTAACTTGAAAGCGTATTCAGCATTTCTAAATGAGATACTACTATAAGTTTTTGGCAAAAAAATCATTTTTGGTACAAGCTTTTATCGCTGACTGTACTTTTTTTCCACAGGCAACTAATAAAAACGGAGTCACAGAGTTCACAAAGTTCCTATGGCTACCTCCTGTCTCCATCATCAGATCAGCTTGATAGTACAGTCAGCGTCAAATACTCTGTAGCAGTCAAAGTGGCCAAATAGTTCGGTACACCATACTAAATATATGGTGTACCGAACTATTTGGCTACTTTGGTTGCTACGAAGTATTTGACGCTGACTGTACCATAATATTGCATTGTCACCCGATTTACATATGTATGCAAATTTTTAGCTTCATCAAAAACTGGGAAGTGGGTCAAATTTAACTTGCAAGATTTGTCCCATACATACTAACAGGGCAAGTTAAATAAAAGCTTGTAATAATGGAATACGTCTTCTAGCAAACCACTTGAGGAATGGAACCACTCTTTTATAGTTTGGGTAACTTATATGGAACAGCGAGGAATGGTCGCTTGACAGGCCCTGGACAAGCAGGACATGTCAACATCCAGCTTTTCTCTTTACATTGCCTCATATCTAAATAAATCTAACAAACAATACTTACACTTATTATTATTTTATTTCTCTCTAATATGATAATAACATCTAGCATTAAAAATCTCCTAAATATCACATATGTTTTACAAAAACCGTTCTAATTTGTTACAAGAATTCGTACTACCCCACAAATGTGTGTAGGAGGCCTGAGGGCAGAATTTAGCAAATGCCAAGCAATTTGTTAAAAAATTTCGCTAGCGCATAAATATTCCTTTAATATCGCGTGTCTGTTTTACATTAACATCAAATTGATGGTGTTTTGTGTTTTTGCGCCCCACGTACGGGGATTTGGACTTAACAATACAATAATATGATATATCAAAATATATTACAATGAATGCGGGATCTCTGAATGTAAGCATATAAAAGTTACAAACGTATAAAATCTAAATCAGTGATAGAAGTATAGTTAGTTACCAATATAAACGTTTTTTATTAGGGCTAACGGTAAAAACGGGACCCTATTACTAAGACTCCAATGTCCGCCGTCTGTCTGTCTGTCTGTAACCAGATGAACCGTGATAGCCAGATAGTTGAAATTTTCACAGATGATTTATTTCTCTAGCCGTTATAACAACAAATACTAAAAAGTACGGAACCCTCTGTGGGCGATTCTGACTCGCATTTGTCCAGTTTTTAAAATAGTTTAACTTCTTAGACTTTACCTTTTTAGGGTTCCTTAGTCAACTATAGGAACCCTTACAGTTCCGTCTGTCTGTCTGTCCGTCCGCGGCTTTGCTCAGTGGTCGTAATAAGTGCTAAAAGCTACAATTTGGCATGAATATACGAATCTATAACGCCGACAAAATGGTAGAATAAAAACCATAAAAAAAAATTGGGTGCCTCCCGCACGTGTGGGGTTAATTTTTTTCCTATCGTATATCTTAGGATATAATAGATTCCAAAGAAAAAAGCGGCCAAGTGCGAGTCGGACTCACCCATGAAGGGTTCCGTACCATTAATGACGTATTAAAAAAACCACACATTTTACCACTTTGGAAGTGTCTCCCGCGCAAACTATTCAGTTTAGATTTTTTTTTATTACAAACCTAAATATCATTTTTGAAGACCTATCCATAGATACACGTATGGGTTTGATGAAAAAAATTTTTTTTAAAATTTTATGACGTATTAAAAAAAAACTACTTACTAGATCTCGTTCAAACCAATTTTCGGTGGAAGTTTGCATGGTAATGTACATCATAAATTTTTTTTAGGTTTATCATTCTCTTATTTTAGAAGTTACAGGGGGGGGGGGGGGCACATTTTACCACTTTGGAAGTGTCTCTCGCGCAAACTATTCAGTTTAGAAAAAAAAAAAATTAGAAACCTCAATATCATTTTTGAAACACCTATCCATAGATACCCCACACGTATGGGTTTGATGAAAAAAGATTTTTTGAGTTTCAACTCTAAGTATGGGGAACCCCCAAAATTTATTGTTTTTTTTTTTCTATTTTTGTGTGAAAATCTTAATGCGGTTCATAGAACATCTACTTACCAAGTTTGAACAGTATACCTCTTACATTTTCGGAAAAAAGTGGCTGTACCATAATCGGACAGACAGACGGACATGACGAATCTATAAGGGTTTCGTTTTTTGCCATTTGGCTACGGAACCCTAAAAAGGCGTCCCCCACTAATTTTTGAGCCAAAGGTCCAAAGAATGTGAAAAAAAAGTGTAAGTAAAGCTTAATTAACTTTCAATGAAAACTATAGCGAACATGATCGGTTAATTCGTTTTTGAGTTATCGCAAAGTCTTCCCTTCATAGTAGTTACAAACAAAGAGCCGCGAAGGTACTCCCTTTTGCTGACTGTACATGATGCTTACTTCTTCTTCTTATCGTGTAAAGGTGATCCAATTTCCTAAGCATGGCCCGGTATGCTCTTGGCCGGTTTTTAGTTAACAATGCACTCTTAAATTAAAACCCATCACGATTTTTAGTTCAACAGTAAATATTCAACAAAGATCACGAACGTGACTCCAGCTTTACCATTCAAAAATATGAACAAGTCATAACAATAAAACAATAAATAGCTGTAATTGTTGTATAGAGTATCCGGAAACGTTATAGGGTACGGAACAAAATCAACAAGTGAAGTTTCCATTGGGGTGGCGTGGGAAACGTGGGAGGGTAGTGTTCTCGTCAGCCCTCGCTGTTTGACACGTGACCCTTCCGGCGAGGGACTTATGGAACACCCCTTGCCCATTAACTTTATTGATGCGATAAGCAGAAGTAAAGGACACCTCATAAAAGTACCACTTTCGCGGCGAACAGGAAATCTTTAAGCTTTTGTCTTTTGATGCCTTTTGTCTCTCAGCTAGCATTTACGAGTACATACTTTACTTCATATTTTCATATTGTTTAGAAAGAGCTAATTCAAAAGTGGATGAAGTGATTTTCCACGTTCCTAAAAAGACAATAATGTGTTCCCTACTTATATGTATAAAGTTTAGATAAAATGGTACTTAAATTTGAAGTCAAGTTTAGACAAATGGCACACTAATAGTTTAGATTTTGTCATGTAGGTTTTATCTTTTGAGCGTAGTTAATATAAAGTTTATCTAATATATATACCAATCCTATACGTAATGCTCAATAGAGTTACTTAAAAACTCGTAATGGTCCACTTAATGACCTTAAACAAGATGCTAATCACCGAGCACAAGAACAATGTACGAAGAAGACATCTCAGTAGGTAGGTAAGCCGCAAAAAGGAAAATTGAGTGTCAATGGACCAGCATGGCCTGGTTCATTATTCCAGTTGCTTTCTGAGAGATTGCCTCCGATGGCCGTACAAGTGTGAGCTCCCCTAATATGATTAGTTATTACAGTTCTCGGGTTTACGCTCACCAGTGGTTCGCTTCCAATGCTTGGGACGCGATAGGAATAAAGCATTGAGGCATTCAAGTTCGAGTATTAATATTTATTAGGGAGGGCGGGACAACGAGGGGACCGTCTGTTTATTATAATATCCTCTCCGATTATAACGCGTTCGCACGATGTAGACTGATTGATACAGATTGCCTCGTGCTGAGGGTACGCGCAGTACAGTGCGCTGCTTTTTTCATCAGACTTGTTGCAGAAAAAATCTTAAACTTAATACACCGTGATCTCGAAGAATCAGGCATTAACGGTATATTTCTGATTGTAGTCGTTGAAATATTACTTCCTAAATTTAATTTTCACTCTAAAACTGTGAATTTTTAAACTTATCTTAATTAATAATTTATACTATTAAATACCAACATAAATACACTCGTGAAAATCACCCTTTCCTAGATTATATTATTTTGTACCAATCAAGTTCGTTTTATTATTTATTTCCTTTATTTATTTTTGGTCTTAGGCTAGGTCATTTATAATATGAATATAAAAGTAAAATATAAAAACACTCACAAAACAATACAAAATATATATAAACACATTATAAAAAACCTAACCTAGGGTGCCGCCAGCAGCGGGGCAGGGCCCAAGCTGCCGGTGGTCAGGGCCGCAGAGAGAGGAACCGGCGGACTATCCGCGCCGTGTCCAAGATCACCGCCTTCTGCATCTGACCCTTGATCCAACCACCTAGCGAGAGTCTCTCAAGGTGTTGGTCGAGACTCTTCGCTATGAGACCGTTCGCTGAAACGACTATCGGGACAATGATCGTCGAATCAACATCCCACATGGCGGTTATCTCGTGAGCCAAGTCTAGGTACTTACTGGACTTGTCCTTCTCGGCTTTCACGAGATTCTCATCATGGGGGATGGTGATGTCGACGAGCACGGCCCGGCGTTGCGATCGATCTATTATCACGATGTCAGGCTTATTGGCTACAATAGTCCTGTCGGTAATAATAGATCGATCCCAATAGAGCGTGGCACGACCATTTTCGAGAACTGACGCAGGTGAGTACTTGTAGTACGGTACTTCGCGGTCCACAAGGCCGTATAGAAGAGCAAGTTGCTGGTGAATAATCCTGGCTACGAGATTATGTCTGTGCAAGTACTCGCCGTTAGCAAGATTAGAACAACCGGAAATGATATGCCTGAGTGACTCTCCGGGACGGCGGCATGCCCGACAAATGTCGACCGTACCGTCCTTCAGGATATATTTCCGATAGTTGTTCGTCATCATCACTTCGTCCGCAATTGCACAGGCAAAACCTTCGGTTTCTCCGAAGAGGTCCCCGAATCGTAACCAGTTCACCGACGCGAGCAGGTCTACGTCGGGTCCCGTGAGGGCCTTGTAGAACCGCCCGTGTAGCACCTTACTCTCCCATGCCGCCTTGCGATCCGCAGTACTTAGTACCACAGGTTTGCGCCAGTTCTCGTTTGCCAAGGAGAGCGGCGTGAGGTTCCTATCTACTGCCACCACATCACGATGCATCCCACACTCGTTGTTAAGGAAATAATTCCTGAGATTGCACACCTCGCGGTTGTGGAGATCTTTGGCGTTTAGGAAGCCGCGACCTCCACACTTCCGTGAGATGTACAATCTCATAACTGACGAGCGTGGGTGTAGCATACGGTGTGTGGTTAGCAGTAGTCGGACCCTCCGATCCAGGGCGTCCAGCTCGGTCTGAGTCCACCTTAGTATGCCAAAGGAGTATGTGAGTAGGGGCATTACCCAGGCGTTGAAGGCGCGCACTTTGTTGCCTCCTGACAAAAGACTGTTAAGGACTTTTGTGAGCCGACTGAAAAAGCGCTCCTTCACCGACTGTCTAATACCCTCGTCCTCAATACCCAACGACTGTGTCATACCAAGGTATTTGTAGGTTTCTGATTCAGAGATAGATCTGAAAGACATTGTCTCAGAAAGTTGTAAATTTGTTGAATTTACAACCTTCCCCCGCTGTACATGCATAACCGCACATTTATCGACACCAAACTCCATATTGATGGCACTACTGAAAAAAAACTACGGTGGTTTTCAGTAGCTCCAACAAGTCTTGGCTATTTGGTGCAAATAATTTGAGATCATCCATGTACAGAAGGTGAGAAATGACTTCACCCTCTCTCCGAAGCCGGCAACCTAGTCCCGAATCCTTCAGCAGGGTGCTGAGGGGATTCAGAGCTAGGCAGAACCACAGGGGACTCAGACTATCACCCTGGAATATTCCTCGCTCAATCCTTATAAAATCCTGCGGGCCAGGGCGGTCATCCCCACCTCCTGGTTGACGAAGGACTGTGGTCCACTGCCTCATACACGCGCTTAAGAAGGCTCTTAAAGCTGTATCAACTTTATACAGCTCTAAGACCCTCCCCAGCCATGAGTGAGGCACCGAATCATAGGCCTTCTTGTAGTCAATCCAAGCAGCAGAGAGGGCCCCCTTATTCCGCCGGATTTTTTGGCAAATGGTCATGTCTATGAGGAGGAGCTCTTTAGTACCACGGGACCCAACCCTACATCCATTTTGAGCGGAGGCCAAAATGTTGTTAGCGACAATATGCGCGTTTATTTTTGATCTCAAAATGGATGTAAGGAGCTTGTAGAGTGTAGGCAAGCACGTGATGGGTCTGTAGTTCTTTGCTTCCGTGGCACTACCGGACTTATAGAGCAGGAAGGTGACACCAGTTGTTAAGGAAGGTGGAAGAGAACCAAGCTCGAGGGCTTGTTGAAATTGTGCTGCCAAGCGTGAGTGCGAGCATCGGAACCATTTTAGCCAGAAGTTGTGCAATCCATCCGGCCCAGGGCTTTTCCAGTTCTGAGCCGTGCGGATGGCACAACTTACGTCATCGGGGCTGATGGTGATTGCCCCCATAGGTTCGATGGACTCGCACTCACGCTCGACAACACTCATCCAACCCTCCTCGGTGTGTTCGACAGGCACTGACCAGATGCTACGCCAGAAATCAGTCATGGCAGTAGCATCTGGCGACCGCGTGTCGGACGCACGAAGGTTGGTTTCCTCCCACTTTCGGTATACCTTCCTTTGATCACTCTGAAAAAGACGATTCTGCTGGAATCGATCCACACGCTTTCTGTAGCGGCGAATACGGTTTGCCCATGCATACACTTTCTGCTTAAGAAAGTCGATGCGCTCCGTGAGATTGGCAATATAGTCGCGGGGCTCAATGCCCGTCCCCGCGAACGCCTGATTCACAAAGCGCATTACTCGGGGGCGGTGGTTGCCCCCCCTGAAGCAGATCAGCTTTGCAATGAGAGTCCTAAACGAGTTGATACGTCGCTCGATCCGTATTTGCCATGCGGGGGCACCTCCGGCGGTCCTAGGTGCACGTTCAGCGTCCGGAAACTTGACTCGTGCAACACGGCACGCCGCGATGGCTCCGCAATACATGATCGCGTGCGTATCATCTAAATCTTTACTAGTCCGCAGATATGGCTCTAGTAAAGCGTTTAGGGCTCCCATTAGCGCTAGATTGCGTCTATTCATAGGCAAACGTGGTAATCGTGGCCTAGTGTTGGGTGTGGACCGATACTGCGTAATCACCTCTTCCAGAGTCCTCCTCAGTTGCTCATTGGCTGTACTACTCGCACTCTGCGCGAACTGCTCCTCCTCGCCGGCACTGAGATCCACCCGCGGCGCCCTCGGTGCCTGGTCGGGTGCCGGCACCGGATCTGGCGACGTGGCGGGCGGGTCTCGCGCCGAGGTGGAGGTTGAGCGAGCAGAAAGAGCCTCCAGGCGGAGCCGATCAAGTGTAGAGTCATCCAACCGCTTACGCCGCTGGATGACTCGCACCTGATCCGATAATCGTTGCGCAGTCACTTCGATGGTCGGTTCAAGAGCCTGAAACAGAGGCAGAATCCGGACACGATACGCGCATAGGTTAGTTCCTCCCTCTGTAGCCCCATAGTAGGCGCGCATGACGTTCTCATTCATGGATTGAGACCATCGCATGCGACGCACTACACCACCGGCAGCGGGAGCCGTGGGCGGGGCAGGATGTCCCGCAGGCCCCAAGCGTGCCGGCAGCGGTGGCCGCCCTCGTCGCGCAGGTGGTCGTGGCGGCGGCGGCGGCCCGCACTCGTCGCTCGACTCGCTGGTGTCGGGCGCGGTGGCGAATTCATCGCCCGACGACGATTGCGAGGAGACACACGAGGCGGGCGAGGGTGGTAGGCGTGCGTTGGATGTGGTAGACGCTATTTGAGGTCGTGTTTTGCTTCTGGTTTGCATTTTCTTTACTTAGCTTTGTCGTACATGTTGAACACATTTTTACTTGTCAGAGTATAACCCGTATATACGTAACAGTATGGAGTAATCATGGGTTATATTTTTTATAAAATGGATGTAAAAAGCAACACGTAAATACACAATCAAGAAAATATTTAAAGAGAATTTACAAAAACACGACTGACGTTGACAGCGTCATTTTTTATTATTTATTATTATTATTATTTATTATTTATTGTTCGGAGAACCAACAGCTATAAATTGTACAATAGTTATATATATAGATAACAAAGAGCCAATTATAGGTTCCCACCGGTAGCAACAGGTTAACAGATAATTGGTGGTTAGCACTAGATTTTTTTTTTTTTTTTACAACGTGTTACCACTAATATTTTTAAATATTAATACTTATTATATTATATACTGAACAAAGAAACCAAAACTTATTAGTAATCTTAATACGTTAATCGATACAATAATATGCCAACACATACGACTCGCTCACTCAAGTAATTTGTCTGTTAGAATCCGTCTTATAGTTGTGATGTTGCTATTAAAAACGTCTATATCCCGCTCCTTCGTTAGTTCATTTAGACTTTTACCAGCTCGTAGTAGAAAGCTATTCTTTCTGTAATTACGTGATGAAAAAGGAATTGAGAGGGGAGGGAAGTATCTTTTAGACCTAGATGGAGGATTAATAAATGTTTTATAAATATAACTTTAAAAAAAAGATAATACGGGCTAATTTGGCCTCACTTAGACACATTTTTTACTTTTTCTTAAAAATTCAGAAATGTGTGGTATAAATTTACAGCCAGTTTATCTAGTTATATAGGTACATAATATATGTACCTGCATATAGAATATAATATGATGTTCAGTCGTCATCACTGTGACGCAATTGTATGGGAAACATTGAAACTAGCTCATTAAATGTCCCCCGCGCTGCATGTGCATAGGATGCAATACGACGGATGTTACATTTCATGACGTTGTTCCAACAAAACAATGAATTAAGTACCTACACTAATTAATAAATTACTTTCCTTATCGCATCCGTCTTGTTAAGAATGCAAAGTATTTTTGTGACTGCAAGGGTGCACTTATCTAGTTTTAAAGTGGCGCCAATTGTGACAATAGCTTTTAAGGAACAATGGAGCTGCCTTTCAAAAGATAATGCGTGGACAACCCATGACATGTCGAACAAAATTTGAATGCAATCTGTGTTATCAATCGCTGCTTAACGTTCTAAGTTCTAAAATAAGTTTTCGTGAAGTTGTAGGTACTTAATGTTGTTAATGTTTTTGTGATTTTTATGGGGATATTTAGGTACTTGAAATTAACTGAAATATAAATGATGATGATCATGGTATCCTGTTATCTGTCATTAGGGACATAGGGCTCTCAGAAGGAATTTCCATTTTCACGGTCCAGCGCGGCCTCCTCCAGCTGCGCCCAGCCGAGGCCAACGATGGAGCCTCCTTTTTCACTGTGCGCCTCCAGGTGGTACGTGGGCGAGCTTGCCCCCTTTTTACAGGAACTTTCCAAGTCAGCCCTTGCTTGGATATGTGGTTGTTTGGCCTTCGTTAAACATGTCCTATCCAGCGCCATTTCCGCAGAAGTATCTCCTTAGCTAAAAGTTTTTGTCCGGTCAGTTCCCATAATTTTGTATTGGAGATGGTCCGTGGCCAGTAGACTCCTACGATTCGCCGCAAACACTTGAAACACCAAATCGAAATACTTAACGATATTTATTACTCATAACTGAACGTCATCATTTAAATACTAGGTACGTGGAATAGTTTTTAAATACAAAAGTAGGTACTTAATCTGACCTCAGACGGCTGAATTGACACTGAACAAAGTGCGTGATACTTTTAATTAAAGACATCTGACCCATCTTGTTACTAAAACAAAGCAACGGAAGTAGCGAAGCGTAATGTGCGATAGTGACCTATTTAATGCTTATATTTAGACATAAACAAGGCTGTTTGTGTTATCATAAAAGTGCTCATCTGTAATAAAATAATTACATGTAAGTGCCTAATTAACCGAAGGCGAATTTGCGGTTTTACTTCCTGAATTTGACCCATATAGCGTGACCGCGTGCGGATGCCACTATCTCGACGTAGAGTCACTTCACACGCGATAACGCATCAGCCGGATTGCGCCTAGCCCGCTGACCATATGGCGCTCCCAGTACCTTGTGGATACAAGTACCTACATACTTAGAGCAATGCGAATGTTTACGATTCACGGTTCTCGGAAGAAGTTGCGTGCTTTACTCCACAGCCGCACTTCATTAATAACATTAGTGATTCAGAGTAGGATTCGGCACCGCCTGGGACCGAGTCGGCAGGCAACTTCACATGGCCTGTGGGAACATCACACTCCTCACTAAGGGAAAACAACCGTCACATGTTGCGGGATGAAATCACGGTTATTTTTACACGATTGTTTTTATTCGCTCGCCAATTGAGGGCAATCAGCGACACGTGTTCCGTCCGAGACGCCCGACTTGAGGCCTATCTATTGAGCTCATCATATTGAAATTATGTGTAGGTAGGTATTACTAGTATCAATTCAAAACAACATGCATTTTGCAGGGTGCGAAACAATGGCTTTTATAATGCTAATCATTTGATGATAATGGGGGGGTTTTTTATGAACGTCCAACAATAACACTCATATTTGATTCCATGGATGTTCCCAAGACACTTGACTGCGCCCACCATTGCTATCATCTTTCCTGTCGTTGCATGTGTACTTGGAAATATTTTTACGACGCGCACTCGGCTCCAATCACGTCGTTACTGAAGGGTAACCTAATGCTTATACTGCCGTGCCGTATAGCCATGTGTCCACTTACATTATCTTACTTTAATTTAACAAACTTTACGTTAAGTGATGTGTCTTACGCGACATTAATTTATACATAGTTGGAATGCCGGTGCCGTGTCGCTAAAGCACATCAGCACTCAACAGCTTTTTTTGGCGTTGATTGGTATAATGATTGTGGCCTAGATCCAAGCGATTTAAATTGATAGCCTCATGAAACAAAGCGTCTATGTGATGTGATACCTACCCAGTCCTTGTCATTGTCAACTATGTATTCTAACGTCTGGCTTTTCATTTATCAATACTAACTTCTCGGAGCACATGAAAGAGGATCATTGTTCTTCGAGTCCCGTATTCGATGTTCTTTGAATGAAACCAAACTAATTAACAGCGAATTGTAGGTCGGCATTGTGTCGGCGCGCCAGGTCAAATGAAGGCGTTCTTTGTGTCGCTACTCGCTAGGTGTTTATTTTTTTAATTTGTTCCCGGAGTCGACCGGCCCATCGTTCGGCTTTCGGCCTCTACGTTAATTACAGTGGCGATAACTGTTCTGTAAATGTAGCTGGACCGACCAGCAAATTATGATTTAGTATAGCTCTAATCAATGGTTCTAACATTTAATAGACACCTACGTATGACATGTGGTTATGTATGTATGTAAGAGATAAAACTAATCTGTGAATCCGTATGGAGTCAGTAATTATTTTAATGGCCTTTGTATTTATGATTTGAATACATTGGGAATTTTAAGTTACGTGTTTTCCGGTTACATGCCTATATTTAGTTCGGTTACACATTTTTAAGAACGTAGATGTTTATAATTTTTTGTTAATAGGTAAGTATTAGGTACAATGTTTTCTCGTTAGTCGGACCCGGGTATGTCCTTAAACTACGTCCAAAAGAGAGGTATGGGCAATGTGAATGTCATCTCGCCTTGTGTGGTAGGGCACAGCACAGCAGATGTCATTCCAGATCTAGAGCAGAGCCCAACTGGGGAAGTACCTCCACCTTACAGAAAACCGCAGCCAAATAACACTTGACCCTACTCATAGTGTTGTGTTCCTGCCGGTGAGTAAGGTTGCCAGAGCTCAACGAGGGGGGTGGGGTTAGGGTCGGCAACGCGCATGTAACTCCTCTGGAGTTGCAGGTGTACATAGGCTACGGAGACTGCTTACCATCAGGCAGGCCGTATGCTTGTTTGCCACCGACGTAGTATAAAAAAAAAAAATTAGACTACCTGCGATTATATTAGACTAAGTAGTACAGTCGAGACGAGTAAGTAAGTTTCAAGGCGAAATCTCCGGATGCCTTTCCTTAGGCCCGAAATGTTTGTTTCTAGATCACTAGGACCCTTTGAATAATGCATGGGCTGGTCCTTTATTATCGAAGCGACCCGCGGCGCACGCGCTGCATCTTAATCGCGCTCAATTTCCTCGCTCGCTGTCAAATTACAATACTTACACAATATTATAACTCCAACACATCTACGAAAGTGATTCAAATAATACATTTGAAAGTCACGACCGCAGCGCATTTTTAAGAACGTCAAATGTTTACACATTTTTGTGGCATCATATTTCGCAATAGTGTAACACAATATATTATGAATAATAAAATATTGCCGGCACATCACATCACGTTTGCTGGCCAAGTTGGTTCGTTAATGAGGCGGCACGGGCCGCCTGTAACTGGACGCCTTGCTATACACATGCTTGCGATGTTGCACTTTCGTGCATCCGATACTAAATGTCTCGTCCAACGCGCGGTCATCCATCAGAAACCCACTTTACAATCTTTACATGCATCGCGGTATTCCGGAATTTTCTGCCGAATTTAAAGTTTTTAATCAATGCTATCGAGGTGAAGTGCATTTTTATTTAAATTGCTTTTTATTTGGTTACGGCTGGCAAACCCTTTTGGATATTGCATTATGCGGTGGTTCGGATATTTTTGCATTCAAGTCCATGTAGGACGATCATCGCTTATCGGGATATGGCAAAAAAGTCTGAGCGGGTACGACCGATTATAATGCAAAAAGAGGTTCGCGGTCGTTCCATAACCGATTGCAAATGGCAACCGCCGCAGGCCACGCCGGCCATTTATAGCTTGTTGCAATCTCGACTGCTAAAAAATAAGCAAGCAGCGATTTCTTTAGCGGATGGCTCCCTAAGTATCTATCGGTGGTTTGACAGCCAAAGAGGAAGCTCGATGCAACCAGACTCTTGAAATTTATCTCGTAAAAAACGAAGCCCGCCGTAGACCGCCTCAGATGCCTTCGCGTATTATGCGATTGTTCCTGTTTTTGTGCTGTTATCGGATTTGGTGAAAGGGTTACCTTCGAATTTGGAAACCGAACGGTTGTTTTCCTATTACTCACGCAATTCTCAAGTTTCTCTGTTCGAAACTTAATCGATTCAGTCACATAAAATCCTCATATAGGATTTATTAACATTATACTATCTTTCGTACATATGTATTGATTGGCCATTAGTACATATTATGTTTAGAACAATTTAACCATTTCGCTGACTTTCCTCTAGAAATGCCAATCTTATTAATTTACGCGAGCTTCATTATACGCTTTTTGAATTCATATTATATTACCTACCCGAATTACTGAAATTCATGAAAGTTACTTCGAAACCGTACTTACTAAGCCATAACTCGTTTTGTGTCACTTACGCATAGGTACTTACTTTGTGTTGCGTCGTTCTTGTCGCTGATGATGTCTGACTGTCGTACTTAGATGATATGTATTTCCCAAATGTCACATTAAAAACATTTTAGATCTGAAATTATCAAATGAACAGGCATCAGGAATGCCATAAAGCTGAGGTTTACCCGCAGTATAACCAGTTTGTTTACGCCATGGCGCGACTCCATAACCGGGGCGACACAACAATAGCCAGGCCGTACGCCGAGATTTTGTTTGATAATGGTTAAATTGGCCTCCGCTTTCTTAATAGGGTGTCTTACCTCTACTGGCGACAACTGCCTGTGTTCCACAATTACCGAGGTTTGTCTGGCGATCTGCAGCGTTGTTATCGGGACGGTAAAGATTATATAAGAATTATTAGCACGGTAGCCAGTGCATGCCGCGTTCTAGTATTAAAGCGATTGAAATGATTTTAGATATGTCCATGTCCCATGTCCATACGATATAAGAGTAGAAGTTGATTTATCCACGATTGCCTAGTTAATTTCCGTTCTTTTTTGCTTTGTGGGAGTCGTTTGTTGCATTTGGTGGCACTGGTAGGTAAAAAAATAATAATTCCTAAACAGTTTTCCTGTACTAAAAACTACTCTTATATTTTTGCCTCTTTATGCCTAACGGTATGCTTGCTTGCTTGTATCATTAAATCTCTTACGTTACACACCCCACCAGAATCAAGAGCTTGATAATTCATGCTGTAATTCATCCGATCATTAATTAATTCCTTCCTGTGGCCACACGCGATTTCCTCTTGCGTTTACTCGTGTTAAAGATCTTAATTCCGCTCCAATGCTTGACTCAGTTGGCCCGATGGAAACGCAATCTGAGGTACCTATTGTTCCATTCGCGTATCGATCACAAGTGAGTCTACGGTTCTGGCAAACTAGTGTATAGTGAGCTTTCCGACTACATATTGCTGTCATCGAACTTGAGGTCACTTTTATGTTGGTTTGCCAAAGTGTACATAAGTATACATGGTTTGACCGAACGAAGACATTCGACACCGGACTGCAACTGCAACGGACGTCGAGTTTTTAAAATAGGTACCTAAATATACCTTAGGATCTTTGGTATGGTGTTTTTGCCGAAGAAGGTAGGCATTTTTACAGATGTAACTACGTAGAGACCTAGGTTATTAGTATTAACCTGCGAAATATAAAGGTTAAAAGGTGGATTATAAATCTGTTCCGTAGGTTTACAAAAATAATTTAAAACTGAATAATTCGAATCTGACTTGATTCGTAAATCCTCTAGTTAAGTTGACCAAGAAACTACCTACTCGACATTCAACTCACTCCATCCTACACCGTAAGACTATACGGTTGCTGTGCGGTTAATACGTCCTAGTCACTTACAGTTTCAGGTAAAAACTCCTGTGCCTGAAGAACTAACGTTTAAGACAACATAAAAACACACGTTAGACTTTAGGCTACAATGTTACCTGATTTCATCGTGTTATAGTGAGGCATTGATTTCTGTCAGCCGATTTTAAGAGTTTGGTATTTTTTACATCGGCACTTTGATGATGTTAAATCATCGCAGTGTTTAGCTTGCAAGCGAAGCCGTGGCGGCCATTAGGATTTATAGCCAGGCCAGGACCGGTAAGCTGCTTAGCTCCCGAGCCGAAGGCCTTTTCACACCTCTGTGTTTGGGCCCTGCGTTAGCGTTCACGCCTTGCACCCCTAGAGTTCGCGCCTCGGCACATATCACCATGCCTTATGTGCATTCCGTGGCCATGTGAGGTAATGACTTGTCAAAATAAGTAAGGCTGCGGCAGTTATGTGGAATTTAGTCGGGCTTTGAATTCGAGATGGTCAGTCAAAGACATTGGGGTCATTTAAATCGGGGTCAATTGAAATATTTAAGGTTTAGTTGGATCATACACATTGTTTAGCAAACTTGTTCGCGTCTTTTCCTAAAATACATATTAAAATATCATGAGATAAAGTCGGGATCAGGTAGGTGTTAACTATCTTAATGTCATAATGATGGATAGGCCCATAATTATGTTCTTAAATAACCAACCTTTTTGTGTCTTATAGGTACCAATAGCTTATCGCATTTACTAATGCAACTAATCAGCGTCAGTTTCTAAGCGCAAAAAGCTCGTTAGTTGAGGGAAGCTCTGCAATTTTATGTGGCCACACTTACGTAAAGGCTCATGAGAGTCATGAGGTGAATCTGACCTTTCTTCGCATCATCAATCAGACCCAGTCGGCTAAATGAGTAGACTGCCTGTAAGGTCCGCCGCAAATGGCTGGAATTATATTTTCGATGATATTTTATTGGCAGTGGGATTTGGTATATGCACTAAGGAGTTGGGATTGTTGCAAATAAAAGTGTAAGCAGGTTTTCATGATGCGCTATTACTCTCTCTTTCTATTGTTTTAATTATTTAATGAATGATTAAATTTTCATTAATTATTTGTACCTATGCGATTATTTTACTTTTTGATGTTAATTTGAGTTTTATTTGTAGAATTTCGTAAATAATTTAGAATATTTAATATTTCCCAATAAGTATCCCATAGACACCAAAAAAGAGTCCCTTGTTAGACTTACGTGTTTGTCGAATATTTGTCACAATTTTTTTTTAATACGCAGTTTAGTTACATTAGATTTTTATTAGTTAGGTTGTAGATATTTTATTCGTGACTTAGTCACCATCAGAAAGTCTTCTTCAGACATGTAGAGATGCTTGGTTCTCCAATGTGCGCGGCGGGACTAAGCTGCGTGACTCCAGGTCGTGAGTGCTCAGCCATTGTCCGGGTGAAAGTCAGTTACGAGCGTTTTGCGTGTTACGAAAACCTTGTTCTCTATTGAGGGCGACAATCATTTGTGAACACGCCGTTCTCAGACCATCAATCTTTTTGTCCACCCTTCTACGTGTGTCTATCAATGGGGAAATTTAATCTTAGGTACCCTATCCTTTTGTTCAGTACCGTTCAACCCGTTTCTGTCTTACTCAGTGTATCCTCATGTACAGTCAAGTGCAAAAATATGTATCGAATAAATCGTCTCATAAATATGGTACTACGCTCTTATTACTATTTAATTCTTAATATAAATAAGTTTAGACAATGTTGTTTATATTTAATTAAGAACATTACATGATATCTACTAGTCCTACTGTTCAGAAACTACCTAGATGTAAGATTATTTGCAATGCCCTAACAGGGTGCCATGTGTTTTCACACTCCTTAATGTAACAACTATTATGTACCATGGTTTCGCAATAAAGATTTCTATTCTATTCTATTCTACACTGACGCTATGGGACATATTTTTAAGTAAGATGTGTACACCCATATTTTTACACTTGACTGTACATATTCTAGAATCGGGAAAAAATTATATGTAGGTTACATGTGATGTGATGTAGTTTTGATTAGACTATCTGGTTCTGATTAGAGTATCTATTCTTAAGTTTTATGGTTTTTCTTCGTTTGCATTCGACAAAGGTACGTTAACGTCTTGTACTCAGAAATCTGACTTCATTCATCAAAAGCACAAATGGATACATTCTTAAAATATAAACTTTCTAAAGTAGTAATAGTCTCGGGATATTATGAGGCTGAGTTTTTAATTTTATTGGTGTTTACGTTACGTGTAATAGTTGTATTTCTGGTTACGCATAATACGTACATATATGTAGATTTATTGCATTTGCTTGGAATAGTTCTGCCTTATAGCGAGAGGAATTCTTCGTTTAGTCAGCCACTAATGAGATTCAAACTCGTGTAACGAGTGCTAATTTGAATTTAAAATGTTCATCAGTTTTTTTTATAGTTGGTGATATGGTGATATACTCTTTCGTAGAAATACTTTCAAGGATATCTTGTCCTAATTTTGATTTGTTTTTATTACTGTAAACTGGGGTGAAAAGATACGATTTTCAACTTCAAGGACGATTTTCACCATAAATCCAAATAATAAAACTTATAATTTTGACATAATTTTTTGAGTGTTGGTTACTTCAATTTTGCATTTAAGAAATCAATTTTAATCAACCTAATTAAGAAAAAATAAAAACGACCTGTTTTCTCCATATCCTGTAAACGGGGTCGATGGACACAAGAAAGGGGTGAATAGAAATATTTCGTTTTAGTTGTCATAGACATCGAATTTGGTTATTATTCAATTGATACTCGATTGGTAAATAGTATCTGTTAAACAGTTATTTAACACAAAATGATTTTTTCGTACTTTTCAACCCCAAGACGTGTTTTTTCACCTCTTTGTTGTATTAAATCACCCCCCTGAGGCATGGCGTGACTACTCACCCAATATGCGTGTCTTGTAACAACAGTGTTACAGGTTTAGGTATAGCTCCTTATAAATAGCCTAGTATTTTAATGCGAATCACTAAAAATATATTCACACGTCGCAAATCAAATCGATCCAGTATAAATACAAAATCATAGGTTTGGTTTCATGTTGCCCTTTTTCGGCGCGCCAGTCTTAAGATATTTGATTCTTATCATAAGTGCGTTTGCGTTAACTAAAACAAGATTTTTTGCTAGTTCTAATTGTTAGTTAAAAATTTTACTGATCGGACTTATAAAATGTTAATCCAAAATGTATGTACATATTATATTTCTGCTACGCAAATGAATTCGTGTGAATATTATTTAATATTATAAGACATATCATATATCCCGTTACGTATAAATTATTTTTTTAAGTTTAGTATTCTATATACATATACCAAAAAGATTGTAGAGTTGTACCTTTTTTAAACATAGCAAATTGAATGAAAATCTCCAAAATTTGTCTATTGACCCCGCGAGTTCTGGTGAGCCCGTTTTACGGTATTAAATTTAATCAGTACTGCTCAATGGAGCTCAATCCAATAATTACTTACAATTACTTAGGTACTTATAATAACTGATTTTAATAGGATTGGTGAAATCCCGTTTTCTCAACTTTCGTAGACTTAACATCTACCTATACTTACTTATCTTGCTATAGTTAACATTAATAATTATAATTATGCTCGGAACTCGTTTAAAGCGCAATAATAACGCTCTCAATGATAATTATGGAGGTGTTTGCAAACGTTATCATAAATTATCATTAGTTGTTGTCGGTGCTTATTCGGCGGACTCGCATAATGTCTACATCGAGCTGATTGCGCGGCGCGCTGTTAATCAAAATTGCATTATTGCATTACGAGTTCGTCATGGGCATCGGAGAAAAGAGCATTCACTGCGCACCGAGATGATGGATGACCAATTTTTATTCATTTATTTATTAAAACGTCCGCCGGGAATCTTATTTTTGACGGCAGGAGTGAAATCATATTAACGGCATTAAGGCTGGATGGACCTTGGTGATGACAGATATCTGAGTTAACTTACCTACTTAAATGATTGATTTTTAAATAAATAAATATCCATAGTGATATTTGTTGTAAAGATGACATTGATTTGAGCATAGTCTCCAACATGTATAACTTTTTTATTTTTTTATCTTTAATACATAGATGACACATCATGTTATATTGTATAGGATGGTTGGTTTAATGCTATCATTTCTCTTGTCATAACAAACACCCTCAAAACTACGTATCACGTCGACAGGTATCGCGATGATTTGTAACTCCGGGACAAAATAAAACATTCCTGTGTTATTATAATTCTTGATTGTTGGCACCTGCGTGACGGTACAATGGAACATTATCGAATGTTTACTGTTAATATTTAGCCAGACGTGTCCAATGGAGAGGAGAAGCGTAGGCGGCGGGCGGCGTCTAACTTGTTATGTAAACATGGCCACCGGCCAGTTCCTATATGCATGACAACCATATACACATTCCAAGTAGCCAGAAAAGTACACTGTACAGTGGTTAGGTTAGTCAAGTCTTCTCTTTGAAAACCTGGGCTGTTTAATATGTAACTAAACACCGTCCATTAGATGATAACGCGACGCGCTCTGTCTAATAATTAAACTCGTTTCAATGCCACTAAGCATAGTTATCAACTCGTTATTAGCCCAACACGACCGCACGACAGAAACACCTTACTTCACCTGATTAAACAAAGTTACGTAAAACCTTCTGTGTATCTTGACACCATCGAATCTACTAAGTTGGGGCACGTCTAAGGTATTATTGGCTGTTTGTATAGGACATGAGGGCGCGCGGTCCAAATATTTTATTTGCCAGCATTGACGGACAAAAGCTCGTTCTGCTTGCCATTGTGTCGGAGTTTGCCGATTTCTAAACAAAAACCCACCTCAAGGGTATCCCATTAGCCAACAACATATTACATATAATAGCCAATTAAATGTAATAAAAATAGATTAGAATTATTTGAGAGAGAGATGATTGCCGATACTTTTACTGCTTTTAACTAATTGATCTCGATGTGAAACCAGATATGACGGGCTTGTTTCTAAAACAAGCCCGTCATATCTGATATCATTTAAAAATGTGACCAATCTTGCCTTTTTAATTTTATCTATCATCTAGAACTTATACCTACATTAAGAACGTCTATTTAAATGGCTTAGTATGGGCAAAATTATGAACCAAGCTTAATAGGCATCCATAGAACTTGAAATAAGATATTGTTTGCAGAGCACTCGAGTCCGCAGTCACTGCCATCGGCATTTAAACCCGTCGTGATTGCTCCCGATCGGATTATGCCGCCTAACGGAGTCCAATAATAAACATAACATTTATATTCAAACACATTTTAATTCACTTCAATACCTACTTACATAATTGTATGAATATTTACATTTAGCTGGGTAACTTGAATATAAATAATTTTAAATGTAAAATGATAATTCGTGTGTAGGCGTTTCAAACGAATTTATTGTCCGGTATCTGCCTCGTTCAAAATGCGGAATAAATCTCTTGGTGACCCATTACGCTGACAACGCGGCCGCAGCACATCTTAATGAGGCATTCTTCGAAGTTGCAGGACTCGGAATGTCGCGGTCAGTTGGTTCCGCGCTGTCATCTCGTCTAATTTACGAAGTTTTGGAACAGCCATAATTGGGTCTCGTGCGGACTTGCTCGTCTCAAAAAGCCTTGCAAATGTTAGGAATGATTATTAGCATTCGGCTGGGAGTATTATTGAGCGTTCGCCGATCGAGTCCTCAGGGCATCGTTGGAGCCCGTCGTTATCTTTGTTTAATATTCATACGGGAGTTATGCTATGTTACCTGCGCCATTTTTAGGCCCTCAATAAATATAACTCGTTGTATCTAGATTAACAATTATGTTCCGCATTTAATACCCATTTATTTTTTGCAGGTACATATCGAGTCATCGTACGCAGTAACTGTATGTACGTATAAGTAGCGAGCGCAAATCAGGTCCGCCGTTCCGAGTACTCGGCTTCTATACATATATGCACGAGTAAGTTGTTTAGTTAAATGTAGTAGTGGACACATCCAGACTAGACCAGTCGCCGGTCTAGCCGGGACCGGTCGTTGTGTAACACGCGGGCGCGTGCTCAGGCCCACACTTTTCTTAGGCAAACTCGCTTGATAAATAAACGTTTCATACGAATATATTGTACGCCCACGCGCTCCTTTGTTGGATATATTTATGCGATTGTCTTTTATTGTGATGCAGAATGTTCTGCTGTTGTAAAGTTTTATTGACGGAGAGATGCCCACTCGCGGGGTACCTAACGGTTCGGCCAATCACAATGCAACTGCTTATTTGTATCTGATCCGATAGCAATCTAGGACGCGAATGCAATATAGCCAGGGGCTATCGGCATAGCTAGCTGAGATAAGGACCTTTCTATACAAAATCTAAATAGTTAGTATACATTAGTTGTATTAGTACACGATTCATAATCTAACCTAAAACTGATCTCGTGCCTACTCTACATGTAAAGTAGAATCTAAATCATTGGTTAATAGGAAATTAAGTCCACTGATATGTACCCGAGACACTTTACATGTTGTCATTATTGCGTTTAAAAAAATAGAATGTTAAAAACTGACAATGCATTAGAATTATTTAGAATGGACATTATTTACGACTGTCAATTAATTCCGAGATAGAGTAGGTCAGTCTGAGTCATTAACGGCGTAATGGCCACGGTCTAACACGGCAAATGTAAATGTCGTATTGAAGGTCTACCACTGAGGTTTTTTAAGTACTTAGCATAGCATAGTCTGGAAATAATTGGCACGGCAACTTTTACAAGTTTTTCGTATCGTTGACGGTGGGTAGGTAGAGTCGTACCAAATTAACACTGCATACCATTTGTAATGATTATAAAAATATGACGTATATAATGGCCCTTCCCCACTTTGCTCTGTTCAAGTGGGTGCAATGCAAAGTTAGCTGGGACGGACCTACTTATTTTATTTGCTAACTACCTACATTTTCACTGTTTGAATTTCCGTTTTCTCATTTCATATGTTATTCTAATCGCGTAATTAGTAATATGCGAAAATGAAGTAGATAGCAAAAAGTACTACTTATGTTGTACTTAATGGAATGCTAAGTACTTACATCGACTCCTCATTGTTTTGTCGCGAAAGTGAAGACGGGCGTTAAAATATGATATAAAGTTGAAAACAATAAAGCATACACATCAACAGTACTGTGTACTTAATTGTACTATGTATGTATGTATGTCACTTTATTGCACATAAACAGGTTAACATAAAACAGACAAAACAAAACAAAAAAAATGTTTTGTACAAAGGCGAACTTATCCCTAAAAGGAATCTCTTCCAGCTAACCTTTGAGAAAATGCGAAGGAAGGACTAACAGGTGAGAGACAAATCAATATTAACAGTAATATGAGAATTTTGGATACACATAAAAGTAGCACTAGAGCAATCAATAGGTAATAATAAAATACAATAAAAAATAGAAAACCCGTAGTATGAATACTCAAACCATATACATGTACACATGTGTACATGTAACATATATATGTATGTACTTGTACTCGTAAGTTTCATAGATATGAAATTCTTTAATGGTCCATAAGGACCAAAGGTATTAAAGGTAGATCTCGAAATGTTTCCAGATTTCAAATGTTCAATTGTTTTTAATGAGGTCGGTAAATCATCGTGCGGCGCGGCGCGTGCCACAAGGCCGAGCGAAGGAGTCAGATATCCTGGGCTGTCATTCAGAACGCTTACCGAACGCAGTCTTAGAAAAACCAGCATAAGTCAGTTCCCCGGTTTGTTACAACAGTTGAGGTCAAGATATACTTGGTATGAATTATATAGTCTACACAAATTGTTTTATGAACTAGGCAGTTGAACACCGTCTCTCGCGCACGCTCGCGCTACCTATATGGAGTGTCGGGTATTATGCCCTAATGGGACCGAGTAGGGCCACCACTGTAAAGACGTAAATGGTTTGACAATTTTAAGTTTTTGCCATGATACTTTTCCTTGACAATAATTTTGTAAGTTGTTTGGCATTTTAAAGGCTGGCGACAACGTATTACGGAGTCGTTTTATTTCGTAGTCTCCTACTTCCTTACATATTTTAATATTTTACTGAAAAACTAACACTAACGGAATTGTTTGAAAGATACCACCACCAGATACCTACTAGTTTATATATTTAATTAATTTATATTAACTATCATGGATATCTAAATAATAATACATGTAGGCAGCTAGGTATTTTGTGAAGAACATGCATCTACGTACATTCCAATGCATCTTAGCTCGTAGATGATATATAAGACTACGCCAATGGAAGCAAATCGAGTCCGAGTTGACTAATTGTAAATTGTAAGACGTCGCCTCTATATCATTTGACTTGCATGCACTCGTTATTCCTTCCCGGTCTAGATCAGTGCACGTGCGTGTACAACACAGATCAGGCATACTCGCACAAACAAGAATTGCCTATGTGTGTGTATGTGCAATATCATGGTCTAGGTACTTATGTGCAACTTATATATAGGTATGTATACTATGTATAAAGTTATGTCAAGGCTTTAGCACCCTACAATCTATGACAATCATACCTAAATAGTAGGCAAGTAGTTCATTTTGCTCTACAATACAAGGTTCAGTCAACGGGTTAAAGATTCATTGTCTTATTTGTAGAATACAATAAAAGCAAGTCAAGTAATTATTAAAAAACACCGACAAAAAAATAGCCTAGGTTACTTCCGCAACTGAGATGTAAATAAAGTCACGACATCGACACTAACGTTAAAATCCTTGGAAGATTTAACAACTGGAGTCGCCTTTAAGAGCTTACCCCTCTGTCGAAAACCTCGGCCAATGGTTATGTATTGTATGGACTGACGTTTATCTGACACGGCTATTTGTATGTAACGTACAAATAGCCATACATTCCCCCGCAAAAATCGGCATTCTGTTTTATACAGAAAATTACAGACAAGGCGTCTCCAGTTGTTAAATCCTTCAAGTTTAAATCCGTTACATATATGGCTATCGGTAGGGTGTCACAAGAAATAGACTTACTAACATGAATTTATAAATAAGAACACAAATTGGCTAAATCCCACAATAAGCTCAATAAGGCTTGTGTTGTGGGTACTTAGGTGTCGGCTTACGTGGGCGAATAACTCGCGAACGCGAAAGGCGCGGCGCGGCGCGGGGTGAGTGAATTCAATCCTTAGACAACGACATATATAAATATTAAATACATAAAAAACACCCGTGACTCAGGAACAAATATTCATGCTCATCCCACAAATGATCATAGGCAGGGTCTAGTGACTAGACTGACTAATAGTGGGTCCACTAGGCCAGACCGGTCGTCAAATTTCATCAGATTTATGCATTTGAATATCTATGAAAAACATTCCTTATCATCGTTAGTTGCGTAAAACGAATCACTCTAATGTGATTTGTATGTTTCAGAAAGTATGGCCAAATTAAGTAAGTATAGTTACTATGTTGTTAAAAGGAAAACTTGTGCACAATTACTCTTCATGTTTATTGACGCTTGTCGTGTATTCATTTATATAAATAGCATGTTGCTTTTATCTTTTCAAACACAATTACCATTTATATTTTGAATAGCATCCATTTAAGAAAGTTTTATGATTCATAGCATTTTACTGGAGCAGAGGACTTATTTCCTGAAATGAATATTACATGTCAGCCAAAGACATTTATTCTCCATTCCATAGAAGGGAAACAAATTAAACATTGCCTATCCTGAATGTTTGCATGGAATTACAAGTAATCTTGTAAAGAGTTATACATTAAGGTGTTTATAGGAAAGCTCTTCAACGGGAATGGAGCTAGTTTCTTATCCGGATAACTTAGTTTTATATCTATCTAACTTAAACTAATTGGGAACAATTCTATGAATGGTATACTATTACGTAGGTACGTACCGAGATCGATTTTTACAGATGCAACACAGCGCTGGTTTTAGCTTGATAAATTTTAATGCATATGAATACCTACTTACATTATATAAATAAAGATAATTTAAAAATGTAGATATGTTGTTAGTAAAACTCAGTGAACTGTCCACATATTATTTTAAGTTTAACGACTTGCATGATATAAGTACTGCACTACTACAGGGCCATTTTCAGCGATGCAGTTTAATCAGACAAAGGCCGCCGTTGGTCAAAGTCAGTATTGGTGCCATAAAGCAATACATGCATGTAGCGGGCCGTCGCCGGGGGCCGGGCCAGACTAAGTTAAGAGGACTCATAATTATAATGCTACAATACTACGCAATTAAGTGCAAAATTCAAGACAAATATGAAGACATATTTGTATATCGATGAAATGCCTGTTTGAAACTTTGTAATCTAACAAATACTGTGTATTTGTTCACTCACGATTTAATCAAATTAATTCTTGTTGTAGGTGAATTTTCAAAACCTATGATTTCTAGTTGCGTTTCGAATTAATTATGCACGTCCTAGTCAGTTGAACATCAGATTTTTATTACTGGTGGAAAATATAGGTATGTCTTCAAGAAAAATACATTGCAGTCACTTTTATTTACAACCTCATCTTATTTCAATAACAACTTAGACCAATGACAACACTACATCTTCAGGCATACAATATCGAACAGCTGTATGGAACATGGTCCCTTAATAATAACAAGAGACGGCGAGTAAGTATAAATCTACAGTGCGACGCCGGGGGCGCGGGCACGCAATCTCAATGCGGAAAATTTTATGGCAGGGCCGGGTACAGTTGGGCTGGAGGCGATGGCCAGGGACGAGCGAGCGCGGAGTAAGAACAAGGGATAATGCTCCCGTTTCTTTATTTGATATGTTTTCGTAATCAGTCGAAAAAACATCAAGTTTAAAACGGAAAGTTTTATGGCGAAGCCAGATATGGCGAGTGTATTGTACTTGAGATGAAACAAAATGTGAGCGGGTAGTAAGAATACTCAGAATAGCAGATAAAAAACAAACGTTAACTGGACGAGACACAAAGATTTACATTTATTATTAGATCATCTTGCGACGAATAGTCCCATTGCGTACATAAGTACGATGAGATAGATGATAATCTCACTCATTTAAGTAAATTTACTTTCGATCAATAACTAAGACATATTCATTATTTTGGGCTTACTGATTCCTATGCTACTGGTCCGAAGCCCTGAGTGCGGATTCAGGTATTTTTTCGTCATTTTTCTACACTTATGGCTTCTTGCAGACGTGATCAATCCAGTCAAATATGTGAGATCTAATTCGTAGTGGCCAGTTCCGCTTTCGCTTGTGAATTAAACCTTACTGCCCAGCCGCCCGCCGGCAGTACAGGACTATTGTTGCTAGGCCAACGTCCACAGTCAGACCAGCCTTTGTTAATGCACTTGTTTATAACTATTCTAGGAATGCGTACAGGTCGTTATTGTATTGGTACTTACCACGTATGAACAGGGACGCGAAAATGTATTTTTTGTTATTCTGAAGTCATTTGTTTGACTTAAAGGAACGTGGACGATCGCTTTTCCAGCATACAAATGCTATCTTCCTCTCTGGATATGGACACTGAAAAATATTTTTAAACGATTTGATGTATTTTCACTAGAACTATGCCCCTACCCTTCGTTAGACTTTTTTCGATTTAAATTATTTTGGAAGCTCGTTAACTCTAAGAGAACTCTCATTAATTAATTCGACCACTTTCCTCTTAAGGTGCCTTACCGTAGGATATTTTCATAAGGGTAATAAACTTTTCCACTTTTTTCGTGGCGGTCTGGCAGGCGGTCGTTGTTCTCGCCGACCACATTCCGCGGTCGCCGTGTCACGCGCCGCTTGTGGCCTTATTGAATCACTAATGCATTGGACATGGCGTTTTTGGTCCGTGCTTTATGGGGTGCAAGCGCTTTCTTGTTGGAATGCTGTTGGAATGATTTTACGAATTAAGACAAATAATAGTTATATAATTAACTTCCGTTTCGATTAATCTGAGTTTACAAATTATATTCAAGACAAAAACAACAACACTTGGTTACCTAAGTACATATAAGTATATGCCTTCCCGAATCATAAAATATAAAGTGTATTCATTTTCATTGCTTTTGTGTGCAGTAGGTTTACTATGGTAAAAATAAACCGATATACAAATGCTATTAGATAATTGGTTAGTACGGGTTGGTCAGATCGGTATCTACTTATAAAGCGTATTTCATTGCTGGTAAGTAATAGAATACATTGACCATGACGAAAGTTATTAAATTTAATACATTTTCGACTTGTTTTAATTGTTCTAATTAGATTAATACTTAATTTAATTTATCTTACACCTTTTAAATCGGTTACCAAGCTAAAAATCTCACACAAACCAGTACCTACCGCATACGCCGTAGCTGCTGTGCTATTTTAAATGACTAGGTACCTAGTGCACTAGATTTGCATAAAAATGTAAAAAATGAAAGTTCCGCAAGGCCGTCTTGTTTCATTACAAACTTGAAGGATCGTTGAAGTCTTTTATATGGCGGCACTTTTATCTTACTTATGTTTAATAATTATGGCTAAATATATTTTTTCCTTTATACGAGTACGTAGAATTTTAATTACAACAGCTTGATGTTAGGTATATTCAAGGTATTCCAATTGGTAAGAGATAGTATTGTTATAATAATTGTTTGTAAACATATGCTAATAGAAGCGCTATTGTTATATCATTAAGTGAATAACGAAACGTTTAGCATAACAACTCGAAACATAACACATTCCATGGGAACTGTAACTCATTCCGACCACATTCACGAAATATATGGGGCAATGAATTTAAAAGCGAACATTTGTGTTCAAAGACAGCTACGTTTCACCGCAAAATAATCGTTCTAGTTAACGTCATATGATGTAACGAAACAATGATCTCACTTTCCTTGGGAACCGAACGTAATGATGGCAGTCACGAAATATATAGGGCAATGAAATTGTAAGTGCACATTCGTATTCAGGGCACAACCGCACGTACGCTTCTCACGGGCGCTCCGTGGGGCTCCGCGTACACTACGCGACAATTTTGAGCTAAAATGAAAATGTTTTGTAACTTCCGAGAAACATCAATCTTTTAGTAACCCCTTTAACTATCCTTTCATGTTAATAGCGCGACAAGATCACCGTCTCTCATGCACGTACATACATATCATTCATTGATTTGGTCAAGATCGTAACGAATACTGTCCCGCATTAGTGGAGATTCGCCAGCCAAATATGTCCAGTGCGGAAATGCCCTGATTAATATGATGGTATGACTGACTTTCTAACTTACAAACGCTTCACAACGAGCTAGATTGTGGATAATTATAATGTACATAAATATCAAAAGTTTATCGCGGCTTACTTTCATGTCCTTAACCAAAACGAAAGATAATTTTATTTATAATTTCACAAGCTCTATGGGTACGTATAGAGTCTATAGACATATGAATGAGAAGAAGTACAGTCGGCAATAAAAGTGTGTGTATTTTTTTTACAATAACTTGTTAACTTGTAAATTAGTGTTAGCAAAATAAACATGGGTGACTGTACGTGCGTGGGATTATGGGATTCATGCCATGCGGGTTGGGGGTTGGGGCATTTCACTGGCAATAAGAATGGACTGTTTGACGGTGAGTGGTGCGGATATTTGATAAATAAATAAAATAATGAAAAAAATAATCCAATTAAGGGATAAGAATAGATTTGGGATCCTAACGAAATAACAGTACTTTTTCTATTAAATTCCGTTTCGGGAGAAAACGTTTCCCGCTAACTAAATCTTTACAAATCACTGTGATTTTGATGTCGATCGCTTCAGCATAATATATATCCTAGATTTACAGGTTTCACTTAATTTTTTTATATTGATAATTTAAAAAAAAAGGAAAACCTATAACATACTAAAAATCATGGAGGATGGTAAATATTAAGAAGTGGAAAAACGTTTTCTCTTTTTGTATGGAGGATCTCGTGGTATACTTTCCTCTTAAAGATAAAGATGATATGATTCCATTTTTATTATGAGAGCCATTTTATTATTGCATAAATTAATGTTTATCATTTTTACTATTGCGATTAGATAGAATGTAAGTTAAAGTAACTATGTAATGTCTATTTAAAACCAAAAAACTGTCGCTCCTACGTAACATAGTTTTTGCTGTTCGTAATTTAGATGCCATCTCGGCGCTCTCATTTGCAATATTTCACTAAACATTCTAAACAATATAACTTGAAATGGTAAGTATAGACTCGGGTGGTGAAACCTAAGGGACTAGATAAGCAAGCGTTACAAAAGCGGAGCTTATCCGAGCTGGTGGTACAGTTTTACGTAACTCCATTTGCGTCTAATAGCCGCTTTAATTAAGCGGTTGCTGTCCTGACGGAGGGGACACATCGTCACTGTACTGTTTTAAATAGTGGTAATGTTTATCGATAAGCGCGCGAGTTTATTGGTTAACTATATAATTAGGTATCTGGAGACAATACTAATAAAATGAATAAAACACAAATTGTTAAACGCAATGAATCAAAGATGCTTGTAGGTACATTAGTAGCCTTACCACGACTGCCTTAGCAGTGTGAAACTGACATCGCTTACGTCTGCGTAACTTACTTTCTAGATATATATCTTGGTCGCACTAACATGTGAGTACGAGCGAGATGCATAAGAAAGTAAAAGAAGAAGAGAGGTAAGTGAATATGTCAGTGACTGTATAAGAGTGGCGAATATAAAAGTAGATAGTTTGATAAAAAAAAATGACAGCAGAATCTGATATACACATATATCACATCACGTCTCAAGTGATCCGTCATACATATATAATTTTATCACTTTCTATACGATGTAAATAACACAATCTGTGTTGTCCGTCAGTCCGACAAGTGCTCGATAGAGGATAGTCACCGTGTGAAGTGGCTTATCGCCGCGGCCGCACGGATTTTGGGGGAACGACCCAATTTGTATGGGAAAAGGTTGTGTTTGCGCATCGAGATTAGGAATCGATTTGTGTTTTATGACTATCGATTGAGATAAGACCGCTGGAGATCAATATACTTCCTGAGATGTAACTAACAGCATTTCGTTATGATATGACATTATATTATGCATTTAATATTTATCCTTTTAAGCACTTTACATTTATACATATAATAGCAGTTACTTTTATTAGTCTATAAATACATTCATTTAAGTTGGAGCATGAATATCCAGTAAATGATGGATGTGTTTTTACTTAGGTCCAATAAAAAAAATTAACCACCTTAAAAAAAGGAGGATGTTCTCAATTCGTCGGAATCTTTTTTTTATGTATGTGCCCCGATTACTGGAACATGCCTGAAATATTTTTTTTTTGTTTCAAAGGATATACTTCCCAGGTGGTCCTACTAAAATTTTAACAAAATCGGTCGAGCTGTTTATAAAAAATTAACAAATATGATACATCGATGATATATTACTCCGAAACCTCCATTGCGTTTAGTTGGCCCCATATTATATATAAATATAAAATACATCTACCTACTTTCCACAAAAAAAAAAAATTAAAAAAAACCGCTTTCAAAAAACACTTACTTATTTGGCTTGGCATCGACTTCAAACACATCAGGAAATCGTATGTAAATACCAAATATTTTTTGTTTTTTAAATCTGATTCTTTAAATGACCTTTACGTAAAAGAATAAGGAATATTATGTATATTAAATATGTAGTTATGTTTGATTGTTGCATATAATCAGATAAAATTTCCATCAAAGTCAATGACACGAATATATCTAATCCACTTTGTGTTTGTGTCCAACCCTTATCATTTCTGGTGCGCGTCGAAGCCGCGAATTAGTATATGGATGATCCAGGATTCCCACGCTTACGTGAAAGTATGTGATCGCATGACGAAATGCTCCTATCTGGTTATCGACACATTTCCCACAACTCTTCACTATTTTCTCATGCTTGTCTTGTCTTTGCGCAATCAAATTGATTACGCAAAACGCTTAGATTTTTTCCCTATTGACGGTGGTAAAGGACAGGTGATTAGGCATGTTGCGTCATAATCTCATAATACAATACTCGTATTTATCATATTATTCTCTAAAAACTGGGTACCAAGGAGGATACATTTTAAAATCGCTAATTTCTTATTTCGACTTCCTCTTTCCAGTTAACTAAAAAAAGAGAATTGTGTTCCTTTTTGGAATCTATATTTGTAGTGAAACATAGGTATGTACAAGATGAAGGCTCATTCTATCTGTTTCTGTCCATCAAGTCTTTCGTAAATAATGGATTGTGTACCTACACATATTCAGTAGATATTATTGGCAATAATCGATAATCGAACTTGTACTTGCTACAACGAACTAAGAAAATGTAACGGAATAAAGGGAGTGCGGTTCAGCGTTGCATTTAAATGCATAACTGCGCTTTCCTCTCACCCCATACTTGAAGGAGCTGGATCGAGTTCGCATTGAAATGTACTACTTACATACCTTAAACGTTATGCACATTAAATGTTTTTTTGTGCTATTTACGATGATACATCTTAAAATAATTATACTATTATGAATGGTAATGATTTTACTTATAAGCTGAATTATTTGTAAACCCTTTATATATGTTGAATTGTTTTGCTGCTGTCCTGACCATGTTTTGTAGCCAGTAACAAAGGTCGGGTACAGAATAACTCCCTGTCTATGCACAAGGCACGCAGCAAAGTACGGCAGTGTCCTCATAATTACGGACATGCCTTCAAAATGAGAGGTAATTGGGGCGGCTCTTGCGCCGTCGCCTGCTCTCGTACACATGCGGCTATTATGCCACTACTTCGTTTATCAACATTCACAACAAAATGTCGTCTAACTTATGCAAAAAGAAGATTTTTAACGTTTAAATTGTACCAGAGCGAAGCAAAACAAGATGGAAAGCGCGAGCGAAAATTCCACCGTTTATCACATTTTTACGGCGTCGCTGCTATTATTACACGAGTCTCTATAAAGCCCAATCATTTCATAAAATAATTAAAGTAAATTAAGACAAATTAGCATTAGTTATCGAGTTTTACTGCAGCTTAGCGTTAATCGGCGCTTGTTTACGTTTACAATGCAAAGGTCAGCGGTGTTTTCGAAACATGTTTATAATATCTGTCGGCTAGTCGGCGTAAAAACTAAGCCCATGTGGTGTCGGCGCCGCGGTGACGTCGTTCGGCGCCCAAGTCGCCCGCACATGCGCCCCGAATTCAACACGATCAATTAAAAATGTTTTTAATTTCACTTCCAGGATTTATTAGCGACTTCTTAATATACTGTGACATTAACATGTAAAAATAAACTAATTGTGTAATTTTGGTATTACATACATATAACATATGGAAATGCTTTTATACTCCCGTTCCGTAACACGTGAGATAAAGTAGGCAGCATTCGTTTTTTCATAAACGATAATAAGTACGTACTTATCTCCTACAATTACTCGATATCCATATTGGTACAGGAACTGATACATATGTACAGGCATGCGACATAAGTAGTAGTAAGTAGCTTAGTCACTACCTATGTACGATCATGGTGTGTTTGCAAAGTCAGTTAACTTGGAAAAAAACTGGTTACTTAAGCATCGACATTAACGGAGTTGCCGATGATGGTTCCGTCGTTTCGTCTAGAGACCTCTTCGATTGTTAGGGTGTCAAGATAAAGTAATATAATTATTAGTAGTTAAGTACAGTCAGCTGCAGAGAGAGGTAACTCCCCCTGCATACAATTAGTCTATGCAAGGGGGGGGGGTCACCTCTCTTTGCATCTGACTGTACATCCATTTTGTGCCAGATGATGAAAAATATTACTTATGGTTTCAGCTTATTTAATAGGTAGTGAATTCTTACAATATAATTTAACGCCATTTGCAGTAACGGTTTAACATAATTCTATGTAATATTCAGAAAGAGTCATAAAAAGACGCTTCCTGTTCAAGGTAATTTTAATACCTATTTTTCTTTTTTTACGTACATCTTGCATATCACAAAATCTGGGTCTTATATCCTTATTTTAATATATAGTTAATGTATTGACTACGTGCGAAGTGCATGGTGGGATTGGTGGGGGTATAGTAAAGCGATCGCAGCGCATGCGGTGGTAATAATTGGTACTTAACAAAGGTTAGTGTCTTTAACATTTCGTACAAATTTTATGTACGAAATGCAATTTTTAATTCACGATAACTCCTAAGATATTCATGTAAATTGTGTGGTTTAAGGTACCTTTGTAATCTCTAACGTATTTAATTTTATAATGATTAATACTGTATTCATGTAAATAGCTTTGAAAATACCACATATTTTGTGATCTTTGTTATCATGATCATGTTAAGAAATAGTAAATTTTCCTTAAAAGATAGACATACACCTTCCCGGACTTTTTTGTAGACCAATGAAAGAGAGACAACCCCACCATACATTGTGTTGTTATAGCTCAAACGGATTAGGCAGTGTTTTCGATTAAAGCTCCTAGACAGCGTGATTTTTTCCGACATCGTTAGCAAAAATCGTCATATTTCAACCAATTTTACAAAAAACCTTAACAAATTATATACTCAAACCTTCTTCAAGAATTGTTCTATGGAAAGGTGAAAACCGTATGAAAATCTGGTTAGTAGATTTTGACTTTGGGTGACGTTTTATAAGATGTAGTGATTTGACGTTCTCCGCTTTAGTGAAGTAAGTATTTTTCACAATCCAGCCGCGTGCATGCACTGGTCGCGTCTAACGACAATCTCAAAGTAAACAAGTAGTAAAGTCCCGATCAAAATTTTACACTAGATAAATAATTATGTTACGTTATAATAAGTATAATAAAACAAGCTTTCAAATTATGGCTGCTTTTTTTTATTTAAAGCTTTTTTATCAGTCAAAACCTTTGTGACAGAACTTAGGTAAGTATGACCTAAGTCTAACTATATAGGTACTGGACGATTTATAGTATTGACATTTTTAAGATATCTAGAGCTAAAAAATCGTCAATTGGGTAAAAAATGTGAAGCAGCAACAAATTTGTAGGTTACGCAGTGCAGGCGTATCTTATCCGTTTTGTTCCGCCACATTAGAATTTCAATTGTTACTTTAAGCATCATAAACAAACGCAAAATATTTGCGGAACCACAAATGGCGTAACGAACGTGGATCATATGGAGTCATGGCGCATAAAACTGGCTAAATCGATTAGGTTCGATCCGTTTAATGGTCCCTGCGTGCAATGAGTTAGATGACGGGATTTATATTTATACTTACGTTCATTCTTCCTTTGATTTATTTGGATCAGTACGCGTGATTACATATTTGTCGATTTATTTGCAACTAACCTCCGCCCGGGAAGCAAAGGCCCTTCCTCTCTGTCATTATAATTATAAGACTAAAGTGTTTCATAATTTTCATAAATATCTTTAAATGTTTTTACTGTTTGACAACTAATCTGAACTACCGGTGGGATTTGCCTAGAAATTGACAAATGACCACCTTACATGACACCAAAATACAAACAGCAAGCCAAATTAGCACCGACTTACAAGGAAGGGTACCCAACTGTCCGACTCCGATTTGATTCATTTGGATATATGTTATAGAATAGTCTAAAATAACGGACACGTATTTTTTTTTTAGCTGCCCAAACTCAACCTGTTAGGAGAAAATTGCCTTCAAAGTACTAAAAAGTTATTAAATCTTCTAACTCCTATAGAAAGTGATGCTCAAGCAACTTGCTAGTTAATGGCTGGTTTGAGTATATGTTTGAAAGCAGCAAAAAATAATGAGCACGTGTTTTGTTATATCGGCTAAAACTCATTTTTTTCCTAAAAAAATCGACATTCGAAGTTTTATAATATCTTATCGCTAAAGTTACACATAAAGACAGGTATTTTTTTTAGGAAAACTTGAGTTTAAGCAGATATAACAAAACACGTGCTCATTATTTTTTGCTGCTTTCAAACATATACTCAAACCAGCCATTAACTAGCAAGTTGCTTGAGCATCACTTTCTATAGGAGTTAGAAGATTTAGTAACTTTTTAGTACTTTGAAGGCAATTTTCTCCTAACAGGTTGAGTTTGGGCAGCTAAAAAAAAATACGTGTCCGTTATTTTAGACTACTCTATAACATATATCAAAATGAATCAAATCGGAGTCTGACAGTTGGGTACCCTTCCTTGTTAGATAAAGATGTATTTACCAACACATCACCAATTCCGATCTACGAGGCAGCAATTATGATTTTATTTTGTCTTCATTTAGATACCTATAATTCTATAGAATACCGCAAACTTCAGTATTCATAAACAAGCAGTTGAAACTTTTCGCGTCACACATCCTAGCTCAGTTACTTCTCTATTCGATTAATCCAAGATATGAGGTGCAGAAGTGCAATTACCTTGGAGGCGACGACAGAGGGTCGCCCACGCGCCCGCGCACGAGTTCAACCATTATACAATCAGGACCAATCAGCACACGATACCATTACCCCGCAATCGACACAGATCAAATGTGAAAAATACAGCTCTGCTTCATAAACCGGTCCAGTCGAACGATTTAAATTGCAACCGACGATGTAAATGCTGCAGTTTAGAATTGTAAAGTAGCAAGCACGGATTTGTGGATTACGAGTAGATCTGCGAGAGGATTGAACTGTTACCTAAATACATAAAAGGGTTTCTGTTTCTTCTAATAGAAATGTTATCTTCACAAAATGCATGTCCACAAAATTACGCAATAAAAAATATCAAGCTAATGCTTATACAATTTGAAAGAAAGTAAAGATTATCCAAACATAAACCTCGAAATTTAATGATGGCCTGGAACACAAAAAAGGTTAAAGGTATCCAGACACGTAGGTTTTTTACTTTATTGGTGTAGATGGATATAAATGGACATATGAATACAATAGCCACGTGCGGCGACGTCGCCCGCGGCGCCCGCCTCTCCCATTGTCCGATAGCCCATTGTTTCACGGTCATTCTCCATGCATGCTTTGACAACACACCTGAATGCTTCGGCTTAATACTGCTCTTTTAAGTATAAGCCTTTTAGGAATCGATTTAAAAATTCGCTTTCTTTTTTACAGATTCCCAAAATGAGGCGAGGTTCTCATTCGAATACAGACTGAAACAATAATAAATTTGATTTCTGTCAATTAAGAATTTCAGCCAATTCTTTCGTTTTTCTTGAGTGTCTTTTCTTTCTTACTGTAAATTAACTATATTTCAGGTATTATGTAGCTAGATTTGAAAAGACAAAATCGTAACCAACCTATAATTTTATAACCGTTTACCGCGCTACAGTTTCTCGACTGCTAAACCATATTTTAACAAAGAACATGGAACTTTTGTTGCTAGCACTCTCCGACAGTCTCTAGGCTTTGACCCAGAAATGAAAAAACGTATCACGAAGACGCGGTAGTGTGCTGTAAAGATTGATGTTTTTGTAAGTGTGCGAGTGAGCTTAAAAGCTTATTAATGTCCGTGGTAGTGAAAGGCTTGTTCGTGTGTGTGTACAGGCGACACAATGCTGCCTTTATGAAGAAAAAGGTTATATACATGCTGATTTTCAGCAGACATACGTCGTTTTAGAAAGTGACATAGGACATAAGCGCGTGGGCAGGCCGCGGGCGCAGCTTGTCGCTGCCAGGGCTGCTTTGTTTTTCTTATTGCTTAGCATCTTATTAGAAATTTTATTGTCAAGAGAAATACATAGACCATCCTTGATGTTACTATTCGCTATTGTGAGAGGACAATAATAAACTAAAGCATGCGCCTACGCTTTGTGTCTAACGAAGTTTAATTTATGTAAATCTTAACTTTATATATTATTTTTATCTTATTCAAATACCTACAAACAAATGTTCAAACTTCAACTAGACCAAAATAAGTGTTACTAGAGCTATGAAGCTCAGCCCTATCGTTAGAATAGCGGTTGAACGTACTCGTCATTGTTATCTCGGGCCAGCTTTGGGCGAGAATAAATAAAACTCTTCGTAGAAGAGATACACATTTATTTTATTATTCTAGCGGCTTGGAAGCCAAGATAAGGCTTTATTGGACTTGTTATCGCAATGATGAACTCTCCACACTAGCTTGCCGTACTTTAGGCCGTTAAGCCCATAAATATGATACCTACCTAACTCATAAAACTAAAAGCTAATGTTGCCACGTGGCATTCGCAGTTTCTATTATAAAATCGATAAATTATTTTCTGACCTTTGCCTTCGACCAAGCTGTTTTTATAAATCTGGAAACGTTGTTCGTCGGATTAACATAACTCGTCGAAAGTTGTTTTATTATATTTTTTGTAAGAGATTTAAAAGGTAGGTATTAGAAATTATAAAAAGCGGTTGAGTTGGCATATTAACACGAATGTGTTATTTTATTGACGCGTTTACAACTCTATATCGGTTAGATATTAGTTTTTTGTAGGCAACCATATACAACTTAGTAGCATCCATAAGGATCTGGCTTTTAACAAAGCATAAGTATTTACCAGGAATAATGATTTACATAACTTAAAATGCACTAACTATTTCATTTATCTGGTCTGAGCCACTTTGATGTAAGTATTTGTAATACTCATACTCGCGCATTTTGGGGCATTTTATTTATTCATAAGAACAAACCACGACTACGGCCTGTCGTTTTTTGACACAACACACCCCTTCTTTCTTTTCATCATGTTAAAATGCATTGTCATGTTTTCGGGTAACTTAATACGCCATACGTCTTCTACCTGACGAAGCCTGAGTACCCTGCCTAACATATGAGTACTACTTAACCTCTAATTAACTAGTAGATACGTTTATCCTATAAATAATATTACATGAATACTTTATAGTGAAATCATCAGTATCATCGGAACACAATTGTTTGATCTTTTTCTACATTACTAATCACAATGCGCTTCCTGGATTCCTGGGCAAAAGTCTCGTCACTCTCGTCTAATTAAGGCGGTCGAACAGTATTTCAGCAAAGGGTCTCATTATAAAAACACTCATTTTGAATCCCACAAAAGTAGCCATATCCAGCCACGAAATAAATTAAGCACTAATTTGAGCGCGCGTGACTTCATCTCATCGGTCCTCTTACTGTGAAGGGGATGACGATATCAAACTTAAGGCGAGTGGAACTGAGACATACGGCACATTCGATGGTATATGTTAAGGCTTAGTCTCAGATTGAAAAAACCGTAGGTATTTAAATTTGTTTAAAAAATTGTCTTTAAAAAGTTTTTAGGATCATCGTCATATTTGACCTGTATTCTTCAACGGAAAATATAATTGGAATCCTTACCCACCTAAGTATTTAGGTAAGTAGATATTAGGTATACAAAAAATCTTAAATACATTTTGGCATTTTCTGAAATATATTATAGGTAATTAGACAGTGCAATACAATACAATACAAATCCTCTTTATTGCACAACCTCAAAATAACATTTACAGAGACACATACATAATACATGAAGACAGAGGTGACAACAGGCGGTCTTATCGCTAAAGAGCGATCTCTACACCAGTCAGAGAGAGTGATCAGTACCTAATTACATAAAATATATTCTTTTGGTGACGAAATGCTTTGCCTTAATGCATTAGCGGCTTTTAGGGCTTCGACTGCGTCATTTGCGTGGTAATGGGCCAGATTGCTTCAATTTGAATCTGCTGGTGATCTTCGTTTTGTATTTTTTCTTAATGGGCACGATTACATCGCGTCTTGTTTTTATGTCATTATCGAAAACGATGCTTATCGTTGGACTGTTACCGTAATATTCGTTAATTACGTTATTCTGTAGTAATTTTATGGTAACCATTAGGTAGGTACCGAATTGATAACCTTTATATTTTTTAATATTTTAAAAGAAACCAATAAAATACCCGATGAATAAATAATTCCGTGAAATGAAGCTAAACGCGCAACAACTTGAAATAGTTAACACTCATAATGTTTTGGAAACAAAAACGTGCCGTTTTTACGTGTCTTTTTTGTGTATTTGTTTTAGCGCGCGCCGATAACGCAGTCAGGGGTCGAGACGGTGGCAGCAGGGTTATAGCCATAAATTCGACTATTACGTTCCAATATATGCAGATCCGGATCAAATATGGTGGTGCGGAATGCGTTTAAAAACGTCGTTTACAATTATCTAATTCATCTACTATAATACGTACAAGAAAAAATATAGCCTCAGCGTATTTTACATTGTCGGTTAAATTGATTAAGGAAAATACTTATATAAATATGAGATGATACTGATAAAGAAAGATACTTCTTTAAATATCTCCTAAGTAAAGAAAAATCGGTCAGTAAAACTCGTTCCGTACCGTGTAACCTTAGGTTACGCATCCCTGCATTACAAGGGTAGCGTTCAGTAATATCCACGTGTGTGTCGCGTCGCCGGCATTCCAGGCCACATGCACCCTGCGACGCGCACTTGTTACCATTAGGCTACCCCATAATTTACTACCAACGTATAACTCATCGCGCGCCCATTAGCTAGGATTAAGGAAGTCCTCGATGACGTAAAAGTATCTATTCCCTTTTTGGTAAAGAAGCGGTAAACCACTCGAAATTAGAATGTAGCAATAAATATTTATATCTACTTACGTACACCCAATATCGTAAATGTCATCGACAATAAGCTAACAGGCCATGTTAATCAAACTCGTTTTAGCTGATTGATGTTGTACTGCACGAAACTTTATAACCACCATTTTATTCGAAGGACTTCGACAGACGCGAGATTTATTAAATCAATCAGCGGTAATGGCCATAAATTCTGAGACATTCTTATAAATTTTAAATTGGTCCGACCACAATGCGTTGTCGTAAACCCACGGTGAATACAGTACATACTTACACAAAAGCTTTTATTGTCGCATCAAGACATGTAAAATCTCGACTCGCATCTTTTATATGAGTTTGGTCGTATATCTGTGTTTTATGGCTGGCCGGTTGTGAGCTGGCGTGGGCGCTACTCGCTGGAGGAGAAACGCAGGAAACGTACGAGGCTCGTTTAATGTTAGTGCCTTATTCCTTGCGCCAGCAATACTACGAAGCCCACGTGCCTGAAGATTACAGATACAATTGTCCGCTTCGGGCTTGTTTATGGCAGCAGCTCGAGATACGGTGGAGAAATGACGCCTCGATCGCGTGCCATAATCTTCACCACTCCTTGCCCGGATTTTCGATCTACATTTTACTATCTACATAAGTACATAATTCTAGGCACTAACTACAGGGAACTTAGACACTTATAGAACTCGATTATGTTCCGACAAAACGTTAAATTCTGTTCTTGGAAAGCTTGGTAAAAATTATATCGGGATAAGACTAATGGATTTTGGCTGCAGGATACTTGTCAAGAATCCTTTAAAGATTAATTTACCATTTTCAAGTGTGCATGTCAAGAATATTAATATTGTATATATGTACATATTTTGTAACGCGAATGATAATTTATAACCTTTTTCCTTCCAATACGGGGCGTGAAGCGTACGAAAGCCCAGAGGCAATTCAAGGTTTTAATAATTTGTATGGAGAGAAATGACCGAGGCAACGCCGTGTCGCGCCGCGGACAGAATACGTAATTAGCTTTCTTTTGAACTTCCAGAAGCCACATTAATTCCAATCAAATTTTCCAAATACGACTAGGGCAGCTTTCTTGTACCTACCTACAAATCCAGCTAAATAAATGAGCCTGCACCAAAACCTTTAATGAGATGAGATCGCAATTTTATTGATTATGTTTCAAGAATTGACAGTTTTTACGATAGTTGATATAGCTTTTTACATATCTTATTTCAACGGATGTACCTATACATGTTGAAACTGGACAGTACTGTTGTTGGTTGCCGCTGTAGTTGTTGCCTTTATAATTATTCCTTTTTTGGTGTTACAAAGTTCATTTAGGTACTTATTTGTTATGCGCTAGCTTGACATATTATTATAGCCATTATAGGTATTTACTGTAGGTATAAAATAGACCTCCATGACATGTTCCCTATTTTTAAGATAATTTGTGGTAATAGCTCTACAGCGTCGCGTATGTAACTTTGTACTTGTACATTCAAATTGCTTATACTCGTATTCGAAGACCATCCGAAAGTACATATTACTTCAATTCTACCAGAGGAAACAATCTTTAACTCTATTCTGAACAGGCTGGCGTTCTTAATGCCTTATGCTAGCAAATATATTATTGGTATGTTTGTTACAGTGGCCTGACCAGCAACGCGGAGCGGGGTGTGACACCAGTCTACCTTCGATGTCGGGAAGGGCTTGTGTCGTGGGTGTACCCTCGAGGCGCGCTGAGGTTGCTCTTCAAGCCGCCCATGCCCGCTGACGAGCGCGACTTCCATGTTTGTGTGAGAGTCGTACGACGACCAGATCCGCCTGACTTGTTCCACGATGACCGGTTTAACGATACAAGTAAGTATTCCGAGCAAACTATCTTATGCAGCACATTGTACAATTTCATAAATTACCTCTACATTTTATAAAGCATGTACATACCTATGGTTGAGTTGAGCGTTATATTTTCGGACAAATTTAGTTTAATACCAATATTAATTTCCAGAAGCCGAACGCTTCCCCGCTCGGTTGTTCATCGAGGGCGCTCACAAACTGGTGCCCCTGTATGCGTCGGATGACGGGGACCCGCGCGAGCTCCGCTGCTTCCGCAGCCGCCGCGGCCGGGCGGCGCTCTACGTGGAGGCCGAGCCCGAGGAAGGCACCAAGCGCCGCGAGGCCACCCTGAGATACGAGGCCAGGCCCCTGAACAGGCGGCACTATGATCCTGCCACGGCGGATTGCAGGCCGTGCACCGAGGAGGAACTGGAACTCGCCTTCTGCACAAGTGATTTAGGTATGTTTCAATCAACGTTGAAAATGCTTTTACACCACACCAACTGGTAAAGGCCCTCTTGATTGTTCAAAAACGAATGAGAAAGTTGCATTTTATCCACATGTGGGGCAAAGTAATCAGATGCAAATTTTGAGTTGTCCTTATGTTAGCTGGTAGAGATGACTTTTAAATGAGGATTTTGAATGATATATTTTTTATTACGTTCAGTTGAAGTTGATTAGGTTTTTTGGTATTTCATAGTTAGTATTTTCCTCGCGTTGGTGTGGTGAAAAAATTTGTGTTTCACTCGGAGGCAAAGTTTGTTTAACCGTCGTGCCTTGAAACCCTCGCAACGCTCAAGATTCCACTTCTCGAACCACTCGCTACGCTCGCTCTGGTATCAATATTAGCACGAGCGGTTAAGAGGAATTCCTAGTTGCGATTTTTCCATACAAACGCTCTCGACTGATTCCTCCCTGGATTTTTAACCTAGAGCAGTGATTTTTTCAAATAAGATCAATATCATCAATATCTGTGCCGCTATGTTTTGCTTTTTTGCATTATTTTATTTTGAAGAAAGATACACCGCCTCGAAAATCGCAAAAACGGCTAAATTGAATTGGCTGTAAAAAAAGGCACAGTATACAAATATGACAAAAAATATCCAAAAAATCAAAACATAGCGGCATAGATTATTTCTTCCTCTTGCAATTTCCAAAATTTCATAATGATTAGTTGCGTTTTGGAGGAGGAAACAGTCGAGAGCGAAACCTCGATTTTTGAGTTTTTTGCGAGTGAATTTCGGCCCGAGCTGCAGTTGTCCTTATCGCACGAATTGGAGGCGGAGACAGTTTCTAAATATACGTACACAGAAGGAATAGTGATGGGCATAACATCCTTATTAGGGATTGCAGAACCGGTACTGTTTTAAAGAACCGGGATTTCACGGTACTTTCGGAACTGGTCTAATGATTTCATTATTTTAAATAAAACGACAGAATTTTGCGATTTGACCACCTTTCGTATTATAATTTAATAATCACATTTTCTTTTATAACGTAGTAGGCATTTTTTTTTAGAAATATAGTATTTTACATTGCTCACACTTGTGCGTCACAAGTAAAAGATAACTACTTTGATGTTTGCCACTAGATATCAAATTTAATGAAATTACATTGACGAGGGGATTTATATATAAGTATCGCAGTCGTATTGTATAATCCGCCGTATTACATTACGGCTAGCCGATATCAAAATAAGGGCCATTTTGAAATGCGGCGGTTCAACGATTAAGGTATGTTGGGTAAATACCGGATGCGGGTGAAGAACGTAGGACATTCATTTCCCCCTAATTTGGCTTTATTTTTTAATGTTGACAACATTGTGTAATACGCCATTTCATTGCGCCTCGACTGTCAGTGTCCCCGCGTCGCTCAGGGAGTCGGGCTTGTGCTATGTGCAATCACAGAGAGCAAGGTAAATTTCGCGAATTCTTCCTTCTATCCGATCTTCGCTCTGTAATTTATTTTGCGTATTGTGATGAAACTTTGTTTGTTTTTTTAATTGTGTTAACAGACCTAGCACTGCTGTAGACCGATATCCGATCTTGACCCTTCCAGGTAAAGATCGGACCAGAAACAATCAGATCTTTACCTATTTAAAAAACAGCAGCTTTACAACTTTAAATTTTCTTCAATTTACCTACTGACCTTAATTATCACATTTATTGTTTTCTTGATCACACTTTCGTACCATTATTTTTATCCAGTACCACTACCAGCGCGACGGTTACTGACAATGTAATTTTTTTAATTTCCGCAACCCAAAGGTTGCCTTTTAGTGATAAGACCGCATGTTGTTTACCTGTGCTTATGTGTATGTTTTCTTTTGTATTGTTTTCTTTTATTGAGGTGTGCAATAAAGAGTATTTATATTGTATAGCGATGATGATACATGTTGAAATTTATAACAAAATCGAGTAAAATAGATAGCAAATGAGCAATTTTTCGCAATAAAGTTTTACACATACGGATGCATATGTAGATGTGCACGCACACATACATTGCTAGTTTCGGATACAAAATAGAGATAGGGCTTCGAAATTAGTTTCCTTAAAATGCTTCAAGAGGGCTCTCTTTTCCTATATATTTAATTATTTACTTTACTCTTTACATACGATCCTTACATTTTATAAAAAAAAAAGATTGTATATCAACTATACATTGCAAAATTAAACCAACAAAATCGCAATTTTAATTATTTTCCATACTTCAAGATGGGCTCTCAGTGACCTTGACCTTTTTAAAGAACTACTTAGTCTTTTTGGTTTCTAAGTTTGATTCTTATTTTTTTGGCGACCTTCATTAAAAATGACTGGGCACGATTATTTTTTATTTTGATTTTTGTCCCTCCTACTTAAGTACTTAATATCTTCCAGTACATTCCATTGAATAAACAATACATTTACACTTTCCCTAAACCTGTACAGTTCACGAAATCTTAAATTGTCAAAACTTCGCAACGTATCTATTATTTTAGTGGTTTTTTTTATTACTTCGGGTAAACCTTACAATACGAGGTTTCTTAGCACATTGTTTACTTATCAAATTGCCTTATGACATAGGTATCAAAGTTTGAGAGCCACAATTTTACCAATTTTTGTATCAGGGTTAAGATCGGATACAAAAGGGTAGACACCGGACCTATTTCTTTGTGATACCTTATTCTCTTTCCATTAGAAGCAACTTTTTTTCACCATCCAATGTTCTCCTTTGATGGCAAAACACTCGTTACCCTAAAAAAAAGTATGTCTCATCTTTACACAGGTACAAAACTAAAACCGTTCTATATTGAAGATTACCAAAATTCAGGCCGAATCTACGATTATTATTTAACGATTCGCTACGTACTTCAAGAATCTGTCACGTGTTGAGATCCAGAAAAAACATTTTTTCACGAGATCTCTCAATTGGTCCCAAAATTGTCCGGCATTATCCCAACATACTTTACCCAGATTGTCATTGCGATACGTTCTTCAATAAGGCGGCCCAAGTTTAGCCCCATCGTACCTACTACAAGTTAAATAGATTGTAGTTTAACCATAGGTATATTTATACCTACTTACAAAATTTCACAACACACCATGATCACTCCCAACTTACTGATACGGATAGGTACAGTCAAGTGTAAAAATATGGGTGTATACATCTTACTCAAAAATATGTCCCATAGCATCTTATTCCAGTGTAATAAGAGCGTAGTACCATATTTATGAGACGATTCTTTCGATACATATTTTTGCACTTGACTGTACAACGACAACCGAAGCTGAGACATCATTATTTTTTGCAGTTTTTACCTATATGGTAATTAATGAATAATAAATAATAAATAATCATTTATTATTTCGTCATCATAGGTGTAAAATACATTTAGTTCAGGTGATAGGGTGTTTGGTATTAGGGTGTAATAGATACAGTATAATATGAAAATGAAAAACAATATTACGTGGTAACAACAAAAACAACTTGCGTCGGGCAGCGCAGAATAAATTCCGTCTGGCTCGCGGGCGATGTCGACGGAACGGCGCGCAATGAGCGAGCGCACGAGTCTCGCGTCTGTGTGCGCGCACTCACACTTAGATAGCTCCGGCTCCCGCCCACCGCAGCGCGACAGAAACATAGCTTCAAAAATTCGAGATTTGAAAAGTTGCTCAGCTAGGAATTGCTCTTAAACAACAACTTTGCCCCCTTGTAAAACAATTAACTATTGTTTATTGACAACTGAATCCCTATTTTAATACGGTTCTTGTAAATGATACGTGTATTTCAATTAAATACAAGTGACACTGATGAATTTACTACGTTACATTCGCCTCAAATGTTTAATTGTATGAAAAAAAATATCTGGAGTTATTTTAGGTTTGATTGGAAGCGGCCTTTAAGTGTCTCATTAAGATTTAGATGGTCGATCGTTTGATGCTATAAACCCGAAAGTTTTTATTTATTCCATTGAGATAATCATAAATTTAATCACGGAATAATTTGAACATAATTGGCGACCAAATTGCCAAACGCAAAATGAAGTCGTGGGTTTAGCTAATAAAGAAAATAATGTAAAATCTCCGCCTTTGCCACCATAATGGTTAAGCAGAAACAGAAGCCTGACGCTAATAAACGCCGCCCGCACGGTAATTTGTCGCCATAATCGAGATTCCTCTCGCTGCAAATTAAATTAAACGGTATACGAGAATATAATTTTTCCTACCTAACGACCGCGAAATATTTGCTTGAAACAGTTTATCATACATGTTATTTGGTGAAATTTAAAATGTAGCATTTGAGGGAGATATGTATGAAGAAAGAAAAATAATTCTGCGGCTTTTACTTTACACACGTTTACCCAAGGTTATGTCGCGTCATTAAGTAAGTAGGCAGGTAAATAATGCGACCCTCTTAAAATAAACGGTAAAGTTAAATGCAGTAGGTATCCAAACTTTTTGGAAACGTTAATTTTACTATTTTGACTCATTATGACATTTACAGGAATTTTAAAAAATATTGCCATTGACAATTATATACTATAATTGCTACAAAGTCTCTAACAAATCTTACAAAAATAATATTTAATCTCACATGCGGAGCGCATCGTACAGTAGCGATGGATAGAATTCTTTGATAGACTTTAAATTCAATTTGCGTTTACCATAAATTAATATAGGATATAGATGCGATCAACCGCGGGCACGCGACGCCACGGGGAGTTCGAATATTTTTTTTTAAAATCTTGTTTAATAATAATAGACGAATAGAAGAGTTATGTCATAAGGTTTTTTTTTAATGATGGCGCGTCCCGCGGCGGGCGCGTTATTAGCCAACTCGGACCACGACCACGGCTCACGCACCATCCCAATTTCTGTTTGTCATGCAACATAATTATTGTTATTTTTTACTGAGACGACATTAATACTCATTAATTCTCATTTTTAAGGATTATCTCTTAGCACGACAGTTCAAAATAGATACGGTTTTTTCCTTAGAAAGTAATCTGAATGCCATGAATCTTCTGTTGTATTTTAATTAGGTACATATCTATGTAAAATAAAATCATTTTTTTTTTACATAGATATGTACCTAATAACTATGTAAATCTATGTAATTGATTTATGGCCTAATACTTTGCATACAGTAATAATTAATTAATTAGAAACTTTAAAATGCAACAAACTATTCAATTAGTAAATAGATATTTTTTAGTAATTTAGATTGGTTAACAGAAACAAAAAGATTTATAAATTAGTTTTATATATCAGCTCATCAAAATGTATGTGGAATCTACTTTCAACATTCAAATTGTAACGTACCGAACTATTAATTAGAAGCTTCACAATAAGTAACATTACCCTTGTGAGAATAAAAGAACGTGGACGTCAAATGAGACGTGATAGCTTGTTAGTTAAGCCTTCGTAATTATCGTCTGGGCGGGGTGGATGACCGCTCTTCGACTATTCACTTATCTTCCTCAAACAAAGGTTCGGTTCGGTTTCAAACTTACATTTGCGCTTACTCACGTCGCAAAAAACCGACACAGACAATAGCAACTTTTTGACAGCCAATGAGTCCAATATAGCCTCGGGCATAGAATAATAGCGACAGTGATAAATATCTAATATGATGCTGTTAAGATTTCGTGAGACTAGAGTGGGGTGACGTCAACCGCCGTTTGCGTTTAATTTACGCATGATTCAGCGTTTGGGCAATCTGGAGCACTTGTTGCTCATTCTCGGTACTTAAAAACTATAAATCATGTCTAGTTAAATTATATCGTTATAGTAGGTACGGAGGGACTGATGATAGACAATAAACTAGCGTATAGCCCGTCGGAAGGCTTGCATCCCTGCTACGGTTACATCCTAGGGGCTCATAGTCATAATAGTAAAAGATGACTTGCGCTACATCATGCTTCATAATTCATTTATTGCATAATATCATGTGGCACAAAATAGGTGTTACATTAGGATTAGGACTAGGCCCTCCTAGGGCTTCCATTAAATATAGACAAGGTAATACACCGGATAAACCCATGTTGTTCTTATTCTCCATTCGTACTTAGCTACCTACTAAAAACTATAGGATAGTGTTGTACTATAGGTATATAGACTTCTCGAATAGACCTTTGTATTGTTTATAGTGTCTCGCGGAACATTCGTGGGCGCCGAGCAGCGCTTGGACCTGGACAGCACGCAGCTCACGCTGCGGCTCAGCAAGCTCATCCGCGCCACCGGCAGCGCCGGGCCCGATCCCCGCACGGACGACACGGCGGAGGATAATTACTATAGGTAAGGCCAAGGCCCCTTCGAATGACTCTCCTTGCAGATTACATGTGATGAGCTCACTCACTAATTTTTATTGCATAGTAGCAAAACATGTAAAACCTTAAATTCGCCTAATATTACAAGACATGGCCCCATCTCTGTGTAAAAACAACGTGAATATTGCACGGTACTTGAAGCTCAATCTTTGTTAAACACTGTATAACATTACTACATAGTAAATTGTTTTACAAAGGGGCAAAGTTGTTATTTAACCTCTTGTGCTAATATTTATGTCTGAGCAAGCGTAAGATTGCAAAATTGAACCACGAGCGTAGCGAGTCATCGTGTATAAGCCAACAAGAGCAAACAACTCAAAATTTGCATCAGATTACTTTGCCTCACATGTGGATAAAATAAAATTTTCTTATCAGTTTTTGAAGTACAAAGAGAGCCTTTCTGCTGGTGTGGTGAAATAGTTATTTACGATTCAGGTGCGGAAAGTAGGAAATTAACTAAATCTTACGTTAAGCCAAGAAGGCTTGTGTTGTGGGTAGTCGGACAACGATATATATAATATACAAATACATAGTAAACATCCATGACTCAGGAAAAAAATTCTGTGCTCATCACACAAATGCCCTTCCTGTGATTCGAACCCAGGACCATCGGCTTTATTGCCTATAAAGCCGATGGTCCTACCCATTAGGCCAGACTGGTACTCAAAGTAATTAAAAATAAAATAATTAATAATATAAAATAATTTAGCAGCGTTTCTACCTACCCATTTGCGTTATTGCGATGTTAATTAACCTTTTGAACGCGGAATCATAAACAAGCCACTTCTGTTAATTTCAATTTAGCCGACTGCCTCTGGTCCGATTATCGCCGGGTCGAAGTATTTTTGGCAAGCTCCGACTCCGACCAACCAACCGACTTAACATTATAAACTTATCTCTAGGTACGAAGTAGACAACGCGCTCGAGCGCACCACGCCCCGCAGCCGCCGGCGGCGACGGCCGCGCAGCCTGCACGCGCACGTCCACGTGGCGGCCGCGTGCGGCGCCGAGCCGGGCGCCGGCGAGTTCCTCGTCATGGCGCGGCGGCGGCTCGGCCGCTACTCGCTCGTGTGCGCGCCGCGCCTCGAGGACTGGGCGCTGCTCGTCCACAGGCGGGCGCGGGACGGCACTGCGCACTGTTCGCTGCAGCATTAGAGCCGCCATACACGGACTGCTCGAGCGGTAACCCAGTGATCAACATACACGGACTGCTTTTGCAGCTTGACCGCATAATGATATTTCACCGCGCAGCCAACCGCCAGAAGCAGTTGCAACTGCTTGAGCGGTTCGTGTATTGCGAATGACGATTTTGTATTGAAACTGCAGATCACCCAACGGCGACCGCTTGAAGCTGTTGGCACTGACTGCTCATAGCAGTCCGTGTATGGCGGCCCTTAGACCCGCCGACAGTGCAGGAATAAACCAAGTGTCAACAGTGCATATTATTTCAGTCCGTTCGATTCATGTTTATATTGGAACTGATGTTTTTCCGAATATTTCATTGAACAAATTTGAAGTGCCTAACCGTCGAACGGTTATTATCGCTATAAGCTGCAGGCTTCTTCCAAAGACCGTCTAAATACGATTTCAGGTCAAATCAAAAATTAAGCGGAGTACACTAAATTGTATAAACAAAAAGCCAATAAACAAAAAAAAAAGGTTTAACCTAGTTTTACACTGTAAAATAAAAATAAGGGATATGTAGAGTAAAACCATTGTTGACGTAGGTATTTATTCCGAGAGACAGATATTACTTGCGGAATATAAGCGGAATTGGCGTTGCCACAGTGAAAACGACATCTCGTGATTTTTTAAGACTCATTTTTTTGCAATATGAGTATGATTCGGTCTATAATCGATTGATATCTGTGTATGAAACATGCAAACTATAAACTACTAAATGGTTCTAAACTGGATAATACGTGAAATTGTTGTGCCTATAAAATTTACAAATTATGTAATAATTTTTAGGTGCATTAAACTAAAAGAAACTTAAAATTGCTTGCCATAGAAAATTGCTAAATGATGCAATACTGTAAAGTACATATATCTAAAAGAATAGTAACATATTGTTTTCTATCTGTACATATACCTAGTTATATTTTTAAATAATATGCCGCTATATCTGAAACAGCAATATGCGTGAATATTTTTTACACGTGCACGAGATACACGTATAAGATGTAGAGGTACAAGTGCAAGCGAAACAATTACATGTATCAACATTCAAAACACTATTGCTATTTTAGATGTCGCGTTATATTTAGGTTTAACATTCAAAATGTGGTCCTACGTGCCAAATCTGTAAGATCTTCAGAGTAGATGTAAGGTTGATCTCAACTTGTAGATATTATATTATCATAGAAAGGGATATGTTTAGATGAAGAAATGAGAGTTATATTAACTAATGTTTGACTTGAGGCAAACAAGTGAATTCATAACATTTGGAGCAGAAAAATGTATGGGAGAAGTTTTATGAGAAAGCCAATTTGTAAAAAAAAACATTCAATAATTTGGAGATTCTGAACAAACTGAGCATGGGTTTTACTGTTACAAAACTACCTTCATAAAAAGTATAAATACTAAAAATAAAAACTCTTGCACTATTTTTTGGAAGCACCCAAAATAATTATTGTACACTACATCTCCCTTACCTAACATATGTCAAATTGGAATATTAACAATATTGCTTTGTAAATAATACATTCTAGCCTCACCTCGCTTCTGTGCTTCCAGCAAAAAAAAACTATTTTTTATTCCAGATGTAATAGTTTTGCTAATATATAAATCATATAGTATGTACAATAAATAGAATATGAAATGTGAATACCTATTAATTTTAAATTTGTACAATTCGTAAGTATAGTTTTGATATGTGATATAGTTTACAACGAATGTATTGAAAAGTGCCTATTGTACATAGAAATTATAAAGAGTTTGATATTATTGTTTATGAACTACGTTGTAAATAAAGTAAGGTAAAAACTGTTGAATATAAGATTTTAAAGATTTGCTCGTTTCCTTTTATACGTCCCACATCCCAAAGGTTTGAGAAGAAAAATTTTTTTTCATGTATTAAATCATTTATTGAAAAATCACAACTGATACCACATAGAAAAACTACTCGGCACGGTTTAACTCTTAACTATATATCACATAAACACTTTAATAATTTCATAGACTATATACATGGAAAATTACTCTTTTTTTTTGGTACACGAACACTGCGAAAATAGAAATCACTATGTGATCACAGACAAACAGAAAAACGAAAACATTTTCTTCGTGCAAGGTCAATTTGGCCAAATCCGTCTGAGGGATATTCCGTACAGACAGCGTCTTTCAAAAAACAGTACACTAAAGTTACCATCGATAAAGCAACGATTGCGCTTAAGTTAAATAAAAAAAATTGCTCACGGATTTGGCCTCACCGACCTCTGAAATAAACAGTAACTAATTACAATAGACGCTATACAAAGTGTCCAACAAACATAAATTCGATATCATATAGTTATATATTTACAAATAAAATTAAAAACTGTTTAGGAGTACATTACTATGTTAAACATTTAACATGGTTATGTAGAAGAATAGCAGTATGTTTTTGAAACATGACTTACAAAATTGTGATATGTAGAACGTAGTGTCTTTTAAAATGAATACGTAGATGTTTGCTTACGTAGAATATGCGCTAGTTTTTATGTATGTAAAACGTGAAACATTAAATATTTTATCGAAAAATTCATAAGAACTTGGGTAGACCCCATTTAGTACGTTACAAAGTCATTTATACTCGAATAATTTATAAAAGTAAATAAATAATTATGTAAAGGTCGCCCTACAAGTGGCCAAGGATTAGCTATTTTAGAGTTGAAGCTTGGAATATAATTAAACAACATATATTAATTTAGAAACACTTAAAACACAAGCCGCTACCGAGGACCGCTATTCTTCCCCCATTGGCTGAACACATACGACTGAACCCCATTAGGGCGAAGTGTTTAATGGTTTTGACGGCATTATAAGATATGATACCCTCTTCAATTAGTCGAGTAAGGCGCCTGGGCTTGTATCTATTTTATTTATAAACCAACCGACCTTAAATTCGCTTAAAACATAGCACTCACATGGAGAAGCTAATCCTAACATATTCACGGAAATATAATTGCTTTCGTGAGCAAGTTACCTTCAGCCTTTTATGGTTACTTTCATAATCTCGACCTTCCCATTTATTCCACATTCATATAAAAAGTATAATAAACCCTACGGGTATTTTTCAAACTATGTAGACACCAAACAAATTAATATCACTTTTGTTTTAGTAAAGGATATTTTTAGTATATGGAGAACATGACTCATTTACCTAAGAACTTTGTAGAACCCATAACCACACAATAAAATATTTTTGATTTGATTTGATAAATAGAAAGCAAAAATGCCACATGCATACATTTAGCACGACGTATGTGTGTATTTATTTTTTGTTGCAAGTTAAGATGGGATATCATGGGATACTATTGTAATAATAGCCGATGTGTGCCGATATTGTCTTATTGTATAATTTGTCTGATTACTAAAACCATAACAACATTAAAAAATAGTACCTCACCTACCTATTTTATATATAAGATAGCCTTAGATATAAAATACTGATGCTATAATAAAAATAATATTTTTTAAAACGGCGTAAGGTGCTTTGCCAATGAGTTGTGCGATATATCCAGGCGATACAATGTAACAAACCATTGCTCACTGTCAGAACTTTCATTGGTAAGTCGCAAACTATAGGTCTTACTTTTTACTTGTATCAACCTTTCATTTAAACTTATAGTATCTACAGACGGCTGCACCGGACCGCGACCTTGATGCGGCTTGGTACGGTCGATCATGTGTAAGGTAGGCCGCCGCACGGCCGTTAAGGACGCAGCTATAAGTAAGAGCGAGAAAGAGATATTTTGACCGCACCAAGTTCGCGGTCCGGTGCGGCTGCGGTCGTCTGTGAGACACTATTAAGTCGCTTGAAATGACATACCCGTACAAGATGCCAAATACAAGGTGTAACAAAAGTTTATGTTACAACTTGTATAGTAATGTTAGGTTGAAATATTCGAAGTGCGTTTTTTGTAAAGGTAATTACTTGGTTGACTAGGTAATTACTTGTTTTAATAAACCACTGATAGTGTCAGAACTTCATAACAGAAAAGCAAACTAATAAATGCTTTCGACTAAACACGTGAAATGCACGTAACGCAACAGTTTTTATCATATCTAGTACCAACTGACTACAAAAATATTAGGATCTACTATAAAATACCAGTAAAAATAGAGGAATTCTTGATCGTGACAGGGTCGCAATATCTACATTTTTCATATAAGAACATTTATATAATCTTGAGTGCAAACAACAGATTATTGTCAGAATAATAATTAGTACCGAGGAAGCTCGATGACAGTTACTCCCGTCCAGTCCATATCCCTCCAGTCATATGAAAATAATATTTTCGGGAAAACATTCTGACTTATCAAACTAGGATCAGGGTATAAATGCACTTCTCCCGGAATATTTAATTATTTACATTGATTGGTTTTAGACATTCGCATAATACATACTGACAGAAATGAATAGTTCTAAAAAAAGCGATAGAAGTATAGCAAAGCGCTATCTTGCGCAAATTACATGAATGCCTGCATACTAAGGTTCCCGTTACTGAATACAGAACAAGTAGATATTTCAAAAATGAATTCTATGAAAAGGTATCCTGAATGCTTTTTTATCGTCAAGAGTGCGTTTTTCACGCACACTTGTGGCAGTAACGTCTTATTGACAACAGTTAACACCTTTTGCTTGCTTCACAAATACCACGAAAATTGTGTGTCAGTACAGAGTATGCGTTCATTTCTAAGCATTAATTACATCACAGCTAAAGTATTATAGAAAGCGTATAAAAATCTAAATACACCGGATGAAATAAACCATTTACTTATTTAGGCTCATTTATGTTTAAACGAAGCATTCAACATAACTACGCTTGTGCTAAATTAGTATATTTATACAATACAACATTGTTTCTGATACGGTCTAATTTCTTCTAATTTGCTTCGGCCCTCTTTCACTTAATGTAGGACCGATGAAGCGGTATGTATTTCTAGCCTTCTCGACCCAGGACAGAATTATAACGAAAATGTATGATAATCAAAATCAGCATTTCATAATTATCTGTTCTGAAGGTGACAAGAGTGTATATAAAATGTACAACTAGAAAATTATCACGTCTATTATCATTATCACGTTAGCCTACAGCCGTACAGCCAAGGCGAAAAGTATGGAAACAAGGTTGTTTTCTTTAATATCTCATGTTTCTGTCTTTGTTTTATAATTGTAATATCAAAACATCCTAAAATATTGTCAAAAACATTAACAAAAAAATTTGGAAAATGTAACATAATTATACCCTGATGATGAACAAGCCAATCCCAGTTATATTCCAATGATACCCCGAGTACAAATCACGTCGGATTAACGAAAATGCGGAATACAGCTTTTAACGACATTTGTAACGAAGAAATACGAAAGAAATAGAAGCCGTTAATGATAGTAATATTATTTCGTGGATTATGGCACGAAACCTCGTTTCCGCGGCAAGCAAGTTATTCGTTTATCGAAAACAACAAAGTTAATGTAACTGCAAACAGCATGTATTACTGGGCTAAAAGCTATAGCAACAAATTTTGACAAGGAAAAAAGTTATTATAATAAATAGGAAAAAGATGAATAAAATAAACCATATCCGGGAGCAAAGCTACATTGTGATTAAATGACAGTCGATAATATCGCTAAGAGATAATCTTTCAGCTGCTCCGCAATATTCATCGCTGAGAAAATAAATTCTCATGAAATGATTTGATATCAAACATTTTCGTTATTTGAGCGAAATAAATTAATATTCAGCTAAAGGCCTCCGCTACTATTTCCTACACCGTAATCTCAACCAAATACCTAAACAAGAGCAGCCGACTGCAAAACCCATAGCAATGCCATAGACAAAAAGTTTCAAAGTTTAACCGTTTTATATAATGAAGCTTGTAAAACGCGTGGTATGAAAGATCTTAGTATATAAACTTGTAATGGTACAAATGATCAGTCAGTGCCAAGCTATGGCAAATAATAGCATCAGAACGTTACAATTGAATTGCAGCGTTTGCAATAAAAAGGTCTTAAGGAATTTCCCAATAGAGTAGATATTTTTTTTAAATTGTAAATAAGACCTTTATATTATGATTCTAAAAGTGTACATATAAGAAAAAATTAACGTCTCTTGGCATTGCACACTTCCTTCATTCATTCTACTGTAAGCGTGCTTTTGGCACGAAAACTTATTCATACTTCGCTGTTAACCCTTTAACCGCTGTCGTTTGATACATGAGACGTGTTCGATGAGATGAATTACAAGTAAATTATTACTACAAATGCACTAGCATAGTACAGACTCGAGGCTGGCTCATGTGAAGCACCATGTCCTTTATATCGGTTACAATGATTAAAGTAATATGCACCAGAGTATGTGCCATGTTAGAAGTGCAACGTTTTGGGCGTCATGGCATCGCATTTTTTTAAATAATTGTATGGGAAATTAGCTTTTAGAGCCAAATAGCTCACCTAAAAATACATCTGCAGCGTCTTGAAAGTTTATATAGTCTCCAGCAAAGTACAGTACCCGGCGATATTGTACATTGGAATTTCGCTTCGTAGAGCGTTGTCTGTTTCTCTCTCCTTGTCTCCCATATTCTCTTTCTAAAGACCGATGTGCAATATTTATCACCGGATACTGTACTTCGACATAAAATCTTCAGTTTCATAAAAAAAAACTCGCACGTGTTATGATTTCGACCCCGATGTCCTTTAGATGCATATTGCTTAAACACAGCAGAAGTATCCTTTGCTATGTAACCTTTGTTCAGTCAACACGTTAGCGGCAACGTCCTTCTGCACATAATACTCCTTTATACGCACCACCGATTCCTCTAATTGGATTAAGCGAGTGGAGCCATGACGTCGATCGCGATGTCTTCCATGTTGGGCAGCGGTATGTCGGGTTATAATAGTAAGTTATTGCACATAATAGTGGTACGTTTATACGCACGGCGGTTCAAGTGGATTCAGCGAAGACGGGCGTGGGGGTCATGACGTCGACGGCGATGTCCTCCATGTTGGGCAGCACGAGCACCTTCTCGAACTCCTTGCTGAGCTTGTGCTCGATCCAGTTGGAGATGTGCGCGAAGCGCAGCGTGCGCGCGCCCACCGCCGGCCGCGCCTTCAGCACCAGCTGCGGGTTCGTGCGGAACCTGCAGCAACCACCGTTGGATCCTTCATTTTGCATACAACCGCTTTACGTCAAGTATGGCGCGAACATACATTGTCACTCACAAGAGTACTAAGTCGATGCTAATTTACCGTAGTCGGAGTCTACGAATAGTCCAGTAATCGATAAAGCAATCGGAAAGCTTTATGCTTGTCTCGTAAAAAAAAAAGTTAGATGATATTAATTTTTGATTTAATGTTTAAGATATTTAACTACACTATTGACTATTTTCTCTGTATGTATAGATGATTAAAAAGAACATCACAAAGACTTACCCGAGCCATAATCTGTCGTGAGGCGGCGGCGGCAGATTTAAAGCTAACCGTCCCTCTAGCCCTTGGATTTCCACTTGTAACTTGATGTCCGTATTGGACAGCCCCTCCATAGCACGTTTCACGTATTTAAAGTCGGTTACCTGCAAGCAAGTTTGTACTTTAACCTCTACCCGGGAGTGTTAAATTTTCTAATAACACATATTTAGTTAAAAGTTATTAATTATGATGATAGTAGGGTCAAATAACAGGCGTTTTACCTATGGACACTATATAAGTTAACGTACTTTTATTGAAGCTTTCATCATACAGTTGTAAAGAGGGAAGAATAGCTTTGCGATCCTAACGAAATAACGGTACTTTATCTATGAAATTCCATTCGGGAGAAAACGGTTACCACAAACTTAATCTTAACAAATCACTTTCATTTTATGTCTATCGATTCAGCATAATATATTCTAGGTTTATAAGTTTCGTTTTGAAAAAAATTATTTTCTTTTGTAATATTTGAAAAAAAAAAAAAAAGAAAACATATAAACCTAGTTTTTCACTGTGTCAATAACATACTAAAAATCATGGAAAATATTAGAAGTGTTTGGACGAGTACTGACACGTCTGAAAACATCGACACGATCGAAGTGTCAAAAATATGTATACACAACCTTATGGCCGATATATTAGGGTAGTGTATACATATTTTTGCATTTTGTCCGTATCGATATTTTCAAACGTGACCGTACGTGCTATACTTCCATATATTTTATGATTTAATATTTTACATATTTAAGGTAGGAACAACATAGGTCTTTAAGTAATATGTCGTTGCAGTAAGAGTTATGAATAGTCAGTCAACGGTGTGGTACTAACCTGCTGAAAGTATTTATTTGTAGATATCTTATCAACCATTCTCAGGAACTTCTTTTTCGACGAACCGCTCTCTGGCGTCACCGATGCACTGTGAGAACATCATTATTTTTTAATTAAAAAACTAACTTTATGTTGTAACGATGCACGTTACTATAGGTATTAAACTATCTTCTTTCTGCGTCCGTGCGCAAAAGTACTGTAACACTCAGTAGTCAAGGTTATTATTTTATTACGTTGTAGTTAGCGGTTAATGGTAACTATAATAAGCTTTTGAACATGATAAGTCTGACCACAACGGTCACTGAAGGCTCAAAGGAACTTGCGAGTGTTTGTCGCCGCGCGCCGTATCATGACCACTGGTTGACTAGTAATAAAAACGAAGAATTATTAACTACGCAAAAAGCGCCTTTTATAAATTATAATTAGAGTTGGGCGCTTATTTCTAGTCTAACAGGCCAATTCGACACACATTGACATCTATATGATGTCATTCAGTTATCGTGCATTTCGCTCGTACTTGTCCGTACATTTATTGGAATGCGCTCATTCATTCATTCATTCGTCTCGCTAGACGCACTACAAAATGACATCATTCAGATATCAGTGTAGGTTTGAACTGGCCTTTTGAAGTCTCGGGGGTGTAAGACTCGCAGTTCTTCTTGACTCAAAGGCGATTTCCTGGAACTTTAACTCCTCGCCCATATAGCTGGACACTGATGCTGACCACCGTACATTTGTTAAAATTATTGTATGGCCGTCGGCGTCAGCGTCGAGCGTCCCGTGGCCCTCGAGTAAGACTCAAAATAAGCGCTAACTCACAGCACTAATTTTAATGTCTAACCGCCCAGAGGTCTATAATCAAAGTGCATTTTTTAGATTTGTAGTTGGCTAGAGGATAACACAAGGATCCAAGATGAAGAGGAAATGGGACAGAACTCACAGCTCCTGCGCTTGTATGGCCTCGTTGCTGTCCACGGGCTGCACGGGCGGGCTCTCATCGTCGCTGGAGGACTCCGCCGAGTCCTCCACTTCGCTGTCGAATATGGCGGGCTTGCGTTTCTGCACACACAACATCGGCGTTCAGATATATTTTACAAAGACATAGTGAACATTTGGACTTGGATAGCAGACAGATGAAGTTTATTGTATGAATTAGTGGATTGTTTACTGATCTCTGATATTTTTAGCGCTCGAACGAAGAGACTATAGTTCGAAGGTAAAATGGGCGCTTTTACTCGATTTAAACACTCTACTTTTCATTTCGACCGAGGGAAGTAAAAACTTATATATGCATTCAATAAAATATATGAAATAAAATGAGAAGTCGCCAGCTTTAAGGGGTTTTTTTTTATGGAATTTGTGAATTTAGCCTTTATATATCGAATAAGGTTACTTACCCGTAGCTGCTTTTCGGAGAACATTCCGGTCCCCGTAATGATGAGATCGCTCTCCACTACATGCTCTTCTGTTAGCAAGAGCTTTTCTTCCAATGTTAGATCTGAAAAAAAAACCGTCGAGCTCAGTAATACCTTTTTTTTTAAACAAGGGGAGGGCCAGGATTAAAAGCACGTAAATAGTTGTACTTATCCGACGCCTACGTCACACATCTACAAAGTTATTATAACAAGCTCAAGAAGGTTGCTTCAAATAACTAAAACTATCACTTTCGCCTTGATCTATCCCTTTAATCCTTACCACACGCCTAATATTATTGAACAAACAAAAGCTCACTACTAATAATGGCAGATTTCTTTAAAGGGTCTGGTTATCACTTCCGATGCGCAATCGCCAGACCTTTACATTGACGGACTCGGTTGACCACTCGTTTTATAGTGAGTAGGATATACTCACTCTTCTCCTTGAGCTTCATCAGGTTGATGTTGGTGAGGATGGTGATGGTGGCGCCACCGTCGTAGCGCAGGTCGGCGTCCAGCCACACGCCGCGCTCGTCCCACGTCACGCCGCCGACGCGCTCCACTAGCGGACACGTTATACTCACTCTTCTCCTTGAGCTTCATCAGGTTGATGTTGGTGAGGATGGTGATGGTGGCGCCACCGTCGTAGCGCAGGTCGGCGTCCAGCCACACGCCGCGCTCGTCCCACGTCACGCCGCCGACGCGCTCCACTAGCGGACACGTTATACTCACTCTTCTCCTTGAGCTTCATCAGGTTGATGTTGGTGAGGATGGTGATGGTGGCGCCACCGTCGTAGCGCAGGTCGGCGTCCAGCCACACGCCGCGCTCGTCCCACGTCACGCCGCCGACGCGCTCCACTAGCGGACACGTAATACTCACTCTTCTCCTTGAGCTTCATCAGGTTGATGTTGGTGAGGATGGTGATGGTGGCGCCACCGTCGTAGCGCAGGTCGGCGTCCAGCCACACGCCGCGCTCGTCCCACGTCACGCCGCCGACGCGCTCCACTAGCGGACACGTTATACTCACTCTTCTCCTTGAGCTTCATCAGGTTGATGTTGGTGAGGATGGTGATGGTGGCGCCACCGTCGTAGCGCAGGTCGGCGTCCAGCCACACGCCGCGCTCGTCCCACGTCACGCCGCCGACGCGCTCCACTAGCGGACACGTAATACTCACTCTTCTCCTTGAGCTTCATCAGGTTGATGTTGGTGAGGATGGTGATGGTGGCGCCACCGTCGTAGCGCAGGTCGGCGTCCAGCCACACGCCGCGCTCGTCCCACGTCACGCCGCCGACGCGCTCCACTAGCGGACACGTAATACTCACTCTTCTCCTTGAGCTTCATCAGGTTGATGTTGGTGAGGATGGTGATGGTGGCGCCACCGTCGTAGCGCAGGTCGGCGTCCAGCCACACGCCGCGCTCGTCCCACGTCACGCCGCCGACGCGCTCCACTAGCGGACACGTAATACTCACTCTTCTCCTTGAGCTTCATCAGGTTGATGTTGGTGAGGATGGTGATGGTGGCGCCACCGTCGTAGCGCAGGTCGGCGTCCAGCCACACGCCGCGCTCGTCCCACGTCACGCCGCCGACGCGCTCCACTAGCGGACACGTAATACTCACTCTTCTCCTTGAGCTTCATCAGGTTGATGTTGGTGAGGATGGTGATGGTGGCGCCACCGTCGTAGCGCAGGTCGGCGTCCAGCCACACGCCGCGCTCGTCCCACGTCACGCCGCCGACGCGCTCCACTAGCGGACACGTAATACTCACTCTTCTCCTTGAGCTTCATCAGGTTGATGTTGGTGAAGATGGTGATGGTGGCGCCACCGTCGTAGCGCAGGTCGGCGTCCAGCCACACGCCGCGCTCGTCCCACGTCACGCCGCCGACGCGCTCCACTAGCGGACACGTTATACTCACTCTTCTCCTTGAGCTTCATCAGGTTGATGTTGGTGAGGATGGTGATGGTGGCGCCACCGTCGTAGCGCAGGTCGGCGTCCAGCCACACGCCGCGCTCGTCCCACGTCACGCCGCCGACGCGCTCCACTAGCGGACACGTTATACTCACTCTTCTCCTTGAGCTTCATCAGGTTGATGTTGGTGAGGATGGTGATGGTGGCGCCACCGTCGTAGCGCAGGTCGGCGTCCAGCCACACGCCGCGCTCGTCCCACGTCACGCCGCCGACGCGCTCCACTAGCGGACACGTTATACTCACTCTTCTCCTTGAGCTTCATCAGGTTGATGTTGGTGAGGATGGTGATGGTGGCGCCACCGTCGTAGCGCAGGTCGGCGTCCAGCCACACGCCGCGCTCGTCCCACGTCACGCCGCCGACGCGCTCCACGAGCGGACACGCGCCCGCTAGCGACAGCTCCGTCACCACCAGCGGCGACATGAACGACGGTAGCTGGAGCACGGACAAATAGATTAGTAAGTACGTAATAAATTGTACGAAACAAGGATAGGAGACATACATTTGAAAGTACAAAGGCGAACAATTATTAATAGGCTATGAGGCGCTATATCCCGCATGAAGCGACACACGCGGCATGACTTTTTAAGCCCTCACATATAAAAGGCATTGACTGAGAATCAGCATAACATGTGCCAATTTTCCAATATCTAGACGGACTCAGACGCATTGTAGTGTACCACTCGAGTACACTATGATACGGCCGACAGCATTCCAGAGATTGTATATCTTTCCAGAGATCTTTTTCCAATCGCTTTCCAAATAGGGCAAACCTTGGCTATTCCAAAGCCAAATCTGTGTTATCTCTTCAACATTGTTTCAAGCAATAAAGTTACAAGGCAACTCGGCTAAAATACAATAAAACTGACTATCGAATAACTATGTATCACCGAATAGCCAAGGTTTACTTTATTTCCAACTTCTTTTAGTTTCCACAATCCTAACACTTTCTAAGAATTTTAAACGATGCATATAATCAAATTACAAATGATTTTTTTATTTTTATTATTAATTTTTAAATCTTTCTGTTTTTTTATTATTATATTATATAATAAATAATGTATGGGTCTTGTTATCAGAAATAAATGATTAAATTAAAATAATTTAGTATTCAGTCTCTAGTAAAATCAGCATCAAGACGCACAAAAATATTTTATACACAAAACGTGTGATATTCTGTAAAAACAAGTACATTGATATTAAATGACTCACTTTGAGTGTGTTAAGTTTCCTCTGTATCCTGTTCTGCACCCGCATCATGATGTGCGGGTCCCTCATGACGTCGTACATGACTCGGGCCAGCACCGTGTTCACCCACGACACCTCGGCGGGCAGCACTCGGCAGTCGCACGCGGACGGAGCTGATTTAGGCTGCAAGGGAATAACAACACTATAAAGTCGATGATAAGATTCTGTGGATTATGTTGGGATAATGTGAGTTAGTATAACATCGTGAAGAAGATACCATGCGAACAGTAGTGAATACTGTATCCCAAATTTGACATCTAAACTCAATGGCGCTTTATGACAAAATATACATACATCAAATTACAATTAACTCTGATACCGCGAAGCTAATAATTTATCTATAATACGCCACCCCTTCTAATCTAAAGTAAACGTACAAATAGCCAGTAAGCCTTAGTACAGTACTTATGGACTTCCCCTGTATTTTTCATGTAGAAGAGTGAGTGATCTGGTTATCTGGTTTGGTTATCATCTGATGAAATGAGATCGGCCCTAACCGATTTCGCTTCTTTGTCTACATGAAAAGGACAAAGGTAGAAACAAAAATAGGAATAGGATAGATATGGGTACTAACATCGGTTTTTCGTTTCTTCTTGGTTTTGCTTTTAGCCTCTACCGGCGTGGGATCGAGGTCGCAGGTGACCCCGGTGTCGACCGTTTGTCTCGTGCTTTCTTCGTGCGTCTGTCAGAGATCGGATGGGACGTTTATCTAAGTTCAAATACTAATAAGCAGCTATAATGAATATTGTTGTTAGACAGCAATAGCGTCATAGAACTTGGAAGGCAGCCTGCCATATGGGTTACTTATCTTTTAAGAACGAGAAGAAAAAAAGGAAAATTATTTAAAAATGAGTTCTTTGAGCGTTACGCCATTGTTGGACACTACAATTATAGTTTACTAGCTTTTGCCCGTGACTTCGTAATTTGGGTAGCTTATTTTTTATCCAACCAGCTATTTATTAACGCTATACAAACTTCTTTATTAGTGAGACAAATAGTGCGCCTAGATTAAGTGTAAAGGCAATCATTGAATTTCAGCATATGTTTACTGTTTGTTTACATCAATTATGTATCAGGTCAACCATCAATTATATTACTTCCGGGGTGGAAGTGAGATAATTTTCACCCTATTAAGGGGTGATTTCCAAGATAAAAATTATCCTATATCCTTCCCCGGGACTCAAACTATCTCTATACCAAATTTCAACTAAATTGGTTCAGCAGTTTAAGCGTGAAGAGGTAACAGGCAGAGGTACACACTTTCGCATATAATATTAGTATGGATAGTAAAATGTCTTGCTCGCTTGACGAAGTCTAATCGGTTTTTTATCATTCTAATCTCAACAAGAAGGAATAGGCATAGGTTAGAAGGAAAGGAGAATAGATTTACTTCACAAATACTATGTGTGAAGTGAAATTGAATACATATTTACATAAAGCACTTACTTGCATGATTTTTATTAAATAGGGCCAGAACGTTTTCTCATACGAACTCCAGTCCGTAACGGTAGCAGGAATTTCGGACGGCACTGGATTAACTTTGTTCTGAAAAAAAAAAAAAAAACGATCATAACGTTTCTTATAGATAAATTGTAACGTCCTATACTTGCTAGTTTCCGTCATTATATCAGCTGAATTACGTTCAGTGTAGGGTATGAGTATACTTAAGGTACAAGTACTTTAACAAAGGTAGAATTGTAAGTACAAAATACCACTTACAATCCTAACTTTGGTTTGGTACCTTTTTACTTTTTTGAGTTTTAAGAAAGAGACAGTATCTTTCTCAGATACTATGTAAACGACCATTTCGAAACTTTCCTTGGTGTCGGGTGCGAGATCGCTCACTCTTTTCTTCGGCCACGGAAGACTCGAGCGACGGATTCGCTCCTTCTATAACTGTGTGTATTATAAACTGTCGTAGCATTTTGTACTTACATGAGGCTTTCGGAAGGAGAAGTGCTTTTCTCAGATACTTTGTAGGCAGCTATCGCTATGCCCTCCTTGGAGTCGGGCGCGTATTCACTGGAACTCTTGTCTTCAGCGACGGAAGACTCGAGCGACGGATTCGCCCCTTCTATAACCATGTGTATGTATCAGAACCTATTAGTAGTAACATTAGGTACTTACATTAGGCTTCGGGAAGGAGACAGTATCTTTCTCAGATACTTTGTAGACAGCCATCTCTATGCCCTCCTTGGTGTCGGGCGCGAGATCGCTCGTACTCTTGTCTTCGGCGACGGAAGATTCGAGCGACGGATTCGCCTCCGCTATAGCCTGGTGTAATCGTCGGAACCTGTCAATTGTGTTAATAGTAAAATTATAGGTGGTTAATGCAACATTATTTCTTGATAATCAATCAATCAAAGAAAATAACGCTCACAGAGCGAAAAATCGAAACCACAATACCTTAAAATTTTTAATCATTAACTTATAACCTCATTATGCACAATTTATATGTTCATAAAAGTTTGTTGGGCGATTTAATTGTATAAACAAACTTTAATTAAGTAACTTGATCTGCTAAGTTTAAATTTTCAAATATTTTAATTTAATTTAATACTTATAGGTACTTAAACCTCGCGACAAGCTTTTATGAACATATAAATTGTGTATAATGAGGTTATAAGTTGATGATTCAAATTTTAAAGGAAAATTTTATTTTCTTCTTTTTAGAGCATTTAAATAAAAGCTTTTATAAAAAAAAATACTTTTATTTTATTTTTTACTTTTTAGTTATTTTGAGTTACTCTCAACAATCCCTTTCATTTGATACCCATATTGTAGAAGTGCATTAAAAATAACTATTCCGCCATCTTGGATGTTCCGCCATATTGGATTTAGAATAACGTCACATATTTTTTCGAGTTACTGTCAACAATCCCTTTCATTTGATACCCATATTGTAGAAGTGCATTAAAAATAACTATTCCGCCATCTTGAATGGTCCGCCATGTTGGATTTAGAATGACGTCACATAATTTATCATGCATTGTCATCCAAATTAAACGTATTAGTACTTTTTTTTTAACAAAAGCTTTTATTTAAATGCTCTAAGAAGAAAATAAAATTTTCCTTTAAAATTTTAATCATCAACTTATAACCTCATTATACACATTTATATGTTCATAAAAGCTTGTCGCGCGATTTTTTTTTTTAACTTTAGTAACTTGATCTGCTAAGTTTAAATTTTCAAACATTTTAATTTAATACTTATAGGTACTTAAACCTCGCGATTTTATTTATTACTTTTTAGTTATTTTGAGTTACTCTCAACAATCCCTTTCATTTGATACCCATATTGTAGAAATGCATTAAAAATAACTATTCCGCCATCTTGGATGTTCCGCCATATTGGATTTAGAATAACGTCACATATTTTTTCGAGTTACTGTCAACAATCCCTTTCATTTGATACCCATATTGTAGAAGTGCATTAAAAATAACTATTCCGCCATCTTGAATGGTCCGCCATTTTGGATTTAGAATGACGTCACATAATTACTAAATTACATCCAAACTAAACGTGTATACAAAAATTCAGCTCAATCGGCTGAAGATATCTGCTTCAAAATTGAGTTGCAAGATTCCACCCGAACAAACATACATACATACATTGCAAGTTAAATAAAAGCTTTTAATAAAAAGTCAATGATTATTTGTTTTCCAATAAAAATATTGAGGTTTGAAGTGAGAGCCGTGAGTACGCGTCTCTGGAGTGCTTCACGTGCAAGCTCCACTCCCCCTCCGCCGCGCCCTCTGGTCTCCGACTGCTGAACCAACAAGCCAATACACACCACTCGAGCTTGTCGCGGCCGGTCCTCGCGAACAGGAACAGCCGCGAGTGCGCGTCTTTGGAGTGCTTCACGTGCAAGCTCCACTCCCCCTCCGCCGCGCCCTCCACAGTCTCCGGCTCCTAAACCAACAAGGCAATAGTTATCCGAAAGTAATCAATACCTAAAGTGTAACAGTACATGAGTGATACTTTTGAGTCTTTTGAACCACACATACTGCCAAAAACTGCCTAGAAAAAATGAATTAAGTTTGAAAAACAAAAATAATTTAAATAATCCAAATGGGGGAAACTTGGACATTTCTGATATTTTTGTATGGTAGATTTCTCGTGTAGTTTTTTCCAAGTTTTTAGAAACTCTCCGCAATTTGAATTGCATATCTTTACGTCATTATTTAACTGACATACTTGTTATGAGTGACTTACAGTTTCATCCAAAAACTCCTTCAGTCTGGAAATCTCGGTCTCATCCAGATCATCTTCGAGGACTTCATCTTTGCCGTTGGTGGGCGCACTGGTCAGCTCCTCATCGTTCAATTCCTCTTGTAAAGTCTTTTCCGTTTGGCTGTCTGGCTCTGTGGCGGTGGACACGCTGTCCGGCTTTTTGTCTGTGGTGGCATTTATTAAAAGTTATACAAGTCCAAGTGTCTAATTGTTTTTCTATGGGCCATCAACCGCTACAGACATAAAATAACTTAAGATGGACTGCACACCCTTGGGTCAATTAGGGACTTGACTTAACACTTAACAATAGTTAAATAGTTTAATAAGTAAAACTTTGTGATCTTGACCCGGGTACGTCCTTAAACTACGTTCAAAAGAGAGGTATGGGCATTGTGAATGTCATCTCGCTTTGTGTGGTAGGAGGGCTCAGCACAGCGGATGTCATTCCAGATCTAGAGCAGAGCCCAACTGGGGAAGTATCTCCACCTTATAGAAAACCGCAGCCAAATAACACTGGACCCTATTCATAGTGTTGTGTTCCTGCCAGTGAGTAAGGTTGCCAGAGCTCAACGGGGGTGCGGAGTGTTAGGGTCGGCAATGTCGGCATTGCGTATTATGTAACTCTTCTTAAGTTGCAGGCGTACATGGGCTAGGGAGACTGCTTAGAATCAGGCGGGCCTTATGCTTGTTTGCCACCGACGTAGTATAAAAAAATCTTTATAATAATTTAGAGGGTTTTTTATTTATAATTATTAATCCGGTACGCCATACCTCTATGCATTTTTCTGACGAGCCGATGACGCAGACCTTCTCTCCCAGGCGTCTCTGCATCTTGTGAAAGACTAAAAATGCAATTTAAATTGTTAAAAAAACAGAACCACATCTAGCAAACGAAATGTATGGTTTGTAGGCCATATTGATGGCCACATTGAACAATACCCATGAGAAAGGGTCCGATATGAAAATCATTAAAAAATATACCCCAGGGCCCACATTTGTTTTGTTTCGTCTTTTTCGGGCCCTCGAGGTATTCACGATTTTGTTAGTCCCATCGGGAAATTTGGTTAGTACGACCATCTTAACACATTGTTAACATTCAGGACCACGACCCTAAAATCACGCCTACCTTTTTTCTTTCTTTCTCCATACAAATCTCTTCTTCTTTTCCGGGCTGGTGTTCGTTTCGGTGGTCTCTGACTCTTGTTCCTTCTTTTTACTCTCTGACGCTTCGCCAGGTTTTTCTCGGGCAGGTTTTCCTTCTCAAGTACTTGTATTGTCTCATTTTCATTTAGTATGATACATATTGGATATTTTTTGCTCCATTGTCTGAAATTAATTAATACTCTATTATTATCTTATCGTCTATCTATTTCCGTTTAAAGTGACATTTAAAAAACAATGAACAACTTTTTTTTTATTGTACAAAAATACTCTTATTTAAATTAACAATAATTAAAGCCTTGCAATTCAAGTTTAACTAATTTCTAACAGTCGTATCGATGTGAAACTTCGCAAGTTACAAATTGACAATGCAACAATCTGATCTGATGATGGAGCTTGAAGACAGATAGTGAAACTCTTCGGTGGTTACTGATAGACCTCTTTGTGGGCGATAAGTAAACTCTGTGAGATTCACGTAACTTCTATAGATTAAAAGTTCCGTTTGTTTATGTAGTAGGTAATCACAATAACATAAAAGTCATATTCACCCATCATAATACCGTTCTAAAAGGTTCTATCCCCCAATATCTGTAAAGACTGCATCCTTCAAGTATAGGCAGAATAGCTTCCTGGTTCGCGCGAGTCCTAAGCTATACGAGATGTCGAACGAAGGAACTTGATATTATATTCAACTGTAAAGTTCCTAATGTGAGGCATAGTCTGGTTAAGCGGTGTTTTATATGAGATTTCTTTCTATTAATGTATGATTACATATATAACATATATACTTTTTTTGTTTCTTTATTGTTTTGTTTTCATTTTCATTAGCGCCTTAACATAAACTTTAAAATATGCTTTATAAGCATTAAAGTCGGATAAACTTTATTTTGTTTTCCTCTTTTGAACTCCGAGACCTCAGTTATTCTGGGAGCTAATGAACTAAGTTGTTCGGAACCTAGGTTTTTATTTTCATTTTCAATTGTGTATTTTATTTCTCTCTCGTACGCATGTGTGTGTGCGTAAGTGTTAGCATAATTGTTTTTTAATACTTTGTAACTACCTGTGAGTTTCTGTAATTGGCTTTCTGTTTTAAAGTTAAAACCTATTGTAAGTTTAAAGCTGTTGGTTCTCCTTAACATAAATAAATAAATAATGATCATGAATGAAAATAAAATAATTATTTTTTCATTTATTTTTCAGTAGGTGCTGTAAAGCCAATTAATCTGAACTGCCAAACCATCCCGTCCAAATATATCTATAATATTAGTGCGATAGGTATTGAAATCGTGTCATATTAATCAGTACTATAAGGTTAACAAACAAGAAGTTAACAAACTTAGGTAACAAAAAATATTTTCGTAACTGGATAAACCAATTGAAAGTGAAATTCCAAACATCGTTACACATTTTACCGTACGCATGCGTCAGAATAGTAAATTCGTTAATCATTCGAAATTAAAGTTAAAATAATTCGTGTAGTGTTACGGAAGAGGTTATTAACCCAATTGCCGGTCCAGCGGTGCGACCGAAGTACAGTATAGATATAATGACAGTATCTCCCCATTAAGATTTCACGTAAAACTTTTCAATTTCGAACGCAACAAGTGCAACAACTGCTCGTCCCATCTAACCGAAATCTAAGCAAGTGCCCTTTTAGAGTATTATCACTTGTTTCTTGCGTGCGGCACATGCATGTACCTTTGTTTGAAGATAGACTACTTTATACGACTCAGTATAATTTCGACCCAATTGCCGGTCGAGCGACGCGAGCGAAGGTTAGCTTGGCTAACTATTCGGGCAATGTAGCACCGTCCGGCTTATCGTGAGATTTAGTGCTTTGTTTAATGACCTTACTAGGCGTAATTGTATTGATTATTTGTTTGAATGAGGGTAATAAAAACAAATACTAAACTGGTGTTGAAAAGAAATAAAGGTGGCCACGGAACAAATAAATTCTAGGCTAACCATTAGATAAGGATAGCGCACAATTATAGTCTTTGTGGAGATCAGGACCTTCAGGATTATTCAGGAGAAGTCTATGTCCCTAGAGAACTAATATAATGATGAGATGACTGTATTTGCAAGTCTAATCTAATTCCAATTCACGGCCATTTTATTAAACATTATTAATGCTATATTTAGTTGGTAATAAAATCATGTTTAATCTCTTTCAATGCAGGACGCCTCTTCCATACTTAAGAAAAAATATACTAATACTTATTGATAACACGACAACTTCCTTTTTATGTAAGCATGTACACTCCCTTTTTAGCTCATTACGCTGTCTACTAGATAATTAAGTAGTCGCATTAAATTGAAATGTGCATTGCTCGCCGCCATAACTTAATTAGCTTAATATATAGGCAGTTATTTGGAGAATATAGTTACGTTCTTATAATATCACACTTAAGGTGTTTCTCTATTTACTCCCTGCCCCAACTCGAGACGATATAAACAAGTTAGGTTGCGTTTATGTTGCAGTAATCCAAAGTGTCACTGCTAACCAGTGAAAGCGGCTAATTGCCATAATACAATACTAATGCACATGTTTTTATTATACATTGACGCATTTTTTGCATCGTCGTATGACGTACAACTATTACGACATTTGAACTGTTTCAAGGTGATCTAGAGATCTTAACCCACAAGTTATGAAATGTTCGTATGTGATGCTAATGTGTTCAAAAAAAATTTACGCGACAAAGGAGCAAAGCCATAACTGAACGGTGGATAAGGGATATTTAAGTAGTATTGTAGTCTATCTTAGTCGAATATCCTTTTTTTAAGGGTCCCCCTGTTCTTTCACAACCAAGTTTTCGTACAATGGGCTCCTGGTCGTTACAAAACATATGTACCTACCTACGTTCGGGACCAAGTGACCCGTTTCCATTTCTCTTGGGTGTACATTAGATGATCTCTATTAGTATAGCCTTACCGCGAGTTTCTCTGACATAATATTCGCTAACGTCTGCGTAACTTTCTAGTTCGTCAGCTAAGAGTGTTGATATTTAAGGAATAAATCAAATTATTGCATTGATAAGTAGGCACACTACTATCAGGGCTCGGAATCGGTATTGAAATACCTGTTAATATCCTACTAAAACCGTTGTACCTATTACTTCATTCATTAAAAACCGGTTCTATCTCCTAACCGGTAAAGAGAGGGAATGGAATTTTTTAATACAGTTGCTCAAAAAGTTTTACTTTACGTAGCGGTTTAGCGTGCGGAAAGTTGGATTTCGCGAACTAGTGCTTTTTACTTTTCCACTTGTTCCAATTCATGACTACTTATTGATGAGTGTTAATGTTAGTTTCCTTTAAAAGTCGTAATCAACATAAAAGCCTACTGTTAATGTAAGAATAATAAATATATGCATATTTCATATTTAATTTATATAATATATAATTAAGAGGTAAGTCTTAATCATTATAACACGTTTATTTTTTAATATTGAATATTGAAAAACTGTTCTTAATAAGTTGTCTGAAAGGAACGGAATAGCTGCCGAAACACCTGTCAAACCAGAGGCGTTTTTTCTTACTGCAAGAATGTTTTAAGTTTCCAAAGGCAACATTCGATATTGTTTTCATACAATTTAAATATACTCGTACGTTACACATAATAGTATTATAGTTTATATTTACAATTGTTTCTGTCTTATAGAACATGCATAAAAAAAGTACTTGTTGTTTTTCTTATTTTTTGCAACTGTATTAAAAAACGTCGTTCGATATACGTGCGGAAATGTCATTCTTCACTCGTCCCAAGTCTTCAAGATATCTCGGTACTCGTGAAGTAATGACATACTTTCCGCACTAGCATCGAAATGTACTATTACGGTTCGCGGGGAACGATATAATACCGGAGACTCTCCGTTAAATTCAGTGACATACGTGAAAGATATAGCTTGCTTGCTTCGATATTTTCAATTTAACCGGTTAATTTCGTTCCTCAATAACTCTCTCTTTAACCGGTAATCGCAAACGGAAACGAAATCCTTTTCTCGGGTCAATGAATGACACCGATTTGAAAATTTTAACGGTTTCCGAGCCATAAATTATGAACTGAAATAGATGTCACATCCTAAGAAAAAGGGACCAAGGCTTCCAGCGTTGGAGGCCGGTTTGGAGGGTTTTTAACAGATTAGAGTGGAAGCCCGAAACTGAGTTTATCTCTACTTTACCTAATTCTCCGTTACGCCACTCTGAATAAGTGAGATAAGATAACCTTACCGTTTCCGAATTCCTATGGCTACGATTGCAAACGGGATATTTACCATTTAGACTATTTTTTCGTCGTATTTCGGCAAATCGGCACAGCTCGGGTAATCGTAGTTATAATGTAAATTACCAAGATCGTGTTAGTTTTTAAACCTGTTACACAATTTTAACTAACAACCTTGCGTGGGACTTGAACTTTTTAAAACGATATATACATGTCGTGCGCGCGCTAGAGACGGTGCTCCTGTCGAGGATCCTCTAAACGGATCGAAACATGTCGGTCGATTATAGTTATTTGTTAAGAGGCTGTCAACACCCAATGTCCTTGAAATTGATGTTACTTAAACAGTTTTTTAAGAAAGACTATTTGTTTTAGTCAAGTAAGAAAAATATATGTTCATATTAATTATATTTCAAAGACCGTGGTTGTACTCAATACATGATTGAACGAAATCGGCTCGATAGAAAATAATTGCAAAGATTGGTCTTAAAATCACAGTTAAACGGTTTTATGTCTTTATTGTTTTGACTTATGGGTCTGCAATTAAATCACAATTTCAAAACATATCTAAACCGTGAGACTAGAAATAGACAGTGTGCGCGCTTTAGGTATTGACAGCCTCTTAATAGTTATTTGTTTTACAAGGAGGCAAAGTTGTTGTTTAACCTCTCGTTTCAATACACGAAGGTTAAACAAATTTTTGCCGAGTGAAACACAAAAATTTTTCACCTTACCAACGCAAGGAAAATACTAACTGTAAAATACCAAACAAAATCAAACCCAATCTATTCAAAATGAATGTTATTAAATATGTCGACGACCAGTTTGGCCTAGTGGGTAGTGACCCTGCCTACGAAACCGATGGTCCCGGGTTCAAATCCTGGTAAGGGCATTTATTCGTGTGATGAGCATGGATATTTGTTCCTGAGTCATGGGTGTTTTCTATGTATTTAAGTATTTATAAATATTTATATATTATATATATCGTTGTCTAAGTACCCTCAACACAAGCCTTATTGAGCTTACTGTGGGACTTAGTCAATTTGTGTAATAATGTCCTATAATATTTATTTATTTATTTATTTATCAATCAAAATTATCACTTAAAAGTCAATTCTACTTATTACTTCGCCACACATGTGGATACAATGCAAATTTGTCATCAGTTTTTGAACAATCAAGATACCCTTTACCAGCGGGTGTGCTAAAAAATAATTTTAATATATCTCCTTACGCTATGTTGCAAAACCTGGACACAAAGTAACAAAATAAAAACATTTTACATACCTTTTACTGACAAGCCCAGTTGGCAGCAGGAATACTCTGGCTCCAGTTAAGTTATACAGTCTATGCTGGTAGAAAACAACTTTGTCTATTTTTTCGTCCCACAGCGCTCTCTTCGCTATTTTTGTCTTTGTGTACGATATCCTTAAATTGCAACCTAAAACAATAAAAGGTCATTCACAGCAGATATCGCTAATTATTTGTCATTTGAGTTATGACGTCTTTAAAGATAAAGTTTGTAAATATTTAAGATTAGCCGAGTCGGCCAAGAGTTAGCGAAGTCGTCTCGTAAATAAGGTCCTAATTGCAGTTATATCTAGGTGCACAATAAAGTGCTTAGATAGTGCTTTTCAAAAAAAAAAAAAAAGGAAATATGTCACAATAATCAAGTACATAAATTGCTTAAAATAATAAGGATCATTAATTAATTCTGTTTTTATTGAACATTTACCTTCTAATTTCATGAACGCGGTTGTTGTTTTGTTGATGTGATACGTGTAGGCATCATATTCGTGAAACCTATAATGGTTTATCCATCCCTGCAATATATAACACTGTTTAAAAACCAAGAACTTTTGCATATAAATAGGTACATTTGTGCTAGTTTCAAGAAATAGGTACCTTGATGCAACATCATCTCATGTCTGTCGCATGAAGGCTCTTTTCCAAGAACTACTTACACCTTTAACTAATACATACCTCATGTTTCTTTATTGGTCTATGCTCCTTAACATTAGGAATACTGTACGTGTACGGTACAGCACTGCTTCGCTTAAACTGAAAAAAGCTGGTTCTAGGCTCCTTGTCAGTGCTAAAATAAGTGTCTAAAAACCATTGCTTCAAATTACTTCCAAATGTAAACGTCCATACGCCAAGCAGGAACCCATTCCAGGCGTGAGAGTTCGGGAATAGTAGGTAGTTAACAATTAGTAAAAAAGTAAGAATGTACATTGTGAAATTAAAGAAGTAGTGCCTAGGAGTTTCTGTCTGTATATTATTTTTGCTTGGTGGGGATCCGAAATTTGTGGGTGTTACTGGTCTCTGTACGGTACAGGGGAGGATGTTCAGGACAGGAGGGTTCTTGTCCCCCGAGTCTTTGTACAGGTTGACGTCTCCAAGCGCGTCGATGTTAGTGTCCTCCAGGGCTTCGACACCAGACTCCACTTCTAACATACTGCTGTCGTCTAGTAAATCTCCAGTTCCGTTTTCTGATTCACTGGCTAAAAATAAATTGGAATTTTTATATGATATGATTAAGGATAAAGTTTTCAAATATTACTTGGGTGCGCAAAATGAGAGGTACTTTTTCAGATATATATTTTTTTCTTATTTGCCAGAATCTGTTTCTGATTTGTACCTTTGAAATATAAAATGGTGGCCGAAAATAGAAAAATAAAAAAAGTTGGCTATACTTAATTAACTTTTCAAAACATTGTCAGGTTTTGTTGACCAAGAGTGAATGTGGTAATAAGTAGATAGTAACTGAGTTTGTGACGCTATGGTGGTAGGTGTAAGTTTCAAATGTAATTTGAACAAATAAAATAAAATATTTTTTTAAGTTGGCTTATTATTTGAAAGTAATCCAATAAATGTTGAATCTATGTATTTTTGTATTTCTCTATTTTTTACCATGTCAGTGGCAAACAAGAATACGGTCCGCCTGATGGTAAACTGTCACAGTAGCCTACGGACGCCTGCAACTCCAGAGGTGTTACATACGCGTTGCCGACCCTAAATTATTATCATTTTATTTATTGATCAGGCAGGGCTTACCTAAATTCTTATGTGTATCATCACTGGATTCCGAATTGTTTTTTTCTAAAGGAAGACTAGACTCACGATCGGTAGGCTTGGCCGTGACCGGCTGCGTGATTTCAGACAGATTCTGAATGCTACTGTGAAGGGATGATACCTGATGGAAACATGGTGAATGTCATAAAGAGAGAAAATGCAAATTACATACAAACACATAATTAAGTGGATTTTTTCTGTAAACTATATGCTTATACAGATAGCCAGGTTTTCATTATTTCATCAATTACATTTGAATAACCAAAAGCTAAAGCCTGGTATTCAAGTAGGACACATTTTTGCCTTTCACGCTTCACGACAAAATCCAACGTAACATAGGCAAAATTTAAATTGTAAAATAAATATAACAACCATGGGGTTAACCGTTCGACCACCAAAGACGTCAATTGACACGGGCGGTTACAGCCCAATGTCAACCTTTGTGTGTTGCAATAAGATCCTCAATGTCGCGCCACACATGATAGGCGTGGCGTTCAAAGGGTTAATTTTTTTTACCATAAATATTATAGAACATTATTACACAAATTGACTAAGTCCCACAGTAAGCTCAATAAGGCTTGTGTTGAGGGTACTTAGGCAACGATATATATATAATATATAAATATTTATAAATACTTAAATACATAGAAAACACCCATGACTCAGGAACAAATATCCATGCTCATCATACGAATAAATGCGCTTACCAGGATTTGAACCCGGAACCATCGGCTTCGTAGGCAGGGTCACTATCCACTAGGCCAAACTGGTCGTCAATATCATAGGTACTTATTGGTGTGGTCAAAAATGTCCTGAATGTTCTCTAATATTATTTGGGACTTCATTTAATTTAAATTTAAATTGTAACACTCACAAATTGGTAATTTTGAGAAAAATGCAGATAATAGCCCTATGCATAAGGGCCAATAACAATCTGTTTAAACTATAATCGAAAATATACTTGTAAATAATAAATTTTATATCATTTCATGTTATACACTTATACTTTAAAACAAGCAATTTGCTCTCCAATAGAAAGATTTAGACAAATTGGAAATGTCATTTCTTGGTAACTCCACAGAAAATTTTGGTAATGCAAGAGAAGTGAAAAGTTTTGGTCTAACAGTTGATTACCCCATAAATCATTGTTGTGAGAAATATTATGAGAAAACCCCCAATAGGTACATCTTTACTCAACCATAAGAGACTTCTTAAGTTACAAGAGGTTATCTCAAGAGCATGCAATAATGCAGTGTCACATTTCTTGTCAGTCAGTAATTGCTACAGCAATTTAATTTATTCAAAGTGTCAGTATCAATATGGGTTGCTTAAGATTTAAGGATAATTACAGCTGATCAATTTCATTCATAAAATCATCAAGATAACATCTTCTTTCCATCCTGTTACCCTCTGCTGGGGTGTAGGGCTTGAACCATTTTCTTCCACTGACTCCGGTCAAGATAATATAGATCTCAATAATACTTTCACAGCATGATAATAAGATTTAAAAATTCAAATTCAAAAATTCAAAATTTTATTCTGCACGGCCTACGTGGGCTCTTTTACAAGTCAATTTAGGATTTCATCAGAGAAATTGATTATGAAATCTAAAGATATAAAGCTAATATTATGGTTGTAAGGATTATGTCAATAATTGTTTTCAAATAAATATAAAAAAAACTTTAAACTTCAGCACTAGACACTTACCTGGTTGTCAGTATCTCCAACACTTTGTTGATCAGAGTCTTTGATGGCAGAATTTTCTTCTGAATCTGATGTAGAATTTTCTCTTGGCACTGATTTTTCTTTTGTTTCTATGAATAGATCACAGACTGATTAGACAACACAAGTTCACAATTTATTATTGTACAAATGGGACACCACAATCCTTACCTTCTACCGAACGAGTTTTAATATCCTCAACAGCTTGTGCTATTTTGAACTTAAAGTCATGGAAGATCTTCCAAGTTTCATTGGAGCTTTCCTTAGCATCGATGGAGCCTTCTGAAGTGGTAGTCCTTTTGCCTAAACGGTTTAAATACTCTTTCATAGGTGATGATGTCACTTCTTTGGGAGGAACAGCTGGTTTAGTGTCCTCTACAGGTTTGGGCTCAGATTTTTGATCATCATTCTCTTTTTCTGGCAGCTTTTCTGGTCTCATTGATTTGAAATATTTGTCTAATATAGATGAGCTTTTATCCGATTTTTTCGGACTCGCGTTTTCATTTTGACTACTGGGAGGGTCATTTTGGGGTGTAGGGGGATCATCATCACACATGTGATACAACTCTTCAAGTTCCTCATTGTTAGCATTATATCTAAAGGACAACGAAGAATTCGGGGATTTCCCTGAAATAAAACGTACGTTATTTTTACGCACACTAAATAGACAAAGGCACACAATCCAATAGTATACACTTACACATTTGCAATTAGAATGACTAAACTATTGCACTTGCATTACAACTTATTACACGCAGGAGTTAACGTCACAAACTTAATAATAACACTAAGACTAACTCTCAAGTGCGTAGCGCACGGAGTTTGTTATCGCTCTCGTTGTCACAGAAACAAAAAATGGTCCGTGTTTACTGATAAATACCGGCACGGGGAATAACTGTTGCGCAAGAATATAAATAGGCCAACCCTGGTCTAACTCTTCCAGACCATATGCAAACGAAACTATTTAAATATACTTTTATCACACATACCCGAGCCGGACAGTTCCATATTTAAAGATAATTCAGCACCACATTCACTTCGTACTCGCAAAAGGACTCATTTCAATGATTAGTGAGCATATTTTAGGTAAATTATATATTACAAAATCCGTGAATTTCTTTGAATACAATTTTTTTCACTCGTTTATTGAAAAATTGTTTCTGTTCTCTGTTCATGACGTGACGAGACAAACAAAACGTCAAATCAAATCAGCTTGTTTTCGATGAGAACGTGCCTATCCTTTTCATTCAATTAAGTCATGAATACACATTCGACGAGGTACCCACGTTAAAATAAAATTCTATAATTAAAATCCTATCGAATTCGAAAAGATCAATAGAAAAATGGATAAAGGCATTCTTCGAATTTAGATTTTCGCGGTGATATTGATGATGATTATGGTGCATTTTATTCCCCATCAGGGACCTGAGGGGTTTATTATTTTTAGACAGAATAGAATAGAATCGTTCATTGTCATGGTAGATAGATTATTACATAAAATTTGTGGAACGTTACGTCGCGCACTTTTACAAAATTCAAATAAATTTATGTTCTTCCTTACAAAAGAAGAAACTTTTAAGATCTAGAGAGAGGGGAAAGTTAAAATTTGGAGGTATTGCCTATGTTGGTGGAAAGTTTCTTGCAAGTCTTGCAACAGAGAGTATTGTATTGTTGCTTGCATCTGTCTGTTCTGTTTGTTGTATATTGGTTAGAATGCGGACACATTTTTTTGGGCTACAAGGAGATCATGAGCGTCAAGCTTGAGCGATATCGGCATTTCTGAGGTCGGAATTTTCCCAGTAACGTTCCCGGTATATTATTAATAATATTAATATTTCTAAGAAACGGTAATTTACGGAAACATTCAAATTGTTAATTTACATTAAACCATTCAACATAGGTTTACTGTTTAAGTAAATTCAATACTACTGTGAATATTTCCTACTTTTACTCGGTATTGTCCCAATCTTGGAAGTTTTCTAATTGACTCGGAATACTCAAAAACAGTTACTCATTGAATAATTTCAAAATTAAAGTAATAAGGTCTTTTTTACAAAAATCAACAATAATCAATCAGATATTTATTATGAGTACAGTACAATTACAACGTTTCTTATTTGTTTGGTGGTAAAATAATATAATTTAGCCTAAAAACATTAACCATATAAAAATGTTCTTAAATACTTATAAACAGTTATTAATAGTTATAAAATTCAAGAATAAAATAAATTCTTCTTCTCTTCTTTTCATCCTGTTACCCCCTGCTGGGGTGTAGGGCTCGAACCATAAAAAAATAAACAAATAAAATTAAGAAAAACTAATAAAATTGGAAAAATAATAATTAGAAAATTAAAAAAAAAAGTAAATTAAGTGCCGGCTCTTCATTGAGGTGCGGTAATATTTTGTTACAGATGCCGACTCTAGTACTATACCACAATGAATGTTATAGTCTGACCAGTAATATATGATCAGAGGCTTACTGCGAACCACGTTCGACGTTTTGCCTCCCTGTCACACTTATGTGCGAATTTACAAGTGCGACAGAGAGGTAACACGTCGAACGTGGTTCGCGGTAGGCCTTCAGGCGCCATATTGCGGAATTTCATTTGAACTACATTTTTCATACTAAACTGAACTGTCACCCAATACATAAGAATAACCGCGCCCTCTTGACAATGTTCATAATATATTTCTGGTCGGGCTTTAACTACATTTCTAAATGTCGCCCCCCTAGTTACGACTCGTAACACAATTCGATAACAAACTATAAAATATACCAGGATGTACCAGGACCAGATGTTTGACCAGGAACTGTCTCATTTCAACCATACACAGAGAGATTCCTTCTATCTTTGTCTTATGCTAGTACTACACCTAAAAAATAGGAATGAGTATATTTTTTTTTCTTCTACTTTACTGACAAATTTGGTTTGCTATAAAGTATAAATCGTATGAAGTCCAATTATGTGCACTAGGGCTAACTAATTTACGTCACAAATCCATTCCTCAATCGTCATTCTTCAGTTCATTCATTCACTTCGCGACGTTTGCTGTTTTTCTGTCAATGTCAAAAGTACATAATTTCCGTCGAACTTGTGGCCAAAACATGTACATGACAAATATTTTTGTATTAGCTTTGTTTCGTTGTTTTTGTCTAAAATAATGTGATTTAATATTTGTGTTTACTAAGGTGTATTGAAATAGAAAAAGATGAAGAGGTTGTTGTTTATAACGCTGTTTGTGTTCGGGTCTTACGGCCTTGGATCTATAGTGGACAAGAAATCGAAGGTTCGTGAGAGTTGCCAAGTGCATAGCATTGATTACTTGCCTCTACTTAAGGCATTTAGTAATTATATGCCTCTAAAATAGCTATATTCTGAATGCGAGTGTGGTGATTGTTATTAGTGTTGTTTTGCAGGAGAGCACAGAGTTGTCGCGAGCGCGTGACGACCGGCCCCTGTTGTTTGCTACATTAGGAGGCGGCATGGTGGCTGTGGAGCCACACTCCGGGAATATTATTTGGAAACTCAAAGATGGTATGGCTAAGACCTAAACCTTTAGAAAATGAAGACACTTCTTTAGTTGGAATTGCTTTCTTATTTATTTTTAAAACCATACCAAATACAACATTATTTACAACTCAAGAATGTTCATTATCTAATGCTGAATATATATGGTGTTTTTAAAACTCTGTTAACTTCACAGGGTATGGCTTATAGTACATTTAAGGAAACTGAATGGCATAGTTAAGTTTGACTTTTTTTTGTTTTTGTCATACAAAGTTATTAATAACGTTGTTGTAACAAGGACATTATTTATAAATAAATAAATATTATAGGACATTATTACACAAAGTAACTAAGTCCCACGGTAAGCTCAATAAGGCTTGTGCTGCGGGTACTTAGACAACGATATATGTAATATATACATATTTATAAGTACTTAAATACATAGAAAACATCCATGACTCAGGAACAAATATCATCACACGAATAAATGCCCTTACCAGGATTTGAACCCGGGACCATTGGCTTCATAGGCAGGGTCACAACCCACTAGGACAGACAGGTCGGCAAAAAAAAAAATCATTATTGAAATCCATCAAACAATTGAAAATTATGACATATCAATGGCATTTTGAATATTGATCGTCCGAGATAGTATTTGCGTTCAGTAGCAAATGTATAAACTTGTATTAAACACTAATCAATATGTAAACAGGCCCTAAGGTAAGTGTACACGCTCGTAGGGGCCTTATCAGATAAAATTAAATTGTCAATTATCTGCAAAATGGACACGACTTCAGGCTTGGTCCCATAGTAAAAGTTGCTCAGTATGACCTATCTATTCACCCCGTAAATTATTGCAGGTGACAGGACTAACACTTTCTCTGCCAAGAACTCCACTAGGGAGTTCTCGAAAACTTTGTTCACATGCCACGCGACTCCCGAGGGGAGTTCGTACTATACAATTATAGATGACTAAAGGCCATGCCATCCGACTCCTCTAGCGACTTCTTACGAAACTTACGATTTTTCAGGGTTGTCACTATACCTCGTTTTTTAGGATTACAAAAATTCGTACGCAGCTTTATACTAATAGCTAGCCTAGTAAATAAAGTTTAGAGTAGGTAGGTATCCGACATACCTCCCTAATATAATATGTATTTATGCTCACTATGCAACTAAAAATGCATGGCGTTGGCAATTTTGTCCTTTGTGACAGCCCTGGACTCCCTAGAGGAGTCGTCGGCATACAGCATAGAAATAAATGAACTCCCCAGCGGAGTTCTTGTCGTGCAGCGTTGTTTATTCGCCGAGTGCGCGTTTGGACTCCACGGTCTTATATAGATGTTTGTATTTACGCTGACATTCAGCGGTGGACTTGAGTTTTGGCCTAGCAATGAAAGTGTTAAATGAACACCCTGTATAATTTGTACTTATTGAAGTAAACTGATACAAGGTTGTAAATAAGGTTTTTACTTGTACATACATACTTACATAGTTGAAATATTATGTTTTGATATTGTGTGTAGTGCATGAGGCGTTTTGTGCCTTTCATTTTTGATTAAATATTTTAAATTTTAAAATATTAAAAAATTTTTTTTAAATATATCCATTATTTTTTCCTGTATAAAACACAAATGATATTATAATCAACAAAGCTATCATTTCAACTTAAATGAAAAAGAGCAAAATAACAATTAGTGAAAAGATGACTTTACAAACACAATAAGTAACCTTTATGTCCATAAAGTTCAAGTGGCAGGACCGGCTACCGGACCCATCTGTTAATTAAATTTGAAATTTGATTTATAAAAATAAAATCAACATTCCAATAACTCAAAAATGACATAATATGCCACTTGATGGGTTAATTATTGTACTGTTCTGCTGATATATTGAATGATTGTGATTCTAACTTTTATGTCAATTAATTAAATTTAAAATTAACACAAAAATTCTAGTCAAAAGGTTTATTACAATTTAACCAGCCGCAAAAACTTAATTATATCTACATGTAATTGACAAAAATGAGGACAGTAGTAGTTTATTTTTATTTGCTTAAACATTGTTGCAATTAAGTACTCTTATGTCATCACATAAGAGCAATTTTAAAGTGAATGCTATTTATTACTGTTTACTATAAACCAATCAAAACTGATAAAATTTGTAGTAAGTTCTAGAATTGCTGATTAAAACATTGATAAAAACATCAGAGAAATATAGTAGCTTATGTTATGTCATGGCAGACACACCTGGGTTAACAATGTTTTTGCGAGAACAACTGTTTGTTGATTAACTATTACTTGTATTATTATTTGAATTTTATTCCAACACTTGACTTTCGAGTAGTTTCAATGTTAATTATGTAACATGATGCAAAAATAAACCTGTAGACATGTGCTGGGAGCTTGTTTTTAATTCTTGGATAATAACATTTTACACAGATCAAAAACATATATTTACGCCTCCTTGTTTGCCTTCCATTGCTTGCATTTTGCAATGGGTTTTGCTTTAAAAAAGACTGTCTCGTCATTGACAGGGCGTTTGATTGTTTGCACCTGTTCACACCATGGAATCTAAAATAGGAATCCCGGAGTCCTCCCTGTGTTGTTAAACCCAGTCCCGCGTTCACTGATGAGGTATTTCTCGAGGGAACACAGTCTTGGGTTTTTCATGAAATAAATGTGCCTATAGATTTTACATATGTATAAGCTTCCAAAAAAATGGAAATAGAGAGTCAAAAGTTATGTTGATTCTAATTTACATTACAAATTAAAGGGTAAATAGTGTGTACATTAAATCTTAACCAATATCAATAAAAATCATATTTTATCATAGAGTAATCCCACACATGGTACTAAAAACAATAAACAACAAAACAGATAACATAATTTTAGTACATTTATAATTACTGTTTGATAACAAGTTATCACTAATCTGTAACGCAGAAAAAACCAGAACAAGTAAAAACCCTCCCATACCTTTAGTGTTAATCTGTGTGTGTTTAGTAGCCCTTTTCCATTTTTATACTACAAACATTTTATAACTAAAATATACAGAATTTAATAACCATGTACACTTGACATTAAAAATATTATGTTACATCATTAAAATGTAGACATATTTTTGATGTAGACTGTACCTGTAGCAAATTTAGAATTTAATAAATAAATATTTAGGGACAATCTTACGCAAATCGACCTACCCCAAACTATGCAAATCTTGTACTATGGGTACCAGGCGACGATATACATACGTATATAATATACTTATATACTACATAAAAATAAATTCGGGAACACAAATATCTGCGTTCATCACGAAAATAAATGCCCTTGCCGGGATTCGAACCTCATATGCAGGGTCCCAGGGGTATCCACTAGGCCAGACCGGTCGTCAAAATTGTTAAATAAATTATCATTTTCCTGCAATATATAATACTAAGCTTCAATTAACAAAATACAGTTGATAGGAAGGATGAAATTATATTTTCCGCATGCTGACTTTTTAATACATATTTGTTTAGTTTAATTGAACATTATTAAAATAAGGGTAACTTTTAATTAACTGCCGATGTAACCAATCAATCTAGGTTTAACCAAACAACGATTTTTATCTTAGATAGGACGTTATACATCAAAAATCGAAATTTTGTTGCCTTTCTTTTTACCGCACTCGCGTTATTCGAATGTCGACAGGTAACGAAATTTCGATATTCGATAATATCCACCATCTCAACGACTGTTCTTATTGAATGACACGAATTTTTACTCAACTATTATAAAGCCAAAGGAAGGATTTTGTTTTTAGTTCCTAGTCTAACAGGAAATAGTAGATACATATATTATCCAGATATTTTATTTTAGTTTGCTTGTGTCGTATAATCCACTGTAGGTCGAAACTGCTAAGCCGATTTTGATGAATGGAGTGTAATTACTCGTCGTTTCTACACGAGGTAATATACGGGCGACATACAGGTGTAAATTTTAAGCGACTGCCAAAAAGGAGGAAGACCTATGTAAAAATTCCGTAGTTTCGTAGTAGTTAACTCTTTAGCTTTACTTGTTGAATGCATTTGTTTTACTATTAAAATGTTATCTTAACGCATTTTAATAATATGAGCATGTGGCAGTCTGTGTCATGGTTTCGAGTACAAAGTAATCAAATATGGATCATTATGAGTCAATGCCGCATGTTGATTTTAGATAACGTTTTTTGTAACCATTTTTTTTCCGGGGGGCCATTTGGTCTATCGATAAATTACTTTGACATATTCGACATTAATTTTCGTGTATGTTCTATGAATTTCTTCTTTAAAATATGTTGCTAGCTAATGTTATGTAAGCGGGGTCACGTACCTCTTTGTCATAATTTTGTTCTTAGGTTCTTAGCAATCTCTGTAGCACTTAACTACACGCCAAAACTCATTCAATTGTGTACCCTATTGTATGGATTTAAGGAATATAAATTGAAAGAGAGTTCAAATGTAGTTACTACACGTGCTATGCGCGCCATAGTTTTGCACTCATATGTGAAATAAGTTCCTTACATTGATACGTAAAATGCAATGCGTACATGTTTGTTTTACGCATAGCCAGAATTAAACAGCAATTACTGATTTATTTTGATCCATGAAAAAAACATGCCGCAATCTAATAATGGGCGAGGTTCTTCACTCTTAGAAAAAGTTCTCGCGGGTAGTAGGTACCGTACCTATAAGCTAAAGAGTTAGCGATACTGTTAATATAGGTATGTCTCTTTTTTATTCACATGGCATCTATCATCGTACGTTTCGTCCCACCCATCGTACTTATGTACATACTACATATATTTATATATCTATAAGTTCTAATACAAACATTATATACCGCTCTCGCGCTAGCGCTGCCTGCGCTTAAAGTTTTTACGCGTATACCTACTTATTATAAAACGGGCCATTGTACAATTTGTAAAACAGAATGGAATGCATGAAGTACGAGTATATTGTACTATAGTCGGTAGTAGTAACACCGTGCGCGTCTGTGGCCGTCTTTGGCGGTCAAAAATGTAACAACTATTCCTTGTTACAGAACCAGTCGTAAAAGTCCCCAACCAGCATGACGGCCTCATGCCCCAGTTCCTGCCGGATCCCCGCCACGGCTTCCTATACATGTACGGACCGCGGGGCGACCAGCAGATGCTCAAGAAAATGCCCCTGACGATACCGGAGCTCGTGGCCAACGCCCCTTGCAGGTCTACAGAGGGCATCCTTTATACGGGGAAGAAGAGTGATACGTGGTTCATTCTTGATCCATTGACTGGTTCACGGGAACATGTTTCAGGTAAAATTTTCCTTAAAATTCAATTGCAATATTCACAGGAATGTCGTTATAATTGGAAAATAGAAAAAAGTAGCTGAGGAGTTCTTTCTTTTTCTCACCAGAAATTCTTACTTTCCGAAGTTCAATTATTTCCACAAAACATGTCCATAGGTGGATAAAGCCTCTGATCGTTCAAACCACAACATGTGCTGCAGCATATTAATTTTCGCCGCGATCCTACTGATATTGTATATTGTCGGTCCTTCTAGTTGTGACTACAGTATTTGTGGATGATACGGGCCCAATATTTATAATTTATATCTACTATTGCTCTCTTTTAAGATGATAGAGGTAACTTAAGCTGTAAAGAGAGAGTAAGTGAGAGATTTACTATAATTACAATAACTATTATAAGTGAAAAATATGTTGTATTGTAATTAACCTCGTATTTTTTTAGGTTTTGACAAGGCAAAGATTTTCAATAGCGACGAAGCGGACACATGTTTTCCAGACAAAAAGCGTGGTATCTACGTCGCGCGCACAGAATATAATATACTGATGCAGGACTCGAAACATGAAGATCAGAAGTGGAATGTTACCTTCTTTGACTACTCGTCGCTCGCCATGGGCAAGGAGATGATTAATGATTACGGTGAGTTCATTCGTTTTCTATGATAAGATGTTGAATAGCGACGAAGTTACCCACTTGCTACACGGGTAAAAAGCGTGGAATCAACATCGCGCGCTCAGTAATATGATTTCGCCCTATAACACATTTTATGACGGTACTAAGTAATAAGTTTGTCAAGGCATAGTTTTTCAGTAACTGGTTTTGTTGATCAGTCTGGCGAGGCTATAAATATGTTATGTTCTATAAAATAAAAAACCGGATGGCGATTTCCTACGACCCTAACTAATTTTAATTCAATAAATCAATCACTATGTGTTCCAAAACATGCAGTTTTTTTTTATTCAACTTTAGTTATATTCGATCGGAATCATCCGTTTTTTGATTCAACTTTAGGTATATTCAATCTGAATCGTCCGCCGCGACCCGTTATTCTTAGAATAGAACTCTAAAATTGATTGCGTTGTTTCACACATACTGAATTATATTCTCAGTAGCTCGTGAAGAAAGAACTTTCTGCAAATATTTTTCTGTGATGCATGTTAGGTATTTCAGGTTCTTTGAACTATAAGGTACACGATTAAATTAAATAGTAAATACAGTCTCGTTGTAAATGTAGAGAATCCAGTTTATAAATAGAGAATAGTGATAGACATGATATAGGCATGCTATTATTCTAACGTGGCTCACCAAATTATTGTTCGTAAAATTATTTTCTTATTTTTAAGACGTATACTCGATGTGCCATCCCAACAGGATATTTGATTTTAGGGTTATTTTAGAGTAGGTACATTACCATCTATCATCAATTAGTAAGATGTACCTAATAAAATAAAATTTAAAACGAAATACTATGGTGAATCGCGTACACAGACATGACTGTTTAGATTCACATCATACACATATAAACATCGCAGTCGTAAAAACTATCAAGCGACTTCTTTGTGACGAAAAAGTGGCTTTGAGCTTCATCCGTCGCGTGGAAAATTAGCAAACACAGAAGCAAGACAAATAAAAAAGCATTGGACCCCAATTGTAATGAAAATAAAGGCAGCTACAGCACCTACATCTTTGTATTTTGTGTTCAGATATAGATCAGACAAGGACAAAGTTTGTTACACTTTACCTGAGTGAAAATATTTACCAGCCAGATTAATACGCGTTCAATGAACCTAGTTAGCCCGCATCACAATGTTCGGTTCTTTATCGTGTAGGCCTTTCGTGATCCATTTGTTACACCTTGTTATTTATGGTTATTTTTATTCTAAGCAAATTAAATTACCGAGCATTTTCATTTAGCTGAAATTATGCATAATGTCGTCCGATACGTTATATTACATTGGCTAGTTTTACTGAGCTGTTTTAAAGATGGAACCGGGAGTTGGCCAAAGAAACTCGGAGATAAGACCACGCAATCATACCGAATGTACCTACTTTAATGTTTAAAAAGCGGCCAAGTGCGAGTCGGACTCGCCCATGAAGGGTTCCGTACCATTTATGACGTATTAAAAAAACTACTTACTAGATCTCGTTCAAACCAATTTTCGGTCGAAGTTTGCATGGTAATGTACATCATATATTTTTTTTAGGTGTATCATTCTCTTATTTACATCGTACATCCATTCATTTATGTACATCGTGAGGAAACCTGCATGCATCTGCGAAGAAATTCAAAGGTGTATGTGAAGTCCCCAATCCGCATTGGGCTAGCGTGGGGACTATAGCCCGAGCCCTCTCGTGCATGAGAGGAGGCCTGTGCCCAGCAGTGGGACGTATATAGGCTGAATTATTATTATTATATTCTCTTATTTTAGAAGTTACAGGGGGGGGGGGGGACACATTTTACCACTTTGGAAGTGTCTCTCGCGCAAACTATTCAGTTTAGAAAAAAATGATATTAGAAACCTCAATATCATTTTTGAAGACCTATCCATAGATACCCCACACGTATGGGTTTGATAAAAATACATTTTTTGAGTTTCAGTTCTAAGTATGGGGAACCCCCAAAATTTATTGTTTTTTTTTTCTATTTTTGTGTAAAAATCTTAATGCGGTTCATAGAATACATCTACTTACCAAGTTTGAACAGTATAGCTCTTATAGTTTGGGAAAAAAGTGGCTGTGACCATAAACGGACAGACAGACGAACATGACGAATCTATAAGGGTTCCGTTTTTTGCCATTTGGCTACGGAACCCTAAAAAGTACAATAAAAATATAAGCTACTACACTTTCTTTTATAGAAACCTATGTTACATGTATCACATGTACAGTCGAATGTAAAAATTATGGCTGCACACAAGTTGCTCAAAAATATGTCCCATAGCTCTTATGTCGGCGAATTAAGAGCTATAGGTCATATTTTTGAGTAAGTTTGTTGGACCCATATTCTTACACTTGACTGTACCTATGCATTATAGCCGATGTACCGCGTAAGTAGTCATTCATCATTCCAATAAACTTTTAGGCATAATCCACTTCACATCGACATCCAACGGTCGCGTGATGTCCTTCGACCGCAAGACCGGCGACCTGGTGTGGTCGCACCACTTCGAGACGCCCGTGGTCGCCGCGTACCTGTTAGATAGAGAAGGACTCATTTCCGTCCCTTTCAACTCGATTGGAGATGACACGCTGGACCATATCATGGAGGATGCCACTACTCTCAGCAATGGACAGGGGATAAAAAATTCCAATATTGAATTGTAGTAAGTACTTTAGCGATATTATATCTATATGAATATCGCTTTGTACTATTGTTATTATGGCGTGTGCTACGAAGCGTGACCACAATACCATAATTAAGTACTATTAATAATATATATGCGCCACAAATAAAACGCGTTAAAAAACGCAATAGCTTTGTACTTTTCAGCCCTCATGGCATTAAAATAGAGTCGCATTAGCATAAAGGAACAATTAGAAATAGTCCTTATCTATAACCAATAAAAAAAAATCTTTTAACTGTTGTATTCTTTTACTTGTACGGTAGTCTTTAGAAAGTATTCTTGTGTGATAAATTCAGTTTGAAATAATTCTGTTATACTTTCAGTCCAACTTTGTACGTCGGCGAGCACAACCACGGCCTATATGCTTTGTCGTCTTTAGTTGACAAAAACACCATCACTATATCCACGGGACAAACGCAACCCTTACTCCTCGAAGGACCAACGGCTACCGAAAACAAAAATACAGAGAAACCATACGAGCCCGTTAAAAATGTACATTACAAATTAAACGATTTGAACGTGCACGTTTCAGCGCCGTACTTGTTGCTGGGACACTATAAAGTGCCAGAATTGACAACAGCCTGGTCGCCTACATTACCAAACACAAACTTTTTATTCAAAAACGACAATGATGCCATCAAGTTGATAAACGGCAAAATATCAGACGCTGAAAATGATGTGGAGAATGAAACAAATGAGAATTCTATGCAAGTGTCTGTGTCTGTTCAAACTGAAGAACTGTTCGAAGGGTTTACGTTCAATTTTAGGCCTGATTTGTGGTACAAGCGAGGCTATATATGGCTCCATCAGCAAGAGAATAAGGCGCTTAAAGTGGCGCTTATCATCTTAGTTGGACTAGTCATCACCATGTTTTGGTATCTCCGGTATCAGGTATGTTATGATTACTTTTTAGATAATGATCTGATATTAGCAAATTATTGTTGTAGTACCATCTGATAAACTTAACGTAAAGTATGCATTAAGCACGCGGTTGTTTTATGCGATAAACGCTGCGTTAAACGTGATGCGTTCGACGCACATGATTGTACATCATATAATCTAATTACCAAAAATCGCAGCGTGAAACGCTATGCGTCAACCGCACATAAAAATATTTGATCTTGATAGTATGTTTAATGAGTATACACGATTATTGCGTGAAACGCGTCCGTCCGACGCAATCGGATAGGGTCTCCCCACGCCTATCGATGCGGAATCGGCAAAAACCATCGAAAAATTTTGGCAATGGTTTTATACGGCCTCTGCAATAACCACTTTGATTGCGTTGCCCTTAATAATAAGCTGAGTTATAAAGTGCCCAACCGTAGTAGACAGCGAGAGACGCGCCCGCACCGGCTGTTCGTGACCGGCCGCTGCCGCACCCACGCTGGTGAGCGCGCTCCTCTTCGCAGGCTCGTTCATACTTACAACACATTTTAACCAGGTGGATATTGTTGGCTGCAGTACTGGTGTATATAAAAAACTTGTAATAGATGTACTTAGAGACAATAACTAAATGTAACATCTACTGATATGAAGCGAAAAAAATTTGTAACTATTCAATATTAAAGTAACACTGCATGCACTGTTAACTGTTAAGCGTTAAAGATTATTTTATCTTCTTCATGAATTTATCAATGTCAATGCCTCCCGGAGCCTTAAGCTCCAGTGTTGTAAAACTTGTAAAAAAAATGCTCCGAATAATCTAACTAATTGTACCTAATTAATAAGTGGTGAACGGTGTTGGTCACACATACTGTAAACAGTGTTTAAAATACTTTATATTTAAGCCTTTCTTGTAGTGACTGTTTGTTTACCTAAATAAATAAATAAAAAATGTTTTATGGTTCGGCTCGGCCGACGTCTTACGAGACGCCACGTCTTTTTCGCTCTTATTGCGTAAACATAAAACTTTGTTCTATGATCCTATCGGCTTTTGGCGATTCCGCGTCGATGACTATTTCATCACAGATATTATCAATATCTGTGTCGAACTGTTTTGATATTTTTGTAATGTTAGTTTTTTAAGGCGTTAGGGCCCTTCAAACATGGTCAAAAACGGCCTAATTGACTATGCCGCAAAGAGAAGCGTGGTATTCAAAACTGGTATCAAATTGCTAAACAAAAACTAAACAGTCCGACACAGATAATTTCATTATTATTTAGATTTCTAAATTTCGTTACAATTGGGTAAGTTTTGGAGGAGGAAACAGTCTAGTACGAAACGTCGATTTTTGGGATTTTTACGCAGGGTTTTTCGCCGAAGCTGCAGTTTTCCTTATCGCGCTAATTTTAGGGGTGGGGTCAAGTTCCTAAATATGTACACAACAGAAAAGTTATGGGCAATAATCGAAATTGATATCGATAAGCTAGTGATGTGATAAGTTATCGAAAAGTCGTGATATAAGTACCTCTTAGTAGGCAAATTAGTTGAATTACTTACGTATGCACTTTGGACGGTTGTACCTCCAACTTTTGAGTTAGAATTTAGATTGTTTATATTACTACTCAGAATGATAAGCTTCTTCTTTTAAGAAAAAAATGTCCCCATTTTTTGGTCCATCCGATTGTAGATACGTTTGCAATACAACTTCCTATGACCAAAACGGCCAACATAAAAGGTATGCTTTTTACTCTCTTATTAGAATTAAAAGATCTATGTGATTCTAAGTGGAAATAATATAAAAATGCAAAACTTAAAATGCGAGTTGGAGTTACTTTTAGCCACTCACATGATTCCGATTTTAACGAAAGGTGCCCTGAATTGCTCTGCCATTTCGCAGATACGACGGCACAGTGTCGTGATATCTTCAAAAATCGATAACTTTGCTTCTGCTTAAGCATTTGGAATAATTCTTTCGGTTTTATAATGGTAAAGAAACAAAGAAATTTATTTTCTTACTTTAGCTATTTGCTGTTATAATAAAAATAATTATTAAAAATTCACGAAGTTTACCCAAAGGAATAATTTCCGAGTTATAGTAGAAAACTATTTTTAATAAAAAATCTAAATCGATAACATATCTTTTTTTTGTATTCAATTTAAAGAAGGCTTAATAAGCTTTTAATTGATACTAAATACCTTGATAGCTCACCTATAAAATTGCAGAGTAAAACTGATTCAAATTCTGATAAGGAACTTTCGAATTGCTCCACCTGGCGTGTAACTATGTGCTATGTTCGTGATTTTTTTGTGGCTAATTTAGACACTGAAGTACAAAAATATAGTAAAAAACCGGTTAAGACACTAATTACCTTGAAATAAAATACATAATTTATGTAATTATCACAATGATAGTGGCTTTATAACTTAAAATAACAAAAGAGTATTTACATACCTACTAAAATTTTGGTGTTTTTAAAACGGCCGATCACCAACAACCGAACTAACTTAAACTACACTAACACGTATAATATATACACCATAACATACACTTTACAACAAATTAAGCACAATAAGCAAATAGTAACTATTAACACATGAAATTATACTGATTACAAACGTAAATAAACAAACAAACTGACCTGCGCCATGTCAAAAACAAAGATGGCTACCTATTTAGGTAGGAGACACAACAGTCGCGCGGTGCAGATGTTCAACAGAAATAGGAACTTTTAACACATTCACTGCCAGACGAGAAACGGCAAGCTACCCCAGGATCCGGGCAATATAGCAAAGAAATATTAGTAAATAGAAATTATAAGTAAGTAGTAACAAACACCCCAAAACGCGTATGCAACGTCTAGTGTACCACATGCCTTACGATGTACAGAAATGATTTAAGCAACCACAGTTGCTGTGTTTTTACTTACAATTTTCCGTCACATGGTTTGTTCGCTAATCCTGGATAATACACAGTGATTTAATGCATTTTATTGTTTATTAATGTAATTTAATAATCGAACTATTTAATGACTATAGGTTGCTCAAGATATATTTGGTAATCATAGAAATCTAGGGCATTAAAATAGGAAACTCGCCAAAAATCTACAGAGTTATTGGTTTGAAGTGAGATTTTATGGTCATCAATATTAAGTAGGTCTAAAATATAGTTTTAATCTAATAGACCAATAAACGCGGAGTAATTTAATATATAATACTAACAGAAATATGTAAATTTGAATACTTACGGCATTTTAAAACACGCAGCAACTTTTAACACACGCACTTTTCCGAACAACTTGCAAAGTGACATAGATAAAAAATACTGTGGTTATGTCTATGTGGTTGAAACATTTTTTAAATATTGTCACGTTGGTATTCTGTGTTTTAATAATTGTTTACACCATATCTGTGCAGCCCTTCACAGATAAGAAATAAAAAACCGCATACACTCCGTTCGCAACTCGAGTTGCGACGATCATTTTAGAGGTGCGAAATGTTGAAACCTTAGTTGCTGGAATCATGTGAGTGGCTATAGAAATGTCCAGATAGGTGTGGGGAGGCCCTAAATTGCATTACAGACGCAGCGTTGAACGCATAAAACAAAGTTGTCCTATTATGTTGTTTTGACGTAGGACAAATGACAATGCGTTTGCAGCGGCGTTTAAGTACGCGTTTGCCGCAAAAAACAATGACGTGTTTACGGGACGCAGACGCGGCAAACACATTCCGTTGATCGCATGCTTTTCATGCTGCGCTTTTGCGCACAAAACAACCGAGCGCTTTACTTAGAAATCTCGAAAGATCGTGGTAAAATAGTACATTACGATACAAGTGCGAAAAATAGGAAATTCGAAACGAGTGGCGATAAATCGACACGAGTTGCGAATTACCTATTCGCTCATGTATCGTACAACGTTTTACAGTACATATGGCCCTTTAAATGTTCGACACAGTAACGTAATATGCTACTTCTCGCACTAGTGCTATAAAGTAGCCCCATATGTACTGTAAACGTATATTGCGACTTGAAGCCTATTCTACTCAAGTTAAGATTGAATTTCAAATGGAAGTAGGTACTTCAGGTAAGAGTTGACATTCACACGCATTCTCCACAGATGTTTGTGTACCAATCGGTTAGTTGGCCATTTTGCGCGATTATTTGTCAAAGTGGAATGATTAAAATCAACGCGTATTATGTTACATTTCATATTTACGTTTTACACCAATTTCGAATCTTTTAAACTTAACATAAGTTTATAATTTTCTTTCTAAAAAAACCCGTGGTTAGATAAGTTGCTAACGGTTTTTTTAGAAAGGAAATAATTTTATTATCTTTTCTCGCAAATCCGTTGTAATATTTACTTTTCTTTTCGTATCCATTTGGTTGATTGAAAGGAAGAGAAGATAATCTCTAAGATTCAATATCGGCAAACCAAAACAATGTTTTGAGTAAATTACCCTTAAAATAGTATTTTATAAGTAAGCTACGAGATTGAAAGGCCTGATTATATCACTATTGTATACAATACTTTTTCTACGAGGTAACAAAAATAACTTAAACTAATAGAAACATATAGGTAACCAAAAGTATACAGCTATTTAAGATACGCGAGCAGCCGCGCGATACCTTCATACTCGTACGCGCCGGGCCCCTGCCCCGGCCGCCGGGCTGTGCAACGACACCTCGTAACTCATGAGGGCCTGGTACTTGCTCCTTGCTAAATTCAATTTTTAGACAGTTTTTTTCTTGATTTTGGCCACCGTAGCCTATGGAGCAACGCGAAGCAGTTTTCGTAGTCTATGGATGTTGCTATATTAAGGGTGTCATATGTGAGTTTATGATTTATGAAGCAATTGTTTCTACTATACAACCTAAAATAGATAATTAATTTGAGTTATCGTTTTGTTTCGTCCTCTTGACCGCGGCGAGCTGTGATTGGTCACTCATTATAGTTGACTAAACCGTTTCGAAATGAATATTATAGTTGAGTTGGGAGCCCATACATGAAAAGCACCCAATAACAGTTTTGTATACGAAATCTTAATTCAACCATTACAGTCGACGAGTAGAAAATAGTTATTTGTGCAACAAGAGAGGAAAGTTAGTTTTTCTTGCGGGTGTTGATCTTGAGCGTAGCGAGGGACTAAAACACACCAGATGTAAATTAACTTTGCTCTCGTGTGACACATACAACTTTTCACCTCAATAGTAAGAACATATTAAAGGTTAAATAAATTCAACATCAAGCAAAGTTTTTATTCTTGTATTCATGGCCTTCACTAAATTAAAAAGCTACTTTGTCTCACTCCCTGGAGTGACGAAAGTTGGCTTGTTCGAGCTGTTGAGGTGAAAAAGTATTTTTGCATATTACACTTCATTTTATTTGGCAATAGGCATGTAAATAGATAGGAGCATATCAAAGTTTCTTAAATTAACGTTCCAAATTATCCGCATTCTTGTAATGTTTATCTCCAGTAGTGTTATCGGGAGTTTCATGTTATGGCTTGTGGTTGGTAATTCCTATTTATATTACAATATAAGTTTTCATTATCACGTAGGTAAATTCGCAGTTATGAAGCTAACTTTAAACCTAACAGAATTGCATACGAATATGTCATACGTTTCATACTGTATTTATTGGTTTGCCAATTGATTCCGTGCTCGGTCAACTGAAGAACAAAGTTCTATTTTCGATTATCGAATGCTGCTATCGGCTTTACATAATAAGCGTCACTTAATTTACTGGTTTGCACACACATTAATAATAATTTTGTTTTGGTGGTTTAACTGTATTAATTGTGAACATATTTTTCCTATTTAATTTTCGGACAACATGAAAAACTCGAGTTACTCGTATCTAATCCATTGAATAAAAACAGATAATGTTGTTGGTATCAAACTGTTCCGTTGGACGAAATGAATTGCATTCCCAGTAATATTCGGCGCGCATATCAAGGTTGAGATTGAGACTAACGGGTAATTTCGATCAGGAAATAAAGTAAACGATTGTATTCATACGAGGAAATATTCGCGTTTGTTTTATACAAGTTACTTTACATTATATAATATTACCTACTACAATTATCATGAAAATAACTATTATTTTGAGTTAACGGAACCGGTTTATCTATACGTTTTATACTTTTGAACTCATAAAATAAATTATTATACCTATTATGTATGTATTATGTATGGTACTTATAAATATAATATTTGAAATAATAATATTTAATTGCAAATTGGTAACCTGAATTTTATGATCAGTAGATGGATTTCTAAACATTTTATTTTATACCTTGTCATAATCATCAGTGTATGTAATTATAGTTGTTTTTTTTTTGCATTAGAAAAAAGGCAAGCGATTTCGATGTGTCTTTTATTGAAAAACACTTGTAAAATAAGTCACATCAAATATGTAACAATTATAAATCATATCATATACGACCATTTACATTCTTTTACTTTCATTAGTGTTCCTGAATTTTACAAAGCGTTTTTCAAAAAATATGTTAAGATTGTTTACCTTTTGTCTAATGCTAAACGAACTATAAAACCTGTCAGTCACAAACAAAAAGGATTTACCTCTTTGGGGATATTACATCAGCAAACAAATTCAACAGCATTTAACAAGTGCAGTAAATTTCATTCTGGGTTGATACTAGATCAAGATCCAGTCTACGATCGCCCAATAACCAAATTCCTTTTTGTCCTCAGGCGCGTGAATTCCAACAGCTATCCCAAGGTGGTTCTCGTGGTTCTAACTACTCCACGTCCTCAAGCGGCGAAGTGACTGGCCAGCTGGAGGAGCTGGGTGACGGCGAGGTCAAGATCGGCCGCATCACCTTCCGCACCGACCACGTGCTCGGCAAGGGCTGCGAGGGCACCTTCGTGTACAGGTTAGTTCCAACTGTGCCAGGTTCTCACTCGTACTACGGCGACGGCAAAGTCAAGATCGGCGGCATCACCTTCCGGACTGACCACGTGTTGACTAAGGGCAAGGGCACCTTCGTGTACAGGTTAGTTCCAACTGTCCCAGGTTCTCACTCGGCTACGGCGAGGTGACCGCCAGCGGGGGGAGCTGGGCGACGGCAAAGTCAAGATCGGCCGCATCACCTTCCGGACTGACCACGTGTTGACTAAGGGCAAGGGGACCTTCGTGTACAGGTTAGTTCCAACTGTCCCAGGTTCTCACTCGGACTACGGCGAGGTGACCGCCAGCGGGGGGAACCGGGCGACGGCAAAGTCAAGATCGGCCGCATCACCTTCCGGACTGACCACGTGTTGACTAAGGGCAAGGGGACCTTCGTGTACAGGTTAGTTCCAACTGTCCCAGGTTCTCACTCGGACTACGGCGAGGTGACCGCCAGCGGGGGGAACCGGGCGACGGCAAAGTCAAGATCGGCCGCATCACCTTCCGGACTGACCACGTGTTGACTAAGGGCAAGGGGACCTTCGTGTATTGGTCAGTTCTAATATTTTCTTTAGTTTACATGACTCGAAAGGTTTTTTTGTATGATTTTATTCCGACTAATTCGGCGACCGGAGCATATTTCCTACCACATTTTGAACGTTATCCTTTGATAGGCTTCAATCTATAAAACAACTGACGCCCCTATACCCATTTAAAGGCATGTGCTTTAGTTAAAGATTTTTTGACGTTTATTACATTTCCTGACTACCTACTGCATTACTTTTGATAAGCCACGAGCAAAATCCACTAAATCAATATACCATGCCAGTTAATTACTTTCTGGTTATTAAAATAGGTTAATTCGATTAATCCGCCAGCTACGGCTAGACTATCTTTGATAAAATATTATCAGTGTAGAAGGAAACAGCAACAAAACACTGTTCCAAGACTTCCAAGCGATAGAACGAAATCGGCAGAAAATCAATTATCAATCAGGCATTTCTTGCCGCGCCACAAAGATAACGAGGGCGGAGTTGCCGCATGGTAAACAACGTGATTTTTAAGTTGTCAAACTTTGAAACAATTTATGTTTCTCTTTGCGCAGTTTTAAGCACTGCCGGTTAGCTAGGTTAGATGTATTGATGATTATTAGTTAGGTTAGATGTGCGACCGCTTTGAGGGGTTTATCGAGCGTTTTAAAATGATATTTTAACCGTAGATTGCGGTTGCAATTTTCGAGAACATTCCTTAAACCGAGGCTCCCAACAGTTGGATTATTTTTAACTATCATGTAGCCTGTTTATTTAAAAAAGCGTAAGAGCTTCTAAGTTAGGTCAATCCAGTGAACGGAAGGTCAATCCGACTATCATATTCGTTTGGTGCACTAGCCCAAGCCGAAAAGTTCACCGGATATTAGTTCTGGAACATTATTGCCGATTGCTATCAAGTCCTCTGGGTTCAGGAAACCTATCTGGATGGACTCCACAGACATAATGTTGTAGAGTGTATTTTTGTAGAGTATTCCCCAAACCTTTTGCGCTTTCTCAAAAGGTATTCTGTAGGATTTAAAATATACTCAAATTTATTTATTTCTAGGGGCACTTTTGACAAGCGAGCGGTAGCCGTGAAGCGTCTTCTACCTGAGTGCTTCACGTTCGCCGACCGAGAGGTGGCGCTGCTGCGCGAGTCGGACGCGCACGCGCACGTGGTGCGCTACTACTGCACCGAGCGCGACAAGCAGTTCAGGTGAGACATATATTACAATTTTGAACCGAAACGTTTGACTGAGACAGTCAAAAGTTTAGGTTAGGGTAGCAATAGCCGACGAAGGGTGTAGTTTGAAATGACAAATGGCAAGACGTTGCATTAAAATAAGGTTTACTACTGCTTGTAAAATAGAGGCGGGTTAAAGGTTGTAAGAAGAAATTGTAATGGTTGCGCTGAGCGAGGCTTGGAATAGCAGCTATTCCTTTAGCTGGGTGTACGTCGCACACTATCCCGCTACGGTACAAATCTCCCTATAAAGCTGTTGTACCCTTTTCAAATATCTCACTGACACATTTGATTACAGGTACATAGCGCTCGAGCTGTGCTCAGCGACGTTGCAAGATTACGTGGAGAAGAAGTTAGATCACTGCAAGATAGACTCCGTGGAAGTTCTGCGGCAAGCCACTATGGGGCTCGCGCATTTACACTCTATGGATATAGGTTGGTGGTATTTTATTTCCAATAAGTTTTCTGTCATAGCTGGCGTGGGGAAGAAGACCGCCAGGTTGAAGTGGGAGTGGGCGCGTCACGTCTGCCGCATGTATCCAGATAGTTGGGCTGGTATAGCCACCAATTGGATGCCGCAAAATAAGCACGGACGTGGCAGGCCCAGACGGAGATGGCGGGACGACTTAGAGACGCATTAATTAGCAAATGGCCGGAAAAAGCTCAACAACGGGTTATGGAAATTAAGGGGAGAGGCCTTTGCCCAGCAGTGGAACACTATATAACGGGCTAATAAAAAATAATCTGTTAAGTTTTGTTGTATACCGCGATGGTGGTACAGTATGCGCTTTGTAGAACCGTATGGCACCGTTTTAACCGCTGATGAATAGCGAGAAGCAACGAGCAATGAGCGAGATTTTCCTTCGCGAATGGTCAGCGGCCAACGACTGATATACGCGTTTCTTTTATTTTCCTACGTTTTTTGCGCTAAAAAATAATCGATCGCCTTCACTTTTTTTCCGCAGGTGAATAAGCCAAAGTGACTTGTGACTTTCCTAGTACCTATAGCTATGTACCTATGCATGTCAATGATTGATAACACGAAATATATAACTTAATTTTACGATCAATATCTGCATGCTGCCATGGCTAAACATGTGATACTACTTATAATGATTATGTCGACTTCAATTTACCATGTTTAAGCAAATAAATCATTATCTTATGTATAACCTAACTTACTTGAACCGCAAATTGCTAAAGAATCTATTTCTAATAAAATAAAAATTTCCTCGACCGTGCCTATACCTATAATTTTCCTTATTAACCTCTTTCTTCCAGTCCACAGAGACATAAAGCCGCACAACGTGCTCCTGTCAATGCCAACCGGCGCCGGCGAGGTCCGCGCCATGATCTCGGACTTCGGCCTGTCGAAGAAGCTGAACATCGGGCGCGCCAGCTTCTCGCGCCGCTCCGGCGTCACCGGCACCGACGGCTGGATAGCGCCCGAGATGATCAACGGCGAACGAACGGTAATCTACACCTGTGACAGATACCTAACACCTGGGACCCATTTCTCGAACGGTATTAGACTAATAATATTAGTCCACGAACTGTCAAGTCGCATGGGTTGCCATGGCAACACACTAATAATATTAGACTCATACCGTTCGAGGAATGGGCCCCGTAATCGAGGCGCTGGCTAGATACTCGTATTACGAGTGATGGCATGCGTGCGAAGTGAAGAAAAAATTGGAAAGTCGTCCAAGGGATCTGAAGCAGCAGCTTACCTATAAGCGAAACCCGGGATAATCGCTAAGACGAGAGAGAGAGAGATCTCTCCCTCCCTTAGGGATTATCGCTCTCGAGAGAGAGAGCGATATTAAGTCGACTGGCTGGCAAAGTTAAAGTTGATTACCCTAGCAGTACCTATACTGCTACATTTTATTTTTCGTTTAAATGTGACTCTTTGTTTCAGACGACGTCGGTAGACATTTTCTCTCTGGGCTGCGTGTTTTACTACGTTTTGTCCCAGGGACAGCATCCGTTCGGTGATGTGCTGAGGCGACAGGCCAATATACTCACTGGGGATTATAATTTGGAACAACTAGAGTAAGTACATGCCATTCTGACATGGAATATCTTTCCCACCTGATTTTGAACTTTATTTCCAAGTGATAGGGTTCAATTATATTTTGCATAATTCCTGACACCATTATGCCTTATAAAGGGTTAACTGACGATTCGTAAACCTTATTGCAAAGACAAAGTCCGATGGCCAGTTAGTTTTGCTATTAGTCATGAAGTCAAGTAAGTAAAATTGTGTCGATCAATTATTTGGTTGTTAATGTATCCCATCAGCCATTGGACAATAGTAAGCATACTTTCCTAGAAGAACCGTTGTACCATTTTTTTATTGACATACTATTTGGTAGGTAGATGAATCATTACGGTATGGTTCGTCAAAGACGGATTAATACGTCACAAACCACAAAAACATAGACCTACGTGCATATTTATGCATAAAATTCAATTTCATTTTTGCCACTTGTGACGTGGCATCCGAGCTTTTGTGTTTGATACGTCGATGAAAAGGCTAAAGTGTGACCCAAACGAACAAATGAATGGCAACGAGTGAAATAGTAGATTGTTAACCAAGGGTGGAAGGTTACTTTTACCCGAGTTAAACACTATACTTTTCATTTCGATTATGAGGAAAGTCAGACACAAGAAATGTAGGTTATTTGTTTTTTTTTTCCGATCATAATGTAAATGGCGCCATTAAGTACATTAAATTTTTTTTAAACCAACGACAAATCCGATCTGAAATTGGGATGTGTCTGAAACGGCCTTAATATAAGCGCCTTAAAAAAGTGAAACTGAATGAATGAATGTAATGTAATGATAATATTTTAAACATTCATCGTCATTTATATTGATTTATTAACAAATATTTGTTGATTTCATACAAATATTAAGTAGAAGTACATAGTATATTTTTTTAATAATGAAAATAAATTGACATTTATTTTCGATAACACATTGGTCTGAAAATGCGGAAGCTAATATGAGAGCTTTTAACTGAATAATTACTTGAGTGAGCGAATCGTATGTGTTGGCATATTATTGTATTATTGTATCGATTAACGTATTAAGTTTACTAATAAGTTTTGGTTTCTTTGTTCAGTATATAATATAATAAGTATTAATATTTAAAAATATTAGTGGTAACACGTTGTAAAAAAAAAAAACTAGTGCTAACCACCAATTATCTGTTAACCTGTTGCTACCGGTGGGAACCTATAATTGGCTCTTTGTTATCTATATATATATAACTATTGTACAATTTATAGCTGTTGGTTCTCCGAACAATAAATAAATAAATAATATGGCATATATGGATGTTAGCCGTTGCTCGAAGTACAAATCAAATAAAAAATATTTTCCACCCTAGGGTGCAATGGGAAATGCAATTTTCCACCGGGCTATTAGCCTATGAAAGGTGAACTTTCCGAATAGGAGAGATGAAAAGAAAATTATTCGCTTTTTTTTGGTGACGAAGCTTTGATTGATTTTGCGAGTTCAGTATGTAATTTCAAGTGTAGTGTTGATATGAAACAGCCGACCATGTCTGCTATAGTAGAGCAAGCTTGGTAATTGTATATATTTTGACAGTAAAGTGTTGCCGAATGAAGAGGTATTGTTGACTAAGATCCTGATTCGCGCGATGATCTCCGCGCGGCCGCAGGCTCGCCCGCCGTGCGAGTCCGTGCTCAAGTACCCAATGTTCTGGGGGAAACAGTCTATACTTAACTTCCTACAGGTATCTGTTGTTTTATTATGAAGCTCATTTAAGGCTTTAGATGTCGATTTATATTCTTAGGTAATATAGACTTCAAGCGATAAGAGAGCTTGTAAGTTTTTAAATATTATTAATGATGTTTGGTGCAACCGACCCAAGAATATTTTCGAACATTGTTTTTACAGTACATACGGTGGTACTTTACCACACTAATGCGGTAATTAGCATTTTACCGTGCCTATGTCGAAAATTTACGATACACGTGCAAGTAGGTATTTCGCAACTCGTGTCGATTTAAGACGCTTCCTTCGATCATGTTTTAATTTATTGCCTAGTTGAAATTTTGCTACATTTCATATATGTATCATAATGTATTAAACTGTAAAGTTGGCGTGTAACACAATGATGTAAATGATTTGAGGACGTGAGCGACCACGTGGAGAGCCTCGGCCCCTCGGGCGTGGCGCACCCGCTGGAGACGGGCGCGCGGCGCGTGCTGCGCGGCGACTGGCGCGCGCGCGTGTGCGGCCGCGTGGCCGCCGACCTGCGCGCGCGCCGCACCTACCGCGGCGACAACGTGGCGCATCTGCTGCGCGCCATACGGAACAAGGTACGTAACGTAACGTACGCTAGGGAACGACACCTTACCGACGGTTACGAATCGAATAGATAGTGACGGTCGATGGGGCCAAACATACCGGTACACGTCCTTATTGCTAAAGTAACGTCGGCGTGTTACGGTATATTTGGACACGGCTGCACGAACCTCCGACGATCGAAGGTCACTCTGGCCTTGGCCGATGCGGTGTACGCTTTGGAAACTACCAGATCGCAGTGGTACACTGGAACCTGGCTACCGACCGTGAAGTAGATACTAGCGTTCGATCCATTTGACAGTTGGTACGAATCCAAACGTTCATTGCTAAAAACCTGTTAATCTGACAGACTACAAACCTTAATTATATTTAATGTTTGTTTTCCAGAAACACCACTACAGAGAGCTAGAGCCCGAAATAAGAGAAAGCCTAGGCAAATTACCCGATGGCTTCATCACGTACTGGCTCCAAAGGTTCCCGCTGCTCCTGCCCCACGTCTGGATCCAGATGCAGCGGTTCCGGGAGGAAGACATCCTCCAGGACTACTATCCTCACTCCTACACCTTCAGCAGAACCGACGTGGCCGAGCTAGACGACGACCAGTACGAAGAGGAGCTACCTCCCGCTCTCTGCGACCCAGAAACTAATGAACTGTTCGTAAAAAGCAAAGTGTACTTTGACGAGAGCAAAGATAGGAAAAAAGAAGGTTCCCCAAAAAAAATTGTCGACTGGAGAAGCAGTGATTATAGGAAACAGGACGATGTCCGATTAAGAGATAGGCATTACAAGAAAAAAGAGAAAAAGAAAGAGGAAATGCCCGTTTGGAGCTTGCCGCCCCAGTAATATTTATTTAGCACAAATAATGCATTGTTTACTACTATTGTGATTTATTTATTGTTTATGAAAATAATTTTAATATATTGTAAGAAATTATAAATAGTGTAGTAAGATCTCTTGAGACTTAATTTAATTTTTTAGATATTTTCAGAGGATTGAAAATAGATGATACAATTATTAGGGACCAAAATGGGATTTGACATTAATAAAGGCATCTGGTCAGAAGCTGTCTGTAGCGGTAGTGCTAGAATCTGATTACGGAAACACTATTAAAGTTTGTTCACAACCTAGATATTATAATGATATGACATTTCATAACTTGTCTTGAATAGGTATAGTTGCGCTTCTACCTATGGTACCGGAAAACATGTCTCAATATTTGTTAAATGTTTCAGTAGATGCAATTTGATGGTAAAAACATGATTCGATTTTCTTCGAAATAATAATTAACACATTCAGTGCCAGCACGAGCTACGCACTACGAGCGGTAAAGCCGTATGTAGGAAAAACGCCTACGAATAGAGAACCCGCCTAGCGGGTCGCTGGTAGTGAATGTGTTTATAGAATCTAAGATTTTTATATCTGGGATATAAACATATGTACAGTCGGCGTCAAAAACTTAGTAACAACCAAAGTAGCCAAATAGTTCGGTACACCATATATTTAGTATGGTGTACCGAACTATTTGGCCACGTTGACTGCTACGGAGTATTTGACGCTGACTGTACCTTATCAATGTCATGTTTTCTAAATTAAATTGCATAGACTGAATTGGATTTTCAGCTTGTTTATGCGTCTAGGCAATTTTTGACCACTTTTAGAGTACGGATGGCATTCATTTCGCTATGACAGGTGGGCCGAAGCTAGTAGGATTTGACACTAGTTTAATTTTCAAAAGAGTAACTGGAACCTTGAGTTTTATGGAATTGGAAAGATTGCCCAGTTGTATAATTTTAATTATTGTAAGGTACGAGGTCCGTTTTATGAAAGATTGTTACATGTAATATACCATGCATATACCTTAGCGGAAACCTCTTAAAATTTATTGGAAATAGACTTACGATTTGTAAGCTTTGATGAAATGGGCTATAATTTTTTTGCTGTTACTATTATTGCTGAGTTGATGAAATTATCTACACATTTTCCTAACGCTGTATTTTGACAAACATTCCTGATATATTTTATTATTTGTGTTATTTATAGGTTATGTGCAAGTCATGATGTGTGTGTGTGTATGTGTGAATGATGTTTGTGGGAATATGTTGAAATTGTTGAACATGTTTATAGCTTGATTATTGGTCAACGTTGCACTAATCGAAACCGAAAAACTAAATTCAGATTGAGTACTATAAATTGTACTGAATGATAAAGGTGAACCTTATCAATTTTTAACAAGCAGATACATCTGCGAACGATGCTTCTTAACCTTTGAATTCATTTAAAAATGGGAAAATTACTGCCCTGGCCGCAATCACTGCTTGGCTTGCTTTATCCAGAGGCAGAGTTCAAGTCTCACCCAAGGCAGTACTTTTTCCACTTTTAAATTTAGTGAACCTTCTTGTTGATATCTAAAAGTTGATATTCCTGAGTCTGTTCAAATACACGTAATATTTGGTTGACGGTTAAATACTGGCATGCCAATAGTGAAATCACACGTATTTTACTATATAAAGGATAGGATGTACAATCTAGTTATTTACTGTAATAATGTACATACTGGCCGAGGTGCTATAAGCATTTACATACAAGTAGGTATGCAAATCAGTAAGGCTCAATATAAATGTATAAAAAATATTTTATTTAGTGTAACATAGTGAATAATGTTCCTGTATTATAATAAGAAATCATAATGCATAACTTATTCTTTAAAAAATATACGCAGTAAAATATTTTTTCCATGAATGATGTTAATAAGTTGAGACATGAAAATAAACATAGTAACTCCAGTGATCAGCAAATGTTGATGTGAGTTAAAACTGCTTTCTCTTTTTTAGGGTTCCGTAGTCCTAGGAACCCTTATGGTTTCGCCATGTCCGTCTGTCCGTCCGTCCGCGGCTTTGCTCAGTGATCGTCAGTGCTAAAAAGCTGCAATTTGGCATGGATACATTAATCATACATGGCGACAAAACGGTAAAATAAAAACTACAAAAAATAATTGAGGACCATACTAAGTTTTTTTTTCGCTTTAACCCAATGGTATGGCCATTGGGTTATCTGTATCGTTGGATAGGTCTTTCAAAACGAATAAGGGTCTCTAATAACCATTTTTTTGGATAAAGTGAATATTTTCGGAAATAATCACTCCGAAAGAATAAAAAAAATGTGCCTCCCCCTCTAACTTTTTAACCATGGGTCCAGAAAATATATATAAAAAAGTGGTAAAATAAAAGCTTAATACTTTCAATGAAAACTATAGCGAACGTGATCGGTCCAGCCGTTTTTGAGTTATTGCAAAAAGTCTTCTCCTCTCAGTAAAAAAATGTACTAAGTGCTGAGAAGCTTAAAGCCTTAAGCCTTATGCTTGTAATTTACATGATACTTACTAATAGCCCTTGTTTAGCTTATTCTGAAAGAATGGTAACTACGGAACCCTACATTGAACATGGTCCTACATGCTCTTATTTTTTTGTATATGAGTATGAGCTTTGTGTACAAAATAATGCAGATCCCGTTTTTTTATAGATATATATATATATAATATATTTCTTAAAATATGTCCGTGATAGATCTTAGGTAGGATTAGTTATATTAGTGTTCCGTTGTCTCAGGGGTACTAGTATTATATGGTCTATGTCAGGGGTTATTAAATTGAATCCTTATTTACTTGTAAATGTTTTTTTAACTTATTAACATCAGCCACATGATAATGACTACTATAATTTAATACATAAAGACCTAGGTAAATTAATAATTTCCTTTCTATATATTCGACATTCTGTCCAATAATCATTCATGAGATTTTTTTTAACTTACATTGGTTTTATAAGTTGGCAGTGAATGAATATAAATTTAATACCCGAGTGTGAAATTGAATATAAATAAAATAAGCTCAATGTTTGTATGTTTATAAAATGAAGTTTTAAAATTAAATAATTGCTAACAAGATTTTTTTTTACACTGATTTGTCTTATTTATTAATTACATCGATCTTAAAAACACGACATAGATTATTGTCAGTCATCAAGTAGAAAAATTCAGTCATCAAATAAACACAAACACTTTTTTAAAACTTAGAATAACAAGTAAAATCAGTCTTAGAGAAATAAAATGGCGAAAAACTGCCAACAGTATGGCACTAAAAACAAAACCATTTGTGCAAGTAATATGGTGTAAATGTTTTGATTAAAACAAAATCATAAAGCAAATACAGAATAGAAAATAATCATGGCCAATTTCACTTTCTCATACAATGTCATCTCATTTAACATATTAAGTATGTTTTAACTAGTAGTTGTATTATCTTGCATTAAATACATTTTAGAAAGTTGAAAGTGAATTACCTCTAAGTACATACTTTACCCTAATTTTATAAGAGTTATTCAAGTCTTAAGTTTTAGCATACTTCCCAATCAAATCAATAATAGTAAGATGGACTTTTTCTTTGGCAGTGTCCAAGGCAGTTTTCTCAGAACTGTTACATATTGATACATCAGGATTAAAGCTGATCAAAACTTTGACAGCACCAATGTTCCCCTGTTGGCTAGCGTCATGCAACGGCGTGTTGCCAGTCCAGTCTGTTGCATTTACGTTCGCGCCATTATTTAGAAGTGTACGGATCACTATTATCTTGTTGTTCAAAGCTGCTAAGTGTAGAGGGGTCTGGCCCTTTTTATTGGCACAGTTTACATTGGCATTGTTTAGGATCAATATGTTGCAAAGTTTATCTAATCCACAGCGAGCAGCATGATGGAGCGCAGTAAATCCATTTGAGTCTGCAAAATTTACATCATACAAAGATTTTGCTGGTGAAGTCTTAGTTTTACAGTTTTCACACTCGCATAGGGGATGGCAAAATGTTGCATTGGTGCTACTGATACCAACATTACTATTGGTGTCTGTATAATCCTCATAGTTAATATTCATGTAGAAACAAGCAAGCTTTCCATCAGCATATGAAATGGCTTTTGATATTTTCTCAAGAGTTTTCAAATTTTGAACTGTCTTTGATGCATGATCAAATTGATTATTATTCACAGTAGTTAATTTCTTATTTACCTTATGGTCAGGTTTACATTCCAATGGTTTTATGTTGGGGCTGCTTATGTGTATGTATTCATACAAGCTAGGAGTACAAGTTTTTAAAACTTTAAGTATCCTCAGGTTATGTGCATAATCAAAGGCTGTTTTATTATAGCGATTCTGCAAGGATGGCTCTGCACCGTTTTCTATGAGAAGCTTAGCTATTCCTTCGTAACCCCACTTTGATGCAAGATGCAAAGGTGTGTTGCCATTTTGACTAGCACAGTTTATGTTAATCTTCTTCCTGCTGTGTTCCGAAAAGTATATTAAAGCTTTCACACAGTTTATGTGGCCATTGTTAACAGCCAAATGCAGAGGTGTATTTTTGTCTATGTTAGCTTGATTCACATTGGCACCTGAGTGAACCAGCAACAGTAAAGCATTCTGGTGTCCTCTAGATGCGGCATAGTGAAGTGGTGTACATTCATTGAGATCTGTAGCATTAACCTCAGAGTTCATTTCAATTAATAGCTCAACCACTGCTGCCTTTCCATGAATGCAGGCTACATGTAAAGGGGTCAGGCCATGGCTATCTCTAGATGTAACAGTAGGTGAAGATTTCAACAATCTTTTAGACAATTTATGGCAACACTTCTTGCAACTGCATAATGGATGACAAAGTTTTTGGTATACTTGTGTTTCATCAACTTCGTTATCAGCATCACTATCCTCCTCACTGCTAAAGTCTGTCTCTAACATTTTGTTAAAAACACTGTTTTCATTCCTTTGCAGCTTTTGTAGATTTTTCTCATTCCTTTCCAACATGACTCTTATTTGATCAGCATGATTCATTTTGATGAGTTCAAATATGTATTCTAATGTTTCATCCCCACCATTAGTGTCTGATGTTGAGATTGATTCTGTTAAGCTTCCTCTTCTAGGTTTCCCATCCTTCAGGTTATCCTCTGTTAGATTGCTTTCATAGTAATAGGCTTCAGGATCTGGTGGGCCTCCTAAGGCTCCTGACTGAATGTGCTCTATAACAGCTTCTAAAGTGGTTATAAGGAAGGCACCCTCATCACCATCCCCTTTTCCAATGCCACTAAACCGGAATTCTTTCATGTACATCAGCTGACTATACCAGTTTGGCAAACCTGATTTTATAACCAGAAAAACAAAAACTGGTAACATGTCATCTGCAGTTAGAAGAACAACATTGTTACTACTATCTTTTTTGTTGATTGCATTGAGTGCCTGTTTAACACACAAAATCTTTTCTAACACAGTGTTATAAGAGTCAATTTTTGAAAGAATCTGTTTAGCTTTTGGTACAGCAGGGTACAGGTCTTTTTTGATGTCTAAATCCCTGAGTTGTATGTCACTCATATTTCTTATTTTCTTGTTAAGATGAGAGTCTTCATAAGCACAACATGTACAAATAGGTTTGAACAAATGATTGAATAACAAATGTTGCATGTAGCATTCAACAGCAAGTTTGACATTTTCTAGTATCTGTTTACATGATTTGGATTTCTCTCTAATCCTACGATTTTGTAGTACAGTTTGAAGGCACTGGGTGTATAGTTCACTCACCAAATCCCGAAGAGGTGCAATGGCTACTGGCAAAGTAGGATGTTTCTTTATGAATTGCTGTACATTCTGTTCTATTTGGTCTAACACTTGCCGACCTGCGGCTTGAGTCCACAGTAAATCAATGCAGTTATTTATTGAAGTTAAATATTCCTTAGCAATTGCATTATCATCACTTGCTGTAGTGGGTTCTAGTGGGCTTTCTATACACCAAACCTTGTATTTAAAAAAGTCTTCTGTGTAGAATGTTTCTTCAAATAATATGTGGCTTTGTAAAGGAAGAGCTCTGGTGACTTCTAGGGTGATGACCTTGTTGGTGACAGTCACTTGTTTCTCTTTTAGAGTACTATAGTGTGTCTCTGGAAGTTCTTCACTTGGAACCAAAATATGAGCACAGAAGTCTTCTACTGTGAAGACACGAGTGTTCAAACTTCCTATTCTAGGCACGCAAATAATCCATGACTGTGTTATACAGTGCTGAAATAAGTTTGCGTATTCGTTTTTCAGTTCAACAAAGAACGGATTATCGGATATGATTTCGTCGTATGTGCCGTCCATTTTCAGATCTGGAAACCGGATAGTGGAATGTTAGATTCGTGCTGCAATCTTGCGGTTAATGAATAATTTATGATTATAACGTTCAATGGCAACCTTAGTAATGAGTACATATCTAATTACAATAATACGCTTATTGGTCTTAAAACTAGTATACTAACCTTCATTAAAGTTCTTCGAGTTTATACTTGATAACTTTTTAAAATTTTGAAATGCTGCTTGATCTCGCTATTCTATGATATTGGGTACAGTATTGTATGGTCTCCTTTTTACCGGTTGCAGTGTGAATGAAGCTCCTGTGAGCACTTTTCTGTTATTAGATCACTTGACAAATGAACTTCAATTGTCGTAATCAATGTTAATGTAAATTGTCATTAGTATTATATTTATGCATTAATGATAAATTTTATGTATTCCAAATTTAAACCCTGCACAGTGCACATTCCACAATATGTTATAATGATAGGTCGTAGGTCGAGTCAATGAATGTCAGTAATGACACTAAAGCGCCAATTACATCCACACTTCCTGATAACGGGCCCGAAATCAGCCCCGATTTCGGACCTGATAATTGTGTTCCGTTTTACAGAATATCAGAATATTGTTAAAAATATTTGAAATGTAAAAACAGAACTATTTTATTTCATATCAAATATTGTTAAACGGCCGTAAATCGGGTCTGATATCAGGCCTGGTAAAGTGTGGATGTAATTGGCACTTTTTACTGACAGTTTTAATTGTGACATTAGAACACAATGTTGCCATAATTCTCAACAGTTTCAAGCATAGATGTTAGGATCATATAGATGCGGTATACCGTGCGCCCGTGAGGGACAGAACATACGCAATTCGACAAAATGAAAAACACGTTTTAACCTTTTTGACAACATGCCAAAAACAACTTACATAATTTGGTCGGGTTTATTGTTACCCACCATAAATAAAACGGAACAAATAAATATTTCCTGACGATTTAAAAAATACACACGTAATTGTTCAAGTTTTCACTTCTGTCGGCACTCCCCAACGCCCGAAATACTTTTAAATGAACCACGGTACTGTTGCACGGTAGTGCCCCCGCCAAGACAAGCAAAGAGAAGCGCAAGCGAAACCTACCTTTTCTCGAAGCGCTTCGTCGTTTTTTTAAACCCTCATAACTTGGATTTGGATTATTATAAACAAAATTCTCGGTATTTAATGTCAATAGTGGACTTATTAAGAATAAACAATTTCAATTGAATAGCTCTCATACTTTAGATTTTATTAATATCTAAAAAAACTCCGATTTCGTCACTGACTCATTCACTCACTCACTGATGATCAAAACCCTTAGGGTACTTCCTGATTTCCTAGGAAGCTGAAATTCGGTATGTAGGATAGTATTAGTACACAAACCATAAAATAATTCAAAAACTGGAAATGTTTTACTCCTAAAGGGCTGAAAAGGGGGTGGGGGGGGGTGGGGGTGGAATTTTGTATGGGGAATCAATAACCGCTGAACCACTTTAGTTGAAATTTGGTATGTAGATAGAATCTTGTTATGGAGTAGGATATAGAATAGTTTTCAACCCCAAAATCACGCTGTAAGGTTGAAAAGGGGAAGGAAAAGGGCGTTAGGAGGAAAAGGGGGTTTATGTTTGTACGGGGAATCAGTAAAAAAGCGGATTGTATAAAAGATGCTCCCAGAAACGTATTTCAGGATTTTCAATAGTAAATCAACCCCAACCCTTTAAATTAGGGGATGGAAGATGGACATAAGCGACTTAAACAAAAAGTATAAAAAATCCCATCAAAACATTTTCATGTAAAATGTAGCCAAGACGAGATTATAAAGCTCGCACTGTCAAAAAAATATCAGATCTCTTGTAGAGCCAAGCTTCTGACTCTACAAGACCTAACTTCACAAACTCTACTTCTTTGTCAAAATGTGTAGTGTATAATAAATAGTTATTTTCACGTCAGCACCTCGAACAAGGGTAATTTGCTGCTTAAAAACAGTGAAACAACAGTCTAATTTAGAATCTTGAGCGTAGTAAGGGACTCAAAAGCGCACGAGATGTAAATAACTTTGATCTCGTGTAGTACACAAAATTTTTCACGTCAGTCAGCCATCCAAAAATACAACCTGAAAAAATGTAATCCAGACGGACGGATCACTGAAATAGTGTTCAGTGTACTCATGTTTTCTGAAGGTATTCTAACAATTAACTTTAATTACCGCAATAAAACAAAACGAAAGAAATTTCAATAAAATAATACGAAAATAATGAATTAACGAACATCAATTGACAGTTCAATCGACAACTTTTTTTTTGTAGAGATCGTTAAAAGTAGTTAAGTAGAATTATTTACTGCGTAACAATTGCGTAAATTTGTATAAGTTCATTGTGTTGATTGTATAATAAAATACGTAAAATATGGTGTTTTTATTAAATTTTAAACTTTTATTTCATTTATTAATTATTACGAATGAAGATTCGTAGAATGTTTTGGAATGATGCGGTCTGACTTATTTCGGGGGTCTATTATAAACCGTCAATATACCGTTGAATTACGTATGCACTTTTTTGTCTCTTTCTTTTTGCTAATGACGTGAAAGGGATAAAGACAATAGAATCCAAATATTTCGAACAGGTCACTTGAATGTTATTTTGTCTCACTTAGTAAGCAAAATGCGATTATGCTCACTGTTTTTAAGCAGCAAATTACCCTTACTGCTGACGTGAAAAAATAATGAATAGTAGAATAAATATTTCACCTTACGCCATCTGACGGTAGCGAAACGGCCAAGCCATATATTTTGACTAAGGTGTAGAGTTTGAGAAGTTAGGGATTGTAGAGTCAGCTCTACAAGACAGTTTTTGATTTTTTTTAACTTTTCACATCTTGGCTACATTTTATATGAACATGTTTTTGATGGGATTTTATAGTTCAGAAAATACTGTAATGAAGTGGTTTTTATTCATTATTATAAAAATGATATTATGATTTACCTTTTTTTTTGGGTAATGTATTTCAATCAGTCTGCTACGGTGCGGTGTCGGTTACAGTAACAGTGACGCAAAATGCCCAATGCGCCTAACTTCAAAACGGTGGGCAACAAAAAACATCAACGACACTTAGAAATTTTTAGAAGTAGGCAGAAAGGACAAGTGAGACCATGAAAAAGACAAACAATAACAGTGTTTTCTCAGGTACTCCTACTGAAAGTTCCGTAAGGGCAGGAAGGGGGGGGGGAGCTCCTCCTTTCGGGAATTATCAGCACCGTTCGGCTCAGCATTGCTCCGAGTAATTATTAGGCTAGGCCGATCTTTTTTCGTTTGAAAGGAGTTATCCCCAAGTTGGTCCCATTTTGATTTGGTTCTGATCTGATGATGGGATCCATGAGGAATTGAGGGAACTATTCATTTTGTAAAGGCACGTGTATGGTGATTTGGTTGTTATCTTAAGCAACTCGAGCATTATTTCTCAAAAACCATCAATTTTACAAAGTGGATCTGATGATGATGATTTTTTTTGAAGACAATGATGTTTTTTTTAATGTAGTATGTTTAGTTTGACTCTACGTATTAGCTGACGTGTTCGTAACTTACTTTCTATACATCTCGCTCGCAATAATAGGATGCCAGTACGAGCGGGATGCATAGAAAGTAAGTTACGCTAGCGAATATGTCAGTGTTAAACTTGTGGTAAGACTGGTAAGGTTACAATACTGATTATGAAGACCACGGGCGATATGTGGAAATTCCCTCTTATAATTGGGTGCATTATGATTTTTGATGTAGGTAGGTATAGGTTGGGTGGTTGGAGAGATTCGTGTTGGAAATAAGAGGTGAGGGGTAGGTGTGAGAGGTAAATCACTTACTTCAACCGGTTAACATGGGGAAACAATACGAATTTTGCACTCTAGAGGACTGATTGTCACACTGTTTTTAAAGAATACAGAAAGCCTTTCTAATTTGGAAAATCCGAGTAATACTTTTTAATTCAGACTAGGTATTTACAATTCAAGAGTACTTTTTATCGAAAAGTCATTGTATTTAAAAAAAAGTATTTTGAATACTTTTTATAAACAATTTTTCACATCTCTGGTCACGCGCGTCACTCATAAGCTCTTAACAATGCCTTAAAATTAAAAAATGCAAAAATAAAAACTTTTAACAAAAAATAAAATATTATCGTTTTTAAGTCTATGCGTTACCAACTGATATGTTTAAAGTCGGTGCCAAGTCAAATAGTAACAATACCGGTCAAAAATAATCAGCTTTATGTCCATAAATCACATTACAAATACTTAATACAGGTATTAAAAACGTGAAATTAATTCTGTCTGTCTTTGTTACCTTTTCATGGCTAAACATCTGAACCGATTTAGGTGAAATTTGGCATGAAGTTAAAAAGTGTAAGCCCTGAAGACGGTCCTTGAATTTTTATATATTTTGAAATGAAGTTTTGTGGATAAGGGACCGGAAATAACTCGGTCTCAATTCAACATTTGCGTGCTATGGACAGTTCGAAAATTAGTGAAAATAGCTCTTTAAAAATATGACAAATAATGGCAAATAAACGCATTGGGTTTTTACAGTCAGCGTCAATAGTAGCGGATGAAACAACGCGCCAAAAGTATCTGATATTCCGGATAACTTTTCCAAATATAGATAAATCTCTAAAATTTACATTCAAAAGTATATCTTTTACCTTCTTAATTGTTTTACATATAGAACCACCAGATTTTGTTAAGATGTTACAGAATGGTAGATACTTTTGAAACCTTGTTTGATCCGCTACTTTTGATGCTGACTGTACTTATACCGACCGACAAACATGGTACGGGCTGCGCTGATAAAGCTCGACCGTGTGTTCTTTAGTACTGTTGCGGCTGCCGCGATACTGCAGTGCGTCGGGCATGTTCGCCGACGCGCATGTGGACGGTTTCCACGCGACGATGCGCAAGCGCTGCGCCGCGACGCTCCGAAGGGTGCGCGACAGCCGCCACAGTCTCCTGGCCGTCGTGGCAGGGAGATGGGACAGTGCATTAATTAGGCACTGGACCTCCCAACATCTTAGTTTAGGTACTAACATAGTAATTTAAGTATATTTGAACTAACAAAATATGGATTGTGTCGTCCGAAATAAATGATTTTTATTTATTTATTTTATTTAGTATCTACATACAGAAAGTATGTTCATTGTAAGGCAACCCTAGCCGCATCTTTATAGAATCGCTCCAAAATCATGGTATGCTTCAAAATTCGTCTTGGCACGCATACTTGGTAACGCATATACTTAAAAAAGGATACTATTTTATTTTATCCTTTTTGAAGTCGGTTAACTTTTTTTTATAAAACGTTTTTTATGTCCTTTTGTATTCGTAAAAGGTAAAGTTGAATGAATTTATCGGTGTAAATTAGGTATATTTAATTAAGTATACATTTCATTTAAGTGTCGAAAGGGCCTCTACCTGTTGCCTTCAGCTCCACACACACCTCCCGAATTTCTGGGACACTGACCTATCCCGTGGACGGAAAATACACCTACAACTACATATTAGATATCTTCATAATCCATAATACTCTAACAAGTTGGGGAGTAGTGGTAAGTATATGAGCCAAACCCATTCTTCTCCCCCTTTTCTTATTATACAAAATGAAAAAAGAGTAGGTATTAAATATGGTAAACTTTATTAGAAATGGCCATTATACTATTTATTTATTTTAAAATCTATTGAACATACAAACGATATAGGTACCTAAAAGGCGGACTTAATACCTTAGTCAAACTTATATTCAACTTTTAACCCCGTCCACCCCCTCGACCGCCACCAAATCCACCTCTCCCCCCAAAACCGCCAATGCCTCTCCCTCCAAACCCCCTTCCGCCAAACCCTCTGCCGCCAAACCCTCTGCCACCGAACCCTCGCCCGACGAATCCCCTTCCACCAAATCCTCTGCCATATCCTCCAAATCCGAAGCCACCGCCCACAAATATGAGGGAACTATTCATTTTGTAAAGGCACGTGTATGGTGATTTGGTTGTTATCTTAAGCAACTCGAGCATTATTTCTCAAAAACCATCAATTTTACAAAGTGGATCTGATGATGATGATTTTTTTTGAAGACAATGATGTTTTTTTTAATGTAGTATGTTTAGTTTGACTCTACGTATTAGCTGACGTGTTCGTAACTTACTTTCTATACATCTCGCTCGCAATAATAGGATGCCAGTACGAGCGGGATGCATAGAAAGTAAGTTACGCTAGCGAATATGTCAGTGTTAAACTTGTGGTAAGACTGGTAAGGTTACAATACTGATTATGAAGACCACGGGCGATATGTGGAAATTCCCTCTTATAATTGGGTGCATTATGATTTTTGATGTAGGTAGGTATAGGTTGGGTGGTTGGAGAGATTCGTGTTGGAAATAAGAGGTGAGGGGTAGGTGTGAGAGGTAAATCACTTACTTCAACCGGTTAACATGGGGAAACAATACGAATTTTGCACTCTAGAGGACTGATTGTCACACTGTTTTTAAAGAATACAGAAAGCCTTTCTAATTTGGAAAATCCGAGTAATACTTTTTAATTCAGACTAGGTATTTACAATTCAAGAGTACTTTTTATCGAAAAGTCATTGTATTTAAAAAAAAGTATTTTGAATACTTTTTATAAACAATTTTTCACATCTCTGGTCACGCGCGTCACTCATAAGCTCTTAACAATGCCTTAAAATTAAAAAATGCAAAAATAAAAACTTTTAACAAAAAATAAAATATTATCGTTTTTTAAGTCTATGCGTTACCAACTGATATGTTTAAAGTCGGTGCCAAGTCAAATAGTAACAATACCGGTCAAAAATAATCAGCTTTATGTCCATAAATCACATTACAAATACTTAATACAGGTATTAAAAACGTGAAATTAATTCTGTCTGTCTTTGTTACCTTTTCATGGCTAAACATCTGAACCGATTTAGGTGAAATTTGGCATGAAGTTAAAAAGTGTAAGCCCTGAAGACGGTCCTTGAATTTTTATATATTTTGAAATGAAGTTTTGTGGATAAGGGACCGGAAATAACTCGGTCTCAATTCAACATTTGCGTGCTATGGACAGTTTGAAAATTAGTGAAAATAGCTCTTTAAAAATATGACAAATAATGGCAAATAAACGCATTGGGTTTTTACAGTCAGCGTCAATAGTAGCGGATGAAACAACGCGCCAAAAGTATCTGATATTCCGGATAACTTTTCCAAATATAGATAAATCTCTAAAATTTACATTCAAAAGTATATCTTTTACCTTCTTAATTGTTTTACATATAGAACCACCAGATTTTGTTAAGATGTTACAGAATGGTAGATACTTTTGAAACCTTGTTTGATCCGCTACTTTTGATGCTGACTGTACTTATACCGACCGACAAACATGGTACGGGCTGCGCTGATAAAGCTCGACCGTGTGTTCTTTAGTACTGTTGCGGCTGCCGCGATACTGCAGTGCGTCGGGCATGTTCGCCGACGCGCATGTGGACGGTTTCCACTAGGGAATGCAAAAACCGGAGGTTTTTCAAAACCGGTTTTTTCTTCGGTTTTACCAAAAAAAAAACCGAAACCGGTTAAAACCGGTTTCGGTTTTTAGAATCAACAAATCTTAAATTCATCGCCATGGAATAAAGAAAAGATTGCTTCACGTGTAAAAACGAATGCTAGTTATTATTATTAATCGTATGGCATGCACAGCTGAAGGACAATCAAAGTATGGCCTTGAGGTTGTCGAGCCAGGTAATCAGGTCAGGAGTGACGGAGACCAAATCTTCAGCTGGTTCAGAATAAGAGTGAAGGGGGCAGCGCCGGATGATATGTTCAGTTGTCTGCTCTTCTTCACCGCACTCGCAGAGTGGAGAAACATTCCAGCCCCATTTGTAGGTAAGAGAGTTGCAACAGCCATGCCCAGTCCTCAATCTGTTCAGGCGAAACCAAAGTTTGCGAGGGAGATCGAACCCTTTTAATTTTTGTGTCCGGTCGGTTATAAGGGTGAATTTCCCAGCCGTGTCAGCAGACCACTCCACCTTCCACCTATCTGAGATGCTGAAATTCTTTAAGTTCTGGGCTGTAGCGCAGGGTGGATTCCGGGATTTTAGTCGCTGGGGGGGGTGGATGGCAAAACTCATTGTAAGCTGGCAGAGCAGGGTTCTTAGTTATTTCTGGGTTTCCCTCTTCAGTGCCTGGAGCCGTCGAAGGTGAGGCGGGGCAATGTGGCATAGTAACGGTAACCAGTGGACGGGTGTAGATCTGATGGTACCAGAGATGCAGCGCATAGTCTCGTTTAGTTTTATGTCTACTTTGTGGGTATGTGCGCTTTCAAGCCACACTGGAGCACAATATTCCGCCGCCGAGTAGACGAGCGCGATGGCTGTGGTGCGTAGGCAATCAGCTGAAGCTCCCCAGCTAGTACCGCAAAGTTTCTGTAGGAGATTGTTCCTAGTAGCGATCTTCTGCGAGAGTTTTGTTAGGTGAGTCTTATAGGTCAGTGACCTATCCAGAGTTACTCCAAGATATTTCGGGCAGGGATTGTACCTTAGAGCATCGCCATTCATGTAGACATCTGGTTGATAGTTGGCTAGCTGATTGTTTAGGTGAAAGCAGGCTACCTCAGTCTTGCTAATGCTTGGGATAAGTCTCCACGCACTGAAATATGCGGTAAGGGCTGTTAGATCCGATGTCAAAGTTTGAACTCCAGAGTCAAAATCTACGCTTTGAGTCACGAGTGCAATATCGTCGGCGTATATAAATTTGGTGGAATCCGAGTGCGGGAGATCAGATATATACAGGTTGAAAAGTATTGGTGCCAAGACCGAGCCTTGTGGAAGGCCATTATTGAGCTTGCGCTTTCGGCTTCTTTTACTACCCAGAAAAACCTCGAAGGCCCTCTCAGACAGCATGTTGGAGCACCTCTCTACTCGGGATCACTGTTAGCATCTTGTGAATCAATCCATGCCTCCAAACTGTGTCGTAGGCAGATGTGAGATCAATGAACACTGCAGTAGACTTGAGGCGTTTTGCTAAGTTATTATGGATTTGTAAAGTAGGAAATAAATGAAACAAGCTTTGTTTTTACTCCATAATCAACTTTAATTAGTATTTGTACTAAGTATTAATCTCAATTAAACTTTATTCTTTGGTCGGTAAGTCGTTATCACCGAAACAACAAAAGACTAAAGCTGCCATTGATATAATTGATTACGTGGAATTTTTCTACAGCGCATCGCATAATGAAATTATAAGTAAGACTATACAATTCGTACACCAGCACGGATGTCCTGCCACTGCCAGTACTTTATAATATATAAATCTTTCGTATTTTTGTATTTTGTACCGTAAAAATTCATTTAGCGTTACAAATGATCAAACTAACACAACACCACATTATTTGATTTGATGTCGATTCAACCGGTTTAGGACCGATTTATACCCTTATAATGAATAAAACATGCAACTTAGGTAAATAAAAAAAACCGAATAAAACCGAAACCGGTTTTTTCAAATTCTAAAAACCCGGTTTTGGGTTTCTGTCAAAAAACCGGTTTTAACCGGTTTTTTCGGTTTCGGTTAAAACCGGTTTGCATTCCCTAGTTTCCACGCGACGATGCGCAAGCGCTGCGCCGCGACGCTCCGAAGGGTGCGCGACAGCCGCCACAGTCTCCTGGCCGTCGTGGCAGGGAGATGGGACAGTGCATTAATTAGGCACTGGACCTCCCAACATCTTAGTTTAGGTACTAACATAGTAATTTAAGTATATTTGAACTAACAAAATATGGATTGTGTCGTCCGAAATAAATGATTTTTATTTATTTATTTTATTTAGTATCTACATACAGAAAGTATGTTCATTGTAAGGCAACCCTAGCCGCATCTTTATAGAATCGCTCCAAAATCATGGTATGCTTCAAAATTCGTCTTGGCACGCATACTTGGTAACGCATATACTTAAAAAAGGATACTATTTTATTTTATCCTTTTTGAAGTCGGTTAACTTTTTTTTATAAAACGTTTTTTATGTCCTTTTGTATTCGTAAAAGGTAAAGTTGAATGAATTTATCGGTGTAAATTAGGTATATTTAATTAAGTATACATTTCATTTAAGTGTCGAAAGGGCCTCTACCTGTTGCCTTCAGCTCCACACACACCTCCCGAATTTCTGGGACACTGACCTATCCCGTGGACGGAAAATACACCTACAACTACATATTAGATATCTTCATAATCCATAATACTCTAACAAGTTGGGGAGTAGTGGTAAGTATATGAGCCAAACCCATTCTTCTCCCCCTTTTCTTATTATACAAAATGAAAAAAGAGTAGGTATTAAATATGGTAAACTTTATTAGAAATGGCCATTATACTATTTATTTATTTTAAAATCTATTGAACATACAAACGATATAGGTACCTAAAAGGCGGACTTAATACCTTAGTCAAACTTATATTCAACTTTTAACCCCGTCCACCCCCTCGACCGCCACCAAATCCACCTCTCCCCCCAAAACCGCCAATGCCTCTCCCTCCAAACCCCCTTCCGCCAAACCCTCTGCCGCCAAACCCTCTGCCACCGAACCCTCGCCCGACGAATCCCCTTCCACCAAATCCTCTGCCATATCCTCCAAATCCGAAGCCACCGCCCACAAATATTGGGATTGGTATTGGGTAATATGGCCCTGAAACGTTAACGCATTTATTAGTGATATTTAGCCCTTTCAATTGATAAAATCAGGAGAGAAAGAAACATTTTTTGATAAACGTAATATTTTTGGAAATAATCGCTCTGAAAGAAAAATAATGTGTTTCCCCCCATCTACTTCCCCTAACTTCTTAACCATGGGTCCAAAAAATATGAAAAAAATCGTGAAAGAAAAGCTTAGTAAAGACTTTCAAGGAAAACTATAGCTAACCTGACCGGTCTAGCTGGTTTTAAGCTTTTGCAAAAAGTCTATTTTGACGGACGAGTACCTACGAAACCCTACACTGAGCATGGCTCGACAAGCTCTTGGCCAGTTTTTTTATGGTTAAATAATTCTATTTGTACAGATATCCAAGATTTGAGCAAAAATCTGAAAAAAAGGTACCTTCAACCCCCTCCTACACCCTCAGCACACTCCCGCCCTCGAGATCTTTTAGTATGTTCATCTGGAAACCACAAGATCTAATTGTACCAATTTACAAAACTACACGAACTTTTATTTTTTTCGTAACCTAAGAAATGCCTTCAGGTCTTTGCCCCGTCGGATAGACACTTACCTTTATCTGCCTGCAGCTCGGCCTTCGGCCTTGCAACGAGGACAATGTGTTTTGTTGACGGCTAGAATCACCCCTTCATGGCGCCCCAACAACAGCACACAACTTATGCATGTTATACAATTGTAACATGGTGGCGTTGTGGTGCAACTTTCCAGTTCAGCTTTGACATAACTAACAACAACATTGTCGTATCCGAACTCTTATCTCCTGCAAGTCGGTTCTGCTTGCACCGTCGGATGTCTATATGGATTTTCGTTAGCTGAAATAGCCGCCCCGCCACTTCGCGTGTATTTGCGCGCCTCTGAAAACTTTTTTCTAGATTTTTGGCGCCCCCCCCTGCCATTTGGCGCCTAGAGCGGCCGCTCCACTCGCTCTACCCTAGATCCGGCCCTGCACCTATTTTACATCAGATAATCTAATGACACTCCATTGTTTTACGCGGTAAGCGCATTGTCATTTTTCCTACTTACATTCCGTTAGCACCGTTTATCGCATAAAACAACCGCGCGCTTTAGTCATATCAAATCATATACTAGCTTACCAGCCTTGCTAACCCCAGCAAAGTGTATACCTGTCCCCAAACATTTGTTTTAATATACTTATTTCTTAGACTTTCCCCTATTCTGTAAAATATTGAAGTGTACTCTCGCCGCAAACACGCAGATGAAATTAACACCATTTTACGAAACAAAAGCGTGCGAAAACACAGTTACAACTTACCTCTTCCGTAATAATAAGGATCTGGATAGTACTGGCGCTTCACTCGTACCAAATCTTTTGTTGACTCTGAGCTGTTTTGGTTTAGTACTAAACTCGCTAATGGATTAAAGTTTTGTTTGTTCGTCGAGTCAGTCCCCTCTGCATTTTGATCCTTTATTGCAGTAATTTCTGTAACTGTTATGAGCAGGAGAACTGCAATAAATTTCTGAAATGAAAATGTAAATTGTAATTTATGGTCTTACGTATACAATTGGCTACTTGACTGTTTTTTGTAAATAATGTCAAACGATCTTGATTTTCCTGAGGATCAAATGTCTATATAGGACTCAAGGCATTTAAGCAACACAAAGGTCAGAAATGAGAGTTAAAGTCTGACGCTCGCAGTCGACAATTGAAACGCCTCTAACAAAATGATAAGGTGATGTGACGTCACATCATATAAGTCTGTCCTAAATGTATGGAAGATCAAGGAAATTGCCATTTTGAACCTCAAATATTGCGTTTATGTGTATAGTTGTCATACAATTATTTTTTTAATAAAATGTAAGGAATCGAATGGTACCATTTTCTTTTCTATTTTTGAAAGACAAAAAAAAAATTTTTTTTGAGACTTCGGAGCTTTGTATTTTTTATAATCTCAATAGAATTTTCAAATTCCACTTTTTTATAATCGATAGTTCATTTTCTATCCTTTTAACTAAATTTTGTTATATATTCAACATGTGTGAAGTACCCAATTCGGAAATTGTATTGCATTTAACGGAACGACAGAAATGGCATTCATTTCTGTTGATTCTCATGAATAATGAAAATATTTTATTTTACGTACGTGGGAGAATCAACTTTTTAGCGTCACTCGTTGCCATGGTTACGATTAGTTGTCCAGGGGACAAAAGTTCATTGAAATACTGATTTTATGGTACTTAAATGTATTAAACTTGCGTTTTTGTGGTCGTTATAACCAATGTCCATAATGGGCCCCCTACTAAGCATGTTAATAAAACGGCATACAACGTCTCTTCAAACAAACTGTGGCACTGTTGTCCCTTGGACAACGGGACAGGATAACAAAACAAAAAAAGTTGATTCACACACCTACGTATCTACATTTCTTTGTAATGACTTGTGATACAAATTATCAAATTATGTGGTATAGCTAATAGTATCGCATAGACACAGAGGCGTATTTAAATATTTGGCGCCCGGGCCAATTAGTTTCGCCGCTCCATTAACTAATGATAATGTATTTCATTTTAAAAAAGCGGCCAAGTGCGAGTCGGACTCGCCCATGAAGGGTTCCGTCCGTACCATTTATGACGTATTAAAAAAACTACTTACTAGATCTGGTTCAAACCAATTTTCGTTGGAAGTTTGCATGGTAATGTATATCATATATTTTTTTTAGATTTTTCATTCAGTTATTTTAGAAGTTACAGGGGGGGGGGGGGGGACACTTTTTTTCACTTTGGAAGTGTCTCTCGCGCAAACTATTCAGTTTAGAAAAAAATGATATTAGAAACCTAAATATCATTTTTGAAGACCTATCCATAGATAGCCTACACGTATGGGTGTGATGAAAAAAAAAATTTTTTTTTAAATTTTATTCGATTCTTTATTTCATTTATTCGATTCTTTATTTCAGGTAAACATCTGTAACTTACAGCTAACAAGCCAAAGCGTTACAAATATTAATTAATATATATTAACATTACAATGATTTAAGACTAACAAAACTTCGTAACTTAAGAACTAACACATTAGGATGTTTCGATTACTTTCTTACATTGTTGAATTAAGAAATACCACGTAGAGTGAAACAGATCACACTGCGGGTCTGCGTTAAGTACGGAGTTGAGCACAGAGAGCGCGGTCGGGAGCGGCGCTTGCCGCTGCAGTTAGGGGTCACAAAACCGCTAGTATTTTTGAAAACCGGTTTTTCGGTTTTTGTACATTACAAAACCGGGTTTTCCGGTTTTTCGGTGATTTTTCGGTTTTACATATAATAAGTGAAAAATACTGCATTTTATGAATTTAAACTTTAATATTCAGTCATTTAACAATGGATATAAAACCTTTTTTATATCTTATAATTATTAGGAACAAAAATTAAAAACAAAATAACTAAAATAATAACCTCCATGCACTCCTGGAATGCAAAATTAACTACAAATAGTTATCATTATAACACAAAACACAAAACATCGTATATTCCTTTTACGAAAGTAAATACTTATTAAATACACTTAACATTTGAGATCAATATTAATTTCTTTCATAGGTTAAGTTACTAAATTGGAGATCAGTGAAAAAAATAATGTAATTATAATCCCTCTTCTCGCCTTCTTTCAGCCAGGCAATTAAGAATAAATCATTATAATAATCCACATATAGAGATATTCGTTGCAGGGATAAGTTCACATTTGTTTGCACACATATAATTTTAAATTTTTCATAGTTGCTGTTTTTCGACTGCTAGTATTAGACTATTGCTAATAACTACTAATTGGTAGGCTAAATCAACAATCAAGGCAAGCGATTATTTTTGGTTTTTCTTTACGAATTGATAATGGGATCTTAGGATAGAGATAATGTCTAATGTATCATCACTCAGCGATGTTCTTAAGTGGTTACAGAGGTATCCTGCTGACGAAAACACCCTTTCGGACTCTACACTGGTGGGAGGCACTTTCAATAAACTGTTATAAACCTGTAAAAGGTTTTTGCCCCTAACACCTCCGTTTTCGTAGAGAGCCATTTCGACTTTTATCACAGACATAGGATCATTGTCAAATTCTGGCTCTACAAGATGTTGTATTGAAAAACACACTATACGTAGGGTAGGGCAATTAGCTAAGTTTTATTAATTCAATTATATGTTCTATTCTATATTTACTGATAAACTAAAAAGTAGAAATTACAAATAGAAGAAGTTATAAGTAGTAATAAACTGATAATCAAAGTAATACTTACAACTATCAAGTATTTAAGTGTAAAACCAAAAAACTCGAAAAACCGGTTTTTTCAAGTTTGAAAGCCGGTTTTTTCAATCGACGAAAAACCCGGTTTTTCCGGTTTTTTCGGTTTCGGTGAAACCGGTTTTGTGACCCCTAGCTGCAGTGCGGTTCGCGCGGGCGGGCGTGCTAGGAGGGGCGCTGAGCGCAGGCGGCACCGCGCGTTCGGTGCGTATAGCCTAACCACCTCTTCTACTAGACCCGAGCACTCGATTTGGTTGCGTATTATGCCTAGCGCAAACTTAACTACCGCTAGATATCGCCTCACTTCCAAAGATTCATACCCGAGTACGCCCAGGAGGAATAGCGTAGGGTATAGGTAAGGGTAATTTGTGAACTGCTTCTTATACAAACTTCGCAAGTACTTTTTCTGTATTTTTTCCAATACTAGGCTATATTTAGCCTCGTGTGGGTTCCAGACTGTGCAATTTGACTCCAGAACACTACGGACCAAGGCCGCGTACAGGGCTCTAAGAGCTGTCGATGTTAGATGTTGTGAATTTCTTAACACAAATCCTAACTTTTGTGCCGCTCTTTTGGCGACGCTAAGGGCATGTTCTCGAAAGTTAAGTTGTGGTTCGAACAAAACTCCTAGATCGCGGACCGTAGCGACTCTCGTTATTTCGTCTCCACCCAAGGTGTATCTATGGTGAAGCGGTACAGACGACCGAGTAAAGCTCATCATTTCGCATTTCGAAATATTAAAATTGAGTTTACTCCACCTATATACCGAGTTGATGTCATTTTGAAGATCTTTACAATCCTTTTCGGAATTTATAGTTTTTACTAGTTTGACGTCATCCGCAAACATCATTATTTCAGAACATCCCACACTATCTGGCAGGTCATTAATTAAAATATTAAATAGCAACGGTCCTAGGTTTGAACCTTGGCTTATGCCGGAGAGTGTGTTGTACGGCTCTGACTGGTACGGTCCGTATTTTACAAACTGTTTCCTCCCCGACAGGTAACTAGCGAATACTTTGAACAGCTGAGGTACAAACCCCATATTACCCAGTTTGGTCAATAGAACGTCGTTATCCACTCTATCGAACGCTTTTTGGAAGTCCAAATAAATTACGTCAACTTGTTTTTTATTGTCTATTTCTTTCGACAATAGGTTTACCAGTGTAACGAGATTTGTAGATACCGAACGTTTAGGTAAAAAGGCGTGTTGCGCGGATGTAAAATGTGGTAAACGCTGAGGCAATATGCGAGCATGTAATGCCATTTCGAACACCTTGGCCAATGAACATAATATCGCCACCGGTCTGTAGTTTTCGACTTGGAGTTTTGGCCCTGATTTAGGAATTGGGGTTACCCGAGATTCTTTCCACGATGTTGGATACGCGCCAGCCATAAGGATTATGTTAAATATGTGAGTAATAGGCTTTATTATGTAATCTATACATGCCTTAATTACGAAGGGTGGTATAGCATCTGGCCCCGCGCTCGTATTGGGTCTTAATCGTTTAACAGCTCGTCTTATTTCATCTGGACTGAATGCTTCGACTGCCACACGCCTCGATTGTGCTCCACTCAATGCATCTGCAACGGTTGCGTCGAGAATTGGTGGATCTGGGAGAAATACAGACCGAAAATGTTTCGCGAAAGCGGTTGCTATATCAGCTCCCTGACACTCCTTTTCGCCGTGATACATTTTGGATTCGATTCCTCCGTGACAACGTAAACTATTTACATACTGCCAGAATTTTGCTGGGTTACTACTTAATTGCCTGGATATATTTTTGACGTAAGTTTTATAGGCCATCTTAATTTCTTTTTTCAAATTTGTTCGCATGGATTTAAACTGGTCAAGATATTCCCTATTTCCACTTATTTTCCACATACGGTGATACTCATATTTTAGCTTAATATCGTGAATTATTTGTTTAGTATAAAAAACAGGATATGCTCTAGTAGACGTGAGCTTTCGTATTTTCTTTGGAATACATGTATTAAATATATCAAATAATGCTTCTTCAAACATTTCCACTGCTAAATTTGGATCATTTGTGTCCAATAAGCGTTCCCAACTTGTGTTTTGGATTAATTCATATAGTGTTACATAGTCTCCCTTTGAGAAAACCCAATCCTTATCAATAGGGATATTTGAAGGTGGTAACGTGACCAGAGACCTACGAAGCTTGTATTCGACGCGAATGGATAATGGTGGGTGATGACCATCAATTACCGATAGTTCTTCCGCTGGTTCTGTACTCCGCACCTCGACTCTCTCACTCAACTCCGGACTCGTAAGCACCGCATCTAGGATTCTTTCATTCTTATTATTAACATTATTATATTGACTCAAATCACACTTATTCAAAAAGCAATCATACAACAATAAAGTATTTGTACTAGCACTATGGTAATTTAGATCACCTATTAACAGTATTTTTGTGCTACTGACTTTTTCGCTCACACTTTCAACACTCTCAAACCATTCCGCATAAACGTTATCGGTCACATTTGGTGGTATATATATATACGACACACACATAAATGTATTCCCCGTCAATTTGAAAACGTGCCCATAGGTCTTCTCCGAAGGGCGTTTCGAATTGTGGCACGCGCTCGAGTATGATCGGCGAACGCGCTGCCAGAAGTACTCCACCGCCAGCACGTCCATCACCTCGGTCGCGGCGCAAAACCGTCCAGTCTCCGGGACATAGTTCTGCATCTTCTACAGATCCATTAAGATTCGTTTCAGTTATGGCTAGCAGGCACAATCTGTCCATAGCGAGCGTCAAATTCGCTCTCCATTCCGTTAACTTTGTCCGCAACCCTCTTACGTTCTGATAGTAGGCGTGTAGGATGAAATTGGTTTTATACTTCGTTCGTACTTTTGTTGCGAAAGTTACGAAAATTCTGTTTTATGACGTATTCAAAAAAAAACTACTTCCTTAAGGAAAAAATGATATTAGAAACCTCAATATCATTTTTAAAGACCTATCCATAGATACCCCACACGTATGGGTTTGATGAAAAAAGATTTTTTGAGTTTCAGTTGTAAGTATGGGAAACCCCCAAAATTTATTGTTTTTTTTTTTCTATTTTTGTGTAAACATCTTAATGCGGTTCATAGAATACATCTACTTACCAAGTTTGAACAGTATAGCTCTTATAGTTTCGGAATAAAGTGGCTGTGACATAATCGGACAGACAGACGGACATGACGAATCTATAAGGGTTCCGTTTTTTGCCATTTGGCTACGGAACCCTAAAAAAGCGCTGATTTACCGCCCTTTGCAGCCTGCCGCCCCGGTCCATGGCCCCCTTGGCCCTGGGGTAAATAGGTATGCCCCTGCATAGACCCACAAATCTAATTAAAATGACCTAGGTATCTATTCTAGGAACCTATATCCAGACACCTCATAAAACAAAGTCTGTATGTTCGCGATAAACTCAAAAACCCCTGAACGGATTTCCATGCGGTTTTCACCTTTCAATAGAGTATTAATTCTTGAGGAAAATTTTAAGTTTATAATTAGTTAAGATTTTGTGTAACCTGTGCGAAGCTGGGGCAGGTCGCTAGTAGTTTTATAAATGGATGTCACTCATTTTCTGCATCTTTGTTACCTATGTTATTTCAGTACCCGGGATTTCCAAAATGAAAATGGCAATAGCCGGCATCTCGGAACGCAGTGTCAACAAAAGGAGCATAAGGAATAAAAAAACTAATTATGACTGGGGCTCTGGGCGCATCCACAGTGGCGCAGTATCTACATGAAACGCTTTCGGTTTCCCACGAAGGCTCGTCGCTTGCGGATGCCTCGGCCTTTGGACCCTCCACCGAAAAAAGGGAACAACAACACTTACCGTTAATTCCATGTTAGTTTGTTGCTCGTGTACACCTAACACTGACAAAATAATATCTGACTTGTTATTAATATGTAGTCTTCAAGCTGATCTAGCAATTTACGTCAACTCGATAATTGACAAGATATGTTTTTCCTGGCAGAGGACAAACGCGGCACCCACTGAAACTCACACTTTGCCGACCAAGTCATCGTACTTACTGAAAGTACTTATTTACTCACGACACGCTGCTAATAATATCACACATATTGTACATGTACCTACATGTTTTACAAAACAAATGATGAACGTTGAGAATTTATGAACAAGTAAAATGACATCATTATGGGAAATCTCGGACGTTATTTAATTTTCTTTATTGATTGAGTTAACAAAACATTGGCACGATGCGCTGCACTTACCGAGCGTATACCTATTAAATATTAAAATGTTAAAGTGCTATGATAGTCTGGACTACCTCGGCCCCCTCATGCAGCTGTAGTGCTCAACTCGGCACCCCAGCATCAACGACGTCGTCCGAAGGGCCCTTGGTAGTGCCAAGGTACCAGCCTAACAGTCTGGTCAGAGTCTATGGCAAGAGGCCTGACGGAATGACGCTGGTGTCTTGGGGTATGGGTCGGCCACTTGTCTTTACGGGAGACTTTAGAATACAACGGGGCTACTTTGTTATACCTACAGATTTAAAATTAACATAAAAATAAACGTGTCTAAGTATCTGAAGATTAAATTTGAAATTCTAATATTCTCAACCCACGGCGCAAAAATAGATAAATAATTAAATAAAGTTTTCATTTCTCATAATCTGAAAGTGGGTCGTTGTTATTCTAAAAAGTGTGCAGAAAATGATACGTTTCTGCTCTAGAGACTGTACTTTCTAAGTACGTTTTTTTTCTCTTTTAAATAAATATGATTATAGGATATTAAATAAATATTATAGGACATTATTACACAAATTGACCACGTCTCACAGTAAGCTCAATAAGGCTTGTGTTGTGGGTACTTAGACAACGATAAATATAATATATAAATATTTATGAATACTTAAATTTATTGTATAAATAATATTTATTAATACTGGGTAGAAAACACCCACGACTCAGGAACAATTATTCGTGCTCATCACACAAATAAATGCCCTTACCAGGATTTGAACTCTGGGCCATCGGCTTGATAGGCAGGGTCAGTACAGTACCCACTAGGCCAGACAGTTGTTTTTTATTACGATACCTAAACAATTGTTAATTGAGATTGGGTACTCTCAAGAAATACTACTGAAGTTTATACTTAGCCGTGTTTGCACATATATTTTACTTTCCTCGTATTCGAAATGAAAAGTAGAGTGTTTATCTCGGGTGAAAGGCACTATTTCCGTCTCGGACTATTGGCGCTCTCCCTACATTCGAGCGCCAAACTACCTCGACAGAAATGGGTGCCTTTCATCCCTTGGTTAACAATCTACTATTAAAAGTTACCTGTGTGTTTCAAAATCACTCCGCTTTACGATACCTATAGATCGTCATAGTGCCACAATATCCCGGTGAAGTTCTTCGCAAATAACACGTTTTTAATTTAAATACGCGAAAATGAACACAGAGAGCGGGCAGCGATCGAGTTCATTAACAATTTTCAGAGTGAACTCTTTGATGTTCGATGGCGCATCTTCGAAAAGAGCGGTCTCTCTAAAAGCCTTTTGTTCCTTCTCTCCCCCAACTCGTATTTCGACTCAAAACGAGCAGATAGCCTGTATTATACTCATTGACAATAGTGTTTTTGAATTAATTATTGAAGAGCGAAATTAGAAGACGAAGTTACAGAGAACTGGAATAGCAATTTAACGGCTTGTTTAAATATTCTTATGTTAATTAAACGGAGAGGAGAGCGCACTGATTATGCGTTGCAATGCATAGCCGTGATAATGAATTGCTATTAGTTTGGGAATTGGTTAGTATTTGTTGTTCGTGTTACGTGATTATACGGATGTAAATATTAGCATAATAGTCGCAGGCCGAGTACAATCCTTATTATAAGATGTCACAGCGATACAATACCGATCCGTCAGTGTCAAGAGTGTTTCTGTTTAGCCCAATGTTTGACTGCTAGAGAATGCCTCAAGGCGTTAATTTTACCATTTGTACTCTTTTTTGTAAATTTGTACAATAAGGTTTAAATAAAAACGTGACATTTCTTCAGCCAAAAACGTCACTCTTTACACTGACAGATTGGTGTCGTATCGTTGTGACACAAAGACGCTAATAATCGTTTGTCCCTTTCCATCATACCAATACGTTAAGTTGGTGAAATAGAGGCTACACTACTACAAAGCCCTAATGTTCAACATTGCAACCGTACTTACGCAACGTCAAGCACTCGCGTTCTAACGTTCTATATTCAAAATAAAACGCGCGTTATTCCGAGCGACTTGCTCCCCAGGAAACGGCGAACTCAGCGCAGCTCTAATGGCCCCCATTCACCGTCGAGTGTCACTCGTCAAGCCTTGATCGCTAAACACCTCCGTACAATGCCCGACCCCTATTAGGCTTTTGAATGCAATGTTTGGTAACAGTGTATGGAAAACTTTAAATTACTTACGGTTCTTGATTTTCATGCAGATTACATCTTCATAATATTCAGATTAGCACAATATCCTAGCTACCCACACACCCACAGTGATATAATGAGGCCAGTTCAACATATTCTAATAATATTGATTAGTATACGCATCCATTTCCCCGAAATCAAATGTGTCCTAGATCATAGCACTGATGGTTAATTAGTGGCTTTACGCTCTCTATATATATATAATAGGTAGTAAAGCAACTGCAGAAGCCGTAGTAGCCGTAAAAGGCGTTAAAAGATTGTGTTCCAAGGGACCAAAATGACATATTTACGGCGAGGGCGTATATTGTATCTGAACGAAGCGAAGGATTCTACAAAAGAATCCCGAGCATAAAGAAGGATTGTAAAATGGAATCCTGAGCAAAGTGAGGGATTTAAGTGTTATCGCCCAGGGTGGAAATCATTTTGCTACCATGTGACACATACTGCTTTTCACATCACCGAACTATTAGAAAATTATCATGTTTCAAAGCATCATTTAAGCTAAAGAATATGCGCAAATGTAAAAAAAATGGCCTAGAACAGTAAAGTACAGTCACCTGTAATAATATGTTACACAACGAAGGCCGTAAAAATATATGACACAATCTTATTTGTAGAGCCATAAGAGCGTTCATATTTTTACGGCCTATATTATTATTGCAGGTACTACTTTAATCCCTCCTAGCAGGGAAGAAAAAACCCCTTATAGGTGATGTGAAAACCTATGTTACAGTAGGAACATATTTGTCAGACAGAGTGCCTCTTGGACATTAATTACTTTTGTGTACTAAATGACACCAAACAATCAGTAATACATTTCAAATCACCTCCCAGGTTCACAAATAACATACCTGTCATGTTCCTGTTCGATTTCCTTCCCACAAAGCGCTGCGAATCTCGAGAGGGCATAAAAGAGTAGGTAAGTAGGGAAAGCCCTTTTACTAGGTATAAATCGCGAAAGCCTCTGAACAGCCTTTATGTACTTTTTCCGTTCTTTTAGAAAAGTAGCTAGAGATTTAGTAGGTCACGTTCTGCCGGGAAAGAAAGACTAACGCTAATCCATACGTGGCCGAATAAGTGCTGGATATCTACGGAGCTGTGAAATGGTCCCTTTGACATCATGTATCCTTTTAAAACGTATTGCCTACGAGTATGTGTGACTTTATAGTGATATTTATTTCATTGCAAAGGGAAACAAAGAGCATATAAGTCCACATACAGTTTAACAAATTAAGTTAATACAACAGCCAGAACAGTTTCCACTTATAGGTAACACAATTATTGCTCTGACAGAAACAACATGCACGTATTACACAATTAATTAGGCAATTACAAGCTAAAATGAAGATTATGCAATTATGCACTGATAACATTTATGAACAAGTTAATTAATTCTTGACAACATTTAAGAAATATGAAAATTATACAATTAATGATAAATTTTATGAATTTTTTAGATATATGAAATCAGTTCCTACTTGTATCATCAAATTAAACTATTTTTAAAATAGTTATCAACGGATCGTGTACGTTGGAGACCGAACGCTCGTAAAAGCAGTGATAATATTTATTACAATTTTAGGATGGAACGGCCATTTATTTAGAGTATAACTTGCCAATACTCACGAAGTAAGTGACTAAGTTACTAAGCCTACCAGCAAGGATACTAAGGTATAATTTGTTCAAGGTTATTCTGTACCTAATACAAAATAACTAAAATCAACCCAATAATCAACTGGTAATAAAGATGCATTCCCATATAAAGATGATCATTTATATAATTTCAGTTTAATTGCATTACTGTAAGACCAGTCATTGGATTTTGTATCTGATTGGTGTCAGATCATATACAAAATTTCTTAATTTCCATGTTCTATGTGACTCAGACATACTATATATTTAAAATGGGTCCCTCACGTTTTTTTAAATCGCCGGTTTCACGACATAATGCGCACTAAAACGAGGACCGTTGGCGGACCGACGCAGACTTATTATAAATAAACAAATTTCGTACTTTATTTTAACGGGTTTATTGAAAAATTACCGATAGCACTGATAAGATTCTTTGAACATCAGTATTCTCAACGGTGGTTAAGTTTTCAAGCGCAGTCCGTCCTGTGGTTGCTGCAGTGGCGCGGCGCGACGCCTTAAAAGCGAATGCATGTAGCTCTAAACTTTTACGCTACGAGCCTGCATCCGTTACGTGATGCTATTTTGTAAATACTTTTAGATTTAGAGAGTTTACCGTTTGTTTCTCATTTATTTATTGTTAATGTTTGAAAATTGTTTACAAAGAGTTGTACCTAACTAATGTCTAAGATGAACAATATTTGGGTTTGATAACTCAGAAATTTGCTTGTTGCATAATAGTTTTGCTTAATAGATTTTAACAGTATGTTAAACACTTACCTATCTTAAATGATATTGTTACATGCAAGTCATTAACGCACGCAATTGTATTGCTTATTAATTTAAAATAAGAGGAATATACTCGTTACAAGACATCTGAGTGTTTTGGGTATAATATAAATTGTAATATTTTAAAATGTTTTAGTTGCAAAGGCAAAAAAATGAAAATGAAAATGCTTGCCTATAATAATATTAATAATGCAATCGCATCATATGCATTTTTTTAAGATACACGTACATTATTAATATATGAAATTCCGACATTTTAATAGTTTTCCTGAAGCAAACCTCAATACAACACAATACTCTTTATGTTACCTCGAGAAAAGAAGTTGACAGCACTAAACTTTATGATGCAAGTGTCAAAAAAATAAAGGGGACAATGCTTGATGGTTCAAAAGCCATTCTAACAAAAAAAAATGCTTGATGGTTATTTTATTTTGCTGGTTAGTTGCTGATTCCTACTCGTATTGGGTATTTTGAAGAAACCCGTGGTGCCAGTTTTATACAGTTATCAGTGTATATAGTTCTCTTATGGACCTATTTCTGTATCTAACCAGTGATGACCAGCTGTGTCAGTAAGTGCATTTTAGCTATTTTCATAATTATCAGCCTTTATAAGACCGAAACTTGAGCCTGGGAGCAGTTCAGTTCGCTCGCAAGATGGCGCAGTGTAAACACCTTGTGATAGCTTTGCTCCGCAAATTATTATGTTTACGCTAGGATATCAAGTGATTACGCGAAAAAGTTTCTTAAAACAGTTGAGACACTCAAGTGCTACTGTGGAGATTGCAATTTATCCGAAAAAAGTGCTAGATTACGACAAATAAGTGAAAAATAAATATACAAAGTCAGAGGCTACCGACGGTTTAAGTGTTAAAGTTAACGCTGTTTATGCTCGGATCGAAACGACATAAGTGCCGCACATCTATAAAGCGCTTACATCAGTTTGTGTGTGAGAATCAACGTAACCGATAACTGCGGCCAACGGTGAATTGTGTACCTTACGTCGATACGATAAGCTTCTAAATTAGTATTTGAGATTCACGGTAGAATTATATTTCAAAATGAAGTGTTCTAAATGTGATTTAGATTTGATGGCAGATGATTGTATTAAATGTTCGTCGTGCCAGGATAAACTACACTATGGGTGCGGCGGGCTTACGGACGCAGAATTTAAAAGAATTCTGCCGATGAACATAAAAAAATGGAAGTGTCCGAAGTGTAAAATAGGCAAGAAACAGCTAACGCCGACCGCAGGAAGGCCTCAGTCTCCGGTGATATTAAATGAGGATCGAGAGGAAAATTTGGGAAATTTACCATCAATAGTTAGCATCGACACGACGGCGTTTTTGAAGAATATGGATGGCCGATTCGAAAACATGTCGAAAGAAATATCAGAACTGAAAGATAGTTTTAATGAGCAAATAGAGAAGTTAACGTGCTCTGTCAACACCTGGTCTGAAAGATTCCTCAAATTAGAAGAAAGTTATGGAGAACTAGCAGACTTTAAAGAACGCGCGGAAAAGAAAATGATAGATTTGGAAAGGAAGAACGTCTTTTTACAAAAATACAATGATGCACTAGAAGAGAGAGTAGAGGCCCTTGAGCAAAAAGAAAAAGAGAAAGTCGTTCAGCTGGCCTGTGTGGATGAGGCCGAAAACGAAAATTTAAATCAAATAGTATCATCAATTGCCCAAAACCTGGACCTCAAAGTGGATGATATTGAGAATATAAAACGAGTTGGTGTTCCGATGAAGACAGTGCCAAGCGCTCAGTCTGGTGACCAGCGTCGCCGCCGTGCGCGGCCGATCATTGTCACCATGCGCACCAAAGCGGCCAGAGACCAGTGGCTGAGCAAACGTAAGACGCCCGTCACGAATGGTGCTATTTACGGAAACAACAGTAATCAACGAATATACCTGAATGAGGACATGACTAAACATAAACGTCAGTTGTTTTGGTCAGCCAAAGAACAGCTGAAGCCGACATACAAGTACGTGTGGTTCCAAAGGTCCAGTATATTAGTTAAAAAGAATGAGGAGGAAGGTAAAATCTATAATATTAAACGTGAAGAGGATATTAAATCTCTAATTGAAAAAACGGTAAGCAATAGCGAGTAAACAATATACAGAGATAAGCACCGACAACGATTCTGCGCATTCACACTACTTGGTTTTTTTTTTTTTGTTTTTTTTTTTTAAATATCTGAAAACAATGAATACTGTATTTGACTGTGTAGATGAAAATATTGAGTACACAAGATACGAAAATACAAATTTATGGAGTAATAATATTAAAAACAAAAAGAAAGAAATAGATATAATACATTTGAACATCAGATCGCTAAGAAAACAGTATGGCGAACTTGTAGTTTTGCTGACACAGTGCGAACAAAAAATTGATATCATAGTGCTTTCGGAAGTTAATGTCAAGCAGGAAGAGTTATCGTTTTTTAACATAGCCGGATACAATTTGTTTTCGAATACGAGAGAAAAAAATAGAGGGGGAGGAATCTTGATATATGCAAGGGATAGCCTGGATTTTACAGCTGAAAAAATGGATACTTTAGCATCGGAGATGTTATACGGGAAACTGAAAACAGCTGACAAAACTACACATGTCTTATCAATTTACAGATCGCCCAAGACTAACAAATTAAGATTTGTGGAGGAAATTAATTGCATTCTAAAAAAAATTCCACCTATAGATGATGTTATTGTAATAGGGGATATGAATTTAGACTTGTTAAGTGATAACTTGAATATGATTATTTCGAAATATAAAACCATGTTGTGTGGACACGGCCTCCAAAGTGCAATACCAGACAGCGAGATAACGCGCGAGTCGGTCGTAGATGGATCGCTACAGTCGTCGTGCATCGATCACGCGTGGGTGCGGAGGCGCAATGCAAAGCGCGCCACTGCGCACATGCTCACCTGCAAGCTATCGGACCATCACATGATAGGTATACGACTAGACATTTTTTGCGTCGATGACACGAGACCAACAGATGTGCGGTATGTGTTGAGTAATCAGCGAGTAATAAACAAATTAAATCTTATTGACTGGTCGGAGCTCTTGGCGATTGATTGTCCTTTAGTTTTATACGAAAAAATTTGCACTGTTTTTAGTAAAATCTATAACGAGTCATTCATAAAAATTAAACCAACTAGTAAAAGGGAAAATCAACCCTGGGTAAATAAAAAGTTGGAAAAAATGATTAACCACAGGGATGAGTTATTTAGAATCTGGAAACATAATCCTAAAAACATGGGCCTTAGATTGGACTACACGAGGTATAGAAATAAAGTAAATAAAGTGATAGATTTTGCTAAAAACAAGTTTAGACAAAATGAGATACAAAAATGTGAAGGGGATTTCAGGAAAATATGGGGAAATATAAATAATTGGCTGGGTCGAACTACTGGTAATGTTGATAGTACAATAATGAAATATTTAGGAAAAACGGATAATTTGGAAAATATATGTAATAAGTTCTCGAATACATTTACGCAAGAAATATTGGATATAAAGCACACATGTACCCAAAAGTTTTTGAGTAGAAATTCTTATGTTATAAAATGCGACGTTTCTTTTAGGTTTAGAAAGGTATGTCCAAGTGATGTTGAGAAAATAATCGATAAATTAAGTAACGGGAAAGCTCCAGGTATTGATGGCATAAGGGTTCAAGATATAAAATGTATTAAAAAGGACTTCAGTATAATATTGGCCAAATTCGTAAATTTATGTTTATCAAAATGTTTATATCCAAATTTATTGAAAAAGTCACTTATTAGGCCTATATTCAAGCAAGGTAGTCACACAAATTATTCAAACTACAGGCCTATTGCAATCTTATCAGTAGTCAATAAGATTGTTGAAAAGATTGTAGTGGGACAGGTAAGTAGTTTTTTAGAAGGAAATGACATTTTATCACCATCGCAGCACGGGTTTAGGCGAGGGCGGAGCACCGCCACGGCCTTGACCCAGTTCTCTAATTATGTAAACAGCAGCCTAGGCGGCGGGCAGCAGGTCCTGGCGGTATTTATAGACTTCCGGAAGGCATTCGACACCCTGGACCACGAACAGCTGCTGCAGGCTATGGACGAGTGCGGCATACGCGGACCCACAAACCAATGGTTTAGGGAATACCTACACAATAGGACCTTGCGTACTGTCGTCAAGGGGACGACCGGAGCCGAAGCCTGCGTCAGTCTTGGCGTGCCGACCGGCTCAGTTTACGGGCCCGTGGGTTACGTGATGCATGTGAACAGTGTGTCGAATGTTGTCCAGCATTGCAAGGTCTATATGTACGCGGACGACATGTGCCTGGTGCTCGCCGGCGGGGATCTGTCGGACATGGTAACCAAGGTGCAGGACGATTTTGAGAACATTACCAAGTGGGCGCACGATAATGGAATAATATTGAATATTAACAAAACTAAATGTATGAGAATATTTTCACCGTATAATAAAAAAGCAAATCAAATAACGTCGAATGATATTAGTATTATAGGACATACGTATGAATGTCTTCATTGGAATAAAAATAATTGTACATGTAGTAAAATTGAATTAGTTGACAGTTTTAGATACCTAGGATTATTAATTGATACACATTTCAACTGGAAATTGCATATCAATCAGGTATGTAATAGATTGCGAGCTATATTGGGGCAATTTTATCATTTAAGCAGAATAGTCAACAAGCGCACCTTGTATATTGTCTATCATGCCCTGGCGGACGCATTGTTAAGTTATGGACTCAGTTACTATGGACGTACCTTCAAAACATATTTAGACCAAATAAAACAACTCCAAATTAGGTTAATTAAATATTTAGTTGGGCGAAACACAAGGAATAGGTATAAACATCAGTATGACTCACTGTTCTCATATTGTAGAATTCTCCCAGTGCATTGCAAAGTCACATACTTAAATGTTATCAATACGTATTATACAGATGATTTTAAAGTACAGAAAAAGAATAAACGTGTGACTCGCTCATCTAAAAAAGTAAAATTGTATCAACCTGCAGCCAAAAACTATTATGGTCGGAGAACCCAAGAATACTTAATCCCAAAAATTTACAATGAATACCCAATATTGCTAGATATCCCTAAATTAAAAATAGGTAGCCTGAAAGAAAAATTTAAAGAAATATTAATAGACAGATTCGATAACTCCATAAAGCATGAATAGTAAATTAAATACCTAACATTAATATTAGTATCATAAAATAACTTCATATAAATCAACTATTGTAGTGCCTCTTGCCACTTGTGTTGTAAAAATATAACGAGTTGTTAGTTTATAAACAAACGTAGTAATTAGCGTTAAGGTAGTTTTTTACGCACCGCTGTGCTCCTGTCCCGCGCCCGCGCCACCAGTATTGAGTCACCAATCCTACGTTATACCTACTTCATAATTGTAATACCTATATAAAAATTGGCCATGCCGGGACGGTAGGACAGTGCAAAATTATGTACCTTTTTATAAGTATAACGAGCGAGCTCATCGCCAACAAACTGTCTCGCAGTTTGGCGAATATTTTGTTTTGTGGTACACATATTTTATATTTTAATGTTGTAATAAAAAAAAAAAAAAAAAAAAAAAAAAAAAAAAAAAAAAAAAAAAGTTGTGGTTTCGATATTTCCTTACATTTAAAAATATGTTAACTCACAAAATGACAAAGAAAAATGGTCTAGGACATGTCCTCCAATACTTAGAACCTCCCTGATGCTGTAGCCGCTATCAAATACAAAGAAATACACAACCTCTCGAACAATATATTCCGTATACAAGACATATAAAGTTACATAGGTATATTACCGTAAGAGTTATTTTTGGTTGTTTCTCAAGTCCTTGGCCTGTCTCTCAGAAATGATGCCACGATTTGCCTGTCTGACGGAAGGGAAAAAAGAATATAACAAAATTAAGTCTAACTACAAAATCAAATTAATATTTCGTTGATGTTGCTCTACATAGTTATCGCCACCATTCAATTACTGCCCCAAACTCTCAACACGTATAGTTGGATTGGGCCTAAATATGGTTAAGGTAGCTTACACTATTCACTTTCCACTTTATGTAATGTAAGCTGCCTCAACCAATTTCTATTGATAATTAATAGGCAGGTAGGAACAAAGGTAGGTACACTAGATAATCGGCTGCCATCACGTTATCAGGTTATCGCGATTATACAGGCCGGCGCGCGTGCATCCATCGGAGTAATTGCTCAGTAGTGTATGAATGCGTCCGCATAATAATCTAGGATTGTATTGGTACTTATAGGTGCTATTAATATCAATTTGCGTGCTTTTGTGTTTGAGTGCCTGCTCCTGCTTTGCTGCTATATTTAAGAGCTATTAAAGGCCAGTTAGTTACATAATATATCCATACTTATATTGTATAGAATCTGGCTTTCTACGCTCTACGACGTATCACTTTGTAGAAAGTTGGATGTGAATGGCAACGTTACGGTACAAAGGCACAACTATTTAACTAAAACTGTTTGCAATAAATATGCAACGTATAATTAAGTGCAGTTATTTCATTATGTATAGATCCCAATATATTACAAATTAATTTGAACAAGGCTTGTAGGAATTCTCTTTTGCTGTTCGCATTTTCGGGACAATCATAATTATTTGCGAGTAGGTACTATTGATTTGGCTACTACGCTGAACTGAAAATTATTAATTAGGTTGCCTAATGTAACAAATGGAAAATTTAGATAATTGGCACTTAGTTTTACACTATTCGCGCGCAAAACAACGGTGAAAATATACCTATGTATTTACACAATAATTATTAAAATAACTGCAACGCTATAAAATAATAACTGGAATTGATTGTTTACACAAAAACACGCTCTCTTAATTCAAATCATTTAATAGGAATTATAGGATTTAGTCAGTACGCGTTGCTGGAATATTTAAAGCTGCAAGTATTTATGCCATATACGTAGGTACGTAACTATTCGAGTTTTGTAATTTGATTATCATATGTTTTAACGATTCAATCGATTTCACATCCATTGACGGTAATTTGATTGCCCCCGATTTCACCCGCATTTTTTTGTGAGGTATTTTTATATTTGCACAGAACTAGCCGCCTCGCGAAGAAGCTGCCACGGGAAGCAGCTCAGTCTGTGTAAACGTGCCTCGCTCGAGGCATTGCGGCGTGTAATTATTGAAATTGCCGCGAGAACCAACTCGGTCTGCACAGCCAATTTTACGTCACGCCGATAACTACGTCCATCATACGCATCCTGATAGCTTGCTTACTACTGAGAGTAATACGGAATCGTACTGGTTTTAACGTTATTTTTCTTTACGAATGACAACATACATCTGTCGTGGTATCAGACATTCAAATCAAAGAAAAAAATATTATTTCACTTGCTCTGTCATGTAGGTTTCAAATACTAAGTACTGGTGAAACATAATGAATATTATTAATATAATATACTAATATTCTAAAACGCCAAGGCCAAACAAAACAAAATATTTGTTTTGAAGACTACAATTCTTCTCATATTTTCATACTTTAATGTTTTTTTAAATAATAGCAATTATTTGTTATTATTAAGTAACTAAGTACATATCTAACAATAGCTATTTGTAAATAAAGTTTTTGTCATACTTACCTGAGCAAACTATTTACTTGAAAGAGAAAAAACTAACAAAGTGACACTGAAAAAACTGGCTTCACGGCGCAGATAGCGGCGTGACCGGAACCACAGGAAGGTGTCTCTCCCGCACCGGAAGTCGCACATTCCGTTGTGTTATCAACGTCGTTTCCGGCCGGCGCGGTGTCGTCGGGAATTATTAACTGTTGTTACTAAGAGGTTATTATATCAGCTGAGCCCCTTCTCAAACTTGAGAATTTTAGGTAATATATCCGTCGCGCTGACGGGGGCGCCTCCTAAAATTAGTGCGATAAGGACAAGTGCAGCTCAGGAGAAAAATCCTGCGTAAAAATCTTAAAACTCGAGGTTTCGTTCTCGGCATTTGCCCCCTCCAAAACATAACCCATCGTAACGAAGTTTTGGGACCGGAATGAGAAATAAATTATCCGTGTCTGACCGTTTTCATTTTTGCGTTTATTATTGCCGATTTTGTACCATAGCCGTCTGTTTACGGCGCATTTATTTGTCCGTTTTTAGCGCTGTATGAAGTAACCTAGTTCTTAAATATAAAAACAAGAATATCAAACAGAAAAAAAAATATACAGACACAGATACTGATAATATTGAACTCATATAAAACATTATTCATCTAGGGCCGGAATTCCAGAGAGGAAAATGTCGAGAATGTTTGTATGGAAAAAAAGCTTGTAAAATGACGACTAATGTATCCTCTTAATGTTGCATTCGAATTGCGGCCGCAGTAGTACTGTTGCAGAAAGTAAGTGAGGTCAGTGTCAATGTCCTTGATAAAATTAGTACCCGGGAAATGTTCGAACCGAAACAGCAATGCGGCAACGACAGAAACGCATATTATGATGTAATTTATAGTGAAATTGATAATTATCTTCTGCAATGCTGCTCCAGCAATGCTGCTGCAGTCGCAATCTGATACTCACCTTTATGCTCAGTTTGTGAATCGCACCTTGTATCGAAGTAGCTATTTTCTGTTACCATTGCTGTATTTATGGTTCTATTCTCGAATTGCTACTAAGAGCAAAACTAATTTGAAATAGAGGTGGAGTGTCCAAGAAAATTTTGTAGCCACAGTAAATTTACTGCCGTCTTACTTCACATGACTTAAACTTTTAGAACGCCATTTGACTTTGATCCTTATGCTTTCACTGACATGTGTTAAATATCAAAAAAGTGGCGCCATCTTACCGGGCATCAGCTAATACCTTTGGACTTTGATCTATCAGATGGCGCCACTTTTTGATATTTAACAAATTTAACACATATCAGTGAAAGAATAAGGATAAAAGTCAAATAGCTTTCTAAAAGTTTTAAACATGTGTCGAGTGATGGCAGTCATTTTACTGTGGCTACAAAGTTTTCTTTGACAATCCACCTCTATTTCAAATTCTCTTTGGTAAGAGTACCTACTAGTAAAACACTTTATTGTACGCAATAAGAACATAATAAATAGAAAGATACAATTAATGTATATATATGAGACTTAAAAAATTGCTCATTTATGTCAAGTAGTACTCCCAATTATTCCTGTCGAGTTTTCAATGATTTTATCCTCCCTTCGTAACTGATTAAAAGAGACTCAACAGTGACAAGACGAAATTGCGTTTAAATCCCTTATTATGAAGCATAAAGCTACAACCACCTTTGTTATTACTTTCCGTGTTTAGTCGTAAAATTACTCGAAGTAATAAAAAAACAAATAACGGCAAGACGAATTAGTAAAAACTTCTAGGTGGAAGGTACAGTTAGCAATAAAGCTTGTTGGTAATTTTCACACCTTTTAATTACAAGCTTTTATTTAACTTGCCCTGTTAAGGAGTGGTTCAGTAAAAAAGTGGCAGTGAATTATCTAGTATATTTTTTTTGTTTTTTACTAATTATGTAGCAGTTTCTTTTTTTAATAATCTGTAGATAAACTACTATATAAAAACAATAAAATCATATTGAGAAATATCAGATTGTTTGAGTTTTCTCATTTTTATTGCAATGTACTTCGTAACTTTTTTTACAGTACATATGGTGTTACTTTACCGCACTAGTGCGATAACTTGCACATTAGGTACCTATGTCGAAAATTTAAAGGACCATATGTACTGTAAAACGTTGTACGATACATGTGCGAATAGGTAATTCGCAACTCGCGTCGATTTAAAACAAACTATTTTTCGCACTTGTATCGGTAATAACTATTTCAACACACATGGTCAGAACGACGTTTTTATTCCACCGATTGTTGGCTCATAATCCTGGATATTAAACACGCGTGCTTTTTCAGTATATTATAACACTCGTGCTTTTTCATTATATTATCCGACTGAGTAAAGAAGGTAACTGATTGCTAATAATATGCATGGAAACGGAGCCTTCTTAATGTGGTCGAGTAATACATTTTTTTTAACCAACTGTTAAGTGTTTCAAATGTTAGTTCAAAGAGGTTTTATCACACCAATCATAATTTATAGATTAAATTATCTCGTAAATTTCATTAATGAATAAACATAACGTTTTATCGATTTGATCTCCATCCGTCGAATAGAAATACGAAAATATTAGCTTTTATACATTTTTTTAATTGGCTGTTTCGATTCTGTTTCGATTGTGTTCGATTTTGTTCGCGACTTTGCCTTAATTGCGCGCGCGTTGGAATCGCGCGTAAATAAAATTGGAATAGCTTTGCATGTTTTAGTTGATATATTGACGAAAATGTCATTTTCAAGCATTGGAAATTAAGAACACATAAAATTGACGCTGCCAGTAATACTAATAGAGGCAAGAGCCGAGAAAGATAGCCTTTTACCATCAAAATTGGGTGAAAAATAATTGGCGGCATATGAAACTTTTGTTCAATGGAAATCAGCAAAAACGCCCAGTCTTTCTTGGAAAACGTGTTGGTAGCTTACTTCAGCAATGAACTGGTGAATAAGTGCCTACAAGCCCAGCTCGCTTTGGTGCAATTATTCGATGTTAAAACTGTAAGCCACAATTTTGAAAAGTAAAGGTACATAATGTACAGTCGAGGTCATAAATATATGAGCAAATCCAAGGCAGCATAAATAAATGAGCATAGAAAAGTACATATACATCTGAACAGATTAACCAATCAAAAATCAATGTGTACATATCACCTGTCATATTATCCTGAACAAGTCACACAATAATATGTAAGCAACTGAAAACTGAAGGTGATATGTGTACATATTTTTGCTTGGTTAAACTGTTCAGATGTATATGTACCTTTCTATGCTTATTTATTTTTGAAGCCTTCGATTTGCTCATATATTTATGAACTCGACTGTCCTAGTACAACACAATTTGACAATCTTCACCTGCCGTTTTCCGCAATGCCACACTTGAATTGCAATTTTCACAACTAGTATGTTTTTAGGAATATCATCTTACTAGTAAATTATACCAATAAAGTAGAGTTCATCTTGGGTAGTCAGGAAGTCTCTCTAATCTAACCTCTGACTGTGGTTTTTCTATGGGAGGGAAAATCGCAAATACACAAAAATGGAAATTCCATGTAACTACCTCAAAGTGAAGTCAAATCAAAAAAGTGCAAAATCGAACATACGACAATTTAATACCTAATTAGCTTATCAAACTTAAAGAAAAAACTATGCTTATGAAAAAACCTCATAAATTCTCTTAAAAAACGTTGTTCAAAAAGTCTTAGGAGACATGTAATATAAAAGGCGAAAACTTCAATTCGCCTTTTTATTTTAAATACGATTGTATTTAATTGTATAGAATAGTATGTACAGATTACTACAAAAATGCTCCACTTAAAAATTATCACTAAATAAAATGAAAAATCCACATAATGTGCTGCTACTTTTTTTCTGAATCACTTCTTAGTATGTATGGAACAAATAATGCAAGTTAAATTTGATGAAGCTGAAAAAAAAAAAAAATATATAATAATAATATAATAATAATATATGTAAGTCGGGTGACAATGCAATATGGTACCATCAAGCTGATCTGATGATGGAGACAGGAGGTAGCCATAGGAACTCTGTGATAAAACAACGCAATCTAATTGTATTTGGGGTTTTTAGAATTACCTCGATGAGTATTAGTTGCCTGTGGAAAAAAAAGTACAGTCAACGGGAAAAGCTTGTACTAAAAATGAATTTTTGCCAAAAAAATATTTTAAATATTCAAATGCTGAAGCAGTTTCCGCAAAATAGGTAGGTATTAAAGTTTTCATCCAGGCCGTCGACTACATTTTTTAAAAAGAACAGAGCCAAGTATCTGTGATGCTACTCACGGCACCTATTTTGCCGGTCCGCAGCACTTTTGCAGAACTTTCTGTATGTCATAACGGTTCATACATTCAACTTGCACAGCTAGACAGCGTTGAATGCGCCAAAGTTAAACTCCTTCTTTCAACGCGTTTCAACGGGAAAGCAGTTTCCAACTCCGCCTGCAATCATGGCCCATGTAAAGCATTTCGCAGCCGTACCTACTTGCCAACTTTGGAACTCGTAGTTTGTTCTTTAATGCTTTAGGTATTAGGCGGGCCTATAAAGCGAAGCTAGTACATTTATCGTGAGGAAAATGGCGTTGTTCCGGTTGTAATGCGGTTAGTTTACGGTGAAGTAAAATTGTCATTTTATTAAGATGTCTAAATGTAATAGGTGCTTTGATATTAAAATTGGAAATTAATTCGGTTGTTTTTTTAATGTCTGTTACTCCATAACTCCGTCATTTCTAAATGATTTAGAAAGTTATTTTTTTGTTTGAATTTATATATATACAGATTGGTTCCGTTTTTGTCAAAACTCAGTTCTGATGATGGGATCCATGAGGAATCGAGGGAACTCTTCAAATGTAAAAGGCATACATATAGTGATTTTTGTATTTTCTGCAACAAATTAAGCATTTACATTTAAAAAAGTGACATGTGATGAAGTGGAACTGCTGATGATGATCAGAATGGAACTCTTCAACGACGCATAGTACACATTTGGCGATTTCTCCTCTTCGCTGTGTTTGTTAAGTAAATTAAATTTTCAAAACAAATTTTTGTCAAGTTCGAGTTCTGACGATGGGGTCCATGAGGAATCGAGGGAACTCTTCAAATATGAAAGGCATACATATAGTGATTTTTGTATTGTCTTTCACAAATCAAGCATTTACATTTAAAAAAGTGACATTTGATGTAGTGGAACTGCTGATGATGATCAGAATAGAACTCTTCAACGACGCATAGTACACGTTTGGCGATTTCTCCTCTTCGCTGTGTTTGTTAAGTAAATTGGATTTTCAAGACAAATTTTTGTCAAGTTCGAGTTCTGACGATGGGGTCCATGAGGAATCGAGTGAACTCTTCATTAACAAATCAAGTATTTACATTTGTAGAAGCGACATTTGATGAAGTGGAACTGCAATGATGAATAGAACGGAACTCTTCAATGATGTAAGTTCACGTTTAGCAATTTGTTCTCTTTGCCAAGCAGTTAGGTTTTCAAGGCACATTTTTATATTTCTATCCTATTTAGTTTTTTTCATAATTATCTGGTGTTTTATTCCATGCATGGTGTGAAATAATTTATCTTAATACAGTCCAATGCCCAATTGCGGGTATCTTACCAGTCAATCATAGGGCAGATCTGAAATGTGTCAAGGTGGGTGCAGTGGCAAAAAAAAAAATCATGTTACCGCCTTTTCTACATAATTAGGCGTAGGACGCTGTCTTTTTAATTTCATTGTATGAAATCTAAAATCAACAATAATCGTTCTTTCACCGGTCTCCCTCATTAAAGTCGGTTTTTTTTCTTAAAAATTATATAATACATATTTATGGCCCATATAAAATTTACGACATTTACGTAATGAGCTGATTTTCGCACTAGTGCGGTAAAGTGCCACCATATGTATTATAAATATTGTTTTATATCTTTTAAGATTACTTAAAATATAGACAATAATATTGGAAAACATTGGGTTTCCAAAATTTTTCAACCTATACAGTATACAGCCCTTCCGAAGAACCCTTTCTACTACACAGTGACACACTAGTCCTTTACAATTACAGTCTTTTGGGGTAGCCTCAGTATACATTGTATAGTATAGCGTCGACTGCGTCGATCTCCATTTGTGGAGGTCACTAAGGCCAGGTGCAGTTTCAAACAAGACAGCAAGTGCACCCAAGTTACAAGTTACTTACCTACCCCTTGCAAGTTGTCTGTCATACTTGCGACTCAGAGGTCAGGCTGTCCACTAAGTTTCAATATTAGTTTCAGGTTTCCAATTCCAATCGGGTACTGAGCGTAAGCGAATCTTGTCTCAGGCATACTATTATGATTTACCATTACCGTTGATACAGTACAGTATGTAAAAGACAGAGACCCATTAATGTTTAGGTCATACTGTGCAACGTTTACTATGAGGCCAACCCCAAAATCGCGAAAAAAAATTGACTCTCCCATTGGAAATTTCAACATCAGGCCAGCAAAATGTATGAAACAGCCAATTTTTTTTGAGATTTCAGGGTTTGTCTCATAGTAAAAGTTGCTCGGTATGACCTAAACATTAATGGGTCTCTTCCTTTGCCTTTCGTTCTGTTACATACTGTATATCAAATTTTAAGACGCTGTGCGATGTTATATATCAAAAATATAAATATGGATCATAAGTCATAAAGTGATCATGATAACGTTAATTGTTTTAGGTGACATATTTAGTACAGTCAAGTGCAAAAGTATGTATCGAAAGAATCGTCTCATAAATATGGCACTACGCTCTTTTTACACTGGAATAAGATGCTATGGGACATATTTTTGAGTAAGATGTGTACACCCATATTTTTACACTTGAATGTACTTTTAAATCCAATTAATACTGCATGGGATAAATAAAGGAGTCAGTGACGTCGATTTCTGACTATCTACGTCGCCACTGCTTTTGATCAAAAAATTTTAAGGACTCGCGTTGAATCTCGAGCGCACTTTTTATGTACTCTTAAGAGCGAACTGCATTGAGAGCAATATGTAGGTCAGATTTTAAAGCTTCAATGCCACTCTTGATCTAGGCAAGCGATGGTAGTAACATCCTTGAAGCTTACGGGTTAGCTATGCAAAGGTAAGTTTATGCAAATGAACCGATAACTGTAACCGTCCGCGTCGAGTGCTAATAATATTCGTCGCTTCTTTAATTTGTTTACAACACTAATAGTTTTATGTGTTTGTTTACGTGTCTTTTGGATTTGGCAACGATTGTTGTAATAAAGTTCGCTATACAGAATATAAGTTATTGATATAATACCATAAACAAAGCAAACAGTCCAATTAAAATTATATCACCTAAACAATAATCATCGGCTTATAACTTATTTTAACTTACTAAAATAAACAAAGAAACCTTTCTCCGATAAAGGATAGCGATTTTTGTTGTACTAATTACAGTATTATTATTTTCTTAGGTAACTGGACTCATTATTATTAACCCACACAAAAATTAATTAATTATATTAGTATTAAAATAATCTATCTATTCATCCTGTATCGATCCACTGCTGAGTATATTAGGCATCTCCTTTATTACGCCACTCTCCTCGGTCCTGCGCTAATCTCATCCATACAGTGTTCACTAATCATTCGGCAGATAATATCTGTCAATCTATTCGATGGGTTACATCCATGCCGATCTTTTTGCCCACTTTAACCACCATTCAGTAACCTTATAAACTGAAATAAATATCATATACCAAGAAAAAGTGACCAAGGCCTCCAGTGCCCCAGGCTGGAATCGAACCAGCGTCCTCTGCTATCGCGGCAGGTGCCTGAACCACTCGGCCACCGGGGTCACAGCAGCATTGGTCGAATTTTTCCAAGTATATGCATTTCTTACTGAAGGCTTACGGCACCCCCTAGCCATCTCTAAGATAGAACAGTATGGTTCATACCTTCTAACTGGATCAGGTGATACCGAGCTAGCGAGGGAGATGGCACTGCAAATCAATACTATTAGAAGTATTAGAACAAATTAAATTATTTTTAGAAAACAATAATTTAATTTCAGTTTATAATTTATATAGTAGTGTTTCTACTAAAAAAAAACAAATTAAAATATTTTCTGAAAATAATATTTAATTTGTTCTAATATTTCTAATAGCATTCAGTAACCTATCTTGTCCAACTTTCATCGTTTTCTTTTCGCAAAGTGTCCTGCCCAGTGCCCATCTCCACTTCAACTACTTATGCTATTCGTTAACCATGCAACGTCCGACATTTTCGGACGGCGTTGTATTTATACTGTTTGCGATACAATTAAAAAGGGAGATGCCTAACATGGGTATTGGATATGTCAGTGTCAAAAGTAAACTTTTTGTTGTAGAAACGTCACTTTTGACACTAATATATCTATCCATATCGTATCTTTAGCAAATGTTTGACGTATCTTAAAGTTGAAATCGGGCAGAGATAAGAGGTTCAGCTTGAAATAGCTGTGTTAGTAAGTTTATTAATAAGATAGCAGCAACCATTGAGACGAGATAATATGAAATTTGCATAGAATCGGGTATATTTTAAATATTCAACCTGTGTGTCGGCAGTAAACAGAGAGCGGGTTTAATGTCACGTTAGAATGTGTACATTAATTCATATCTCAGCTTTCAGAATATGATAGCGCTTTATGTTATAAAGGACTAACGTTATGCGGGTGTTTTTTATGAACATCTATTTAAATATTTATGAATTGTGATGTTGAACGTGTTACAAAGTCCTGATTTCAGTGTTAAGTATACATACTGTTTGAAAGGAAGTGCAGAGCGCAAAGTTATACTCACTTTACATGATTATTAAGTTTTATTCTACTGGGAAGAGCATTCGATTGTATGTAATCCATAAAGGTATGGTAATTTAAGCCTATATATCTATAGATCAACATAAGCTGACATATTAGTAATTTAAATTATAAATTCTAGCTATCTCTAGCAAACATTACCAAAGTGTTCTTCAGCGTATAATACATATAGCGTATATTTGTGTAGTGCGTTTTAAAAAGCTTTTATTTAACTTGCAATGTACCTATGAATTTGTACGGGCCAAGTCTTGCAAGTTAAATTTGACCCACTTCCCGCACTTCCAATGAAGCTGAAAATTTACATACATATGTAAGTCGGGTGACAATGCAATATTATGGTACCATCACGCTGATCTGATGATGGAGACAGGAGGTGGCCATAGGAACTCTGTGATAAAACAACACAACCTAATTGTGTTTGGGGTTTTTAGGATTGTTTCGATGAGCACTAGTTGCCTGTGGAAAGAATAGTACAGTAAGCGATAAAAGCTTATATCAAAATTGATTTTTTTGCCATAAATTTATTATTATCTATTTAGCTAGATCCGTACGGTGCACCTGACGGAGGTGCGGGATATCGATCTCAAACTTAGTTTCTCAATATTGTGGCAAGCTATTACCTATCAGGTTCAAACTAGCATGAATTAAGTTTTCCAATAAATTGTCTGACAGCGATTTTGAAAGCTTACATATATACGACCGTGTAAATTCAAAATTTGAGACGATTTAGAAGTGTTTTCAATGTGATCAAAGTCAAAAGTCGAAGGAATCGTACGCTTATGAACGTTGGTGAAAGTGGATTTACCATAATCAATCAGTAAGTGGAATCAATCAGTAGAGCATTTTGAAGTTTGCAAGATTTCATTTATTGTGTCAATATCACTTGTCATTCGTTTCTGGTTCGGTATGTTATCATAATATAATACCACTTCAATTAACATAATTTAGCTAGATTGTTGATTAACTAGGTATTCATCAATTGAATAAAATATCGTAGATCACTGAAACAATGCTCATAATTTACTACTAGGCATTTCTCTTGTGTCTATGTGGGGCCATTACAAAACGGACAATAACATGCCCCTTTCTCGAACGGTATGAGTCTAATATTATTAGTGTGTTGCCATGGTAACCCATGCGACTTGACAGTTCGTGGACTAATATTATTAGTCTAATACCGTACGAGAAATGGGCACAAGTAAGTAGTACATTTCTGCCTATTACTTTCTACAAGGCCTGGCAAGAGACCGAGTCAGTAAATGCAAATACAAGTTTGGCAGTAGAAATAGGCGCAAAATTCAAAATTGGTATGGAAGATTGATCCTTCGCGCCTATATATTTTTAAATTTGCCGCCTGTTTGTAAGCCGGTTAATGAGTCTAAAATTTCTATAACAACCCATTCTTCTCCTGCGTTTTTACTTTTTAAATTTGTAAAGAAAAAAATTGGGCATTTTTCGTCTTTGATTTACAAACAAAATGAGGGCATTACTAAAGTCAGAACATAGATTAAGGAGATGTGACATTTTACTTGCATGTTTATATCCTTATGCCTGTATTACCTAAAAACGTATTTTGATGACATGTATTGTATATACAGCAAGAATATGTTAAATATAACTTTCGTTGGGCTTAGTCATACGACTTAAATAAGAATGCCAAGATAAAGTATAGTCAACCAATTTGATACACAACCAATGAATGGGTGGGAATGGGTAGTTAGGTAACTGTCGTTCAAGTATCCGGAAACCACGAGAAGATTCTTGCATTCTATAAACATTAAAAGCATAAAGCTTAACCTATTGAACCACATCCGGCCTATCCCAGAGCGATGAGATAAGGCAAGCGAACAGATTACCATCAGGCCTGGGGTAAAGGACTTACCGGAAATGAAGGTTGTCTGCCTCGCGCCTCGGCCGGAAACGGCGCTCGCTTAACACGCCATTATCAGGACGCCAAAGCCACCGACGCATTGTGAACTTTGCGTTGACTTTGACTCGCCATAGCGAAAACATATTTTAAAACATTTTTTATTTATTTATTGTAAGCTTTTATCACTGACTGTACGTCAGAGTCTAAAGAAGCCTTTCAAACTGAAATCGACTTATCGTGACGATTTTTACAAGCCCAAAGTCAACCGAAACGTAAATTATTAATTGATAGGGTAAGTTGGTTGACAGTGGGTTGGTGGTGTACAGTAATTATTGCAAATTTTGAGAAAAGGCAAAATATCTATTAAACTTTTCCCGAACAAAACACGGTTACATGTGAACACAACAACGTGGGTAAATTTTTACAATTATTAAAGTTTGTGTTTATCCGAAATATGTAACTGTATTCAATCATTAATATATTTTCTTGTTAACAGTATAATAAGGTTACTTTTACATGATATTGGTTTATTTCTTTACTCATATTTTTTAAATTATTATCATTCGTTTTGTAATTGAGTACGGAGTTGACAGAAGATCGAGTGAATCAAGTTGACAGTGGGTCAAAGCTCGTCAAAGGAACTATGACAATGCATTTTTATGCAAATAAATAGTTGCTTTTACCTTAAAACTGCCTGGAGAAGAAATATATTGTAACAGGAGAATAAAACTGGTCTAATTAGGATTTTTCCACATTGAAAATTAGAAAATGTCAATATATTCTTTACTTATTTACCTACTTAAGTCTATTCATTGATCAAATATTTATTTTTAAGAAGATCGTAAGTCTTTTGAGCATAAAAACCAATGAATCCATTAATTTAGTAGACTATTTCCATCTTTGATTTACTGTAGACCTGGTGATTTAGTGTAGATTCCTTACCTCCTATTGCACAGTGAGTCGATTTGATTCCCATTTTTCATTATCATTAAAAACGTTACAGCCACCAAATTGTTAGAATTTTAGATTTTGAACTATAATATATAAATTAATAATATAATGAAACTTGAATAAATTGTCTACAATAGCTCATAAATCAAGTACTGTACCTATATATCACAGTTATTGCTTTAGCTACGGGCATTAGAAGATGGAGTGATCCAGTGTCAACCATACTCATTTACTTGTATTTTTTGTACATATTGCTTGTAGTTAGTATAAACTACTTAATTGTAATTATAACTTTGACTTACAATTTCCATCTAATTACTTTAACCGTAGGAATACTTCCAGTAGCATAGCTGTAAGTATGTAGTGAGTTACTTCTCTATCTTTACTATGGCGTAGTCGATGTCGGCATGCAAGCGAATGGACTTTGTGTACACGATTATGTTTGAAATGTGCCGTTAGAATTCGCAACTGACAAGATTTTTTTATGTCAACAAACTTTTTTTAATATATGAAGTTCTAATATGGATAGCCATCAGTATTTATTTGCTGGAAAATAAGTAAATTGTAATTTAATTATATTACGTTTCATGAATAGGACGCTGGTAGACAGATGGACGGGCTCGGGCGTCAATTATGGAAACCTTAACAATGACAAATGGTATAGAATTGTATAGGTATATAAAAAAACAGGAATTACAATAAACAGTATTGAGTAGTTCCAATCGAACAGACGTCTCAAATCGCAGACACGTAAAGTTATTCATTGTTCGTTTCGCTATTGGCATTTAGTTAAACGTCACCGTCCGTTTCTCGTCAGAACAAAGTAAGGACACAATAAAGCTGGCACTCGTTACTGCGATGAACGAAGGGGAATGGAAGGAAAGGAACGAATGGAAGACAACGGGATCGCGACTGTCGTTGTCACACATTGTTCACTTCAAATGAACATCGCGAACAACGCGGCAACTACGAACAATTGAGGAGCGAGTTTTGTTTGTAGGATTCGCCGGTAAAATTTATTACCGTATGAATTAAATAACCATGAAGCGTGGTTGATTTATTATGTTACGCTCTGACGAATAAATGGATATTATTTTAATGCTTTTTGTGGTTAATATTTGAATGCTTAACCCATTCCTCTACATACCGGGAAACCCATGTTATATAGGCTACGACCTAACGCTACGACCGAAGCTCAGTGGTGAATGTGTTAATAGTTTTCATTCATTTAATTGTAATTAAAATATTTAGTACTTGCCTTACTCTCCAACGGATCTGACCGCAGCTGCTATGTGCAAGTGATCTGGTCGGTTGCCCATTTCAATGCTTATCTGTATCCACATCTCCGAACACAAAGTTTACTAACCTAATCAAAAATTTACGGCAATAACTTTGTAAGTGTTCCTCCAAAATTGTGCTATAATAATTTAGTGGCCCAAAGTCCAAACGCATTAAAAGTTAGTGTTTTCTTTCATAATGAAAGCGGGCAATGCGTCATAACCTCGGCACCAGGTGGACAGCCGCTAAAAGCCGAACCGTGTACCGGTGGCGCGCACGGACCGACATTTATCATTCAAGTTTAGACGTTAACACTGCCATGTGCTTAGATGTTTTTAGCTTCATGTTTCCATTAAAGCTAAGTATATTTTTTTGGGATCGTAATTATACGGCCATTCTCGCTTGGTGGTACGGTACAGCGTAATACACGTTTTATTTTTCATTTACATGTTAACAGTCTTGTTTAGAGGAGAGGTTATTTTAAAAGATAGGTAAAAATATGTATGATATATACCTACATACGTTACTACGTTACTAGGGACGTTATTTAATTTCAGGATTTGACTTGGCTAGTTTTTACTAACAAACCAAATTTTAGAAAAGTAAAATAGACAAATACATATAAATAATATAATCTAATATAGCTTGTACGTAAAAACTAGCCAAGTCAAATCTTGAAATTAAATAACGTCCCAAGAGAAATAAATGCATTGTGTAAATAATTGTCTGTTTAAATTTAAGGTTAACTATATATTTCCTATTAAGCAGCAAACATTGTGGTAGTATCAAGAAACATGAAGTCGTTATATAAATTCATTTTAGAACGTTGCATATTCTTGTAACTAAAAATTCAGGATTTTAACAGAAATTGGCATCCATATAGATCTCAATTATTTTTTAGGCGAAGACAACAACGATGCATTATTTTAATTTAATATTGAACTTGGCTCTCATTTCACATTTATGTTTTTGATGGGATCTCATTTTACATAATTTTATATCCAATGAAAGATAATTTTTATTTTAAATTTGCACATAGGTACATAATAATGCTTACAAACGAATTGACAAATTCAAATCCGCAACGTAGGTTTCTTCAGGAGGGTACAACCATAAATCAGCAACAGGCGTCGTCGTTTCCTATACACAAACAATAAAGCTATCCGCAACAGGCTTCGTCATTTTCCCTTATGTTAATTATTATAATAAAGTCATTTTAAGGGACCGCCCCGAATTGCATCCGGCCCAAAGGTTCCCATGACACTAGCAGCGTTTCCACGCTGTATAGCCAACGAAATCTCCTGCACCAGGTACGACCCGGAGCGTGAATCGCAGCCCCTATCCCTAAGCCGGCGACCAAGTTCCTTAATAAACGCTTTACCCTCCGATCCCCAGGGTCCTGTAGTCTCTACAGCAATAGGCACAAACTCGTACATTGGTTCCGGAGCATTGTATTTAGCCTGCTTGAGTTTGCCGTATATTCAGCGGCTGACCCATCAGATTTAAGCATAAGCTAAGGTGGGATGGTGCAAACTGACACACCTGGCGTCCCACAAAAGGCACCGCCCCTTCTGCCATGGAACCAATTTGAGACCGTCTGGCCTTTTGCCATCAGTACGAGATATCCACAATTATTAGTTGTGAAAATCAAGTTAACTACAACAATTCAAAAATTATGACACGATAACGATCTGGACTGACCGATCCATGGATCTGTCAGTGTCAAAAGTGACGTTTCTTCAAACAAAAACGTCACTTTTGTTTGATATAGTTACTCGTACACACAAACATACATACCTAGGTTAAGGCGGCCTTCACATTGGATGCGGATTCGTCCGCCGCTCCGCTGTGCATAGCTCTGTCACTGTCACCTTCATACACCGCACCGGAGCGACGACCTGCGAATTCGCATCAGTGTTATTAACGGCGTAACAAGTTAACGTTGCCGAGTATGTGCTGGTTTTCATTGCAACAAACTTTTTATTTCAAAGTAAATCTACAAAAAATATTTTACTGCTAGGATTTGTAAAGCTACGTTTTAAGTAGACGGGCTATTTACTATGCTTCAAAGCACTCTGCCTCAATGTACTATAATGCAGCACCTATCTTGTCAGAAGAAAATATATGTAAAGGCGTGAAAGGATGAACAACAGACTACGTATTGCTTGCAGAATATGTTCATGTTCAAAGGCGTAATATAACACCGTGGAGCCCTAACTTTTGGTAAAAACTCTTTGAAGAAATCGCAAACATACTTTCCTACATGAGACTTAATACCATACCTACTCGTAATTAAATGAGGACGTGGAGAGAATCAACAGAACACAAATGAAAAAGTTTCATAAAATAATTTGATTTGTTCTCAAAAGTTGTACTCGGTGTGTCATATTTTTTGCAGCTGTGACCTTTTTTTTTATCATGATTATATCCAGTTCACCTTAATTAGGTACTTTAGACCGTTTGCTTCCTTACAATTTGAAGTATTAAGCAATAAACTTTGCATCGTTGAAATTGCATTTTATCCTTCAAATGCAGCGAAATGCAGACTGCTTTCAATGTCTCGGGAAATAGTGTTCCAACGACGTCTTGTTTAATAAAGCACGTAGTGGCAGCCGCGCCGTGGAATCTTTACTAGTTACAACAACTGAATACTTGAAGCATTCGAGCTTCACAAAGGAGTTTGAAATGCTATTGAGTCGGGTAAATTTCTCAAGCAATCGACTGGCTCGATAGACTAGGGCGTCATTTGTAGAGTATTTACGTTCGCATGTTAGTCATAGATGTTTGGTTAGGTCGAATCTAGTAATGACGATTTAGGTCTCTTTCATAAAATAAATTTACACTGCATAAACATACAGTAAGCTAAGGTAAGCTACTCACGAATGTATTTTCCTAAATTACACGTATTATTTTCTGGACCTATAGTCGCACGACGCATTTTAACCGTGGTCCCACGTGGGTCTATGGGTTTTTTACCCGTTGTCTTACCATTCTAAACAGCTTTCGCCAAAGGGTCCACGAGTAATTTATTTTTACCATAGTCCCACCGCATTGTTTCTTTTCCAAAAACGTTTCCTTCACATCGTACTTAGGAGTAGGAGCTTCTATTTCTGGGTGGTTTGCCCTTCGGGCATCTGAAGCTACCTGACGAACCTTATTGATTTAGTGTGACTACCGTGAAAACATTACACTTTGGGGAAAAACGCCTTGGATTTACACGTGTGATAAAACGTAGCACTATGAAGATGGTCAGTGCTTGTTAATTTTGGTACCTAATAAATTTAACACTTAATGCAGTGAGACAATGGTAAAAATAGATTACCCGTAGACCCACTGGCGAACGCTGTTGAAAACGGGTAAAAAAAAAATACCCTGGACTGGCATATATTGGTGGAACCAGGGATTCAGGGATTTGTTACTTTATTGAACGCATTATGTGAATATTTTTATATTATTATCTAGATGTTGGTATTTACTAAATTGTAATTTTGACATGTAATGTATGTGTACATTATTAATAATAAATATGAATATGAATATGAATATGATAATATTCCGACCGCGACCCCTATGGTCGTGGACGGCATATTCCCCTGTTTTGCTGCATGTTCGTTATGCAGTGATCAAAGTTTGCATAAAGGTCGGTTAGTATCAAATAGTGACGGCCAACGTAGCCAAATATATCGTAACACGCCTTTGTTACCACATAAATATGGATGTGTTCCGATATATTTGGATACTTTGGTCGTTACTATCCATCTGATGTTGACTGTACAATGAAATTCAGTACTTTTGCCCTACTCTGTATGCATTGTGCATTGCGTCTATAAGACTACTTTAGATGTTTTTTATACTTAGTAAATTTTAACGAAAATCATTGTAACAATTTTGTTCACAAAGCCTCTTATGGATTACATCATTTGTTAGTTGGTGAGGAAGCCTACCTAGGTAGGTACCTGTAACTGTTTTTTTTTATGGCCATCTTGATGAATTCTGCCTTGCTAATCGCGAACTATGCATTGCCGATTTGTTTATACTGATATTGTTTAGGTATCCGTACCTTATTTTATTAATAAATAAATAAAATTAATTTGGTATAACCAAAAATTAAATTTTACATTTTAGAATTTTTATGCACATCCGGTTATATGTCTCGTATGCTTTGTTTATAAGTCCTTGTATTTCTTAAAAATAGTTTTATATCATTTAATGTTTAATTTTGCTTTTAAGAGTCATATTATTATGACTATAACCTGTAAGAAATAATTGAAATACTCCTAAACTCAAATTTTCTAAAAATCAGCGCCTAGACTAGCACCTGAAACGCATATCACTCGTTGCTAAAAGAGTTATTCCGGGCCGTATGGCTACACAAAGATGCTTTTATCGGCGAAGTGCTGGGCCGCAAACAGAGCACGCGGTGAATACCGCTAAGTAAGTTTACAAAGATGGATATTCGGGGTTAGTGGTCGAAGGAACAAGTCAGTAGAAAAGCGCGAATTTCAATTTGGCCCGGAAAGTGGACTCTTCAGACATCGAAAATGTTGGCAAACCTGTACGACGAGGTAAATTAAAGAGGCATAATCATCAGTATATAAATATAGGTACGTAAATCCAACTGCACTTATGTAACAGTAAAAAAAACACTCCTTTTAGTGTCATTAATACATAAGGTGCACAGGATCAACTTCGAAAGCAGGGTAATTTTTTAAATGGAAAATATTTATAAAACCAAAAGAACTTCATACGTTAGCACCGCTTACGCTACCTACTATTATAACACTTAATAAGGCATCTTGCTTACTTTTGCTACAGTAAACAATAAATAAATAAATGTTTTTCTGCTCCGTCGACTGTATGTATAACAATATCCGTCGAATATAACTATAATTGCGTACTTTTCATGTAAGGGGCTCCCAACTCAACTGTAATATTCATTTCAATACGCTGTAGTCAACTATAAACAAAATTGACCAATCACATGCCGTCGCGCTCCCACAAGAAAAGGCTAAACGAGCGACGGGCGGGCGGGGGACTTCGCGCGTTTATGTCTTTTGTACTACATGTTTGTCTACTGAGATACGTACCTATTTTCATTAATTATTTCGGTTTTATAGTATTTTTTAACCATAAACCAAAATAACCTATAGTAGTTTGTCTAGGATCAGGTTTTCTTTAATGTACTATCATTAACAATTGATTTGTTGTATCATGCTAGTGATAGACGGAGATAATGAGACCAAGGGAACTAGACAACGAAAATTTGTTACTTTTCTATACTATCCTTATAACTGGATCCAGGTGTAGGCTGGCAGCTGTTCATCGGTGGAATTCAGAGCGACAGGGAGTAAAACTTTAAATTAAGCATATTATAGCTTTCTAGGACTTTGGTCCATCGTCAGTAGAAAACCAAACTAGGACGTTGCTCCGATTAGCATATAATCCGGGGCTAACTATCAGTCTATGACGTATATTGATCAGCTCAATTCGTATATAGAAAATTGCTCCAGAAATTATACGACTTAAAGTAAATATTTTCGCTTTATTACATCCATGCGCGGGGATTGAATACAAACAAAACTTTCATAACTGCTAGAATGCAAGCGTATTTCATACCAGCTTACATTAAACAATGTTTGTGCTGTTCATATGGATTAATATATAATGTTGAATTATTGAAATTTATGAGGAAATATACACACACACACAAGATTAGGCTGATGGAAGGTGTAATGGAGGTAATGCGACTTTATTGAAATTTATGAAGTCCTTCTAATAAGTAAATAAACGTCACGAGTGTCACAGTGTTTTGCTCATAGTTTAAAAGGCCTTCGCTGCTTTTTTAGGGTTTCGTAGTCAACTAGGAACCCTTATAGTTTCGCCATGTCCGTCTGTCTGTCTGTCTGTCTGTCTGTCTGTGTCTGTCTGTCTGTCTGTCTGTCTGTCCGAGGCTTTGCTCCGTGGTCGTTAGTGCTAGAAAGCTGAAATTTGGCATGGATATATAAATTAATAAAACCGACAAAGTCGTACAATAAAATCTAAAAAAATATTTTTTTTTTAGGGTGCCTCCCATACACGTAAAGTGGGGGTGAAATTTTTTTTTCGCTTCAACCCTAGAGTGTGGGGTGTCGTTGGAAAGATCTTTCAAAACTAATAGGGGTTTTCAAGATACATTTTTTGATAAAGTGAATATATTTGGAGATAATCGCTCCGAAAGAAAAAAATTATGTCTCCCCCCCTTTAACTTTTGAACCATAGGTCCAAAAAATATGAAAAAAGTCGTAAAAGTAGAGCTTAAGAAAGACATTAAATGAAAACTATAGCGGACATGATCAGTTTAGCTGTTTTTGAGTTATCGCAAAAAGTTTTCCCTTCATAGTAAAAAGACTTACTTTAATTAGGTACTGATTATGCAAATTTGCCTATTTGTTTAACTCGGGTGAAAGGTACCGTTTCATCCCTTGGTTAACAATTTACTATACTTTAAGCTCCAGTTTAGCTTATTGTGACGGAAGAGTAACTACGGAACCCTACACTGAGCGTGGCCCGACATGCTCTTGGCCAGTTTTTATTGTAAAGGTCAATTCACGTGGAAAACTATATTCTTGACTCAATGACCTACTCTAGTAGATGAAAATACCGTAGATACGTCAGACGTTGAACGAGTGTGTCCCTGGGTTGACATTGTTATTGTACTTGTGGCATCATAAAGGGGTATCGACTAACGGCTTCGCATGTAATTGCGATCGCTTTTTGAGCGCAGGCGACCATTGTCGCACAAAAATCTGTTGGTAAAGAATATATTCAGAGTGCGACATCAGTGGCCTTGCTGTTGCAGTGTTATTTTTTCGGCGTTGACGCGGGCGACATCACTTTCAATTCCATGATAAATTGCGTTGTCCGCATGTACATATGTCGCGTTCAGTCCGTCCGTCATTTTAACAAGTAGATTGTCAGTGACTAGCTGTAGCAGTAAAGTTGTAAACCTTACTGCTACAGCTAGTCACTGGCAATCTCCAGCAACGACGCAGTCACCATCTGAATATCGGTTTAATTATATTTATCCACCATAAAAAAAATACAAGTGTTGCAAATACTAACAGGCTCGTATAGATCTTAAATACGCTACTACGAAACTGAGGGTTCAAAAATACGATGAAACGCGTCGAGAAAAGGTAGGCAGTGCCCCCAGATGTACAAGGCCTAAGTGTGACTTCAATTGGTGATTCTTATATTTAACTGTCACGTTTTACCTACTGGTTTTTCGGAGGCGCTGCGCTCTGTTAGTTATATAATAACAGACCTATGTGACTTGAGCAAACTTTCACCTCTTCGCCAGTTTCAATGTTTAGATCATTGAGATTTATTAATAAGACTTGTAATATTATTTGACTATAACTGAAAATAGATTAATATTGATGTACCTGTATGTAATATTTAAGAGCATGAAATGTACACTACGTGCTGTTTAATACTGTATAAATGCTGACGTGGTGGTAGCTATTGGCTGTCGTTATCATTATCATACACGTCCCATTCTGACAGTGAGTATGAACTAAACTAAAACAACAATATTACTTTGCTAATCCGCGAAAAGATAACGTGCTAGTCAATCAGTGCCAATCCGTTATACTGACTTGCGTATTTTTACATGCAGTTAATGTTCCCACCCTCCCACCGCAAAAATAAATACGCAAATAAATATAACAAACCACTACCAAAAGTACAAAACTCGAAAGACAATAATTTAACTGACTGTAATTGTAGTAATTTTTTGTTTTAATTAGTATGGATTTTCGCAGAGTAACGCCTGATACTATTCATTAAGTGAGTATGAATGACATGCGAGGATCCGATATGCATAAACGACTATAGGCACACTTCCTTCTTTTTAGAGACCGTCGGGATTTTATATTTGGTTCCCTGTCTTTGTCCTATTTAGTTACATACTTGGTCGACACAGTTTGTACCTGATTTCTTTTCATACCTCTTTGTCATCTTATCTTTTTATTAATATCATAATTGGTGTATCTCTCTGATAGTTCCCCACATTAATTTCTTTTATTATTTTGTGACATACATAGTTTCATATAAGATATGAAATGCTGTACCACATTTATGTGTAGTCATATTTAATCGCGCGATACTGCAGTCTCCAGTTAACACGGCCCATAAAATATATCCTTCCCTTTGCGGCGTCGTAGTCGTTACCGGCGTAGCTCCGTAGCGGTATCTACGCCGTAGCACACGTAGCGCATAACCTGTTTAGCCGTAACAGGTTAAGTGAGATAAGTGAATCCCGCAATTCCCGCATTTGCCAAGATAACCCAAATGAATATCATTTGGAGTCTTTCCTGAAAATAAGTTGGATAATAACGCAGATGAGATTTTATCAAAATTAAAATTAAAATTGTAGTATCCTTTATACTACAATTTTAATTTTAATTGTGTTTATAAAAACAAATGTTTCATATTTAGCTATGTCCAAATTTAATAGTTATTAACAGTGATCGCATTTTCCGGTGCAACACCGTGGGATACCAAGTAGAAATGTAATATGGATATGACCAAAATTCCCGGATTTCGTTTGAAAAAAATTATATCGATATGATAAGTATACTTAGATAGGCAGCTCAAATTACGAATATACTCGTAAACTAAATCTTTATCAACGCATTGAATATTCTTTACTCTAATTTAATGTAAACCTGTACACCTGTAGTATTTTTAATAGATATCCATATTATTTGTTATTATTATCACATATAACGCGGTTTATCAATACTTCAATAGGTTGTATAGTGTTTGTATGCATTTTTTGTTTCAGTATTTTATTATTACATACTAAAAAAACTATACCTAAGAGTTAAGATGAAGAAAATACTAACGCTTATTAAATGCACAATGCACATACACTTATTTTCCGAAAATATTTATTTTACGCGACAAAATGTTACTAAAATTTACTGACTGTAATATAGCCAGTAATTTATTCAACAATATAAGTTGTGGAATCCCGGGGTATACCCATATTAGTATAATGCTTGAGGTAATTCACCCCGTGTTGCACCGGGAAATCCGATCACTGGTTATTAACGATACAAGTGAAGAAAATAGGAAATTCGCAACGAGTGGTGATAAATTAAAACACGCGAGAAGGGAGTATTTTAATTCGACACGAGTTGAGAATTACCTATTCGCACGTGTATCGTACAACGTTTTACAGTTTATATGGCTCTCATATGCACGGAATGTGCTCATTCCCGCACGCGTGCGGGAAAGTAGCACCATATCTACTGTAAAATATGTTTTCACCACACCAACTGGTAAAGGCCTTCTTGATTGTTCAAAAACTAATGAGGAAGTTGCGTTTTATCCACATGTGGGGCAAAGTAGTCAGATGCAAATTTTGAGTCGTTTCCTTATGTTAGCTGGTAGAATTGACTTTTAAATGTAAATGTTCATTTGGATTTGATTAGATTTTTTTTTGTTTTTGGTATTTTCCTGTCGTTGGTGTGGTGAAAAATTTTATGTTTCACTCGGAGACAAAGTTTGCCGTGTTACCTCGTGCCTTGAAACCCTCGCAACGCCCAAGATTCCATTTCTCGAACCACTCGCTACGCTCATGGTTCAATGTTATAATCTTTCGCTTGCTCGGGTATCAATATTAGCACGAGCGGTTAAACAACAACTTTGCCCCCTTGTAAAACAAATAACTATATCATACTCCATACCAACAAGTAAAGGCCCTCTTCATTGTTCAAAAAAAATAGACCCATTAAGTCTAGGATAGTTGTGTGTATAAATAGGTCGGTTAATGTTAGCAGGAATGATAGGAAAACGCGTTGTAAAAACCATTAGACACGTGTTCGCTGGAATGAGTTCACGTAATGTACTTGTGCCCGGGTTCCGCAGTGATGCGTTTGGATTTCTATCATAACTAACAAAACTAAATGGAATCATAGCATCCAGCAAAGTTAGGTACCATCAACCTAGTTAAAGTAGTCTGAAATATTGTTTTCATTTCTAATGCTCTGAAAAAGGGGTATTGTTGTTCTAAAAAGCGTGCACAAAGTGATACATTTCGGCACTAGAGCATTTTACTATCCTAGTACGATTTTTTCGTTATTTAGAATAAGTAATTGAAATTTGGTTTAAAATGGATTTGTTATACAATTTCCATTCTGATATTTATATATACTCCCTATTCCATACATAACGACATGGATAAGTGTCGTGTGATTGTGTGTGAGAAATGGTTAATTGAAAATGCTTTAAAAATATATTTAGTCTTGTTTTTTTTTAAACATAGTATTTTATTTTCCTCGTATTCGAAATGAAAAGAAGAATGTTTAACTTCGGTGAAAGGCATAGTTATAAACTACCTCGACAGAAATGAATGCTTTTCATCCCTTGGTTAACAATCTAATATAAACGTATTCCAAATTCATTGTACCCTTGTGTTGTAATACTTACATTCCTAAACTCCACATACATTTTTAACCTAGAGTCTATGAGTCAATATTGTCAAATTATGAGTTTTTAGAATAAATCGAATAAAATTGATGCATTATTATCGGCCCAATTCGAAGAATGAGATATGGTAACGATAAGTTCTGGTTTTATTGATGCGAGATCAACGCCCTGAGATTGATACCACGTTGGTATCAAATCTTAAAATACTTTGTACATATTACTTTTTTTTTGGTATATTTACTAATTGTAACTTTTAATAGTTAGACATATTAGGTGTACCTGACACGATCATTACATCACCTATAGTGTCAGTGTATATTAATGTGTTAAACTGGCTAACAGGTCTCGTAAACCATGCAGCAACTAGAAAAAGCGGTAGGTACTGTTAAGGTTTCACGGAACCCGACCCCTACAATGGAGCAGTCTTGTCCGATTTTTTATTGTTTATGCGCACTCTCTTGGCCATTACAGCACTTCGCGTGTGAATTATTTGGCAACACTCTGCCCATTAGGCGATTTATAGGCCGCTCTAGCGGCTAGCTACGTTATAGCTAGAGCTATAATGTAGCGAAGATAATACAGTGAATTTCCTACCTGGCAAAAAGTGGGGTTGGGCTAATAGAACAACGCAAATGAAAGCTAATTTATAATGTAAATAAAGGTAGCAACAGGCGGTCTTACTGATATAAGCAATCTTGAGAACAACACGCGAACGCGAAGCGATGCCGCGAGGGTGAATCAATCCTTTGATACCTATAGAAGTGTCCTACTTGGGCGATCTCGTTGCGAACGCGAAGCGGCGCAGTTTATACGCAAACATCGAGCGGCGCGGCGCGGCGAGGCGCGGCGCGGAAGAAACAATAGTTATTTTCAACACACTTGCTCGAAAGATTCCAAAATTAACCACGAGCGTAGCGAGTGGTTCGAGAAGTGGTATCTTGAGCGTTGCGAGGGTCTCAAGGCACGAGGGTTAAACAAACTTTGCATCCAAGTGAAACACAAAAATTTTCACCACACCACCACACCAACGCGAGGAAAATACTAAGTAACTATGAAATACCAAAATAATCAAATCCAAATCAACGTAATAAAAAAAAAACATTTTCAAAATCATTTAAAATTCAATTAATCATAAGAAAACAACTTAAAATTTCTATCTGATTATTTTGCCCCACATGTGGATAAAATGCAACTTTTTCATTAGTTTTTGAACAATCAAGAAGGCCTTTACTAGTTGGTGTGGTGTAATAGTACATTTCGATGCTAGTGCGGAAAATATGTCATTAATTCACGAGTACCGAGAAATATCGGGACGAGTGAAGAATGCCATGTCCGAACGTGTATCGAACGACGTTTTTTAATACAGTTGCGAAAAAATAAGGAAAACGCATTTTTTTATGCATGTTACAACAGACAGAAACAATTGTAAATATAAAACATTGGACTATTATTACCTAAGTATCGTTATTTACGATTATGTATGAAAACAATATCGAATGTTGCCTTTGGAAACTTAAAACATGCTTGCAGTAATAAAAACAGTCTCTTCTTTGACAGGCGTTTCGGCAGCTATTCCGTTCCGTTCAGACAACTTATTAAGAACGGTCTTTCAATATTCAATATTACAAATAAACGTGTTATAATGATGAAGAGGTAAGTACGAGTAATAAAATATTAAACATGTATATTTTTATTATTCCTACATTAACAGTAGGTTTTTATGTTTATTACGACTTTTGGAAGGAAACTAACATTATCACTCATCAATAAGCAGTCATGAATTGAAACAAGTTTAATTTTTAAAAATTGGAAAAGTGAAAAGCACTAGTTCGCGAATACCAACTTTCCGCACGCTAAACAGCTATGTAAAGTAGCACTTTTTGAGCAACTGTATTAAAAACCAATTGTTGCATTTGAAAGTGTCCTGGGTGAGCGATCTTGAAGCAATGGTGAAGCGGTGCGGCGCGGCGGGGAGCGGGCGCGATCAATCCATTTGATTTTTAGACGCTTAGGCCTTTCTTTTTAAAGTTAAAAGCTTTTATTTAACTTGCAATGTATGTATGTTTGTTCGGGTGGAATCTTGCAACTCAATTTTGAAGCAGATATCTTCAGCCGATTGAGCTGAAATTTTGTATACACGTTTAGTTTGGATGACAATGCATGATAAATTATGTGACGTCATTCTAAATCCAAAATGGCGGACCATTCAAGGTGGCGGAATAGTACATTACGATACAAGTGCGAAAAACAGGAAATTCGAAACGAGTGGTGATAAATTAAAACACGACCGAAGGGAGTGTTTTAAATCGACACGAGTTGCGAATTACCTATTCGCACATGTATCGTACAACGTTTTACAGTACATATGGCCCTTTAAATGTTCGACACAGTAACGTAATATGCTACTTCTCGCACTAGTGCTATAAAGTAGCTCCATATGTACTGTAATAGTTATTTTTAATGCACTTCTACAATATGGGTATCAAATGAAAGAGATTGTTGACAGTAACTCGAAAAAATATGTGACGTTATTCTAAATCCAATATGGCGGAACATCCAAGATGGCGGAATAGTTATTTTTAATGCATTTCTACAATATGGGTATCAAATGAAAGGGATTGTTGAGAGTAACTCAAAATAACTAAAAAGTAAGAAATAAAATCGCGAGGTGTAAGTACCTATAAGTATTAAATTAAATTAAAATGTTTGAAAATTTAAACTTAGCAGATCAAGTTACTAAAGTTAAAAAAAAAAAATCGCGCGACAAGCTTTTATGAACATATAAATTGTGTATAATGAGGTTATAAGTTGATGATTAAAATTTTAAAGGAAAATTTTATTTTCTTCTTAGAGCATTTAAATAAAAGCTTTTGTTAAAAAAAAAATACTTTTTTTTTTTTTACTGATATAGGTGAATAGCTGATTATAAGGAATTAATGATGGCTTGGTTTCGACGTTTATTATTGTTATTTTCAAGAGTTTATTATGTATGCAAAAATGTTTTCGGATGATATCAAGAGCGAAGAGCGTTACGATGTTAGACGAGGCATATATTGTTAAAGCTTATATGTACTTATTATTTTATGTGTAAAAAGTTTTGAATAAATAAGTAATTATAGGATTCAATATAAGTATCATCGACAGCATGTAGATATAGATACGGACTTACGGGGTCTCGACCCCCGCTCCGGGTCATTCCTAACGCAAAGGTTGTCCGTCGCGGTTCAACGCGGAAACGCAGCAAGCGTGATGGGCACCTTTGCGTTGGGAGTGATGGGGGGGTGGGTTGTTTGACTAGTTTTTATAGATTAGTTTAGGTTTAGTTTTATTTATAGTTAAGTTTATTGATAGTTTATTTTAGTCCTTATGTATTTGTATGTGATACGCACTTTAATTGTTGATAGTGGTTCATTGTATCTTTTGTAGCTGAAGTAATAAATAACCAATTGAGCTTGAACTCCAAATGGCTTAGTAAGTAAATACCGTTGACTCTTCAGCATTAATTTTTCAAGGAATATGTGTGTATTCGTTGATGCCACACAAGCGAAGAGTATTAAAATCGTGATATAATACATAATAGCATTAATAACCCAAACGCACATTCACGAGTAAACCACGAACGCGTTATATATGCTAACGGTTCATAACTGACCAAAATAACAAAACACCTGATTAGTCTTGCTTTTGGTAGCTCTAGTTACCAGCCGTCACCCTTATTACCTAGGGAATAGGGTGCAATGGAAAATATCAAACAAGTGACTGGCTTTGCCATGGTCGCCGCTAACCTGGTCGAATATGATAGATAGGGGATTAAGGCTCGGCTGTGACGTCACAGGACGATCAACGTGCCTTGTCATGTGACCAAAGCGTCGGTGCGATATTGCGGCTGTGTTGCTAATACATTCTACGTACTATACGGCAGGTTACACATGGCCATTTTGAAGAGCGTTAGCAGGGATTCTGCTACGATGTCGCTGCGAGTCGGGTACCTAATGTACCCATGCAGTAAAGTAAGAGGAAAGTAGATCTGTGTCCAGCGAGATGACTTTAATATTTCCTGTATGTGACATGATGTCAATGAATGCGCCATCATTATTTATTTATTTAAACTTTATTGCACAAAAGAAAACTTAGCGTACAAAAGGCGGACTTAATGCCAAAAGGTATTCTCTACCAGTCAACCTTAAGGTAAAGCAGAGAGATTGACACACATCACAAAGACATTTAATTACTAACGGTCTATTGAACTATTAGCTAGAGTCAACTGTTTTAGTGTTTGCGACTGTTACTGGGTCCTCACAGTATATTGTCCGACGATGGTGATGTGTGTAACTGGCCTAGGTTTGCGTATTAAGAGAGAATTATGCGCTATGCAACGATAAGTCGTTAGTACGGCACAGAATGCGTAGCTCCAACGAGGAATTTATAATTTATGGCATTGTATTCATGGTTCATGGTTGTAGCTCTCGCCTTGTATATATATTGTGATAAGGAAATATTAAGTTATCAGGGATACGGCGGTGGCTACAATTTTATCGTGTACACATACGATACGATAAATGCGCAACCATCTTAAGCCCACTAGTCAGGGTCGTAATTTATTTTATTTTCAGTATAAAGAAGCTTTTTTGTTTGTAAATTATATTGTATTTGGCAGGAAAAAACGGAATAGCTTCTGATAACCTGCTGACAAATATGATTTTTAAGAGAGCACGTAAAATTAAATCATTACCAATCTAATTTTGGTATGTCAATAGTATATTGGGCACTGTAGACGGAACTTATCCGCGCGAGGACCCTCAGCTGAGCAGCGGAGGCACAATCAGCATCAAATAAATATAAAGGCTAAAGTGGCCAAATATACCGGAACACATCCTTATTTCGAGTGTAATAAAGGTGTGTTTACGATATTATTGGCCACTTTGGCCGTCGCTATCTATTTGAGCCAAGCTGTAGATTTTTTTATTTCCTAAGAACCTGCAAACAAAACAGTACGGCCCAGGTAAATGCTGATACCGTGCTCTACCAAATAAGCATATCCCATGCAGCGCTAATCACGTCATGCCTTAATCCGTTGTTCTAGATGAGCGCCTAAAGCGATGCGATGCCAGGCGACTTTTGAAAGATTCTAAGCCTAAATATGACAAATGATGGTTTGCTTATATGTATATTTTATTGGGTGTCCTCCGTCGTGTCACGTTTTGACTCGGACATATTATGAGATACCTACTCGTATATTCTTGTAAATTTTGCGAAGTCCATATTGTTTAGACATTTAATTTCCATGTATGTTAATTTTTCTCTTGTATTTATTTTTCGCTGTCTGAGAACTTTGATATATATTTATTTATTTCATTATAGGGTTCCGTACCCAAAGGGTCCAACGAGACCCTATTACTGAGACTCCGCTGTCCGTCCGTCTGTCACCAGGCTGTATCTCATGAACCGTGATAGTTAGCCAGTTGAAATTTCTACAGATTATGTATTTCTGTTGCCGCTATAACAACAAATACTAAAAACAGAATAAAATAAATATTACTTTCCAATCTCGAGGTTCTCATCCAATCACCGAAGTTAAGCAACGTCGGGCGGGGTCAGTACTTGGATGGGTGACCGTTTATATAGATAATGGTAACCCTTCCTGAGCGAGTCCGTCATGCACTTGGCCGGTTTTTAGGGTTCCGTAGCCAAATGGCAAAAAACGGAACCCTTATAGATTCGTCATGTCCGTCTGTCTGTCCGTTTATGTCACCGCCACTTTTCCGAAACTATAAGAACTATACTGTTCAAACTTGGTAAGTAGATGTATTCTATGAACCGCATTAAGATTTTCACACTAAAATAGAAAAAAAAAAACAATAAATTTTGGGGGTTCCCCATACTTAGAACTGAAACACAATTTTTTTTTAACAAACCCATACGTATGGGGTATCTATGGATAGGTCTTCAAAAATGATATTGAGGTTACGAATATAACTAAAGAAAACCTGTACCGAAAATTGGTTTGAACCAGATCTAGTAAGTAGTTTTTTTTAATACGTCATAAATGGTACGGAACCCTTCATGGGCGAGTCCGACTCGCACTTGGCCGCTTTTTATTTAAACAGGTGACTTCGAATTGGTAATACAAAACACTTGATTGTAGCTCAGTTAATGCCAAATAGTTATACTACATTAACCCCCCGTTGTTAAAATTAGGTGTATTTATTAATGCAATTTTTTAAATAAAACAAATTATTAAAGTACCGAAGGGTGGTTACCCCACATTAAATACCTCACTGTCTTACCTGTCACTATTCTTTTTTGAGACCGCAATATCTATTGTCGAGTAGCAGTACTGACAGTTCCGTTACTCGATGCTAGATGTCGACTGCGTATATAATAATCATTTTGGTACCAAAAATGATGTATGGAGTGAGCACTCTATTACTTCTTATTTCTCTATGAAATAAGGTATAATCAGGTGATAGAAGTACTATACGGAAGCACCATGTCCAGGCCTACGTGGTCCACTGTGCACTGGGCTTACGAAGGCCATAATCCATTTTCCATTAACGCGCGACCCGTTCGCTCAAATCTGATTGCTGACCGACGCCATTGAATATCCGTTCGACTCGCCAAATAGGCAATTAGTTTGCAAATCTTTTGTCTAAGCAGAGGCCTTGATTCGACGACTCATTTATGCGTTGCATGCAATCAATGTTAGGATGCAGGGGTACTTAAATAAAATATGAACACACAAAAGGTAGGTAAATTTTGTTAAAAAATGATATATTCTTTTGTTATTGGATTATATTTTTAAAGTTTAACTATGAATAGCATTACTATGTATGAATCAAGTTTGGTTCTGTTTTTATTTTTCATGCGAAAAAGATATGAACAGTATAAATATATGTCATTTTGTATATGTGTTGGTCCAAAATAATTTCATATTATAGCAGGATGTTGCCGAAATTAAAAATTCAAAATGTCAAATCTACAATGAGAAAATCTGGTCTCGGTTGACACTTTTAACAATAATCGTGCAAATTTCAAAAGTAATGTAAACTAACTATAATGAAACATGTACTTTCTTGGTCTAGTTATGTACCTCTCTTAAATTGATCTCAGATTAATTATCTGCAGTTCGACATATGATTTCTCTGTATCTGTATAATATACAGGGAGATTAATCCAAAACGGTCACTATAGAGAAGTTAGAAACTATGAGAGATAGCTACATCTGTTCTTAGGAAACATGGCTTCGATTTTAAATTTAATATTTATTTTATCTTGAAATTTGCCAAAGAAATATGTATTCTTTGTTTATAAAGTTTATTAGGATTAGTTGCAGTTATTAATATAAAAGCCAGTAAGTGGAAGCCTGGAATTCCCTCCCTCTCTTTATTCGACAAGCCCCAAGCAAACCCGTTTTCAAACGACTACTTCGCAAGCATCTTCTGTCAGAAGAACTTAAATAAGGTTCACCATCATGTATATGTACATAATTATATGTATTAGTCTATCTTTTATACATAATATAAGTAGTAGTATTTAACTATTTATATATTTTTAATATTATTTGACTTCACGTTTAATTTTTTCCTTATTATTTGTTATTATTTTTTCCTGCACCAACATACACAAATGTCTCTGTTTGACCCAATGGTTGACTGGTAGAGAATGCCTTTTGGCATTAAGTTCACCATTTGTACATTTTTCTTTATGTGTGCAATAAAGTTTAAATAAAATAAATAATAAATAAGTATACTCTTTTTTGTATTATCTGCCTATGTCTGCTTTTTCTCCAATAAAGAAAATAATATAATTTTATTAGACGGCATCAGTATCGTTTGCCTTCATACGGACTTGTGCAACTTGCAGGATTTGCATTTGAATTTAGAAACAAATTTTACTAAGTGCTCATAACGCAGAATATCTTGCGGTATACTCACGAAGAGTATACTTACATTATTACCGCACATACTGTGGAAAGGTTACTCGGGAACTTATTATTATCTATAGCTACTAAAAGATAATATATAATATAGCTACCTACTAAGATAGAAGTACCTATACATATATTCTGCCACTAACTTTTTCGCGTAGAATTGTATAAAACGCACTTTGTACAAAATTAATCACGCAATCAGATTTGAGCATGAAATGGAGTTGATTATGTCTCAGTGAACCAGGCAAAGTAATTTGACCCTTACCATTAGCTTTTTAATATTTTGTATACCATATTGATGACATCATCATACCTATGATTGCAAAAAACTCAAGAGGTGTTGGGGGGGGGGTAGATGAAATTCCCAATTCCAAAACTCCATTCGGAGTTTCGGACTGGAAAAGGTTTTTTATTTATTTACATACGCGTAATCTGACAATATTTTATAGTCTGGCTACTGAAATATTACACAATATTTTGGCGGGAAATTAAAAAATTCTTGGGCTGGTCACACTTTGTGTAGTAGGAGTTATAGTTTTAATACTAGAAAATATTTTTGATTTTCTGTGCACACGTAAGGTACCTAAGGAAATAAGTTAATAAACGTTGACGTGCACTCAAAGTCAGCTCACGTAATTTCTACCTCTATGTAAAGTACAAAGACATATATAGACATGTTTCGCCAAGATATTTTTATATAATTATTTTATATCAATTTACTACTGACCCGTTATTCCACAGATTTCTTTTAAATATTAGTTTTCAGTAACTCGTTACGTTCCAATGTTTTGATTTTATTGTTATTTTCCAGAACTTCTAGTTTATCCGTTTTTCATAATTCACGTACTTCATCAAATTTATAGGCAAATGTTAGAACTAGTACTTAAAGTATCAAAATATTAATAGAGCACCAACCTACTAAATTGTTTACGACTTGTAAACATAATAACAGTTTTTCGTTATACAACGCTTCACGTCGACTTCGCACATTATCGTAATTATTTATGAGCTTAAATAATACTTTGCGGACCTCACTCTGTATAGTCATTATTAATATTATTTAAAATATTATAAACCGCGAACAATTTGAATGAATGACATAAATTGACAAAAGACTTTTAGCTTTTTTTTAAATCATAGACAATTGGTGATACAACATGGAAACATCTGTCAACAATATTTAGCTAGGAGATTAACTAATCGGGATTTGATAGCCTACAATAATATATAAATTATACAATATTTTCTAAAATTAATTGAGAGTGACTCTTCAACGACTGAGCAATAACTACGCTTTCTGGCTGCTCCAAGCACTTGTGGATGTAATGCAGTAGGCGCGCTGATTTACTAACCCATGCGAACCCAAATGCGGACCAGACACTGTCAATGAGAAAGGCATTACTTTTAATCAACGACATTACTGTTGATAGTTTTGCGTCATGTACTGATAAGAATGCAATGAAATTAATTAATGTCAATATTTAAAGGAATTTTTACTATTAGTGTCCCGTCATCAGAAAGTATTAGTGAACGACCTCCCTAGTGAGCGTCCAGCGGTGTGTTCGGCGCGGTGTGCAAGCATTCAAGATTTAAGTAGCTGGCACTCACTGTGGTCGCTTGCATAAGTACGTTTGCATTTGTTTGTACGCCGCGCGAAACGCCGCACTGCTCCTCATGATTTGCGCCCTTTTGCTATCAAATTCTGTTTTGTTCAGGCAACAGGTATGATATTAAATAGGTAGGTATATTGAGTAGGGACTAGGGTTTCTTGTTGGTATACACCGTTTTCGTCATAGCTGCCATTAATAAAACTTAACCAATACTGTTCAATTTATTAATGACCAAACTCAAAGCACACACTATCAATCTATAAAATCCATTGTCTAGGATTGTTAAACTAACTCCAAATCAAAGGCTCTTAAACTAACTATGTTCACAAATGTTCAGCTTGTACCCAAGGATCTTTGATAAAGCGTCCTTTTGAAAGGGTAGGAATACTAGTAATAATAATCTCGGCTCTCACCCAACGTGAATTGACGCAATTTTGGTCAATCTCGCAATTTCCTCGGTGCTCTCCGAGGCCCACTTTCCGAGACCCATCTAATCGTTATCTAGAACTGTTTCAGTTCGGCGAAGTAACGAGGGAACTTTGAAATCATACTTTGGCGTAAGTATGAGTAAGTAAAATTGGCATTGAACATTGGATCGGTTGGTATAGGAATAACAATAGCATTGAAAAGTTTACAATGAGCTAACTAAACTGTATTAATTTATTGTTATTACTATCTAGGATTAAAATGTACACTAGATTAAGTAATTACATTGTTATAAATTATGTTAAATAAAGAACTCATAAAAAAATAGCATTGAAATATTTTTTGTCATAAAAAGCTATTTGACGAATACCGTAGATCATGAACCAAGTATCTTGAGACTGAGTTTTGATCCAACTATGTTTAAATTTCTAAGATTACATTTCTGTGCTAGACTGCTTATGCTTATTATGTCGCCTTATCAAATTTGGTTATAGCTTATCTGAAATGCATCATAAATTACTTAAAAATAATATAACAAAGAATTCCATTTGTACTTAAGCAGCTTAGAGCATTAGGTAATCCCTGTCGTAGAAACCGTCAAAACATTTTCTCATTCCACCCGTTACACGACAGGTGTAGTTATTTTACGAAATGAAAAATACATGTTTTACTTAAAGCAAAAATCTAGACTATTCATCAAAAGTAAAATTACTATTCATTTTATTTTTCAGATTCCCTCATTCGGGTTATAATTTTTTGCTCATCAAAAGTGATATTGGATATTATTTCTATTTCGGATTTTAATATGCTGTAAAAATATTTTTTTAAGAGGTTTCACCCAATTAGACATTTATACATTTAAATAAGGCAGGCTTTCCATTTGTACAGCAATAGATTGACCTTGGTTGTTGAACTCTTGACTACCTTAGGTACTGCTAAATGAGAAATTCATATTTTACATTATCTGGCTTTTGAGAATTCAGCAAAAATCTTATTTCAGTCGTTAATTTCAGTATTCGTTTTATTCGGTAAACCCTCTTCACAATGTTTTAACTTTCATCACAAAAAGTCCTTTAAAAGAACCTTAAGTGGGATCCTTAATCATCTATTCAGCTCGTAGCTATAGTGGTCTAAAGCGGAATTAAAAAGGAAAAGAACAAATGCATCGTCAACCTTTATAATTCCCTTGCTTTTGCGAGGGGAGGCGGCGGGGGCCGGCTCGATGTCGATTTGATATGCCCAATGGCTCGGAACTCGCTGCGTATTGTTCCATTTACACATGGAAATGTACGACCATGTGAACACTGTGGCCGAATTGACAGAGGACAGGTTGTCGGCAGTATACATGATACAACGATTTGTCGAATATTTTTTCAATATATACATATATAATTATAAACTTTTATTAATAATAGTTAATAAAATAATGATAGCATCAACATGTATATCATTGGTAAGTAAATCGGAGATAAAGCCAAGCCATATCTAAGTTTTACCTCAATTAAAAGAACATAAACTTGCTAAGCGAATGAATGAGGTGTTCCTTAAAAACGCTTCGTATTTGTTTTCTTTGCAATAAAATCTTAATAAGTATTATCTATTACATTATAAGTATAATCTACAACAGGCGTGTAATGGATGGTTTTATTCAACGTGATAAAATAAGTGTCCCTTTTTAACACCGCTGGATTGAAAGTGACGGACATCTTTTTATAAAGCATAAATACTTAAATTAAATGTGTAATAATTAAATTGAATAAAATTAATTAATTACCTAATGATATGAAAACCATCATGAACATGACATGTAACTTGGCGTTATAAATAAATTATTTGTATTTGTTTTGTATTTGTATTACGCTGTCACGTAGACAAGAACGACCATCATAGCCGTGCTGGGCATTTGGGTTACCTCGATTTAGTCGCCACCTACATTTGCTATATATAACTACTTGTATATTACCTGTGTGCTATGTCACAGCCGCACATCCTTCCGTGTCACATTTGTATCTGAATTGCAAAATTCATTCGAGATCCCCTAATTTCAATACTGCGATTTACCTGACATACAATTGAAAATTGAATAGCACTAATTATTTTAAACCAATTAACAATGGGCGCGAATGTAATCGTATGTATGCTTAACTATCAAATGGAGTACGAACCTACTCATTTTTAGTTAGTATAAACCACGTATAAACATATTACGTATCTACCCGTACATATCTACATCAGAGAATCTACTTATTTTTTTAGATCGATTTAACACTGTAAGGAATAAGTTCGCCTTTGTACATTTTTAAATTAACCCTGCTATTTACTTGTTTTGTACAATAAAGTATTCATACTTATACTTCTTAATATAATGCTCATCAATTCGTTAGTAGCAAATTAGAATAATGTAGACGTGAAGGTTCGATGTTACGTAGTAACTTTTGCGTTTCGCGCTTTTTCTACTGGCAGTTTGTGAATAGTACAGTCACGACTAAAAATATCGATACAAATAAAGTCCCAAAAATATTTATACACGACCTTATTGCCCATATTTGTCTTTCAAAAGATTAATGGCTCAAAACAATTTTACTACATAGAGTCGTTACATAGCTGCTGTCATCGAACAGTGAGAGGGAGAGCTATTACGGACATCAAAGAGCGCGAACTATGGGCACAAAGCGAGCCGCTACAAAAGCGGTAACCTACAAAGTTCCGCTCCCGCAATAATTATCTAAATGCGACAGCGAGGTGTCTGCGCAGATTATGCGCGTAGACAGATCATGGCTTTGAAATTCAAGATAATCCACCGTAGCATTCGCATTTTTTGCAAGGGCACTTTCTTTCATCATTACGTACATTCAGGTTCATTAATTTTAGTTTTATAAAATTCCTATTGTCTTTTATAAACGGGAAAAGGTGAGAAATAAGGATAGTACGCATCATTTAGGTTTACGTCTCTCCAGTGGACACACCCAAAGCTTATAATTAAGCACGTAAGCTGTTAATAAACGGGATTCACTAATTTATCGTCAAGTATTATTATATTATGAGTTTCATTTATCCACTATCTAAAGGTTATCTGGGAGAGATCGCTCTATAGCGATAAGGCCGCCAATTGTTTACCTCTATCTTCATACATTTATTCTGAGGTAGTGCAATAAAGATAATTTGTATTGTATTGTAGTTTTTAAATTATGCTGGTGCCGAACAGTAAAGCGTGCGGCTTTCAAACCGGAGGTCGTACGTTCGAACTTAGGTTCAAACGGTCAAGTGAAGAACGATGTAAGGAAACCAGTATTACGGGTCACTCCCCAATCTGCATTGAGCTAGTCCAAGGAAACAGGTTTTGACGACCGGTCTGGCATAGTGGGTAGTAACCCTGCCTATGAAGCCGATGGTCCTGGATTCGAATCCCGGTAAGGGCATTTATTTGTGTGATGAGCAGAGATATTTGTTCTTGATTCATGGGTGTTTTCTATGTATTTAAGTATTTGTATATTACATATATCGTTGTCTGAGTACCCACAACACAATCACCAGCTTAACCAGGAAACCTGCAGATTGAAACAAGTTGCCTGTAGTCAAGACTCTATTATTACTTACCACAATGTTTTTGCTCGTTCCGCAATGGAATCGACACCATTCCCCATACACCATCCTTTTATTTGAGTTGATTATGTCACTATTCGTTTTTCTTTTGTTTATGTATTTTAGTCAACTTTGTTTTATGGTTTTCATGATTGAAAACGGATTGAGATTCATCTTATTATGTTTGTCAAATCTGTCATTGAATTTAATTCGTGTAGCTACCACTGATCTGGCGCTGGTTATGCACGCGTAATGCCGCGCCACGATATGATCCGACCGGACCGGTACAGGTACGCGTTCGTTTCGTCCATGCAATTTTATTTAAACTTAGTCTTAAGTATGTTTGTCATGTTACATACTATATATATGTTGTATCTCTTTTTGCTTGTCTACTGTGTGTAATTTATTTCGGTTTATTTTATGTTTTTTTCCTTTTGTCTGTTGCCTTCCGTGATTATTTTGCACTCGATCGCACCAATAGTCCGACGGAAGATCAGTGCTGGAAGTTCAGCGCTGGAAGCCGCCAGCAACATGCTGAGATGAGGCCATTTCGTGAAACTTTATTCTCACTATATTCTCTTTCATATATATCTATTACTGTTTGTGTGTTTATGAATAAAACAAATTCTATTCTATTCTATTTTACAAGCCTTTTTTTCTACAAGACTTAGTCAATCTGTGTAAGGATTTTGTATAATATTTATATGTAAGTATAAAAACAGTTCGTTATCCATGAATAATGTAAACGACATTATACTCGTAGTTAAATGGAAAATGCATAAAGTGTCGCAACTGTCACCCGCGCTAATTATATCCGAGGTGGGAAATTATTCAACGCCCTTTTAAAATATGCTTTTAGCCACCTCCTGTAATGCGGAGTCATTTGCGAAAATTGTAATGGCTCCGTCGGGATTATACGAATTTATGACACTTCTAAGTGTGGATACGTTAAATTCGTCTTCAATTGAGATCGCGTAGTGCTTGTGAACAGTCTCTAAATCGGTATAGTGGTATTGGTAACCGACAAAGTAGTATGATATTGAGAGTGCCACAGTTGTCGAGGAGTCTAATGGTTTCGGGGAAATATATTGATAAATAACTATCGGAAAAGTGTTCAGCCAAATCAAGGTAGTATTGTAACTAGTAGACTGTGGTTTGCCAACCATTATTTTGTCAGCCAATTCAAATCCATACAGAATACAGGTCGATTCGAGTTTTAGTTATTAAATCTAATTCAAATCTCATTCCAATGTGATACTGATCTAATACTGATCAGTCAGTGTCAAAAGTGACGTTTTTGGGTGAGGGTTGACATAATGCACATTTCTGCAGGTCCTCTAAAGGAGATTGGAACCATCTCACATTATCACATTATATTGTTGGAACTGCCCCGATAGTAGAAGTTTTATTAGATCACATATATCACAGTTATAAATTGACCCTTAAATATATTGAAACAAAGTATACGAAGCAAAAAAAAGGCTTAAATAACACAGTCGTTTGACTATAAACACCTGAAAACGAATTATATCACTATATATTGTAAAAAAGCATTCCGACCTTTCAGGTAATTAGTAAATAAAGCGGATACTGAGGTAAGTGCAAAAAGCTACAGTGCCTATTACTGAATTTTCCAAGCGTACTTTTGTGAGACTTGTTGTTTAAACTATGTATTGCTCCTTCACGCTCAATTTATTACTCCTTAGTGCTGAAAGTTGCACTTTGGAACTTCATATAGCTAATTAAGTTGTCAGTAATTTGAAGTGTTGCATGTTAAAATGTGAGTTATTCATAAATTAATGTAAATATTTTTATTTTCTTAATAACCTGAAGCTTTAATAATGTTAGAAAATGGTTAGAGTCAGACGAAGCTAAGTTGGCAGCGATTTGATCGTGCAAATGTTAATCTTAGAAGTTTGACGTTTAAAATAACACTTGCACTGTGTAATACGGGATTATTTAAGCACGCAGTTATTTTTTCCTTTCATTGTTAGTAAATTAAGTATTAACTTTTTCATTTCACGTGCTTTGAAAGTTGGTCGTTGTTATATTAAAAAGTATGCAGGATATGAAACGTTTCTGTTCTAGAGCTTTCTAAGTACGTTTTTTACGATAAGCAATTAAAATGTTTGTTTGAAATGGATTTGTTGTACAATACCCATTGTTATAATTAACTCCCCATTCCAGAAATAACGATATTTTTACCTAAATTGTTAATTGAAAGTACTCTCAAGATTAACTACTGAAGTTTATACTTAGCCGTGTTTTTATAAATGCACACGTATTTTACTTTCGTATTCGAAATAAAAAATAAGTAAAGTGCTTGGTGAAAGGCACCATTTCAGTATCGGACTATTGGTGCTCTCACTGCTTTCGAGCGCCAAACTACTTCGACAGGAATGGGTGCCTTTCATCCCTTGGTCAACAATCTACTATTTTCAACTTCTGCAAAGCTCGTAAATTTTATTTTAGCATATACAAGTACATACAAATAAACATGCAATGATTATACTTACGCGGGCATTTCGAGCTCCGCCAACTCTATCCCAGCGGGCTACGCAGGAATCCACCAGATTAAACCTTCATTACTGATGTTCGCTAACTTGGCAGGAATGCCGGGCTCAAAGCGAGATTTAGAGCTCTTGTGCATTGCGTGCGATTCTGATCGAAAGCAATTGCACAAAAGATCCTGCTAGATCAAAGCATGGGAAAGGGATTATAGGTAGTTACGGTAAGAATCTAATAAAGCAAAGAAAATGAAAGACGGAGAGAGATAGTATTTTTAGGTCTAGATGACACCTACAAATAATAATCATTCAATTATATAGAGCGTTTATTTAGTCACCTGTAATAATTTACTGGCTGAATATGTAGGTCATACTGAGCAACTTATACTATGGGACCAAATCCGAAATCACGAAAAAAATTTACTCTTCCATAGAAAATGTCAAGGTCAGACAGGCAAAATATATGAAACAGCTAATTTTTATTTCGCGATTTCAGGGTTGGTCCCGTAACTAGTGAATGAACTATATATATATAGGTGAATATTCATCCCGTAAATTATTGCAGGTGACGAAATAAACATCCTGTATTTAGTACTTACTACAAATTAAATAGATATCTCTCTCACTCAGTAACACTATAATACTAGCTAATGCTATATAATACTAGCTAGTCTTATATAGCAATTGTATTAAGACATTAATATTTATGATTATAGACAGAGCCTTTACTAAACAATTATCCTTCTCAAAGTCAATGTCAAGTTTAATTATTCAAGCTAAATAACGGTAAGTTCCAACCAATTTATATTGTGCTGTAACTGTAATGCTGTAAGTATTTGTGTATGTCTTGCATAGGTTGTAGAATATTAGTCATTTTGTATAGGATATTAAAAATTTTATAATGCGATAAATTCCATATTTTTAATAATTAAGGTATTTTCTATACTTTACGATTATAATTATCAAACAATATATGTATGAGTATAAGAAGGCCGATACTGATTAAACAATTTGTTTAGGTTTTGATACCACCTTGACGATGTTCGCGCTGATTGGTGTACTGAGGAGTCGTGCCACTAGGCATCTCGCTCGCACTTATTGGTGCACCTGAGATGCACCATGAGCCATATCAAGGTTAGGCTAGGGCTTAAGGTCAAGTATAAGTATTATAGTTGCCCTCAAATATTTATGGCCATTTAATTACTATAAAAAAAATATTATATGACGTTATTACACAAATTAACGAAGTGCCACAGTAAGCTCGCTAAAGCTTGTGTTGTGGGTAGAAAACGATATATATAATACACGGTGTACCATGAGGAAACCGAAAGATTTTAACAGTGTATTCCTGATCACATTTAGAGACCAAAATGTCGTATAAACTTTAATAACAATTTAAAAAAAATATTCTAATTTGGTGCAAAACGACTTTTTGATGGGGATGATGGCAGTATGGAGCGTAGTCTAAATATCCTTATTTATAGATGTCAAAAAATGACAAATAATTTTTCAAAAACTAGGTTTTACAAAAATAAAATCGTAAAAATTCATTTTCAGAGCCAGTTTTACCATAAACTTTTTATGTAGGTACATGTACAAATACATTCAAAAATTTGGAAAAAAAACGAATAATTTTTTTTTTTTGGCGTAATTTACTTAAACTCATACAACATTTTTTCCTTCTTTTGGCCTCAAAAGTGTGTGGTTTAAATCTTTCGGTTTCCTCATGTTACGCCGTGTATATATACATATATAAATACTTAAATACATAGGAAACATCCATAACTCGGAAACAAATATCCATGCTCATCACACGAATAAATGCTGTTACCAGGATTTGAACACGGGACCTTTAGCATCACAGACATGCCTGTGTCACTACCCACTAGGCCAGACAGGTCGTCAAATTATTGCTATGGCATGTCTTTTAGATGTAGATGACATTTACCATGAGAAAAATTTATATCTAAATTTCATCTCATACGAAAAGCTACACTCCGTCACATTTTTGCGGATAAAAAACAAGACATCGAAAATAATTTTGTACCAATTATTTTATTCATGAAATGAGCTATGTTTCTAAAAAAATAATATGTCATGGCGTGGCATAAAGTTGTCAATAAAACTTGATAGATGCGAATAGATGTGTGTGATGATCAATAATGGTACCTGTGCTCTACGTTTACGATTACAGTTTTGTCGAAGTCTGCAAAACAGGCTTTTTACGCATTATGGCGCAACATTGGAAATCATCGGAGTTCATTAAAATTTCACCCCTGCTTAACATTAAGCTGCCCAGTATATTATTGAAGCTGCCCTAGTTTAATTGACAATTACTGGTTAACGCGGTTAGTGGCTCTCACGAAATGTACGTTAATTATCAATCAGGAATTTGTAATATGTATTAGTTGTATGTTATTTGAGAATTGATATTAAGTAATTATAATATGAATGTTGAAAATATGTATAATAAAAAGGCATTACATGAATAACTAGTAGGGGAAATCGAGATGAGTTAAAACGGAGGTAAGTTGAAACAACGTCCATTTTGCGGTATATATAATCGTCTTGAGGCAATGAAGCTTATTAAGGGACTAGCGGACGGCAGGACGAGACTAAACATCGTTTATTCCAGCTCGATAACAGTTATATGTAGATGTCTCAAAATTGACGTTGTTTCAACTTATCTGTATTTTAACTCACCTCGGTCTCCCCTACACCTCGAGTCCAACCAAGCCTCCAGTTTGTCATCTGTCAGTTATTTCGTCATTATGTCATCTGTACCCCTAGTGTAAATATTTTCGACAGCGAAACGTGACGTACGCGTTTGCGTTAAGTGTCATTTTGTATGAGATTTTTGACTTTCCAAAACGTCCCGCTTGGCGCGCTGTTCAAAAACCCATACAAAATGAGACTTAACGCAAACGCGTACGTCACGTTTCGCTATCGACTAAATTTACACTAGGGGTACTGTTCTCAGTCGACAGAAGCAACAAACGACGACGGTCGATAATAGGCAGTACCCTATACTATATATTTTGCCTACACAGGTCCTACACAGGTGCCGTGTAGCGATAGGCTTGTATAGTTAGAAGAGAGTCTGACAATTAATACCGATGTAGCTAAAATTAGAGAATTTTCAATTCACCTACTGTAAACCGGTATCAAATTTCATCTAGCGTGCCCGGAATCAAATTAGTGAAGCTATTTTATCTCTGTATTACGTAATATTTGTTTCCCTGTAGGTTTTCCCTTCGGTAATACACATACTAACCTATACAAAGCAAGCAACTAACCTAGTATTTAGTACCCATTGGGTAGGTAGTACCTACTTAACCCTTTTCTCCGCAATTGACTTGATATAAAGTCAAGTATATTTTTTGCCCCACACGCCAAGACTTGATATGTTATACGGGTTGTTTACGTGCATTGATGATACTATTACTTCATTGACGTGGCGGCGACAAGGTTATGAGTCCACAGCAAGCTAGGCTCAGCTTTTGACTAGGCTTTAAATAGTCTTAACTTATTATTGGATTGTTGTATTTTTAGTTTCGTATTGACATTTATTGAATAAATTAAAAATCACAGGCATACATATACCTCATGTCATTGTATGTTAGTTTCAAAATTAGAGTTTTTGATTAATATGAACACAACAAAACAACAAAATTGGCCAAGTGACTAATATAGTTTAGCAAGCCATTTCCGTCAGTAGAAAAAGGCGGCAAATTTGAAAAATGTAGGCGCGAAAGTTGTACCACCCACAGAAAATTTGTAGATCGCGCCTTTTTCTTCTGACAGAGTGGGTTTGCAGGAGTATAATTACCAATTTTTTTTGGCAACAATCGTGCGGATGAATAATTTTAAAACTATTAACAATTAAAAAGGATTAACAATTTTTTGGGCAATGGGGCGGTCATATTTAAATAGGTAGGTATCTAGTTGAACATACACACATAACATTATATTTTACAGACATCTAATGTGAATACTTTCTAAAGATTAAAATAGTATATTTTAGATTTTTATAAGAAGAAGTATATTTTAGATGCCTTTGGTGCGGAGTTAGGTACTTAAAGGTACCTTAATGGTCAATAAAGTTTGCCCGGAGCGATTTTTTACTAACAATGACATTATATAACACTTTATAATAATATTCGGTCGCTATGTACCGTAAGCTTGTTGTGCGAGTACCATGACGCACTTGGCACTAGGATAGTCGTTAGACGGAAGCTCGTGAGGATAATGGGCCCGCCTAGCTGCTGATGGTTCCACTGATCAAGTGATCAGCTAGCGATAAACACAACAAGTTCGCTCTGAGTCTATTTTTTTTTGCTAATTTACATTATCGTTTTCGCCCTATTGTTCAATTATGTGAGAGTTTATATGCCAATAGAAAAAACAACTTGCACTTTTTCACTAGGTACGACGTCATAAACACTATACGTAATCAGTATGCCAACAATAATAGGGCGGTGTTGGCTAACTATATCCGGCCGCTATGTACCACGATGTACCCGGACGCTCCGATAGCCGTTAGGCCGGTAGGCCGGAAGCACGCTAGGATAACGGGCCGGAACGTGTCCGGGCCCGGCTAGCTGCCGGTTCCGGTGTCCGGCTGGAGCTCTGCTTTAATAAGCTTCAATTATAACGACAAATTTGAACATGGTGGTAATGCAAGTGGAATATTAACTTTTCAAATATAATCTTAAAATAATTGTTATATTGCATCTTTGTTAGTTCTGGATACTTGTACTCAAGAATACTTGAAATAGTGCATTTATAAATTAGTAACTAACAATAATATTTATTAATTCATATCAATCAATCTTTACTCAGCATCTAAACAGAACTGTCTCGTTGAATTGTATCTCATTCACAGATTAAGAGTATGTACTTAGTATCTCAGTACGAGAGCGCAATCTAAAAGTAACGGCAGAGAGAGTTATTCCTGGAAACATAACTTTTATTATCATTTTAGAAAAGGTTGTGCATATTGCAGGAAATATGTAACTGCCGTAAATGTTAAGAAGTACATTAAATAACAAGTTCTGTAGTTCAGCCGCTGCAGCAGATCCCCTTGGCAATGTGAAACGAAACTAAGCTAAGCTAGGTACTTATCAAAGTTTTCTTACATCTTTTTTAACTTTGTTGAAGAATTTTATGAAGGACCTACGTGGCACGTTTTTCTCGCATCTTCATTAAATAAAAGACTAAAAATGATGTGTGTGAGATGTGTATCTACAGCACACAGTTCTTAACTTGTATTAACTTCATTTAACCAGATAGTCCGTTGGTATATATTTCCGTCTAGTTTGTTATGTATCCATGAAGCAGATCTGTCTAAATCGTTCCAAAACATCGTTGAAACTCCAGGGATTATTTGATCAAAGAAAAAAATGAAGTAAGTACGTAAATATTCTTTATTATGCACCATAAAGTCACAAGAAATGCAGAGAAGACGAAATACAACAAAAAAACCATTTCCATTCTACTTCTTTTGATATTCAATTTGAATTCACCATACCATTTTCACATTATTTAATATAATGTCCTGTCCAATCTAATTCAGACATGCAGTCATTAGTCCAGTCGCAATTTAAAATATTATTTAAATTAAGCGAACGTTTGTATAAAATAAGTTGAACCAGAAATTATCCTTCTTTAATTGCTTCCAAAATGACCCTCAGCTTTCCTAATTTAATCTCCAACATTAATGAGCACTTGTCAGACTTCGCTTGCAGTTTCCCTAGCTTGCTAACTGTCACTCAGGATTACGACAATTAGTGTTAAATGATTAATCACCAGCTTACTCGAACAAGCATGGAGTACTTCTATCTAGTGGAATCTTACTCGTACTCGTTCATGAAGGGAACTCCATGCAAGCGTGCTGAACCATTATTTAATGTTTCAATTGAAATTGCTGTTTGTTTTGTGCAAGTTACTAAATAGTAATAACAGTAATTGTATCATTATAAAAAAAATACAAGGTGCCAGTTAGCAAAATACATAATTGTATTTCCAGAGTAAAAAGTGGCCGTTTATAATATTTCTCCCGCTTAAATATTTATTATGGCTAAGTATGTGCTGAATGTCTTTCCCTGTCATGCCATACGTGAAAACTAAATAAAAAAATGGTAAATGCAGCCCAAAAACCAAGATGTTTGTCGTTTTAATTTACTTATTTGCCTCCAAATCTTAATATTTTTCAGTAAATGTAACGCTGTGTAACGCATGGCAATAGCTTTTAAAGTCCTTATTGTCATTAATTCTCAATTTGTATTTAGATAATACAAAAAGTGAAGTAATACATTTTTATATTTTTATCTCCACATTTCTACAAAACGCCTCCCTCTGGAATGAGCCGGCTAGCTGCCGGTTCCGGTGTCCGGCTGGAGCTCTGCTTTAATAAGCTTCAATTATAACGACAAATTTGAACATGGTGGTAATGCAAGTGGAATATTAACTTTTCAAATATAATCTTAAAATAATTGTTATATTGCATCTTTGTTAGTTCTGGATACTTGTACTCAAGAATACTTGAAATAGTGCATTTATAAATTAGTAACTAACAATAATATTTATTAATTCATATCAATCAATCTTTACTCAGCATCTAAACAGAACTGTCTCGTTGAATTGTATCTCATTCACAGATTAAGAGTATGTACTTAGTATCTCAGTACGAGAGCGCAATCTAAAAGTAACGGCAGAGAGAGTTATTCCTGGAAACATAACTTTTATTATCATTTTAGAAAAGGTTGTGCATATTGCAGGAAATATGTAACTGCCGTAAATGTTAAGAAGTACATTAAATAACAAGTTCTGTAGTTCAGCCGCTGCAGCAGATCCCCTTGGCAATGTGAAACGAAACTAAGCTAAGCTAGGTACTTATCAAAGTTTTCTTACATCTTTTTTAACTTTGTTGAAGAATTTTATGAAGGACCTACGTGGCACGTTTTTCTCGCATCTTCATTAAATAAAAGACTAAAAATGATGTGTGTGAGATGTGTATCTACAGCACACAGTTCTTAACTTGTATTAACTTCATTTAACCAGATAGTCCGTTGGTATATATTTCCGTCTAGTTTGTTATGTATCCATGAAGCAGATCTGTCTAAATCGTTCCAAAACATCGTTGAAACTCCAGGGATTATTTGATCAAAGAAAAAAATGAAGTAAGTACGTAAATATTCTTTATTATGCACCATAAAGTCACAAGAAATGCAGAGAAGACGAAATACAACAAAAAAACCATTTCCATTCTACTTCTTTTGATATTCAATTTGAATTCACCATACCATTTTCACATTATTTAATATAATGTCCTGTCCAATCTAATTCAGACATGCAGTCATTAGTCCAGTCGCAATTTAAAATATTATTTAAATTAAGCGAACGTTTGTATAAAATAAGTTGAACCAGAAATTATCCTTCTTTAATTGCTTCCAAAATGACCCTCAGCTTTCCTAATTTAATCTCCAACATTAATGAGCACTTGTCAGACTTCGCTTGCAGTTTCCCTAGCTTGCTAACTGTCACTCAGGATTACGACAATTAGTGTTAAATGATTAATCACCAGCTTACTCGAACAAGCATGGAGTACTTCTATCTAGTGGAATCTTACTCGTACTCGTTCATGAAGGGAACTCCATGCAAGCGTGCTGAACCATTATTTAATGTTTCAATTGAAATTGCTGTTTGTTTTGTGCAAGTTACTAAATAGTAATAACAGTAATTGTATCATTATAAAAAAAATACAAGGTGCCAGTTAGCAAAATACATAATTGTATTTCCAGAGTAAAAAGTGGCCGTTTATAATATTTCTCCCGCTTAAATATTTATTATGGCTAAGTATGTGCTGAATGTCTTTCCCTGTCATGCCATACGTGAAAACTAAATAAAAAAATGGTAAATGCAGCCCAAAAACCAAGATGTTTGTCGTTTTAATTTACTTATTTGCCTCCAAATCTTAATATTTTTCAGTAAATGTAACGCTGTGTAACGCATGGCAATAGCTTTTAAAGTCCTTATTGTCATTAATTCTCAATTTGTATTTAGATAATACAAAAAGTGAAGTAATACATTTTTATATTTTTATCTCCACATTTCTACAAAACGCCTCCCTCTGGAATGAGCCGGCTAGCTGCCGGTTCCGGTGTCCGGCTGGAGCTCTGCTTTAATAAGCTTCAATTATAACGACAAATTTGAACATGGTGGTAATGCAAGTGGAATATTAACTTTTCAAATATAATCTTAAAATAATTGTTATATTGCATCTTTGTTAGTTCTGGATACTTGTACTCAAGAATACTTGAAATAGTGCATTTATAAATTAGTAACTAACAATAATATTTATTAATTCATATCAATCAATCTTTACTCAGCATCTAAACAGAACTGTCTCGTTGAATTGTATCTCATTCACAGATTAAGAGTATGTACTTAGTATCTCAGTACGAGAGCGCAATCTAAAAGTAACGGCAGAGAGAGTTATTCCTGGAAACATAACTTTTATTATCATTTTAGAAAAGGTTGTGCATATTGCAGGAAATATGTAACTGCCGTAAATGTTAAGAAGTACATTAAATAACAAGTTCTGTAGTTCAGCCGCTGCAGCAGATCCCCTTGGCAATGTGAAACGAAACTAAGCTAAGCTAGGTACTTATCAAAGTTTTCTTACATCTTTTTTAACTTTGTTGAAGAATTTTATGAAGGACCTACGTGGCACGTTTTTCTCGCATCTTCATTAAATAAAAGACTAAAAATGATGTGTGTGAGATGTGTATCTACAGCACACAGTTCTTAACTCTTCAGAACCATTATTTAATGTTTCAATTGAAATTGCTGTTTGTTTTGTGCAAGTTACTAAATAGTAATAACAGTAATTGTATCATTATAAAAAAAATACAAGGTGCCAGTTAGCAAAATACATAATTGTATTTCCAGAGTAAAAAGTGGCCGTTTATAATATTTCTCCCGCTTAAATATTTATTATGGCTAAGTATGTGCTGAATGTCTTTCCCTGTCATGCCATACGTGAAAACTAAATAAAAAAATGGTAAATGCAGCCCAAAAACCAAGATGTTTGTCGTTTTAATTTACTTATTTGCCTCCAAATCTTAATATTTTTCAGTAAATGTAACGCTGTGTAACGCATGGCAATCGAAATGCAGCAGTATGTTGACGTGGTAATACCGTGGTAATAAATATACTATGTTTCACATTTATAAGTAGGATAATCTACCTACAGTGCAATAGCTTTTAAAGTCCTTATTGTCATTAATTCTCAATTTGTATTTAGATAATACAAAAAGTGAAGTAATACATTTTTATATTTTTATCTCCACATTTCTACAAAACGCCTCCCTCTGGAATGAGCGCGCTATAAAAAGGTGTTTAAATTATGGCTGTAGTCCCCGTTTTAGCTGATTGCAGGGGAGTGTGACCTGGGCTGTCATTAGTATAGATTAACGGGCACTCGCCTCTGGCCTACCAGCATATGTATGACCTCAAGATTATGATGGAGCAGAAATCTTTAATAATATTAATCCCATTTTTTTATTATAAAGTTTGAGATTCGTGTGGTAAGTGTAGCTACCATACGGTCCGCCGAGGAGTGGAAACATTTTAATATTCGATGGTTTGAGGAACAAACCTGATGGTCTACGGCTTACATCGATCGTTCTTGCGTATTCTAACGACATAGAGACAGACATTTTTCAATGTTGACGGTAGGCCCTATGAATACAGAGTGATAGCTCTCACGTGCGTTGTGATTTCAAATTCCGCTTCTTACTATATATTTTTTAACACAGTATAAAATTAAAGAGTAGTATAATATTATTAGGCTTATACTGGCTTATCTTCTGGAGTGTTGTGGCTCGGTAAGCGGTGTGATCTACTTCTGCCCTGCTGTAATCTTTTGTTTGGCGAACACTCGGCGCGCCGTTGTCGCTCGTGTCTTGACGGGTAGTTCGCAAATTATACGTTGTGTCGTTTTTATTGTTGACCCGTTTAAATAAATTTTAACGATCCATGCATTTTATTATTTTTTGTGCCACGGCGTTAGCTATCAAGGGTGCGGGTATTGTGAAAAAAAAAAAAACAAATACCCGTAGCATATATGTACGAGACTATAGTGCCAAAACCGTTTTGCCGAACTTTCAGCAACAAACGGTATCGACTGCTTATGGAGTTCTCTCGTTGAAATTTGCGTCAGTATGATCGCTTGCTATCTGTTTAAAAGTTAAAAAAAACCACTAGGTCTGTAAATATTCAGTATTCACTGTATAAGTAAGTAATATATTCATATGCTGAAAAATGGACTTGACAGTAAAATATGTTAGGTACACCGTTACAAATATGTGTGACATGGAATAGACTCCTGTTTATTTAGATATTCCCTGATTACGAGTATTTACATCGCTAAGCTACATCGTGACTAAGTACAGTGAGCAGAAGAAGTAGCTGAACAGATGAGGTATTGAAGATGACCTGAACTTTGTTATTACGAGCACAGATCTTGTTAAACACGTCGCCCGTTTAGACACTTGAGTTACAGGTAACCATAACCATACTTGTAGGTAAACTAATGTTTTAGGGTTAATGAAACGACATAGATTTCACTAATTGTTTTTAAAGTCTTTTGATATCGTATGTTCCAGGCTAGATAACTAGCTAATTGGTGTAATGGGAAATTCTCTTTAGCTACCTTTTCGATTCCGGTACTTAGTTTTATTCCCCACCAATGGAATATTAAGCTCCTAAACCCGCCGAGCTAAATCGCCGGCGAATCAAAGGAAACGCCGCTTATTCGGTGACACGTCGTTGTCGTGGTATGCTAATCGTGCAGATTCGATTGAGACTTTATTGCTATTGTGATGAAACTTTAAGGCACATAAATAAGTAAATTGAATATGAATTTTGTATTAAGTACTTTTAGTATCAAATCTATTGATAAATAGTTCGATATTTTTATCTAATATACCATTTCAAGCCTCATCTTACTTAATTGAATGGATGTGACATCTTTATTCAAGGGTTCGAATAACTTTAAGTCTAGGTCAACAAATTCAAATCGCCTCATTTATCGTATAATTCATTATATCATAAAATATTTTACTAATAAACATAACACACTTTGCTACTTAATATCTTATTGAACAAATGGTTAATTTTGTGTGTTTAACTGTTATTTCAATACTCTTTGACTAACTAGTCTTTACAGTATTGTTAGGTTGCTAGTGAAGTCTCTAAATAACAATAATTGCCCTTTTCACTCAATTAAATGTTGGTATTAAACTAAACAGTAGGTACGGTCTAGTTTCCTAAAAGCCAGGAGTTGAAGTAATTTCTATTACGGTCGAAAGCCAAAGTTAGCGCCAATTTGGCAATAACTCAGGCGCGTATTAATTCGAGTTCACCCTGTACGTAATATATTAAAATTTCCGAACCATGTGTGAAGTTATATGCATTACACTTATTTCATTGAAACTGGGCATGATTACAAAGACATACGTTACTTATTAAGAAAGGAGTAGGTTTTAAGGGAGCATTTTGTTGTGACGTTTAACACATGGAGTGCCGGAAACCCGCTCAGCGGGTTGTCTGTTCGTATTCGTAGTCGCTTCCCTCTACAAAGCGAACACATTCACTGCCAACGTTTTCGTAGCGCTACACGCGTAGCCGATTCTAGCGTTTTCCCGCTTTGTAGAGGAAAGCGACTACGAACAGAGCGCCCGCCGAGCGGGTTCCCGGCACTCAATGTTTTAAATAGTGCGAGGTCAAGTAAAACTTAAATTGAGTACCTGTAATGTCGATGTCGATATAATTATGAGGTTATTTACTATCGTTATGTAATATTAAAATGTAAATAAATTAAATTTAAATATTATACGACATTATTAGTATTATTACACAAATTGACTAAGTCCCACAGTAAGCTCAATAAGGCTTGTGTTGAGGGTACTTAGACAACGATATATATAATATATAAATACTTAAATACATAGAAAACACCCATGACTCAGGAACAAATATCCATGCTCATCACACGAATAAATGCCCTTACCAGGATTTGAACCCGGGACCATCAGCTTCGTAGGCAGGGTCACTGCCCACTAGGCCAAACCGGTCGTCAAAATGTATATTCTAAAATGTTATAATTCCATTGATTGAGAATAAACCGCTGCTAACGCTCATCCCTATAAAGGTTACATTCGGATTGCGACTGCTGCAGCGTTGCTTCTGCAGCATCATAATTATGTCACTGTAACGTCGGCTGTCCTTGATAATTGTCTTGATAAACTATTTTACGCCGCTGCCGCATTGCTATTGTGATTAAAACGTTTAATAGGTACGTCACTAATTACATTAGGTATATCAAGAATATGACAGTGACATCGTCAGGGTTCCCGGTGCTGCAACGCTGCATCATAATCTTAATATATAGTTATATTTATAATTTAAATTTATTTCTCGATTTATTAAGTTTCTCACTATGGTCACACCATGCCGGTGGAAATGCATCTAAAGGGCACGTTAACACTAATCTGAGTCGACTGTCAAAATTGAGAATTGACATTCCCTGCCCGAAAGTAACGATTAAGTATTAATTTCGTCCAAAACTGTGTTATTTTCTTTTATTATACAAATACTAATGTTACTTTTTACCTACAAACGGCCTGATTCGAAGATGGAGATACGATAACTTCTGGTTTAGATAAGTTTTCATCTAAATATCGTTTGTATGTCGTATAATTAACAGCAGCAGCTCGATTCGGGCAACCAATGTCACTTAGACGTTAGAAATATCGTAGATAAATCATAATGGGATCATAGTGGAATCGAAATAAACGTCAATTTTGGCATGTCGTTTAATTTGTGATGGCGCGCGCAGCCACGCATCACAATACCACGCCACCGCCGCGTGATCTGTCCCGAGCTACCCATCGCGCCGCATGCCGGCCGCCGAGCGACTGAGAGTCGCTGCCCCCGCCCGCGCCCCGCGAGCCGCGCACTATAAAAGCCAGCGCGGTCGCCTAGATAGCAGGCAGTCGCTCTCACCGCCTTCTGCTGTGAGGACCGCTGCTCTCCCGGTACGAGCCGGCGTGTTTTCAGACGCGTTATGGCTCCCGGTCCCTAGCCACCCTACCCTTCCTGATTCCCGTAGGCCAGTTGAGCCGGCGTGTTTACAGACGCGTTAAGGCACCTGGAGTACGTACCCTTCCTGACCCCGTAGCCCAGTCGAGCCGGCGCGTTTTCAGACGCGTGAAGGCACCTGGAGTACGTACCCCTTCCCGATTCCTTATCCCGGTTGTGCCGGCGTGTTTACAGACGCGTGAGGGCACCCGGGGTATCCACCCCTATACTATCTCGCTCCCGTCAAAACCACCCCTTCACTCTTAGGGGATACCGATCCCAAAACTCGCGAGTAGCTTAGGGTCCGCGCCGTCCCGTAATCCCGTTGCTATAAATTAGAATCATCCCCCGCGTCGTACCTAGCCTAGGACATCTAGATTTAAGGAACCTTTATTGATAATAAACCGGCATAAAAGCCCGCCGATTTGTGTTACAGCATTACCTTTGGTTTCTTTGTCTCACCCTGCACCCTCTCTCTCCTCTGAGCTAACTAGGAAACCCTTGCTCCCGTCTGGAACAAGGGAGTTGTATGAGGCCACGCCCGCCCCGGCGAACGTGACCCCATCACAAATTATAGATCTTTTAAAGATCTTTCCATGATCTTAAACGTGTCTTAATCATTCTTCGAATCGGGCCGAAAGTTTTATGTCGTGATATTTGCAACTTACTAAAAACGTGGAGGTTAAGCTTACTCCCTTCCCGGTTCTCCTGATACCAACAAAGCGAAACTGACCTACAAAACAAGTTTCATTCTTATTAGCCATCTATAACTTCAAAACAACAACAATAACAATGCACTTGAACGTTTCATCCCAAGAGCTGAAAATATAATAAAGTATCGTTTGAAGCAGACGGTTAGACGTACAATAGTACAGTTTCTACATATCGATAAGTTTTGAACACAGACATATTTAAAAAAAAACGGTTGTCTGTAAAGTCGGTTTACTGACGATAGTTGAACGTGACAACGTCATAAGAAAATACTGATGGAATGGTTCCATTTTGCAAAAGAAAATTTAATTTTATTTGTTTGATAGATATTTTGTATGGATATAGAGAAGGAGGTAAATGGAAATCACAATTGAATTGATCAAGTTACATTTATTTGTACGCATAAATACAATTGCTGCCGAACGCGGAGGCCGATTGAGCCGCTTTGTCGCTCGTTGCGCGCTCTCGCTTGCACATCAAGCCTTAAATGGAACGCCTAGAGCGAGGTAACGCCGCATGAGTCATGTTTTTTCGTGCGTGCAGCCGGCTCCATCGAATTATAAGACGTTGTCACGTCAAAAACCTTCGTGGTTTTGTAATTACAGGCTTACGAGTATGTTGAAATATTTGTAAATTTTTTTTTATACTACGTCGGTGGCAAACAAGCATACGGCCCGCCTGATGGTAAGCAGTCTCCGTAGCCTATGTACGCCTGCAACTCCAGAGTAGTTACATGCGCGTTGCCAACCCTAAACCCGCCCCCCCTCGTTGAGCTCTGGCAACCTTACTCACAGGCAGGAACACAACACTATGTCTAGTGTTATTTTAATTGAAACTCATGTTATATGTAGTTAATAAAGTAGGACACCAGCAATGAGTTATCGTCCCACTAACGTCTACGCCTCGTATAGGTATGTAGTATTTTTACATATCGCTTTCCAATATCAGTAAAGGCATCAGCTTATTCGACAGGTTTATAAGTATGGTGAGCTTGACGACATATGAACTCCACGTATGGTCGCTGGCATGCGAAGCAGTGCGTGGTCTACTCGATATACGTCCTAGATTTTAACACACTGCTCTTTCCCACGACAATGCACTATTCAGATATCGATGTCGTGGAGTTTGCACAGCTCGGGAGCGCGTTTTTATTTCGCTTTATTTTATTCCCTCAGATAGCAGTCACCACTTACGGGAAGCGCGGTTTTAAGCTGCCGTTCTATGAAAGGAATTTCTTGTCAGTTGAGGCTTCCGTGAATTTTGCTGGCCGCGTTTAATCCCCTTTCTATTTTTATAAGGTTTCATTTATCCTGACTTCCGTGTTAGTTGGTTGAAGAGTTGGCTTCCTGGCAGTTGTTATTAGATATAATTTCATTTGTGGTTTGATTACTTAACGTAATTTTAGTGGAAAATGAAACCTAGAAAATGCGCGCTCCCCGCGCCCCAAGTTTTTTGCAGAAATTGTGAAACGTCTGGTTGACGTAACTGGTAACCTTTGAGTTGGCGGCTTCCTCGCCTAACCCATCAGCATTGCGATACAACGAGGAAATCCGCCAGCATACTTGGTACCATGCCTCAAGGTCCTATTTTAGATATAAGCTAGTGTTAGTAACACCACTATGTATATCCATTATGTATACTATTAATGCAATAAGTAAATAAATTTACTGAACATTATATAGAATATCATCATAGAATGAAAAGAAATCAGGTACTCGTACCACATAAAATTCATAAGTGATCAGAAAATTAAAAGCAGACTTTAGTTACTAACAACCACAAGCTACATGCCCTTATAATCGAACGCAACGATCAGACAGTGTGTATGGCCATTAAACTGCACTCGAAAAGCGGTCTCACGCCTCGAGGGCTCTACAGTCAAGTGGCGCCCTCTAAATGTCACGTCGCTTCGCCTTGTATGTCATGTGTTGTGCAAGGGTACACGGCGTTTAACACGGCTATTGTTATGATGACATGTGATAAAGAACCGTTCGTGACTTTATTTATACTTGACGTGTAAGTTTAATTTGATATGATATTTGTTTCTATGAAATCTGTACGTATTGCACCGCATGAAGCAAAAGGCAACAAACAGTACCTGTCATTTTGTGCAACTGTGCCGAAATCTCGGGAACTCGCCATAACGAATACTGTAAATACCCTGTTTTCAGTAATATTTATGATTTAAATGGCCATGTTAGCTTAAATCAATATAGCATATCATTTTGTGTTGTAATCATTAGTGAAATGACTAATTCGGGATAGCACTGCGAGTTTGGAGTGTTTCCACTGATGAAAGCGGGCGAACGCGTGAATGAGCGTGTATGGCCACTAAAAGCCCCCCTTATTACAACTTCCACTTTCCCTAATAACTCCCACATATGCTCCCAGCTGTATATTACATAATTTTGCATATTTTCGCGGTTAAGTACTCTTCAAAAGTAATTTATGCGCATTAAGTATGAGCTGGAAAAACGCTGAACGGTTGGAACTGTACTGTTCTGCGTTGAGTTGAGAGTTTATTACGCAGTTATGGTACGCAGAAAACTGAACAAGTTGTTACTTGTTTTCGATGCAAATGTTCGAGCTCTATTTTACATTTTTACTTCATTTTGGTGAGTTATTAAAGGTTGTATGTATGTATATACAAATTAATAAATTATACAGCTAGTTAAGTATTTTATGTAGGTACCTACCTACCTACACCTATACTTACAGCGTGTAGTTTTGATACGACTGCATAATCTCAGGGTACCCTATTAATTCAATATGCGACTTTTCTTTTTCCTTATAAACGAATTCAGCATTGAATGTACAACTAGGTACATTGTTTTAACTCAAACCGTCGCACATACTGACGTGACGTTAAAACTGTCTCCAACGATCACGACGTATGTACCTACCAAATATATTGCCGCTCGAAATAAAAAATAAAATTAACTACGCTTAACCTACGTCTCAGACTTTGAAGTTAAAACACATATAAGGCATATGGGAAATTTATTTTATAAACATTGTTCGTAAGATGAAATTAGGTACCTAATAGCTTCGTTACAAATTCCGCTGTCCAGTACCAAACTCCCCAGGAGGCTCGCCTCAAATCATGAAACTCGCAACTCAACGACACATCGTTACGAATAGCAGCTGCGGTACACCTGCCACTAGGGGAAAAGGAAAAATGGGCAGTATGGAAAGCTCTTAACAGACTTAGGACGGGAGTTGGTCGGTTAAAAGATAATCTTCTGAGATGGGGAATTAAGCAACAAGGTGATACAATCTGCGAGTATGGAGTCCACTACACATAAGACAGTGTTCCTTGTGCTCAACGATGTGCACTGAGGAGAAGGAAGAGAAGGAGGAATCTCCCGAGGGCTAGAAGTGGCAAAGCATTTGCAGACAAAAATTTAGTTTTAAGAAGTTTCATCCCTTTAGACGAAGACGAAAAATAAGATTCTGGAGTTTTAAAACACACAGTGGGGCAGTTGATGAAATTAAGCACGTAGTACTACGTAGTAGATACGTAGGTCCTGTACTAAACTCACGAAATAATTTTAAAAAATTGATAGCAATTTTTCATTGAACAGTACGTGTTAAGCAAGGAAGCTTCTTAACACCCATAATCCACAAGGGATTGCTCTTTTACTAAGTACTTAGGTTAGAACATAATTATTAGGATATTAGCTCATCTAAAATCAAAATATACAATGATTCACCTGTTTAGTCTATAAGGGTCGTATAAAGAAAGCGATGTTGTGTGCATCATTAAAATTGTTTTATTTTAATTGGCATCAGCGGCGCTACGAAGAGGCGCGATGTAGATACGGCACGAAACGTTTCAATAAGCTGCGCTTCGCTTTACACCAAACCAATTTCTCGACACAAGGCGCGGCTGTGCCAAGCAAAATGATTTGGTTTCGCAGTATTTTATTCAATCTTTCAAGGGAATTCTTCTACTAGCAATTTATTAGCTTTAGACAGTATAATTAGGTACTGTGAAAATGACACTCACGGTTTTGAACCCTGGCTTGTAGCAAGTTGGAACTACGTTGTACGAAATATAATTTGATATTTGATGCACATGGGAAAATGTTAAGAGGAGGATTTTCCATAACAACAAATACCTAATAAAAAGTAGTCAAGTGTAACTCGGTCTTTTTCAAAAGAATAAAAGATTGAATAACATACGTGATTTTACGGAACCCTAAGCGCGCGTTTCCACAAAATTTGGCCGGTTTTCTAAGTAATTGCTCATTTCAAAAACAGTATAATCACTTAGCTAACAAGGAAAACCAGACTAATTGCTACCAAAATAAAACACCGTGGTTAAAACTGGCACGGCGGCAACGGCAAATTCATCTAATTATGAAATTTAAACGGAATTAGGGCAAATGTAATTATTTCACCGGGAGCAAGCATTCGGGACGCAAGCGGAAGATGAATCCGGTGGGTAATTGCCACTCCCTCGTTACAATAAGTCCTTGTTGAGTTCTCAGCTTGGCATAAATGTAGTATTGTGCTCGTGTATATGTATAGTGTATAGGTATACCTATTATACAGGCTTTGTATAGGTAAAACCACTCGACAATTGTGTTCTTTGGCTTATTGTGTCAATCGAAATCATAGATAGAAGCATAATTGGCGGTAATGTTGTTCTGCTCTCTGCTTTGGTTAGAATAGTATGAATACATGTCCTGTTTATCGTCACATAATTCATCATTTTGCGGTACGAGTGAACATAGTTCCAGAGGTGTTAAGCGAGCGAGGATTGGCAATAAATAGCACGTAATAGTTAAATCGGCTTTAAGATGTATTCTTAACTAAGTAAGTAAATATCCTCTATTGTGCACCATACAGTTAATAATTGGCAGGACATTAAAAACATTTAAAAGCTAGGTAATAACAGGCGGTCTCATCTCTACAAAGAAACGATCTCTTCCAAACAACCTTTGGGTAGCAGGAATGTATGGACTTACAACATTGAACAGGTAGTGCTGATATACATATAATTCAACAAAATTAATACGCAAACAATATAATATATACCTACATACTAATTTAATAAATACATATATACATATATTATACAATCATAAATCTTTATTCATCTTAAAGCCTAGTTATTATTTTACCTAATACTTGCCTTTGCAAGTATTAGGTAAAATAATAACTAAAATTCATCATCACTCGTTGATATATTAAGATTTATGTTTAAAAAAAAACACTAATGGGGACCTGCATTTTTAAACTTTTAAACTACCTAGTTCCTTTGACTTATAATATTTATGTATGCTAGTTTTACTGCCAAAGAAAGATATTGGTAAATACCATGTCTAGTGAAAACTTTGGTTAGTTACGGGCAAAGTTGGAAACTTTAGAAGGTATAGATAAAGTTATTTTATATGGTATCGGTTGATTCAATTGAACTCACATTTCTGTAGTTAGAAATTCAGCTAGAAATTGTAGAAGAAGAATACATTTTTGACAAACATTTAATTTTTGGTAGGTACCAGCTATTATCGATATTAATCCTCCTCGAGAAAATTCTAACGACCTCAAACACAATTCGTTTGTGTTGTTTTATCACAGATTTCCCATGATCACCTCTTGCCTCTATCATCAGATCAGCTCCATGTCATCATAATCAGCGGCGGTCGGTGACTATATATTACGGGTGTTCACTTACATTAAAGAAAAAAACTAAAACTACCCAATTTATTAACCGTCGCAAAATACCTAAAGATATAGGTTTTCGTCCATCCGGTCATTGAACTCTCTTATAGATTTTGGGTAAGTATGCGCATTGGAATCTAATGTTTTACGAATATCTTGACGAGCGATAGACGTGAACTGCAGTTCATTTAACAAATGGTTTTGAAATTATGAATGTTTTTTTTTCATGGAAATAAATTATATAAATAAATAAATTGTTAACACACCAGTTTCGGCCCAAACATTTTTACGAAAGTTGAAGGTCGTCTTTTTGTATCTAACTCGAGTCGATTTTGTAACGTTTTTTCACATTATTTTATGAATGTCACATTTTTTCGTCACGTTACATTCATTCATTTTTAATCACTTTACTACTAACAACTTATGTGCACTCCCCTTTTTAATTTTTGTCTAATTATTTAGAATGAAAAAAGCCTAAATTGCATTCCTGCGCGTACTTTAAAGAATACGAAGGTAAAAGGTATGTAGCAAACAAATGACAACATGGCGCGCCGAGTGCGCGCGCATTCGTCGAGAAGGTCAAACGGACTAGGAGCAGTAGGAGCGCGGCTCCAATTTAACGTCTTTCTTCATAGAACATCTTCTGTTTCACGTGCGGAACTGTGGCTAAACTTCTCTTTCGCTCTTATGGAATTTCCTATTGATTAAATGTACTAAATCTTTTTTCATAGGAGCGCAATCCAAAGCGCTCGGCTTCGCGCGGTACGTATAAAATATAGCAGTAGGCGAGTAGTCATAAGCTGTCTATAAACTTATAATGAATAATAATTACTTATTTAACTATTATTAACTGGTTTACGATATATACATTAATTATGAATAAGTAGTATTATATTAATTAGGTAATACAATACAATACAATACAAATACTCACAAAGATACATACACATACTAATAGGGCAAGTTAAATAAAAGCTTGTAATATAAACGGCCATAAACAGTATTAAGTTTTTCAAATAAGTTTACTTTGCATTGTATTTCTAAAACAATACAATTTCAATGTAACGTCCCAGTGTATTTTCGACGTAGATGGCGCGCGAGTGGCTGCGCGCATCGCCACTTGAGTATATTGTGTTCGTTATATTATGAATCGCGCTCAACAATCATTCCAATCAAATGGAATATTCTTTTTGTATTGGAATATCAATTGTGTTGTTTGATTTGAAGAGATACTACGCACGAATATTGCTCTTTTGTTTACTTCTTCTGACGTTCGCAATTCAAATTCGAATTGTGGAACACAAAATTAATTAAATCGATGGATTTATAAAATTGATGCTAATTTCAGAGAGAGAAAATTTCTAATCTAAATCTTGGTTTACATTAACGAGATCTATTTGTTTATTCTGAATTCCGTAGTTGAAGGAAATATTTATACAAAGTATACAGAATCGTAATTCATTGACCTTGAGGCCAATCCAAACTTACATTTTGACATCAAAATGATATCTATGATGACGCCATTAGCGCGTGCGTCACGCTCGCGCCAATGCATATACGGATAAATACGAGCGAAATGCTCACGCGAATGATAACAAAATGGCACCAATTGGATTTGCTTACTAATTCGAACGTAAAGTGGATGTCAATAGAAATGGCAAATAATGTAAACAAATATACCTAAATATTTCACGATGGATGTTTTCATTGAAATCTTAATAATTGACATATAGCTTAGCTGGAAATTGATATAAATAAAAGATTTTAAACTGTTAATAAAATCATAGTTATCCACAAAAAGCAAGATAAATTGGTTGCAAATAATGTTTACATTATTTGCAATGTAATTTAGTTATCATGCATATCGCTCGTATTTGTCCGTACATATACCGTACATTATTAAGTTATTAAAAAATCATTAATTGGTCAACAAAACTGAATCTGACGGCTGAGGTGACAAGCACACTCGTCGGTGACACATCCACTTAAATGCTCAAACACAGGGCGGTGCAGTTTTTCTGAAGTGTTGAACCTTACCTCTCGTCAAAAAAAAAAAAAAAATATATATATATATATATATATACCGTAAAATGGGGTGAGTAGGGACAAAACTGACTTTCAAACGTCGATATAACTTTATTTTTACATGTGGCAAACTGATTTTTATACATAACAAATGTTCCGGTCGTTTGAATTTTTTTTTTTTATACTACGTCGGTGGCAAACAAGCATACGGCCCGCCTGATGGTAAGCAGTCTCCGTAGCTTATGTACGCCTGCAACTCCAGAGGAGTTACATGCGCGTTGCCGACCCTAAACCCCCCCCCCCCCTCCCCTCGATGAGCTCTGGCAACCTTACTCACCGGCAGGAACACAACACTATGAGTAGGGTCTAGTGTTATTTGGCTGCTGTTTTCTGTAAGGTGGAGGTCTTTCCCCAGTTGGGCTCTGCTCTAGATCTGGAATGACATCCACTGGCTGTGCCCTACCACACAAAGCAAGATGACATTCACAATGCCCTCTCTTTTGGACGTAGTTTAAGGACGTACCCGGGTCCAAAAGTTAATTATTTTGTGTAGTTCTACTTCATAACTTTAAAGATTTATAATAAATAGTAGGAAATCCCAGCTCACCCCGTAGTAGGAGTGAGGGATTTCCTACTAAGGTGAGTTTTGAAAATTGTTGGATTGACACTTTAGGATTATGAACATAATAATAGCTTGATTTGTTATTAGAATATATATTTTACGTAGCAGTAGCTTGTAAAAACCAACTCACCTCTCTGTCATCCCTCCTCACCCCATTCATACGCATTTACGGTATCGCATACGTAACGACAAATTTACTACCTTCGTCGACCTACACCTAACCGACACAATTTTTTCCCCTATGTAATTTTTTTTTAAATTACACTTATTACTTACTTAAATCTTTATTGCACCAATAATTATACATTTTAAATACATGTAAAACTACAAATCAATTTTAAAGAAAAATAGAATCAGGTGACAATAGGCGGTCTTAGGTCTTATCGCTAATTACGTGGTGAAGGAAAATTAAACAAAATTTGAAGAAGCTTATAAGAATAAAAAATACCCCGCGATCTAATAAATGTACCCCTTAAACAATGTAAAACAATAGTAGCCAATCATGCCTGGAAGCAGGTCACAATAAAGCCGAGGATTAGCCGAGTACCTACGTGGCAGATTGCCGCGACAAAGGCGAGAGGCACTCGACTCGAGGCACGGCAGCAACTCAAGGTAAGCACCCGCTACCATTTTAATATAAAATAGCGGGTAGCGGAATCATGTCTTGTAGCTATACATTTCTTGGTAGTTGATCAAGCTCAGTATGAATAATAAAATTAGCTATTATACATAGTCATGTTGTGCATGTAATAACTATATCTAATAAAAAAATCGTATTATCCTCTAGCTTTTATAGGAGACTTTTTTATAGGACCCTGAGGCCTCTGGGCAGGTAGAGGCATATCACGGGTGAAAATCTCCGAATTCGTTTTGTTGAAGTCAGAATTCAAGGCAGAAATAAATAAAGTATACACCAATTCATTCGTCACAAATGTGCTTCTTACAAAAAACGTGTTGGTTAAAATAATTTTTGTTTTACACCTCACAACATTTAAATCGGCCTACATTTGTTAATTTCACTTAAATTTTCTTATTTCCTGTGATAATCTGCCTTGCTCTCAGAATTAAGCAATATAGAAAAAACTTGATCAAAAAATTTCCGGATTTTATAAAATAACATTTAAAGAAATTTGTCAAATTGTTTGCAACTGACACTTCATTTCGAATAAAACGTCATCTCGACTGATATTAAAATAGAGGCCAAATCAAATTTCTTTGTTTCTCAGAGATGTTCTATATTTGAATGTAATTAATTACCGATAAAGTTAACATTGATGCACCTACAGATACAGGTTTGATAATATAGGCCGTTGGTTTATAGGTTCTGAATATATTATCCCATCAAAAACATTTTCATGTAAAATGTAGCCAAGACGAGACCATAAAAGTTAGGCCTTGTACAGTTAGAAGTTTGGCTCTACAAGAGATCTGATAACTTTTTGACAGTGCGAGCTTTTTGGTCTCGTCTTGGCTACAGTTTACATGAAAATGTTTTTGATGAGATTTCATTTCTTTTTGTAAGTCGCTTATGACAATCTTCCACCCCCTAATTCAAAGGGTTGGAGGTAATTTACTTTTAAAAATCCTGAAATACGTATCTGGGGGCATATTTTATACAATCTGCTTTTTTTACTGATTCCCCATACAAACTTCAACCCCTTTTCCCCCTAACGCCTTTTTCCTCCCCCTTTTCCCCCTTACGTTACGGGGTGATTTTGGGGTTGAAAACTATTCTATATCCTTCCCTATAACAAAAACTATCTACATATCAAATTTCAACTAAATTGATTTAGCGGGTATTGATCCCCCATACAAAATTCCATCCCACTTTTCATCCCCTAGGGGCAAAAAATTTCAAGTTTTTGAATGATCCTATTCTAACCTACATACCAAATTTCAGCTTCCAAGGATATCAGGAAGTACCCTAAGGGTTTTGATGATCATCATTGAGCGAGTGAGGCAGTGACGAAATCTGAGTTTTTTGTAGATATTAATAAAATCTAAAGTATGAGAGCTATGTAATTGAAACGTTTTATGCTTAATAAGTCCACTATTATCCCGAGAATTTTGTTTATCTGGTGTAATCCAAACCTAAGTTATGAGGGTTCAAAAAAACGACGAAGCGCTTCGAGAAAAGGCAGGCAGTGCCCTTGCGCTTCGCTTTGCTCGTCTTGGGAGCTCGCCAGATAGGGAGGTTACAATACAATACAATACAAATACTCTTTATATTGCACTCCTCAATACAGAAACAGTACAAATAATACAACACATAAAGAAGAGGTAAACAACAGGCGGTCTTATCGCTAAAAAGCGATCTCTTCCAGACAACCGGTAGCGAAATTAAAAAATAATAATTAATTTATTAATTAAATTAATTAATTATTGAGGTTATGATATAGATGTAGATAAAACAATAAACGTAATAAATAAGATTCATATTGTAATACTGTTGGGGCTGCCCACATGGTGTAGTGCATCGCACATGTTCGTCGAGGCCCATACAGACGATTTTCACTCGGTTATGCGAAAGAGAATCGTCTCGATGATGGGCAGGCTTAGGGGCAGTACCAATAGCAATTGCAGATTGGTAATTGCAGAGAGACTTGAGAATTCTATACTGGCGCATTGGATTCAGCATGTAATTATAGGATTTTTGAAATTTAGAAAATAGGTTATTTATTTATTTATTTATTTATTTATTTTATTTACATGGAGAACCAACAGCTATAACTATGCTAATAACAACATAAATAGTGACACAGAGCCAATTATAGGATCTCACATATAGCAACATCTTAATATTTAACATTAAGTTAAATAACACGCACTATTTTACATAGGCACATGCAATAATATGATAACAACGTTATGTATAGGTATATAGTTGTAATATATATTATAGGTATATAGTTATGGTTTGGTGGTGTGGTTATGTTATAGGTATATAGTTGTAATATATATTATATTGAGTACAAAAATAACATTAGTTCCTAAGTTATACTATCAAATATGGATGGTTGTAAATCTGAAATAAATATTTTCAATTTTAAACGCTCATAAAACTCTTTTGTATCTTAATGCGTTGTTTAATAAAGTTGCTACTGAATTTATTAACTCTAAGGGTATCGATGTAAGCTATGAATCGAGCGTGTATTGTATCGATCGAACCTGAGGTGTAAACTCGGGCATCAATAACGGATATCAGCGTAATCTCGACTGAAAAACAATCACTAGGTTCTTTTAGCTAGCGAATGCAGCGAGTATTGAATTGCTATGGGCGTATCGCTCCTTAAAAACAAAAGACTACCCATGTCTCTGGTGCTTTTTTAATTTCATATTTAAGTTAGATGTGATAGGTGTGAAATTGGCTCGTACAGTGTGGTGACGATAATGCGCTGTGGTTTGGGAGGTGCGATATGGCTGCAAGCGATGCATTTGAATCATTCAGTCGATTTAATCGATTCATCTGCGGTGCTCAAACAGGCTCGAACACGCCCGAGCACCTCTATGTAGCTTGTTGTGTGCTAGGTGTTAGTGCCGTTGAGAAATGTATAAAGCTCGTCGCACATGGAGCTATTGGACATGTACAAGACGCGTGGTGGAGATAGAGTAAAATTCCAGCATGAGCCGTGGAATAAGTTAATATAAAAATCGTTTACTATGAATAATGAATAGTAACAGTCAACGTAGCCTATGGACGCCTGCAACATCAGAGATGCTACATGTGCTACGAGGATCGCTTACAATCAGGCAGGCCGTATGCTTGTTTGGCACCGACGTGGTAAAAAATTAACTACAATATTTTTCACATATAAAATACCTAGCTAGTAAAATAAGTCATCTCAAAGTGAGTAATAATGAGTATTTATTGATTTACTTATTATTACAAAAAGTTATATAGAATAACAGTTATAAACGATGACACTCTACAATTACCGAGATAATAAATAATATTCAACTACCATCCACCACTTTACAGTACCTCAAGCACATACAACACTCATCCGTCCACTGACTTGCAAACAAAATCAATTTTTGGTGCCCATGACAGAAATGAGTTTAAAGCGTTAAGCGCTCGGACGTTGGAACAGTTCCTGTTCGAGACGAGACTACGCATTCTCGGGACAACGAGCAGATTTGTATTTCGCGACCTAAGGTTTTTGGCCACAAATGGGACAGCAAGCTTTACGATTCGTGCTAACGATTCGGGACAATCACCACGCAAAACACGATAAGCTGACATAAGAAGGTAATAGCTGCGTGTTCAAAGACAGACCGATCCGTAGTAGCCTAATCTCACCCGGTGTGAAAGTGAAGGGGTTCAGCCTCCCGCGACATGCGGACAGGGTTCAGCCGTACCGCACATTTTAAACATCTTTTTGGATGGATCGACTCGCCCAGATGCGATTGTGGCGCTGAATCTACTTACGCAGCTCAATAGCTGAAAACCTTGGATATAAACTTGTGACATACCTAATGTATTTTCGATTTATTTGTGTTTTTTTATGCCATTCAATTAAATAAATAAATGCACCTAATGAACTGGAGGAATGTTTTCTGCACTTTTTCTAAAAGCAAGGCATATGTACTTTCATAAGGGTTCCAAATAGTACTGGCTACTCGTATACCTCGAGCTTACTTCGAACAAGAGCTTGATTGCTCTGAAGTCTCTAGACTGGACCCAACCATTTGCTACGTCCCGCAACACCGTCGACGCTGCTGTATGTGTCCCGATTACACTACCTTACGAAGGTCGAGGACATCGTAAAGTATGTACGAGTCAAGTCCGGATTCGCCCTCAGGGTCGCGAAGTTGGAATCTCGACACAATACGAATTTCAATTCTTTTGTAGTCAGCGTTCCGACTGAATGTCTAGCGACCTTCACAAAGGAGGAGTTTTGGCCGAAGGGTGTCAAGTTTTGGCGGTTCCGCGGCCGGCTCCCTGACACAGCCAGGTTGCGAAATGCATCGCAGCCATAGTGTGTGTTTTAGTTTTTAAGATATATTTTATGATATGTATGCTAGTTTTAAGTGTTATTTATCTATGGGCCCATAGTTGCCTGAAAATAAAGATTTTCATTTCATATACTGCGCGAGAAGAAGTTTTGGAGACCGTGTAAATACGTGTAATAGTGAGGTATATATCGAATAAATATGAGTTCGCATTAAAATACTTTCACCTTTAATTGGCAGGTCTCATTTCAGCTTCGGCGACATCTGAAGTTAATAAATGTTTAAGTTAGGTATTAAGATTTAGACACGTTTGGTATGATTGTCAACTAAATCAAAGATGTACACCATACCAAATTTCATCTGAATCGGTTCAGCGGTAGTTTTTATTTTATATTTTACAGTACATATGGTACTACTTTCCCGCACCCGTGCGGGAATGAGCACTTTCCGTGCATATGTCGAAACTTTAAAGAGTAATATCTGTAAAACTTTGTACGATACACGTGCGAATAGATAATTCGCAACTCGTGTCGATTTAAAACACTCCCTTCGGTCGTGTTTAATTTATTTAATTTATCACCACTCGTTGCGAATTTCCTAGTTTCTGCACTTGTCTGTCAATTAATACATGAATAAGGCATCTCTGCTTTATACAAAATAAATACGAAACTTCGCCTAGCAGCTTGAACGATGTAGGTATCAAGATAAAATCGAGAGCCCTCCTAAAAAATTACATCAAAAATCTTGCTGGCTCGACTTCTTAAATCAATCCTTAGGTTCTTTTAGGATCGATCCTGCCAAAGGAAATCTTTAGTTCACAAAACGCTGTATTTCATCGGCTGCAACAGCCACTATTTAACTATGCACGGTCCCAATAATATACAGTGAATCTAACCCTTATCCAGGGCGCACCAATCTACCAGGTTATTCCAAAAATCCAAGTTTATTCCAACTTCGATGATTGATTTGAAGACAAGTCACATTTTCCGAAAGTCCAATCTAATTTGAACCTTAAATCTGATTAATAAGGTTGAAATTCTATTGACGCATATGTGGTCGATAAATCTATGCTTGAAAAAGGTTTAAATTGTGATATATTAAGTGTAAAATTGATTTTTACACTTATTGTAATTAGTAATTGTTAAAACTAAAATCGATCGTCACTTTGTCATCGTCATAAATTGTTAATCTTACTTAAGCGCAGATAGGTACTTAGGTCGAAATCTTACGAAATAGTTTGTAGGCACTTATATTAAGGGTCCCCAGCAAGATCGGCTCTCCATACAAACGTAGTTACGCTCTAATTTTAAAACGACTTCCTAGCTAGATTGCTCTGAAACGTTGTACTTACAGTGGGATAAGGTATATCTACTATATGTAGGGCTGTAATTAGTTTATATAGCCTATTAAAAAAATACAGCGAATTTAAGATTTTCAAACAATACTTGTTTTTGCTCTATTTAGTTTGTTTTAAGAGGAGGATCAAACTGATTTCAGCCTCGTATATGCAAAGTTTCATTACAATCCAATACGTAGTTTAAAAAGCGGCCAAGTGCGAGTCGGACTCGCGCATGAAGGGTTCCGTACAATTTAAGATGTATTAAAAAAAAATCTTCTTATTAGATCTTGTTCAACATTTTCCCACTTTGGACACACATTTTACCACTTTGGAAGTGTCTCTCGCGCAAACTATTCAGTTTAGAAAAAAATGATATTAGGAACCTAAATATCATTTTTGAAGACCTATTCATAGATACCCCACACGTATATGTTTAATGAAAAAAATTTTTTTTAAATTTTATGACGTATTAAAAAAAAACTACTTACTAGATCTCGTTCAAACCAATTTTTGGTGGAAGTTTGCATGGTAATGTATATTATATATTTTTTTTAGATTTTTCATTCTGTTATTTTAGAAGTTACAGGGGGGGGGACACACTTTTTTTCACTTTGGAAGGTTCTCTCGCGCAAACTATTCAGTTTAGAAAAAAATGATATTAGAAACCTTAATATCATTTTTGAAGACCTATCCATAGATACCCCACACGTATGGGTATGATGAAATAATTTTTTTTTTTTTAATTTCATGACGTATTAAAAAAAAACTACTTACTAGATCTCGTTCAAACCAATTTTCGGTGGAAGTTTACATGGCAATGTATATCACATATTTTTTTTAGATTTTTCATTCTGTTATTTTAGAAGTTACAGGGGGGGGACACACTTTTTTTCACTTTGGAAGGTTCTCTCGCGCAAACTATTTAGTTTAGAAAAAAATGATATTAGAAACCTTAATATCATTTTTGAAGACCTATCCATAGATACCCCACACGTATGGGTATGATGAAAAAAAATTTTTTTTTTAAATTTCATGACGTATTAAAAAAAAACTACTTACTAGATCTCGTTCAAACCAATTTTCGGTGGAAGTTTACATGGCAATGTATATCATATATTTTTTTTAGATTTTTCATTCTGTTATTTTAGAAGTTACGGGGGGGGGGGGACACACATTTTACCACTTTGGAAGTGTCTCTCGCGCAAACTATTCATTTTAGAAAAAAATGATATTAGAAACCTCAATATCATTTTTGAAGACCTATCCATAGATACCCCACACGTATGGGTTTGATGAAAAAAGATTTTTTGAGTTTCAGTTCTAAGTATGGGGAACCCCCAAAATTTATTGTTTTTTTTCTATTTTTGTGTGAAAATCTTAATGCGGTTCGTAGAATACATCCACTTACTAAGTTTGAACAGTACAGCTCTTATAGTTTCGGAAAAAAGTGGCTGTGACAGAATCGGACAGACAGACGGACATGACGAATCTATAAGGGTTCCGTTTTTTGCCATTTGGCTACGGAACCCTAAAAATGAGAACGAAACTCCGTTTGTATGGGAAGGTGAAATTTGGCCGAGCTTACCGGGACTCTTAAGCCAGCCGTGGCAGGTTTACGAGAACTTGGCATCGTTCTCTACTGGGTGGCGAGTATGACTCCATGAGTTTATTATCAATAGATATGACAAAACTTTAAATGCTTTTAGTAACTAGTATTTCGTTGCACAGGTGTCCTACTTGGTAGAATCTTTAGAACAACAGATCTAGACACGCGGTAGCGTGTCCAGCCAAAGAAAAAGGAACTGGCGACGCAACCGTGTGTAATATTACACGAACCATTTCGAGCTACTTTTGACCCCTTCACAACTCTGAACCTATTTAACCTACGCACATGAAATGGCACAGTTATTTAAGCCCTTTAGCTTGTCTAAAATACAAAATTTTATAAACGTAGCTCAAACAGTTATTGATAAATTAACGTTTAAAAACCGGCATTTTTGTAACTGACTGACTTATAGATCAAAAACCTAACCCACTTCCAGGTGACCTAGAAACTTGAAATTTGGCACCAAGGTAGGTTATTAGGTCAAAAAAGGGGAAAAAATCGGAAAACTGAAAATTATTGAAAATTCAATTGAAAAAAATTCATATATTGATATAGAACAAAAACCTAATCCACTTCCAGATTACCTAGAAACTTGAAATTTAGCATCAAGGTAGGCTATTAAGTGTACATAGGGGAAAAAATCTAAAAACAGAAAATTATTGAAAATTCGATTAAAAAAAGTCTTATATTGATAAAGGCCAAAACCTAACCCACTTCCAGATGACCTAGAAACTTGATATTTGGCATCAACGTAAGTATTTGAAATCCTGAATTTTTATTTACAAGAATATGCAACGTTTTATAATAAATTTATATAACAATTTTTGTTTCTTGATATTACCACAATGTTTGCTGCTTAATAGGAAATATATATTTAATCTTAAATTTAAACAGACAATTATTTCACTTGGGACGTTATTCAACTTCAAGATTTGACTTGGCTAGTTTTTACTAACAAACCCAATTGTAGAAAAGTAAAATAGCCAAATATAATATAATATAGCCTGTACGTAAGCAGCTGCTATTAAGCAGCAAACATTGTGGTAGTATCAAGAAACAAGAAATTGTTATATAAATTCATTTTAGAACGTTGCATATTCTTGTTACAAAAAATTCAGGAATTCAACACAGAACTTGGCATCCATATATATCTCAATTCTTTTGTAGGTGAAAACAACAACGACACATTATCTTAATTTTATATTGAACTTGGCTCTCATTTCACATTTATGTTTTTGATGGGATAAAAATGTAAGTACAGAACAATTCTTTCTTGCTCTGCTCTAGGAAATATGTAACCGCGCTCTAAAGTGAGTGATAAGCATCAAAATACATGTAATACAACTGGATATATCAATGTGATATAAACGCCTCATAGGACACATTCGCTTAACGACAATGCTTGGCACCATTACGGAAAACGGAATAAACTGCGAATTTAGTTTGGAAAAACAGGTTGTTTGTTAAAGTTCGGGGGTGTATTCCATTGTCTCTATATCCGCTGCGACGACAATATGAATTTCAAATGAGCCTCTTGAGCCAACTGCAGCCGGAACGAGAATCACACACTCAGCCATTCATGCATTCCTTATAAATTAACTATTATTGCGATCCTGCTTATTCATAACAGCGATGTTATGTAGGTTTATTTTATAACTGTGTGTCGTCAGGGTTAGAATGGAGTGCTCTTAATTAATACATTGTGGATGTTTGACAAATAGAGAACGTAGTGGGTAGAGCGACTTGGGATATTAACATTAGGGATTGGGGAATAGTGTATAATTAAATTATGCATTTAAGTTGGTGCCTATTAAGGATACGAAGAGGAATAATTTGTTAATGAGATACATATATTTTCATTGGGGTCTTGTACTGCAATAATCATTAGTAGAAGTAAAGATATGATCTAGGTCATGATGTGAAGGAAAGTGCTATAAAAAAGTTACATTAAGTATATCGAAAACCAAGAAACTTTTACGATACATCTTAGTCCATTTTATAGACCAGCCTAAGGTACCTGTCGAGGACGGTCGGGAAATTTTGGAAATAAATTTGGATACTTTTTGATTTTTGATAATACATAAAATGAAATACACAAGTGAATAGGCCGATGAATATAAATTTAACTCGTGAAGGAAACTATACTCACTGTATCATTTATATTATTGATGCAAATACTAAACTAATTTATAAAATAGGTTTATACTAAATTTTAATTGAAAAAGCCCCTCATTAAATCGGCTTGGTCATGTGAATTTCATAACTCGCGAGAAATCATGCTTCGGTGTTTTAATTTTGCGCCATGGTTTTCGTATTACGTATTATGAAATCGTGGCTGCTTTTCATGGAAACTATAATTAAGGAAAATATGTTTCACTATATGAATATTAAATGTTAAACTGTAAAAATTACCACATTGGAATTCAATTGTTCGTTATTAATTCAAAAGCATTATAGTACTTTATGTGACTGCTACATAATCATATGCATTAAAAACATCACATGAATATTTTACTCCCAAATAGCAGTTACATACACTGCCTTATCTACACACATATTATAAGACAATTTACGATGTGTTCAAGAGCCGCATGCTACGGCTATTGCGGCATTTGAGCACATAATCCGGTACTGCCCACTTAGCAAATACGACGGAAACCGTGCAGACTTGTTTACCCTCGACAGTGACGTAATCCAATGGATACAGAACCTTAAAATATCTTTTCCTACTCCTCTACTGTTATCTGTCATTTATGCATTCATTAACACGAATATAAGAACATACATAAAAGATTTCAAGAAAAGTCTATATTGTCTATTCCTCATAAAAGCTCTTGTGCTTTTAATCGCTATAACGTTACTGCGATTAATGGCTACCAACCTAACAAAACCAAAACGAATACAGTTTTAAACTAAGTGCATTGCTGCCAACTTACAAAATATTCATTTGGTTGCATAGTAAAAATAATTACTTCATAAGTCAGAAACACGCATGTGACACCCGTAATATAACAACACCCATAGACTACGAAAACCGCTTAGCGTTGCTTGTTAGTCTCCGTAGGCTACGGTGGCCAAAATTGAGAAAAAACTGTCCAAAAATTTAATTTAGCAAGTAGCAAGTACCAGGGCCTCATGAGTTACGAGGTGTCTCTGACCGGCCGGCCGCGTCCCGGGGCGGGCTGGGCGCGTAACAAGGTATGCTCGCGCGTCTTGGCTATATACTTTTGCTTTGTTTACCTAAATTAAGATTTATTTTTGTTGACTCGTAGGAAAAATATTGTATGCAACGTTGTATAAGTAGGTCAAAAAATGCTCGTGGCTTATTCCTTTACAATGTTCGCCTACGCCTTCGGCTCCGGCTCACATTGTAACTCACGCCACTCGCCTTTTTTGAACCTTCTTATACAACTGTTGCATAAAATACTATTATAAACGACTGAACAATTATGCCATACGAATAAATAAATAATCACACACTCAATAAAACGTCATCTTGACTGATACTAGATATGAGCTTAAGTCCAATTCCTTGGTTTTTCAGAGATGTTCGAAATTGGAGGACCATTATCAAATTGATATCGCCTTTATTATTTCACAACAACAATATTTTCATAGATAAGAAATGTGTTGTAACAAAACAGTTCATATTTATGCTGGCTGCATAATGTACTCATCAGGTCTTAAAGGTAGCGATCGATTGACCAATGATTAATTACCAAGCTATGACTTATGTAACCAAGCCGTAGATCAATGTGGACTCCTATCCCGGAAGCAAGCAAGCGGGCGACGTGTTAAAAATGATTTTCACACGTATTTATACCCCGACAAAAGTATTGTTATACTTAATGGGAGATTCCAGCCCTTTTATGTTTCGTGTATTATAAGTTACCTAAGTCAAATAAGCTATTTTCTAATTGTATTTTGTATTTATCCTCACAACTAAGGATATGGTCAAGTTATTTTGAACTCCTTCCCCAAATAGCTACTTCTGCTGTTGCCTGTAGTAATAGTATTTATCTGCCAGTAGCCCTATAGTTCGTACCTAGTGAACCACTTAACTCAATTATTGACCGCAACGCAATGCTGACGACGCCTCGCTAGTTGGCATGGCGTTCAAATTAACGTTTGGCGGTGCTGTACTAGAAGCTGTGCTATTATTTGTATTTACTTAACAAAAATAATTGCTTGAACTATTCTGAAATAGCATGGAAACTAACACAAGCAAAGATGAGGCCTGAGATTCTTGTGAGCCATTTCATATTCGTCCAACTAGATATAAGATAACTGACAGCCCCCATGCAAAACATTTTACAAAAAAAAAAGGTAAAAGGTAAGGTAAAAGGTAAAGGTAAGGTTGTGTAAAAAGGGATATTACAAAATCTCTGATTATCTAGAAGACCTTAACCCTTGGAGTTAATTAGTATGTGTATAGTGTAAATAGATAACTTAACTTATTTTTTTAGTAAATGTTACTATTTGACGTCATAAAGTGATTGTAAAATCCTATTATGAAAATAGAATGATATGATATGATATGATATGATATGATATGATATGATATGATATGATATGATATGATATGATATGATATGATATGATATGATATGATATGATATGATATGATATGATAATCGTCTCGGAAATTTGCACCAATAAGAGAGTTAAAAATACAAATACAAATACAAAATTATTTATTTGTCCAACATAGGTGTACATAGGATGTTACAGATTAGTCAGTTTCACTATGTGGGGCCTTACGGCATACAAATTTTGAGAGCATGCATGTCGGAATATAAATGTATGTACATATTTACAAGTCATTATCATCTAAAAATTCTTTTATAGAGTAGTAACTCTTTTGAACTAACAAAATAGTTTTAAGGGTTAATAGGTTTTAGTTTAGTTTTAAGTTGACTTATCATTTTCATTTAACTTAAAATTGTAATAATAAAATGATTACATAGTCGGAGTCATAAGTCGGATATAATCATAGGCAACATGCTCTGTATTAAATGATAACAACTGTTATACGATCTGAAAATTACGGTACTACCACACAAGAATGGTGTGGAATACAATGCAAGTTTAAATGCCAACATAAATCCACTTTGGCATGAAATATAAATATGTTAACTATTTTTTTTTAGCTTTACTTCAGCGCTTTTAGTGGGACGTGTACCGTACCTATTGACAGAGATAAACGCATATAATGCCGACGTCACCATATTCACTAATGAACGACCACTAAGTATACCCTGGTGAAAAAATATGATATTATTAACTGTTATTATGTCATCTTCAACAAACAAAAATAAATTAGGTAGATGTTATTCAAAGACCGAGAAACAACTAAGCCCTTGTTCTAGTTTCGTAAAATAAGAGCTTGAAGTAGATAAGACGTAACCTAGTCTCTAAGTCCAATAAATTGGATTGAATTTAAAATTCAAGGAGTTAATCTCTAGCCAGTCGTTAAAGTGTAAGCTAGCTAGGCTGTAAGAGAAACATCTCCTGGATATTTTAGTAAAAAGTGCCGATAAGCTTTTAAATCACATGTATAATCCTTAGTTAAACTTTAAAGATAAAAAAAAAAACATTATACAATGATTCCTAAACTAAAATACGCGTTAGCGGTGAGCTGCCCTTATCGAGCGATTTGTCGCGCGATAAAAGATCCCGCTCCGGACGAGGAGCCCGCGGGCCGGCAGTTGAATTCCAATCAAAGATTGAGCGTAGGCGACTGTTAGCCTCAATCTAACCAGTATAAATAAATATCCAAGTAAATATAGGCGGTGGTAGTACCAAGTTTCTTGCGCCGGTATCTTCTCGGGTTAGTTGCGTAGGGTTAAAACCGGTGGTAATTTTATGCTTTTCTAGGTGCACTGAACTGAATATGCCTAAATTGAATAATAAAATTGTTAATTATTTATACTTACTTTCATTTTCAACAGTTCAGATGTTGGACTTTCAAACTGGATGTGTGTTTCTACGTAGATTAATCTATAAAATTCTCAGCACATATGTACTTCAGTATCCATAGTCGCCATCTATTAAGGAAAACATCTCGAATAAAACATCAAACAACACAAATAAATCTTAAACACAAAACAAACAACACAAATAAATTAAAACTTTAACGTAGTTTTATTTAGTTGACTAACAAAACAATGTATGTTTAGGTCACACATATGACATACAAATGCATACTTGATGGTCTCCCGCGGTACAGGCCAAGGCTAGTGCGGGGACCCCTGGTAACTTTTTTTATGTAACTATGCTATGCATCGCCCACCCCATGTCACGCCAATTCTAAGTCGATTCTGTATACTGTTTTGTGTGCATTAAAATTATTTCTTATAAAAAAAACGGTCTAATATTAACAAGAATTGCAGCAGCTTCTTTGAACGTTGACAACAACTACTGAATTAAGTGTCGCTACTCTACTGATATTGAGTTACCGTAGAACTTGGACTACTGATTACATAGCTAAGCAACTTAGAAGAATAACCTTCCATTTTCTACATATCCCACATTATATTGAAGCGAAAAAAATACATCCCCAGTTTACGTGTAGGGCAGCTACCCTAAAAAAATATTTATCTATTTTTATTTTACAAAGTACTTTTCCTGGTTTTTATATTCATTCCAAAATACGTCTTCCTAGCACTAAAGATCACGGAGCAAAGCCTAAGGACGGACTGACGGACAGGCATACGGACATGGTGAAACTATTAGGGTTCCTAGTTGACTATGGAACTACAAAAAACGGCTCACTGAAGCTTAGTTTTAACTTACACTGCCCAAACCGGTCGTGACACTTCCGACATAATTTTCGAGATTATTCAATAAGGTATAGGTATTTATATCACAGGAAAATACCACTGTGGAAACTAAATTTGTGTATGTCTCAAGACTCTCAAGCATTATCTAATCTCTGATTGATTACGCATAGTTGTGGCCAATTCCAAATTAGTCGTAAGTTTGCTGGTTCGCTGGAGCAAAATTCTCATTACTCTGTAGAAGAATGGATACAATAGCACTGATTACTCTTATCACCCTCGTTCCAGCGCATAAATTAACGGAATTACAAAAGATTACCAGCATTATTGCAAAGTACTTCTCTGTTGCGATGAGACAATGTTTTCGGCATGATAAAATAAATAAATATCGAACATTGCTCATGGACCAGCGGCAGTGAATGCGGTATGGGTCGCATTTTTATCACTTGTAATGTCATGCGTCGCTTTCGTACTTACATACTTGTTAGAACGTGACAGGCATAACGACAGATGATAAAAAACCGACTGATGACTGCTTTCTACTTAGATGGGCGCTTTTCCGCTGCTTTTCTTAAATGTACAATAACTTAGTGCGAATAATGAAGATGTCTTAACTCTGACCTTAATACCTATTCGATAGCACGAAAAAATTAAGAACGGCTGCTTGTGAACTTTTCGTCGTTGGATTGCTCATAAAACTTAGATTCTTTCAATATGTTCTGCCTAGCGCAGTGAGGTAATTAATAATGCTGTGGTATGGCCAATGTATGAAATACTATGTATTACATATAGTGTGATATGTTTTTTGACTTAAATAGATAGTTCTGTAGGGCTAAGATGGTCGGGTTTTTATCATTTGTCAACATGCTGTCACGTTCTAACAAATATGTAAGTGCGAAAGTGATTCATGACATGACAAGTGATAAAAATGTGACCATGATACCGCCGCTGACCAAGCGACCATAATATAAATGTAATTGTAATATATCAATAAGCAAATAGATAAAAGGTATCCGAACCTTTTCATCGCCCATTTCCAACGTGATTCTTTATTTACGACCTCCGATTATCTTTGCTAAATTATTGATTTCCTTTTATTCAATTCATTGGAAGATGGCGATTACATTCTGGACGAATGGAGAGGAAACGTTAATTCCGCTAATGGCTCGCCCGTATTCAAATGATAACGTGTTCGGGTATATCTATATTAATACTTTATTCACAAAATTCTATAGGCTAATGATCGGAAAATGTGTTATCATTTTTCTTTGCGATGAAAAGCGGATATAAGAGGTTGTATTAGTTATTAAAGGCTGCTGTTATAAAGGTATTTATTGGAAACTGGAAATTCGAACAGTTCTTTCATACAATTACACAGGAGAGGATATACATTTGTATATTACCATTTTGACTCCTACTAATAGCTCGACTTAACGAACGAGGTGCCTAATGACACGATTCGGAGTGCATTTCGCGCGCACCAATGAAAGCGAGTGATCGTATCATGGCAATATTAAAACCTTAACAGATTTAACGATCAGAATATTGCTCCTGATCGAGTTAAACATGGTCATAATGTTTTTATTTGCTGACTCTTGCGAATTAATTCTTACTGTCATAGAAAAACAAGGAAGTTGAGATTCAATCTAAACATTGTACTTAAATAAGTATTCATCTTAAAAAGCTTAAATATTATTACATATACTCGTAAGTTTTCACAAAGCTCGCTTAAAACTTATTATAAATATATATGGTTTGAGCACTCTTTAGCTTATTTATTTATCTATGCTACTGTATACTATCAAATGGGGTCCTAGCCAGGATACCAATTGTACCTATATGGACAAAGGCCAAATTAAATGGAAAAAAAAATCGGGATAACAGATGCTATGAAAAGACACGTGACTACTTCCATATACATTGGGTATTTAAGTTTCTATTGGCATTTTCCATCAACTATTGTCATCTTGACTAGACCCCCAGGTCCGAAATTCGAAATAAATACGTAAAAGATCAAACCACAAACCGAGTGCGTACAGTGTCAAGTGTAAATGAGACCAGAGTCTAATGGGTAAAATTTTGCATAACGTATTAAATTAATTACGCGTATTACATGGGATAAAGTGCAAAAGTACTCATGTGAACTGGTTTATATAACATAGGGTTAATTAGGGCTATTATGTGTGATGGGGCAGCGTTATTGTGTTCTTCTGTTAGTTCCAAATTTTAGTTACTTATTTATTTATTGCTACGTATACATTCTTGAAATCACAATTACGTGTCTAACAAAATATCGTTCTGCTATCTCTATCAAATGCAGTTTCTATTTCGTACATAACTTAATCGATTTTTAACGGACTTCATTTTCAAAAGGAGGAGGTTTTCAATTCGATTATATTTTTTATTAATGTTTTTTACCTCAGAAATTTGTTTGAAAGTACATAAATGTATTTACACATTAGTCCCATTTTTGTCAAAATCTAGTTCTTACGACCCATCATGGATCCCAATCCATACGGAATGGAGGGAAATCCTCAACTCCCATAGACATATTCTATGTAGTGATTTTTGTTTTTTCATCATTAAATCAAGCATCTACCTTACCGATAAATAATCAATATATATAAACATGAAAGACCTGACTGACTGACTTAAATCAACGCACAGCCCAAACGCTGGGACTAGAAAGTCCAAATTTGGCAAGAAGGTTCCTTATAAGCTCTAGGGATTCACTAAGAAAGGATTTTTCTAAATTCATCCCCTAAGGGGGTTAAAAAGGGGATGAAATGTTGTATGGGGTTCAAGTTTTATTTTAAGCTAGGAATTCAAAACTTCCTAAAAAATATATGTACTATAAAAATACTAGAAAACTGTTTTCAGCGTTTTTGCAAATTCATCCTCTAAGGCTGTGAAAAAGGGGTTGAAAGATTGTATGGAGATCAAACATTTTTATGAGTGCGGGACTTGAAACTCTGTACATGGGCATATTATTAAAAGACAAGAAAAGTGATTTCAGCGTTTTTTAAAATTCATCCCCTAACAGGTTTAAAAAGAGGTTGAAAGTAAGTAAGTAAGTAAGTAAATATTCTTTATTGCACCAACAATTATACATTTTACATACATGTAAAACTACAAATGAATTTTAAAGGAAAATAGAACCAGGTAACAACAGGCGGTCTTAAGTTAGAATACATTACAAATTATTTGAAACCTCATATAAAGGCATAATAAAAGATACTAAAATAACATTAACTGAACGCGTTATTAAAAATATAACCCCTAAGGAGGTTAAAAGGGGATGAAAGATTGTCTTGGGCTACACATTTTATAGTAAGTAAGGAACTTGAAACTTTGTAAAAAGGTAATATAATTTAATAAAAGGCAAAAAATATTTCATTGCATTTTTTAAAATTCATCCCCAAAAAGGGTTAAAATGGTTATTATATTACCTTTTTACGAAGTTTCAAGTTCCTTACTTACTATAAGAGAAAACTAATTTCAGCGTTTTTGATTATTCATCTCTCGAGGTGGTGAAAAAGGGGTTGAAAGTTTGTATGGAGATTAAAATGTTTTTCGAGTACGGTATTTGTAACTTTGTACATTTGCATATTATTAAAATACAAGAAAAGTGATTTCAGTGCTTTTGAAAATTCATCCCCTAACTGGGTTTAAAAAGGGTTGAAAGTTTGAATCCGTTACAAATACTTCTTAGAAAGGCAGGCTAGCCGATTACAAAAAAGTAATTTCGATGTTTTTGGAAATTCAACTCCTAGGGGGGTTAAAAAGGGGATGAATTTATGTATAAGTTTCAAGGTTAGTTTGGAGCTAGGAACTTGAAACTATGTAAAAAGGTATTATATTACATGACATGGCGTTGCTGGGCCTGAGGGGCTGAGTAAGCGTGTTAAAAAAGTTGATCGCCATATGTGAGGGTTAGGTTAGCTGAGTAGCATGGTCTTAGGTACAATTCACAATTTACTCAGTCAGTACTCTTTACTCAATTCACTCAGTACTTTGTGAGGCGGCAATCTGCACGTTCAAACAAAGTCCTCAGGAGGCTGTTGCTACTGTCATGCACGAGCTTCAACAGAGACGCTATTCTTTTACGCCCAATGGCGTTAAAGTCATCTATTCGTGCCTCTGCAAACATGCTCGAAGCACTACAGTGCTTCGGCAGTTTCAACAGCATCCTCAGAATGATGTTGTACTGAACTCACAGCGTGTAATAGGCCCTTTGTGTAAATGTTGCCCTCAGTTTGCACGTGTAAAAAGTTTGACAATATGCCTATGCCCTAAAGAGCGTTAACTTGTGTCTTACAACGTGCAAATCTGCGAGCAACCATATTGTTACCCCTTCCCTCCTCTCCCGCTCCAGATCTACATCGTCCTTCAGATCTCCGGTGAGCATATGCCCTTGATATCTAAAGCTGCTCACTACCCTGAGGGGTACCCCACCCAGCATGATCTTAGGCACAGTTAGATCTGAATTATACTTTGGAGCCTCAAAATGAGTATTTCGCTTTTGGTTGAATAGTGTGTGCCTAAGACTGCTGCTCAGCGTAACCCTCACATATGGCGATTAACTTTTTTAACGGGCTTACTCGGCCCCTCAGGTCCAGCAACGCCATGTCATGTAATATAATACCTTTTTACATAGTTTCAAGTTCCTAGCTCCAAACTAACCTTGAAACTCATATATAAATTCATCCACACGGAAATGATGCGTGTGTATTATGCAATAGGAGCGTCGGTATTTAAGTGTGTGTGCTTTGTTTTTTCAATTACTTGGCGTTGTGTGGGTTAAAGAACTTGCGACAGGCGAACTCAATACAAATCGGCCGTTATAATCATATATCTGTGGTCTCACGTCTTACTGCTCAGCTACTGGCGCTTTTAATGTGGGGTTACACGTGCCGTCTCCAAAGGCGTCTGAATAAACTGACTTCTGTTATTTTATCCTCTTACGAAGAAAAGGCGTAACTGTGTTCGTCTCTACGCAAATTAGCTCCCGAGTTCTATGTTGAGAGCGACTATTGCGAAATGACGAAAAAAGTATTTTAAGAGGATAGTGGACAGTCATTTCTTCTTACAAATATGTGCCGTTTTTTCTTTTCGCTCTGAATAATGTCATTATGAAAAACATTTTTATACCATTTCATGAAATTCACCGCACCTTTGCCCTTTGTTTAGTTTTTATATTTTCGATATTATTAATTCTATATTTTCAGACTAATTATTACTCATTTATTAAGATTCATTTTTTTATGGGTACATTATATTGAAATTTCACTAAACATATTTACTTTAGAAACTTTTAAGTCATTAATAGTTTTTCTTAAATGTACCTATAAAGTATTTTTCAACTTTAGTTTCATGTACAGGGAGAACCAGGGTATCGACGTCGGTGGACGGAGGTTAATAAATATCCTTTTCGCCGACGACATACTTAGTTTTGTTTTTGTTTTCAACTACGGAGGTCCGTGTCATACTACCTACAAGACCTAAGTAGGGCAAGCATTGATGTAGGATTAACGAATTGATGAATATGTCAAAGACCAAGCTTATGACTCCGAAAAAGTAAGTGGTAGTGGATACAGCTGAAATGTCATATGTCCAAGAAATACCCGGGTCAAATCTTTCCAGGCACGACAGGACGAGGAGGTCACAAGACGAACCTGAAAGAGCTATTGGTCTATGAAGGAGCAAATGAAGGCAGATTTCTTACTGAAGACGACCGACGAGACGACTTTGACGACCGGTCCGGACCGGACCGGACCGAATAATATTGTTAAGTACTTACAACACAAGCCTTATTTAGCTTACTGTAGGACTTGGTAAATTTGTGTACTTATGTCCTGTACTATTTATTTATATATTCTTACGGAGCAAAAACTTGGTTCTTGACAAAAGTTCAGAAATCCACCCTTAAGGTTTGTCAGCGGGCCATGGAGCGTAGTATTCTCGGCGTAAAGTTGGCCGATCGTATCAAAAGCACTGTACCACGCTCCAAAACTAAAAGAACTGACGTGGCTGAAACAGCCGCTAAGCTGAACTGGGACTGGGCGGGACACGTTTGCCGTATGCCGGATGACTTGTGATCTAAAATAAGAATCAATTGGCGTTGGCGAGATGGCTTTGACGCCTTTGATAGGAATGATGGTAACTGGGGGAAGACGGGTCAAGACCGGGATACGTGGAAAGGGAGGAGGGAGGCCTTTGCCCAGAAGTGGGACACTTTAGGCTCATATAAATAAATAAAATAGTTTAATGTGTGGAATAAAACTAAGTACCGGCTTACATTAATGCCTCAAGACATTCTCTACCGGACAATACTGCAGAAATTCTCCAATTAAGACGTCAACTTGAGACTCACCGCAAATCAATTACTAAAAAGGAAACAAAAGGGCAAAGTTCTATCAACGTATTTTACTGTTAGGCTTATCAGAGACGAAATTCGGGACTTTCAAACGCTATTTTGGGATGTTTACATAGGGAGCTAAAATAAAAATAGTCCTCTACCTTTCCTCAACTTTTTATTTCTGCCTTTGACGGCAAATAAATATGAGCTTTTAATGTTGTTAAAAAACTCTTAGGTTTCTATTATAATGAACATAAATAACTAAGTAGAAAAAATCCAATACAACTATCTGGCCAATTCAAACGTATACTGACATCAGAATGATATCTAAATGATGTCATTTAGTTATCGTGCATTTTGCTCCTACTTGTGCGTACATGTCTTGGCGTGATTGAGACGCACGATAGCTAAATGACATGATTTAGATATCAGTTTGATGTCAGTGTACGTTCGAGTTAGTCTGTGTGAACTATTATGCTTCAGCCGTAGTTGTAGTGGTTTGATGATTAAGATGGAACAACGTCTTTAAATTGAGTTCGGGCTCGTTCGAATTGTTGGATTACGCGGCTTGCATGGAATGTTAAGTCTATCACGGAGAGAATCAAAGCAATTATAATATTGTGGTGCTGTATTATATAGTCACGATGAGTTTCTTGATGACAAAAACTGAAAGCCAAAAGCGTGCACATAAACTTATGAAGGCTTAACTATGAGGTAAGTGTCGGTATGTGACGATTACAATTTGGTAAAATTCATGTCAGAATCATTCTTAAACTGTGTGACTACGGTCAGAGATAAGATGTAGTGACTTTCAAAGCCTCCTTTACGAGTAAATATGGAATAGCTTTAAATCCTAAGTGAGGAGCACCGATAACAAAAGGCTATCAGAGTATGGGCGGGAACAGCCGCCCGCAGCCAGTCCGCGACTGTCCGCCGCGCTAGCACCTCGCGTGCCTCGCCGTCGGTTGGAGGGAAAAGTTTCGACACACATCGACTACGAGTATGTCTTCGAATTCGAAATGGAACTGTGCAGTGACGGACTGATGGATTTTGATAGAATGTCGTAAATTGTGAGAGATCGTGTTGCGCAAGGATGAAAGGTTTGTTTGGATTGAGCATTATTATGTAACTTAATTAAGCTTTTATTTTGTTAAGTATCTACCTACTTTATATTAAGTTACTTGTTTGGTTAAAATTGTATTTAAACCTTTCATCACTAATCTGGACATATTCGGCCTAATTCGAATTTTATATACATCAAAAATTTCCGAAAGTTACGATATGGATTGTATACGAGTATGTCAGTGACGAAATGAATGTGACGTTTTTGTTTGAAGAAACGGGACTTTTAATACTGATAATAATGTTTGACGTATCTTGAAGTTCGAATCGGGCCGATTGTCTTTGTGCCTCACTGAACCATTTCCGCTGCATACCAAGAAAACTATGCTACAAGCTACGACGTAGCACTACGAGCGTAGCTTAATGCATTAACTGCCAACGAGCGGGTTCCCGGCACTCAATGGTGTATTCCAATGTTAGTGTCAACCATTTATTATTTGTTTATTAGGATCACCAACAGAAGATACAATTCACATACTATAATTTACAGACTAAAAGAGCACATTTATAGTTGATCCCCCACTTAAAGGCAATCACAGCATGCATTATTTAAGTTAAGATTCAGAATAAGAGCTTAATATAAATATTAATATTATAAAAATTAAATATTAATAAATATTTATTATATTTGTATTGTAGTTACAAACGTATGTATACACCGTGTTTTTGGAAACACCGCTAATTTCAAGCGTGCATACCTGAGCTTAAATTACTTCCCCAAAGACCCGGTGTCTTCTAATTAAATCAATTTTGAAGATAAGTGATAATTTATTTTTATTTGATAAGGTATGAGCGTGTGTCTTAGGGCCAGTTTACATATTGACTAGTTTTTAGTGTAAGTTAATACATTTCCTACTATACGCAAGTACTATGTCAGATGATTGATGTTCGAAATAATGTTTGGTTGAGTTAAATATCATACCCGTGTTACAACGCTATATGAAGGATTTAAGTACTTAAAAAAATAACTATGCTATTTAGCTTCCTTAAATTTACTTAGTCATACCCCGAAGTTAATGGAGTTTGGAAAAAACCACGGTGTAGAATAAAGTAATCTTTGGACATAAATATAAAAATAACGTTATTTACGTAACAAATCGCTTTTATGTAGTTAAAATAACGGTGTATTCTTTTTAAATATTTTATGTATAAGGAATCTCTTATAACATTCAATACTTCAAACCTCCCCTACAAACGTCAAAAAAACTAAAAAAAAAAACTAGCAAGGCACAAGCAAATGCATTCAGTAGTTTCCCTGATAGAGATAATAATGAATATATTTCAGTAGTTATCCAGCATTGGTTTTTAAAAATTAGCATACCAATATGGAGCGTTTGTGTCCGAGTGGATATAACATCCGACTTTCAATTCGGAGGTCGCGGGTTCAAATCTTGGCTCGTACCAATGAGTATGTACGAAATATCATTTGATATTTACCACTAGCTTTTCGGTGAAGGAAAACATCGTGAGGAAACCTTCATACATCTGCGAAGAAATTCAAAGGTGTATGTGAAGTCCCCAAGCCGCATTGGGCTAGCCTGAGGATTATAGCCCAAGCCCTCTCGCGCATGAGAGGAGGCCTGTACCCAACAGTGGGACGTATATAGGCTGAATTATTATTATTATAGCATACCAACATTGTCAGATTTAAAATAATTTCATTTTCATGATATAGATAGTTACGAGTACGAACTACAAATTATCTTTATGCACGACAATCGGACAGTTTATTTATTTATTTAAAAATAAAGATCTAACGTACATCCAGAGTGAAGTATAGTAGTTTTCCAGTAGGTAGTCTTTTTTTTTTTTTTTTTTTTTTGTTGACGGAGTGGGAATGCATTTACGCACGGTGTGTGGGACTCGCCACTCCTTTCCCCTCTCCAGGGAAGAGGGGGGGAGAATTTAGCCCTACCCACTAAACCCACTCCGGCGTTTCACCCTCTTTGCCGTTAATGAGGGCGCACTGGGATCGATGATGACATTCACCACGGCGCCCTCCGGCAGCCCCGGCTTAATGCCAGGGCACCCTCACAATGGAGGGGGGGATCAGAAACGCGTGATCCCCCGCCCCCCGACGACGTCTGTGCAATGCGGGTCCAGTGCCCGCTGGCCCTAAGGCTCGAGGCGAGCATGCGCTCTCTGCCTTTGGCCCTGCCGCCTGCGACGGAGAGGAATCGCGTCAGCAGACGTTTCTCGCTCCCTCTCCGCCTTCTCCTTCTGCGACATGACTTCTTCGCAGAAGGAGGCCACCGCTTCCCAATTCCTCTCGCTACCCAGCATCGCCGCTATTATGCTGTGTAGCGAGAGGTCTATAACCCCCGTCGCCGCCCTAAGGGCCGCTCTTTCCACGGCCCAGCGGTTGCACTCCTCTAGAGTGTGCTGGGCCGTGTCGTCCATCGCACCACATTCATGGCACTGGGGCCCCGGCTCCCTCTGTATTTTGTGCAGGTAGTGCCCGAAACAACCGTGTCCGGACACCACCTGCGTTACCCTAAATGTAAGGGCCCTTCCAGTAGGTAGTCTAGAATTCTGGATATTTAAGGACAAAAAAATAGGTAAAACCAGTCAATTTGACCATCTTCTCATTGATAAAAATATAATTTAATTTAAAAGTGACATTCGGATGACGCTTGCAGCATCGTTTGTTACTATTGGGGCAGCTGCATTACTGCTGCGGCGTTTATGTGGGCAATGTTACTGTTAATTTCCTTAGGCCCACTTGCCCATTCCAGGGTTAGCTAACTTACTAGAAGCTTTATAAAGGGTTAAACTGTACTGTTTAATCGGTTAACTCAGAGTTAGTTGGCTAACCATGGAACGCGCCAGTGGCTCTTAATAAAATGAGTGACTGATTGAACGTTCTAGTCGCGGTAGTCATAAGGCAAAACGTCACTCATTTTAGAAACTAAATTGGCAGCGACGCCGCGCGCTTCAACGCCGCAGCAGTAATGCAGCTGCAGTCACCATCCAAATATTACCTTAAATAGATTATGAAATTTGCTATCGATTCTTTGAGGACCGATCGGTCTGGCCTAGTCTGTGAAGCCGATGGTATTGGGTTCAAATCCCGGTAAGGGCATTTATTTGAGTGAGGGTGTTTTCTACTATGTAGGTACTCACATATTGAAGTATTTGTATATTATTTTAAATAATGCTTCTGATGGTGCATGGACACTAACACTCAAGGAAGAAAACATGCTGCTAGTTGCCGAGAGGAAAATCCTCCGTAAAATATTGGGCCCCAAACGAAGACCGGATGGAAGTTGGACAGTCCTTAAGAACCGTGAGATTGAAGACCTAGTGGCTGAACCTAACATCATGGGAGAAAGTAAAGCCCACAGACTCCGTTGGTTAGGCCACCTTGAGAGAATGGACGAAGATCGGAACGTAAAAAGAGCGTACCTGGGTCGCCTAGCTGGAGGACGTCCTATCGGACGCCCTAGATATCGCTGGAGCGACATGGTGGAGGCGGATCTGCGCGAGCTTCGAGTCGACAATTGGCGAGAGGTCGCACAGGACCGAGAAAAGTGGCGCTGTCTTGTGTCGGAGGCCAAGTCTCATTTTGGGTCGCTGAGCCAACGGAGTAAGTTAGTAGTGAGTTCTGATGGTGCTGATAGAGCCAGATTAAACGCTGCTTCGTTGCCGGAATCTGGGGCTTGGCTACACGCCGTCCCCTCCCATAACTTTGGCACTCTGCTCGACAACGATTTGTTGCGGGTGGCCGTTGCTCTTCGTCTGGGCTGCGATGTTTGTGAACCACATCTATGCATCTGCGGGTCTATGGTGGAGAGCAACGGGCACCATGCCTTGAGCTGTCGCCACGGCGCCACGCGTCAAACGATATTATTCGAAGGGCACTGGTGTCAGCCAATGTCCCGTGTGTGTTGGAGCCGCCAGGCCTTAGTCGGTCGGATGGTAAAAGGCCGCACGGTTTGACTCTACTGCCGTGGGAGACGGGTAAGTGCCTTTTGTGGGATGCCACCTGCGTCAGTACGTTCGCCGCCACGCACCTTGGCTGCACCGTGCGGTCAGCAGGAGCTGCTGCTGAGCAGGCGGCGTCCCTAAAGAGGGACAAGTACTCGGGGCTAGCAACCTACCTGTTTGTTCCCCTTGCCGTGGAGACGTCAGGGTGCTGGAGTGCGGAGGCAAAATCTTTTCTTGGGGAACTGGGGCGGCGCTTGCAGGAGAGAGGTCTCGACCCCCGCTCCGGGTCGTTCCTAGCGAAAAGGTTGTCCATCGCGGTATTTATTTATTCTTCTTTTATCAGTATTTGAAATAACTGCGTTACGATTTATACATACATTATATTATATTTTTTATCGAGAAATAAAAACAAGTTGCTGCATATATCAACAAACAACGTGAAAGGGTGATTTAAAACACGAGGGTACATAATTAAAGTATTTAATTCGAACACATTAATTTAACTAACAGTTATGCAACGAGTAAAACCCAAATAAATTTACAATTATTTTGTATTTCACAATGAACTTTTATTAAGTTTGGACGAATTTAGGCATGATTTTATTACCTACCTTTTTCTTCTAAGCGAATGCCATGTGACTTTCAAACCCAGAGGGTAAACTAGGCCTTATTGGAATTAGTCCGGTTTCCTCACCGTGTTTTCCTTCACCGAAAAGCGACTGGTAAATATCAAATGATATTTCGTACATAAGTTCCGAAAAACTAATTGGTATGAGCCGGGATTTGAACCCGCGACCTCCGGATTGCAAGTGACAAGCTCTTACTCTAGGCCACCAGCGCTCTCATTTTATTAACTACCCTTGATGTAAAACTAAAACATGGCTAATTTTATTGTTCAATCATATAAGATTAGTCGAATCTTAGCGGTAATCAAATATACTACTTACTTCAATTTCAATTTATTAATGTTACAAACATAATTCAACTGCAATGTATGTGGATTGGTTTGGTATGAAAAGTAAGTAAGTAAGTAAGTAAATATTCTTTATTGCACCAACAATTATACATTTTACATACATGTAAAACTACAAATGAATGAATGAATGAATGAAACTGGAATTTATGTAATTTAAATGTACTAAATACCAAAGAAAGTGCTCAAGTTCTGAGGTGCCGTATAAGTCGACTATTTATAGACCCTAGCCTGGCCTGGTTATGTGTTTATGATGAAGCTAACAAAAACAACGAAGTCTCAACCAACCACTTCAGCCAAAAGTGTTGTTTCAGGCATGTTTGCTCCGGTTTGTTATCTCTCAACTGTTCGTCGGAAGTACTCCAAGAGGCCAATTCTGATTTAACAGTTACGATTTTGATCGACTTCGACGATAGTTCATGCTCGATGATAGTCGGCTCATTAGACATCTCCCTCGCACTTGTTGGTTGGCGTGAGATGCACTGTGAGTCGCGTCAAGGCCGTAATGTAATATAATAACTAAGAAAACCGTAAGGAATTGGTAAAGCAGAGTCCGTCTTCAATAGACGGTATATGTATGTACGAATATGAATATTTATAACTTCATATTATCACTCATGTAAATGGGATATCGTATTAAATGTCCTTGGTACAAGAAAATAAAAGAGTTGATGAAGTACTTTCGTCGGCATGAGGCAAGATAAAGAGTTTATAAGTAAATCTGCTTTGCTTACTTTGGGGCTAGATCGATCTGTGTAAGATTGTCCCCAAATATTTTTTATTTTATTTATTTAAGTACATGAAGTTTTTTCAATTCTATTATTTATAAGTATTATTTAACAAGAAAATATAACAAGTACCTACCTTGTTTTCAAATAAATACATCTTATATAATTTCGTCGATATATGATGATTTATATTTACAATAATTATATAATAAATTTTCCGCGACACTTAATGTCACCCGGGGCATAGTCCTCAAGACACTGGCCGTATTTCTGTATGGCTAAACTAAGCCTTTGGGTTAACTATGTATGGTTTCAACTAAAAAGTACCACATTGTCGGTTGTCAATAAGGTTGATTTCTAATCTAAGCTGTATGAAAATAGCGGCCTAATAACAACCAACCAGACGTACCCTTCTGGTTGAATACGGCACTTATCACCCTGCTCGGAGGTCGCCAGACCATCAAGTTTCCGGAAAATTTCGTTTATTAAGGTTTTGGTGTCTGACGACCAAGGTTCAAACGTGTCAACCGCCAGTGCCACTAATATGTAATTATTATTATTTAAATGGTGGCATTTGGCCGTTTGGGTGTCATCTGCCGCTGCACCTGGCTTTTTGGTAGAGCGCTGGACATGGGATGGGGCCAGTGTATCTACACAAGTCACTACCTACGCCAAGGGTCGTCCCAGAAACCAAGGCACGACACGTTATATTATGGTTTTACGAAATATCATTTGAAATGATTCATTTATACTAAAATTTAATTAATTTTGATTTTACCATGAATACGTGATATTATATTTAGATTGTACTTCTTATTTTGTACATATCATATACATTTTTTTATTTTTAAATGATCATGAAATCCACAATTATGCCTTGAAAAAATAGACAGGCGACGTGCCGTATCATACTTTTAGTTGAACCACATTAATGTATTTTTTGTGGAAACAATACAATTCACTGGTTTCTAATTATGCTAAATATTTTGTACACTACGTACAGTATTATCAACACAATATAAATATACAATTTCAGACCCGATTCAATTGTGTTATTACAATTAAGGATCTATAATATTTTTTAACAATAGGTAACACTATCAATGGGTCTAGCAAGCTAAGCTAAGAAGATTGGCCCCCGCAAGGGATTTGGTTGTAATTTGAGGTGCAGTAGTGGCAGGTCCTAAGAACACTGTATGCGTAATATCAGCCTTCGATCTTCTTTTGTTTCAGACTTATCCACGAAAATGTCAAAAAATCAAGGTAATTTTTAAACTGTTATTGCAGCTAAACCAAGCAAGCGAGAGCAACCAAATAAATTCAGAATTAAGGAGCATAAAATGGGGTTCATAATGCATATTTTTACAGACATTCATTTCCTTGAACTTGGATGAAAAAAATAATGTAATTTTTTTCTGCTCCATTTTTTTGCCACTTCTCGCCGAGACACAACTATCAAAAAAATTACTTGATTAGCCACAATTGTTAACTACGTGTCCATTTAAAAACATTTTGAAAAATCATGGTGCGTCATGTCAAAAAAAAAACAATTACGAAGATATGTTTACTATATCATATTATATCTTTGGCAGTGGAGTTTGGTATATGTACTTAGGTGTTGGGATTGTTGCAAATAAAAAGTTCAGACGCGGTAAAAATAATAAGTCTATATTAACACAACTCAATACTAAACTAACACTAATTACAATAATAAGTAGGGAGCGATATATAATCGAGCTCGACCGTTAAAGATAGGTACCAAGAGAACGCGAGGGAGCGATACGATATCAAGCTCAACCTGTGATAATAGGTACGAGACAACTTGTAGAGTTGACGTCTGACTACGAACTATCGTGACTCCCGCGATCCCTATGATTATAACCTTGCATCAGGTACGCCATAGGAATAGCGGTACAGAACCTATAACGGTTTCGCACATGGCGAATCCTAACGTTTCCCACGAATTACTCCGCTGGCTACAAATTAGTTTATGACTTAAAGTTAACAATATTCGGAAACTGACAAAGAAATAAAACAAAGAGAGATTAACACAAAGGCAAGTACCGACAAAGGGAAGGAAACAGATAACTTATATTACAATGTTTTTACAAGCTCATCCCTGTAACGGTTATAATAAACAGTTACGTATGCTATTAACTAAAATGCACATTGCGCATAACGGGAAAAGCTAAATTAATACATTATTTATTTAATATCATCTAAAGCTTGGGCGAATGTAGGACGCAGTCCCTACAGTACCCCCTTACCAGTGATGAAGTCACGATAGAAAAAAGGAATAAAACAACATTTGGTAAAAAAAACACAAATGAAAAGGGTAAAAATATTACAAACTACCTATAAGAGTAATGAAGTAAAGCTAAACACAAATAATAAACATACAATTCTAGATGTACAGTGTATACAATTGTTAGTTACAATTCGCTTAAGTACTATGTTAGTATCATATACGCTAAAATAACTACAACAATCAAAATGTATGGATACAACATGGTGAAAACACAATAAAAATATATGACAGAAAAAAGGTAAATTATGCTTAACTAATCACATTAATTATTTATTAACCACCTGCTTGGTAATAATCCGGAAAACGGACACGTCTACCTGATCTGGTTCTGGTGACGTTATCATTTATAGGCGGCGCTTGTTGTACAATAGGTACAGGTGCTATAGCTGTACTCGCATCGTTATTTGTAGTGGAAGTTGTTGGTTTCACAAAGAACTGTGCCGAGTCATCCTCGAACTCGTGCGACGGTTCTATGTTATCTGCTAGTACATAGGCTGGCTTAAGTCGGTCCACGGAAACGGTTACATGATGCCCTCGTCTATTAATAACAAATGTTTTATCATTTCTCGATATAACAGCGAATGGTCCTTCATACGACGATTGTAGAGGTCGTTTAGGGGCATCAACACGGACAAAGACGTGACTAGCTGTCTTTAGGTCTTTGAACACAAATATATTGTTACGTCCATGCTGGGTTCCTGCGACTGGTCTTAGGTTGTAAAAATTAGTTTTTAATCGAGTGACGAAATCTGATGTATCCAAATCGCTGATTGTTCTGGGTACTAAGAACTCTCCAGGTAAGCGAATGGTTTCACCGTAAACCATTTCAGCGGGCGTAGCTTGCAGATCGTCCTTGAATGCTGCGCGAATACCCATCATAACTGTAGGTAAAACTCGTGTCCATTGGTCGCTTTGATGACACTTAATCGCAGCTTTTAATTGGCGGTGGAATCGCTCGATCATTCCATTGGCAGCTGGATGATATGCAGTAGTTCGCAATTGAGTCGTACCAATCAGATTATTTAAGTTTCTAAAGAGATGCGACTCAAAATTTCGGCCTTGGTCTGTAGTGACTCGTAACGGTACGCCGAAACGTGCGATCCAATTTGAGTAGAATGCCCATGCTACCGTTTCTGCCTCTTGGTTCTCAATAGGTATAGCTTCAGGCCACCTAGAGAAGCGATCAATGCAAGTTAAAATATATCTGCATCGTTCTGACATTGGCATTACAACTATGTCGATATGCACGTGTTCAAATCGAGTAGAAGGCGGTGCGAATGATCCGACAGGGGCTGACACGTGACGCGTAACTTTAGCACGCTGACACTCTAAACAGCTTCGAGTCCATTCTCTGCAGTCTGATTTGATAGACGGCCAGATGAATTTCTGCGTAGCTAATTTGATAGTAGTCTTGGCTCCTGGGTGAGATAATCGAAATAATAAGTAGGGAGCGATATATAATCGAGCTCGACCGTTAAAGATAGGTACCAAGAGAACGCGAGGGAGCGATACGATATCAAGCTCAACCTGTGATAATAGGTACGAGACAACTTGTCGAGTTGACGTCTGACTACGAACTATCTGTGACTCCCGCGATCCCGATGATTATAACCTTGCATCAGGTACGCAATAGGAATAGCGGTACAGAACCTATAACGGTTTCGCACATGGCGAATCCTAACGTTTCCCACGAATTACTCCGCTGGCTACAAATTAGTTTATGACTTAAAGTTAACAATATTCGGAAACTGACAAAGAAATAAAACAAAGAGAGATTAACACAAAGGCAAGTACCGACAAAGGGAAGGAAACAGATAACTTATATTACAATGTTTTTACAAGCTCATCCCTGTAACGGTTATAATAAACAGTTACGTATGCTATTAACTAAAATGCACATTGCGCATAACGGGAAAAGCTAAATTAATACATTATTTATTTAATATCATCTAAAGCTTGGGCGAATGTAGGACGCAGTCCCTACATATCAATAGAGTAGTACCTACTATCTAGTGGCAAATGTGTCTGTAGTATAACTTCCTCTGTCGTTCATTATGAAATAATTAATTGACACATTATCTAGCTATTTCTTGTGCAATTTTAATAATATGTATCTGAAAGAAGGTGTAAATGTTGTAATATATGTTTATGCAAAACAAATGGAACTAAAAAAGTGATAAAGAACGCTGCAAAAATTGATTGCTTTAGGTATTATTTAATTTTTTTTTAAATATGCAAATAAGAAACGAAGTGGGTACATAAAAGTATTGGATGTAAAGTCATTGACAAAAACATTTTTTATTACCATTCCATATTAACAAATAACTCGGTACAGCAAACAGAACAATACAATTCTTCCATTTTTACAGAGTCATACTCTTCATCGTCCCAAGTATAACTAAATTCGATTCTACAATATTCACATCTTCTCTTACGGGCAATATTTTCGTCCGTAAGAAAAATGTCGTCTGGTAAGGATTTCAGAAAGAGCTCCTTAGACATTTGCACTGGTATGTGGAGCCCAAATATTTTCGACTTTATGTTCGTAATTGTTTTTTTTTTTTTAATATGACGCACCATGATTTTTCAAAATGTTTTTAAATGGATACGTAGTTAACAAATGTGGCTTATCACGTAATTTTTTTGATAGTTGTGTCTCCGCGAAAAGTGGCAAAAAAATGGAGCAGAAAAAAATTACATTATTTTTTTCATCCAAGTTCAAGGAAATGAATGTCTGTAAAAATATGCATTATGAACCCCATTTTATGCTCCTTAATTCTGAATTTATTTGGTTGCTCTCGCTTGCTTGGTTTAGCTGCAATAACAGTTTAAAAATTACCTTGATTTTTTGACATTTTCGTGGATAAGTCTGAAACAAAAGAAGATCGAAGGCTGATATTACGCATACAGTGTTTTTAGGACCTGCCACTACTGCACCTCAAATTACAACCAAATCCCTTGCGGGGGCCAATCTTCTTAGCTTAGCTTGCTAGACCCTTTATAAGGCTAAACATAATACATATAAAACTTAAAATCTAAATCTAAAAATAAATAAAACTAATCTTAAAATAAATAATTAAAAACTATCCCCCTGCGGCATGGTGCCGTAGATGCTGGCAGCATTTCCTCGTTGTATCGCAATACTTATTCGCTGTGCGAGGAAGCTGCCAGCTCTACGATCACCGGTAGCATCTGCTATTTTTTGGATAATTCCTTGAATAGTGTAGATGCATTCGGACCCCACGGGCCAAGGGTCTCGACGCCAAAAGGTACGAAATCGTATTCGGGGCCGAGACCCCTATATTTGATCTTTTTTAATTTTTCGGCCGCCTCTGCCGCCGCGCCGGCTTTTGCAGTTGTGCCGTGGAGATGAGACGGGGCTAGAGTGTCTACACATGTGGCGTCCCACACCAGCACCCGTCCCATCTTCCACGGAATTAGTGACATTCCGTCCGGTCTCTTACCATCGTCTCTTACAATACCAGCTGGCTCAAGAAGAGCTGGCACGTTCACGCTGGCAAGAGACCGGCGGAGAATATCGTTAAGTGCGGCGTGTCTAGAGAAGCGGCCGGCGCTCCTTTGGCAGGAGAGCCCGTGGTGTCCGAGGGCGTCGACATCAGTGCCGCAGGGGCACCTATGTGGAGCAGAGACCCGGACGCCGAGTCGCAGGCAGGTTGCAACGCGCAGAGTGTGCGGTTCCAAAAATGTGCCTGTGTGTACCGAAGGAAACGCGTGCAGCCAGGCGCCGGATTCCTTCGTACCCGCTGCTAAGAGTCTGGCGCGTGAGGAACCTATGCTGCGACTTAAGAGAGAGTCATAGATAATTTTACAATGGATGTCATCCCAGGTCCTTTGGGAATTTAGATTTTCGGGAAAATCCTTACCCGGGCAGGCGATGGACCAGGCGTTTTTAGCCTCGGTTAAGCCAGCAATCTCATAGTTTGGAGGACAGGCCTTTAGGATTTTTCCTACGAGAATTGCTGAGCTATGAACGGAAGATAAAAACGCCGGGGTAGAAACACTTGAAATTTTGCGGATCCCTAACCCACCGTGGCGAATGGGCAGGGATGCCTGGGTCCAGGACTTTTCGCTAAGCTGTAAGTTTAAAATTGATTCTAAATTAGTTTTGATAATGTCGTCCAGAGGTGTTAATAAATTTTGAAATTTGGAAAAAGAGCAGCAGCGAAGTACATACATTAATTTTGGTACAAAGAGGCAGAATTTAATAATTGATAAAGCAAAATGTGGACTAATTTCGAGAAGACGACTTTCGTAATTTTGAAATTTGGAAGTAGTGTCGGAAATGAAATTCGAATAGGATTCTTCAAAGATAGGGGACCCAAGGAGGCAAAGAGAGCTTTTGTCTATTATTTTAATATTTGGTGTATGAAAATTAAATTTTTGCCTTACATCCAGTTGATTTAAAGAGACATTATGGATAAAAAGTTCACATTTACTGTAGTTTAGGTCTAAGCCAATTGTTTCAAATTTTGATTGAATGGTCGAAAGATCGGATAGAACGGATTCGAGGTCGCCTCCCAGGGTTCCGTCGTCTAAATACCAAACATTAAATTTTGATTTTAAGTTTTGAATAATTGGATTAATGGCCAAACTGAATATTGCCGGCCCGAGAGGATCACCTTGCTGGCAGCCGACTTCTGAAGATATCATATTATCGCGGTGAATTAATTTGGTAGGGTCAGCATAGCAATGCAAAAGGTAGTTATAAATTTCGGGTATGTTGTTCTTTATTTCTGTCAGCAAGGTATCCCTATTTACCGAGTTGAATGCGTTTCGAACATCAATTTTGACCAGCACATCACAAGATGAATTTGAGAGGTACGTGCGTAAGGCATGGACGGCTGCCTCACAACCTCCTTTTATGCCAAAACCCAGCTGTACAGGTTCAAAAAGGGGTTTTAATTTGGAGATTATATACCTGACTGCAATTTTGGAAGCGAGACGTCTTATAGTAGAGCCAACGGCAATCGGTCTAACTCCTCCGTCCTTTTTTTTTTACACATTATTACTTGGAAAAATATGATTTTATTAACAAACTGGGACGATGAAAACATTCCTTGGCGGTAACAAATTGACATGCATTTTTTAAAATGAACAACCGCAAAATATTATATTTTATGTGCTTAAGATTTTGTACTGTATAAAATTCATGTGCATATCGTATCGCGGTTCCGCGATATAACCAAAGTAAGTTTATACATAGAGTGGACATATTTTGCGAATTTTCTAGCCGCTGTTAGGTAATTAAACTAGACATAGTCAATCAGTTTATTTGAGGGTAAAATCGTGAGTACAAAATTTTGTGGCCTCTCGTTTAGTAGAAAATATAGTACCTATTTATGGGAAAACTCGAGAGGAGGTTGCTGGTAGGATGCTCTACAACCCAAAATACTTTTCGCTTTTACTTTTAATCTGTTGAGGTACAATTTTTTTTAAAGTAAATTAACTAATGTAGTACTCATTTTGTACTAAATCCTCATATAATAAAAAAATGCCAGAATGGCCCAGTAGTGGGACACGACAGGCTCCAAATAATAATTATGGGCGGTTAGCTCATTTAGACCGACTGTAATTTAGACCTTGCTCGTCATGCCCACGTATTATGCGATGTGACCGTGGACTTTATTCACCTACATTTTATGAAACATTGTCCTAAAACCGTAATTAACCAACTACCTAAATGAAATTGCAACTCATCATCTCATCAAGAAACACCCGTCGCTAATTAGCTGACGTGGGCATTGGCGAACCTTACTCTATATACTCATTAGTGCTACTCAAGCAGTAGTATTCATTAGAACCGCGAGCGCACATTTTCTAGCAAACCAGTGTATCATGATCTTGAGATGGCTAATATGCGTAAAAATTATGCCCTGCCAAAGGTTTTGATTAACCCGTGCTAAGCGTAGACCAATCACCGCGAGCTATAATATATACAGTAACTGGAGATAAACGTTGCACATCGTTCTTTGGAAAGACAAAATTGTCTGCTTACGATGATTTTGAACACAAGCAACCGTCGTATTCCTTAAGTGACGTTGAAATAGAGGACACTTTATGTACTTTATTAGTTTACGTCAAATCAATGACATGTACAGTTTAAATATGTACCTACAATGACCGACAAATGCATATTATTAGACAACGCTCTACGAAGCAGATATTTGCTGTCTCTTTTCAAAGGCCGATTTGCAATATTTTTCGCCAGGTAAGGTACGTTATAAGTGTAGTTACCGAGCACGAAGTGTTGTATGTTAAGAGCTACGTATGTAGACCGGTTTGCTTTAGGCAAACGTTTGGGAAACCATTAGAATAACACCCTAATAAACTTTTGACTCAGGCAAAATCAAAGAAGTTTGAGTTGATCATTGCCATAGTTAAACAAGAGAAGTAACTTACCATTCTATTAAAATAATATGAAATGTTTCATCTCTATTTCGTCCTATATATATATAGGTACGTTTGACTCACCATAGATCAGGTGCTTACTTTACGACACTATATTTTTCCATAGAAAAACTTAATAAAAAGAGTTTCCGAAAACGTGGCGATAAAACGCTTAATAGAATTTTTTATTCTTTACACTTTTCGCAATTTTCTAAGAAATTTATGAGAAAAATAAATTAACTTATTTTATTACATAGAGGAAGCATATTTACCGAAATGGTTTTAAATTTAGCCCACATCACAAATTTGGAAATGTTGTCAATTGCAATGAAGTATTGAAATCAGTTTAATTACAAACCAACACAGCTATTAATACGTGCATAAAATAAAAAATAAATATTGCGAACGAGTCTATAGATTCATGACGGCCGCGGGCTCGAGTGAGTTAAATACTTGAGTTTCCAATATTCTTACCTCCGGAGTTACACACAACGTTTTTCATCACACTTGCGTAGAAAAGACTAAATATTAAGCGCAATAAATCTTAAATACGGTGACACTTCAGACATTCGTCCGCTATATTGCAATTTTTGACAGGTTAGGCATTGAAGGCACAGACCTATCCGGCATTCAGTCACGATTGAAAATTGTGTAAAAATATCAACGTTACGTTGACTTTAAACTTTTAAGTGTCATACTTATTAACGACTTGGTCCGCTCGGTACTACTATGATGTAGTGACATAATAACTAAAGGTATAACTTCCGTGGGAGTAAAATGGTAAAGTCCAAGCTTCCCCTGCACTTGCGTGAAATAGCACGCTTACTGCGCAAGTGTGATGAAAATAATATTTAGATCACACCGACATTCCGTGTGAGAAAACCTACTCTTTATGTTTATCTTTACATTACTACGGAGTGTTTCGTTCAGAAATGATTAATTATCCAATGGCGTGACCACCCCTCGTTGGTTTACTTTCTTAATCGAGAAGAAATATTGTAAGTTGAGGATAATAAAGCAACAAGGAATGCGATTCGATATACATACGTGGATGTGTTTTATTTTTATTTTATACAATATATGATGCAGGTTTTAAAATTTTGTATTTTTAAAATCAATAATGGGACGGGCAAGTGCAGCATCCGCTCGGTGTACTCTTTTATCTCATTAAAGTTGGCATTATAGAAAACAAGGCCAACATTTGACCAAAAATTTGCTATTTAATAGTCATTTATGTCAAAAGTTGTAAAAGCAATGTAGAATTGTGCCCTAGATATTAAAGTAGTAGTAGTAGTAAAACACTTTATTGTACAAAAATTAAAACAAAACAGGAAAAAAACAGTCATCATTAGTACAAAGGCGAACTTATCCCTTGAAGGGAAGGTAAGTTAACGTTTGAGCAATTGAGGGAGAGTTGGAGGCGGTAGACTACGTACTGTACAAAGCGGTGCAAAAAAAAAGGTATTTAGGTATTTAGTTAGTTAAAGTCCATAAGTAACAAAAAAAAAGTAAGTGTATAATATTTTATACTGCTTGGCTCTGGGAAAATAGAGCACTAAACTAACTTTTACCTTATAAGAATATAAGTCTAATAACATATAAAGTGTACTCATAGTAACAATGTAGTTCAGTTACTTAAAAATAACTCCAGTAAAAGAACGTACATTTAAAAAAGTTGATGAATGAATGTAATACTTGTACATTTTTATAGCCTCTTATACTAGAAACTGTAGGAATACAAAAAACCGGTGAATATTATTTACGTACATATATGTATACAGTACAACTTTCTTGCAAATTTAATGCGCAGGAGTTTAAAATTCCTGCTCGCTTTAATTTATTTAAACAGGCCTTCGGCGTTACGAAATAAAGTCGTTGATTTATTACTTGAAATGCGCGCGAAATTGAGAGGAAGCTCCGCGAGGCGGATTTTGTTTAACATATTTATGGTTATGATACGACCCGTCTTACCAACATCAGTTGAATTTTTGAAATCGGAATCATCTCTTGGCCTCCGTGCATACCTATCAGTATTGGCCGAACGTTGAATCGTAAACTGTAACGGAAGGTTACAGTTTACGGTTCAATTTATAATGGTTAGTGGTGAATTGCATGCACTGTACCTATGTGTAGTGTAACAGCCAAACTTCCATCTTGAGATCCTATTTTCCGTTTCGTCGTACTGTTTTGGACCTTACACACACATAATAATGTCAAGCAAAGCATTCTTGATTGTTGTAAATGTAAGTAATCTTGATATTAGAATTAAAAAATATAATCTTCGAGACATAACGTTTGAAATACATCAACCCTACTATCATTATGTATTACATGTCACCAGTTTGATAAAAATGAATCGATTGGCATTTTATTCCCTAAAATTTATTAGAATAGTTTTGAAGCTACATACATACAATTGTCTGAAGATAAATAGATTGCGTTGTGATTGTAAGTCTATAATTAGTATTTGCTGATCAGATATTACTAAATATTAATTAATTATTAGTCATATATGTAAATAATAGGTAAATTCTAGATTAGTATGTTGCCCTTTGTGGAACTACATTGACGTGCCCTAACAGGGCGTCGCATGAACAGCCTTATATTTAAGAACACCTGTACCTGCTGTGTGATACGCAATAAACGATTTTAACTTCAATTTCAATTACACATTACGTTACAGGAGCAAAAAATTAAACTGTAGGCTGTACTCCTCAAATTGACCAACATTTTTTCAGCTACTTTTAAAAATAACTTTTATGTTGATTTTTTGAAAATTGTAAAGTTTATTCTAAGACGCAATGTATAGCGAATTTTGTTATGTTTAAAGCGTGACAATCAACGTCAATTACACTGATGATAGCGTACATTGAAGGTAATATTTAATTTGTATGAAAAATAGGAAATCTATAGATTTCATAATTTTTAAATATCGCTGAACAAATGTTGGTAAGTTTAAGGAGTACAGCCTTATAACTTAAAATAAACGTAAAAATATAATGTTAAAGTGGCATATTAACTTGAACTCCTTCGTGAATTAAAATAAAATCCGAATAACGGACTAGAACGGCCAGTTTTAAAATTTGCTTCAAAATCGGCATTTTAAAGATATAGTGTTATGGCAGTCCATAACATAAATCAGAATCGCCGGCGTATGTCGCGTGGACTCTTTATTTACTACCCTTAGAGCCTGGCGGCCGGTTAGTGAGCGATATTGCAGCAATACGGCAATTCACTTGAATTTTATTATTAGTATCTCTTTCCCATCACGGATCAATGGTGTTTCGGATATTTGGACAGCGTGCACGGAGTCAAAGTCACCACATAGAGGCCTTTTGAATACTCTAATGAAATGTAAGGGGTACACCGAGCGGATGCCGCTCCTGCCCGTGTCATGAGACGCACGCAGAGGCAGCACCCGCCAGGGTGTAAGGACCATTGAGAGTTGTTGAAGGAGTCTAAAATGAAGCTATTGGATGAGAACGCTGGATATACTGGGCTATGGGATATAAATGAACCGGACGCCTGCATAATAAAATGGTATACAATTTTATTTCCGGTAGACGATGACTCACCCCACAAAAAACGACATCCAGGATGGCTCAAGGCCAACACCAGTTTGAGGGCCATTCACATATTAGGATCGTAGCTATAAAACCTAATTGAAATCGCAATGATAATTCAGTCCGCAATCCAATTTTAGAAGAGACATATTTTTATTTTCAATAGTTAAGACTAGTAGAGTAGATAGGTCATGTAATGCAGAAATACTTGACCCCCTTGCTTATAAACTTAAAGGCAGGTTCAGACGTCTCAACAGGTATCATTACCTAAAAATAAATATTTATAACACAGATCTAAAAATATCCTTCGATACAACAAGAGTCCTTAATTACCGGCAACAAATGGTTATTAATGGTTATTATTATCCACATGGCTAATGCCATTCACTTCTACATTATTGTGTAGTTGCATTCAGTGTTTCTATGAGTACTTTCTATAAACTCGAATGAGCTTTCAAAATAATGGTTGATATGGCGGAAGGTTGGTCTGGTACTTAATCTCGTACCTGTGTTGTTCCACAACATCAACAAGACACTATACGTGTACAAAATTACATCTCTTAGTTCCGTGGCAAGCAGCTATTTGAAACAAGTGTAATGTATAAAGAAATGGTACATACTAGTTATGTATTCTGTAGCATTAGTTTATGAGACTGCTAGTTTAACAATCCAGACGCGGTTTATTTATTTAGTATCCATTTTATTTTGACACTTGGAGAGACTTTACACCTCCAAATTTTATTAATATTAGTACTCTGACATTGGGGACCTTTTACATCTCCAGATTTAATGTGTTTTTAACCATAGAGACTATACATCTCTATTGTATTGTAGTAATTATTTATTTTAAGATTATTATAATGTAATGTTTACCCAGGTATTGGCTGTTGTATTTATAAATGTTGTTATTTATTTTTCATGTCACTATATGATGTTACTATAAATGTTGTATTGACTTGTGAAAGAGCCCTTGAAGCCTACTTGCAGAATAAATTTTAGAATTTTGAATTTGAATTTTGAATAAAGATGTATTAACACATGTAGCCTACACTCTTACTACATTTTAGTCTTAAATGATAGTGCGCTTTATCTTGGCTAATAAATCAAGAAGGTAGTCTTGTTTTTCGAATCGGTCGTGAAGCTTTGTTTTATGTGAAAAGTTTTAAAGACTTCGCGAACATAATAATAGTGTAGGATTTTTATGTAAATTGTCTCCTTCCTTAGGCCCTAGACCTATGAAAGATTTAATACCTATATTGGGGTGAAAATCTTTATTTACCCAACACTTTCTATTTTAAATGGCAACAAATTTTATCATCGACGGAAAAAATACGTAAAAACCTGATACGATCTCTGAATTTCATAACGAGGCTCTAGTCAGCTGTACATTTTCAAAACAAAATCATTGTGTAGTTAGTGTTAGATACCAGAGCTCTATTATAAAAAGCTAAACCTTGTTTCTTTTATACCTTAAACTAAAATGACAGCAGTTCGATTGATATAACAACAATATGAATGGGTAGTAAATAGAGCTTGTCATTTTATTTGGGAAATAAAAACAAAGGTCACATGCCCCAAAATTGCCACCGCCATCGCTAGTATATAGAGATCAAAAAAATTTAAAATGTAGGATGAAATTACCTACTGTACAAAAAACCAATTAGAAAATGATCACCAATTTTTCGACAGTCATGTCATATCTAGTGAACCGTTTTAAATATCACTTATGATGACACAACCTAGACCGGTATTTAGCAACTACCTACATCATTAGTTCATAAAATAATACCTACACACTTAAAATGTTGTCTTCAGGATTCGCAATTCCATGGATTCTGGTGACTCTGGCATCGGCTCAAGCGACGAGCGACAAGCGTCCACATTTCGTGGTCGAACCGCCGTCGCGCATTTTATGGCCGGCCACTCGCGGCGCACACGCCGCTTGTCGCGCCACCGGACATCCCACGCCGGACGTTCACTGGGTCACCGCTGAGGGCCAACTATTGACCACATTGCCGGGATTAAGGTAACAAATATTCTCTTCAGATATCACAATTTAGTTATTGGTAGAGTAGTAAATCATAAAAATGCTGTAAATCGTCATACAAATTACGTGTTTCATTCATCCTAAGACGCTGTGGCAGTGGGTTGCAATCTTGTATGGTCTCATGTGGTCCTTCAAAGTGAAATAATTTTTAACAGTTTAAATTTGTGGAGGTCATACAACTCATACTCATAGCTTACAGCAAATCCGTAATCGCTTAATAACAGGCATGCTATATGCATTTTTGCCGCGGGCATTTTATATAAAATTCTTTAACTTCCACTTTACTCGGTCTGCGCGCTTCTGATAATGTCACTTTAATTATTTACATACAATAATATATTAATTAAATTTATCTTTAATGCCTGAAAAGGAATAGTAATTTCAACAGACCGTAATTAAACACACTTGGCGAGTCGAACATTCAGTGAAGTTCAATATCTAACTACATTAGTCACATCGTAAGCAACATTAGGAAACTACATTATTAACCGTATTTTGGCGCATCCAATTACAGGGCAGGCATGTACCTAGAGCAGTATTAATATTTTACAATTAATAAAGGTTTGTATACGACCGTGATGATACTCACCCTGAAAAGTCAGCGCAAAGTGCACTCGGACTCGTGTGGTTAGGTAATAAAATAATTGTTAGTCATGTGTGTTGGATCTACAGTAAAAATATATCGTATGAGTATTATGTATATGAAGACACCAAGACATACGATTTAAATGAGTGGAAAGATTTTTATACAATTGAAATCTACTTTGTGAATATAAAAATAATACCAATTGTCTTTATAAAACTTCTAACTGAACAAAACGAACTCTTTATAAGTACCTATCACAAGGAAAATCTCCTGAAACTTGGTAGATAATTATGAACCGTCGGGGACTTAAAATATCAACTTGTTCCTAGTTTACCAACAAGTTTTCCTTGTACATAACTTTGGAACTCTGGACTCATCTCTCGATCGATCTTTAAGATAATTTCAGTTCCTAGTGAGAGAGTTTACCGACGACGTATCGACATATCATTAAGTGTGCGTCTTCGAACTTTACCAATATTTTATGGGAAATGCGATACGGAAGTTGAATATGGGTAAAAGTTCATAATTGCGTCGTGGATATGTCAGTAAGGAAGGGAAAGGCGATGTTAATAATTGAAGAATAGCTACCGAAATGTACTTCGAATATCTGATACTGGCACGAACAAAGCGCCTTTCTCCTTGTCAGGTAATTTAAGTGAAAAATTAAATTACGTAAACATCAATCAATAATTCACTCATTCACAGTGCTATACTTGTGCTATATATTGATTAACTACTAATACGAGTATAATGTATGTATTTGTGTAAATTATGTTGTATACGGCATTATTGTATGTATGTAACCGTGCCGGGTCAATTTCCTTTATGTTTCCAGAGGCATTGGTTAGCCTTGCCTATACAACGCATAATATTATGTCACATATCATAATATGATTTCCTTTTCACTGATTTACTCGATTGTTACTCGATAAGGGTCCGTCGTCGCCGGTTGTCGTTGAATTATATGACATGAAAAAGGTCTAAATTTTGTTTATGATGAACGCAATGTCTGTTGTTGGGACTAGTTTTGCCTCCGGGCGGACAGCAAAGATGAGTTCGACCTGTGGTCTACCTACAGGTCATATGTACTTCTAATTCAAAGGACATTTTATCTCAACTTTATACTTGTTTCCTAATGTTTAGGATTTCACGGTCTGCCTTTGCCAAGAAATTTATTTTTCATTTGCACATGCCATTGCTACGAGTAAATAGGTAGGTCCTATTAATATTATATTCGTAATGTTTTTTACATAACCATGCACTGGCGCACACAATTGCATAAGTATTATGTGCGTTCTCTTTTTTTATATAACTGTGCCTTACATAGGAACACTAAATATTTCACTAAGATAAAAATACACCATAACATGCTGGGATCAAAGTTGTTCGCCTCAAACTTATGTTGTGTCGTCGGCTCACTGTAATACCAGGCCTTATTAAAAATTACAAAACTTGTTGTGAAGCCACTCCAGGCTTGGTCGTTAGACTTGGAAAAGTTCGCGGCAGCTGGTTCGGTTACAATATTTTGTCTTATAAAATATCTTTACTCGAGGCTTTTTACTTTTTTCCTTTAATGTGGACGGAGTATAACATAGCGGGTACAAGATAAAGTGCTATTTTTTTTTGTATAGCTCATGCTACTCAGTACTCATGCGTTACAATGATAGCCGTCGGTTGGGTGCCTTAAATTGGGTAATTTTCTAGGAGCGTTAGTAATGTGATTACGATGGATGGTAAGGCATTCCTGAGAATTATACATAATACTAGTAGTAAATACCTATATTATATGTATATATTTAATTTGATTTTTTGCGACCTATAACCTTGGTATTTAAAGATGTGTTCCAAAAACATAAAAGTACTTTAAATTTTTGAATCAATAGTGCTACTGAACTAGTCCGTAAAATATATGTAGGAATGATAGTCCTGGTCCTTTTATGGGCTAATTTCGTAGTCATAGCTATAAATCGGTGAAGTTACGGAATAGAGTTCCCAAGTTAAGCATCGACGTGTTTCAACTATACCGTTTAAGTTTGATGGGGCCTTATTATTACTGGGTCGGGGATACCTAAAGGGACCTATTACAGTTTATTGGCTCGGTGGAAAGTATTCAGTGAGGGAACTAAAAGCGATGAGAGCGCGGAAAAAAAAAAACTTTCGTGCGTCCATATTTTTATTTGTACTACATATTACCTAATCAGTTAAATAACTTTTTTTCACATGGACAATACGGCTAGACCGTAGTAAGGTAGTAATAAACTAGTATTTAATATTATTATTATTTAAAGCAGGTATTACTTTTATTGTGCTTATGTCTTGCCAAATTTGGGCTTAATCGAACGACAGAAAACAGGCTTTTTTTAAAGAAACTAGTGAAAATAAAATACATATTATAAGAAAGAAGTACGTCAGGCTTTTTACTTTCTGTTTTAAATTGAGTTATACAGTTGAGTAAATTGAGTTGAGTTTGTGGCATATAAGTAGTTAATGTCATATCTTAGGATTTTGGTATTTTTAGGCGGCACCAAGCTAGCACCATTTTTTCACGTTTTTGGTAATTGAGTCGATTTAAAAACTACTTTTCGAAGGTAATCACGACCTCAAAAAATCTTATTTCGTAAACTGCATATTCAAATCGTAAAAACGAACGAGCCCCAAACAATTTCCGTTAAACTACGTGTAATTCAATCAAACTTTCGACCTCGGGTCTTATACGGCCAATAGAAGGTTAATGAAAAAGGATCTAATAAATTAGGCCCTGTCAGAGTTACTAATAGATAGAACTAGGAAACTTTGCCTTCGAGTTCTTACGGTTGGTGCTGAGAAGAAACTTTCGCCATTTCGCCGTTCGCAGCAAAAGTAACAATGGCGTATTGAATTGAATGGCAGAATTCGTGCTTTAATGTCCTTTTCCTCCTTAGAACGTGTTGCGCGTTCTCAAGTTATGCTTCATTGTCGCAAGTTTGGGTTGAACGCTTTTTTATGAATGTGGATTTAATGATAAAATATAGGTATCGTGGATGTTATCAAATTATTGCTCCTCAATCCCTAATAATACGTAATTGATGCTAAATGCAATATGCCGCAACCATCACCATGAACAACCAACATTAAAATAGTACATTACGATACAAGTGCGAAAAATAGGAAATTCGAAACGAGTGGCGATAAATTAAAACACGACCGAAGGGAGTGTTTTAAATCGACACGAGTTGCGAATTACCTATTCGCACATGTATCGTACAACGTTTTACAGTACATATGGCCCTTTAAATGTTCGACACAGTAACGTAATATGCTACTTCTCGCACTAGTGCTATAAAGTAGCCCCATATGTACTGTAAAAATATAAACTATGTGTTATTTCCATGCACATTCGCCAATAAACCTCAAAAACACTCACGCAGTTAAATTCAATTCACAAATTTATAAAAACAAATGAAAAATCACTTACTGAGAGCAAAACGGTCGTGAAATGCGGCGCCGAGAATGAATATTGATTTCAGATTATGCGTAGCCATTATTTACAGCAGGAACATGTCGACCAGGCCATGTACTTATACAGATACCAGGATTTGACATCTCTCTCCCTCGGATTTTTCGCCGCTGATGTGTGAAAATGACAGAATACACGTGGTTTAAAATTTCGGATTCCGAAATGATCCTCTACGGACGAAAGTGCTCGTTAAAATGAAATTAATACCGCGCACTGGATACGATGTTTACAAACTGCAAGCTGCCAAATCGAACCTTAAGTAAACAAATTGGCAATGTTTGTATAATAATGGCTGCTCTAGACGATGACGACGATCTAGACTAGCAAGATGGCCATGCGACGGTTATGGCTGCTCTTCATTATGGTGCAACGCTGGACCAGCGAGATGGCCATGCGATGGTTGTGAGCATGCATCATGGAATGGGCCTTTGATGTACGGACGAAAAACCGACACTGTGGCCATCCCATCGCCATCCCGCCGCTCCATTACCCATCCCTCTCTACACGCTGGGCCATCTTAGTCGGCCAGTATGAGACCCATGATATAGAGGAGCCATAATAGATACCTTGTCCCTGCCATAGTCCTGTGTTTATGTAGTGAAATGTACGAAATTTCTATGTCAACATTAATTTTTTTTTGGTTGGCCCTAAAGGGATTTTGCTGGTTCCTCTCGCTGCATAATCATGAGAGTTACATGGTTTTGCACGGGTAGATTATAGTATTTTTCAAACTGGGGTGACTTGTAAAGGGTGACAGCTGTCATTTCATAATTTTAAAACTGATACGGGACTTAATCGCGTAAACTTACGTTTATTATATGGCCTGACGTTTCGAACGTGACGTTACGTTCGTGGTCACAGGCCGACTGGCGAGGAATTGTATCAACATCTTGCTGCGCGGGTTTTGCGAACTACCCGCACTTGATCTTATTATAGTAAATTTAAAAACGCATTTAATGTAAGAATTTTATAAAAGTATTTTAACTGTTCTATTACTTATTGGTGAGGAAGAGTTGAAGCCTGACATTTTAGGCTCTCGGAGTAGCATTATACAACGCTATATTGAAATGTACCTACTGACTTTTCTTACACTAGTTGCGTGTAGGTAGCTAGCATATCTAGAAAGTGAGCAATATACTCTATATTGAATTTCTGTATAATGCAAGGAAAGTAACTTTAAAATACGTTTTTTTCAAAGGGTGAATTTGACCAAACGAGCATTTTTATCTATTTCCATGGAATTTTGACATATTGATTTAATATAATATAATGTAATGTGGTAATTCGTAGGAAAATAAAATAAAGCCAATATTACATACAGGGTAAAAATAATAAAGATATTCATGACATTTTGAAAGATATTTCAGTTTGAAAGTTAGATCCGGGCACGGGAATTTTTCTGTTCATGGAAATTGAATTTTGGTGACACGAGAATTGGTTTCCTAAGAATTATTCCTATTTAAACTATTACCTATGGACGGCGATAACCTACCTATGAACGTGACTGTACCTACTAGGTACAGTCACGAGTAGGGACATAAAATCGACTGTATAGGTTAAACAAAATATTTCTTCTAAAACACCTAATTAACAAGACAAATATAATCATTAGGTAGCTAAAAAATACGTTGGGCAGCTTATAATACACCTTTGGCTTCTTAGCATTTCAATATTCTCGGTACAACTCTTCAAGAAATTAATCGGAGTCGGACGAGTTACCGCGATCGTCACAGTTATCGGAATCATAATTCAGACTGTTACATTTATGACAAATGAAACTAGATTCATAGTCAGAATCGACATATATTGTCGTTGTGAGCCTTACAAATAATTTATGTAAGTAAAGCTTTATAGCTATATTATTATATACAATATACAATAACGCATGATAACTTATTGTCCTCTAAGATAGATAGTTCTATGTCTGCTTTGTTTGGCAACTTATATTTTAATAGGAGGCACTGAAATTAAAGAAAACGTTAAGAAGTATTTAATTGTCCACAGGTAAAATCAGCAATGTTGAACCTATGGACAGTCCACAGGTACAAAAATGCAATTGTCCACAGGTAATATCATTCGCCACTTTTATTTTTAAACCGTTAATAATCATATTTAAAAGTACCGGCGAAAAGCAAAAACCTAAGAAAACAACGATCAGATATTGATATTAGACATGTGATAATAAAATCAGTCGTAATAATGACAGAATTTGCAAAAACTATGCTGAAAAATGCGAGTAAAAATTTACCTTTTGGCACAAAAACTTGTAACAGTAGAAAAATATACAATTCCGTTCATTTATAGAAATGGCGTTTACTTAGTGTAACCATACGAAAAATACTTTTCGGATATGTACACGATATTTGTCTATGTTCTGTTGTTCTTTTAATACCGGCAGTGTCCAAAGGTACAATCGTCTACAGGTACAAAACTTGCCTCTAGCCATTATCTGACTTTAAGAAACATCGTCGTAGTTCATTTTAATTTTCTATAATGGAATATCGTATGAACATTTGGACAGCCTTTATGTAGGTTTCGTTTGAGAGTGGTCTATTGCTAATATTTATGAATAAAATATATTGTTTTGGTTATTTAATGAGTCTGAGTATTAGAATCGTAAGCTTTAACGATAGAATTTGTTAGCATTCGTGGGTTTGCAGCGAACTAATAAAAGAGGGATATTCTCTAGGTATTTATAATATATGGCCCAGTTGTAATTGTTCTACGATGTATGACCTGAATAACGCTGAAAGACATATTACATTCATAGTAATAGCGTTTAATTAATTAAATAAATGATGATATCAAATTAGGCACGGGCGTAGCAAAACTAGGCACGGAAATTTGATACCATCATTTATAATAATTGGGTTTCGTAATAAATAGAATCGTCTAAAATGTTATTTGCATACTACGAAAATTCTATGCTATCCTCAATATTAAGACAGAAACAGGGCTATGTCAAACTAGTGTTCGTTAACGAAAAGATATTAAAATATATGCATTATTCTGACCATAGAAATTAGATAAAAATTGTCGCCCTGCCCGTTTTTATAGTTCTGTCGTAAATTTCCAGAAACTTTACTGACTTGTCAAAATCGTACCTATATTATCTATTACAGGTAGAAGACACATCACAGAACAAGAAAAGGGAAGTGCAGTACAAGTCAAGGCTTCATGTGTGATGGTGATTGGCTACGAAATTTTTCGACAAAAAATTACTCTCGATCTCGAACAAAATTTAAACATCCATCACGAGTTATTTACCACAAAGAAGTTAATGTTTTATAGATTAGATTGGATTAGATTATTTTATTTCATGATATAAATGTCAATAAAAAATTGCCTAAGCCAAAATTATAAGAATTCACATCACGATCGTCAAAAACTAGAAACAAACATGCAAGAACTGCATAAAAACCATAATATAATATATACAATGTTATCTCCTAAAAAGGAACGTCGGGATAGAACTAACAAGAAATATAAATATGAAATAATTAAAAACATTATAAATTGTAATATCTTAAATTAATAAAATTTTCAGAATAAAAAATAAAAACAAAAATACGTTATTTAAATATTTAACATTCAATAAGTGATACTAAGTGGTAATAAGGATAAATCTTATTTAAATTTTTGACATTCAATAAGTGATACTTAGTATTTTAAATACAAATTTATCAGTGAATTTATGTTGACTTCGGTGTGAAAGTGTGACTTCTTTATGAAAAAAAAAATGGCACGTATGATGCTACCCTCCGATTTTCATCTCGGACACAAAAAAAAAATCGCGTTCAGAAAATGACCCATCCCATCAAATCTCCGATACTTCTTTGAAATCCTTAAATTTAGTCTGACGTTGCACAAAGTAATCGTACAATTAACATTAAGGGCGGAAGTTTAAAACTTTGACCCAAATTCTCCTTAATCGCACGATTTGAAAATTAATGATTCAAACCGATTTCTGTATAAGTACCCACTCTGTCCTCCTAATGTTAAGCGCAATAACTAATTTTGTAGTCTCATTCAACTGAATGACACATCGTATGAGAACAAAGTACACAATTAAATACTCGTATTATTTTAATATGAGTTATTGCACTTTACGTTAGGAGGGCAGTACTTACGTGCAATTCTGAGACATAATCACGTAAATCACTCCGTATAAAACAAACAATTAACTTATTTAATTTAGTAAAACTACCTAATAGTTTTAGGTGTGGTTCGTATAGTACGAGTAGTAAATCTAATAGTTTCCTTTTTAATTATAAGTAAACATACACTAAAAAGCAATGGGTCACAAAGATTCTTCACAAAGTTACAAGTTTTTATGCTCTTTAGCGAGATATGTATAAAAAGTAACAGTTTAGATACTAGGTAAAGTTTGATGAAAATATTCTCTTTTTAGGGTTCCGTAACAAAAAGGTTCAAAAGGAAGCTTTATGGTGCGACTGTGTCCATCCGTCTGTCTGTTTGTCTGTCTATCTGTCATATCGCTAAATATCTCGAGAACAATTTAAGCTATCGATTTTAAATTTGGAATAGTTATGGACGACGCTAACCCAGACACATTAAAAGTATTATTAATTTATTTTTATTAACTATGGAAAATGCTCAACATGAAGTGGGGGGGGGGGGGGTGAGGTCAAGTGGGGTATAAAACCAACATACGTGCGTTGCATCGCGCAAATTAGTTAAAAAAATAACGATAGATGGCGCTGTACACAAATATACTCGTACTTAGTACTTATAGGTACTTCTGATCAAAAGTCTTTAGCCTTTATAGTTACACGAGATAATTCAAAGTATTTTTACCCTGTGTATCCTACATGTCACAATGTAATAGGATTTTGATAAGATTCTACGAAAAAACAAGTAAAAGGGTTAGGGATAGTTGACTTTATAAACCGATCAAAGGAGCAATTTAGTTAATGGAGTAAAGCGAGTTGTGAAGTCTTTAGATGATTTCAAAAATAAAATACGCTGCTCCTACACATACCTATATGGCGCTCTGTCGTTCCGCCAAGTTTCTGCATACAAAATAGCAAGGACCAACTTAACTTCCCAATACCACGCCATATTTGCAGCCTGCATGAACTCTAACAGAAGCTGATAAAGGTCACATCCTTATACAATAACGAAAAACTAGGCCACATATCCCATTCAAGTATCCCAACAAACATTGGCATTCCTAAGAGACTTTAAGCCATTTGAATACAGGTCGTTTTCGTTCGTGTTTACCATAAAGTTAGTCACATATAATATACCGTTCAAGCGTTGTCACTCGGAACGCGTA